>NW_026521924.1:13750000-14375000 GCF_021234435.1 Artibeus jamaicensis | reverse complement strand
CCTCTCTTGCTATCACTTTGCAACTGTACCTTCTTTAGTAAGCAGGAGCCGTGCTCTCTCTTCCAAGCATTTGCCGCAACCTTGTGAGCACGGGTCCCGCAGTTAAAAACCACGAGGGCCCTTGCTGCTGGAAGTCACCCATGATAGGATTAGCTGGTATGTGGACTGGATTAGAACACTAGGTTTCCCGCCAGTCACAGGAAAAAGTCCACACAACAAGAAGCACACTGTGAAAACACTCACAAGCCCATCCCCACGGCACAACCCCCAGCTAGGTCTAGGCTTGGGAGAAAGAGTGAAGACTTTCCCTTTAGTCAGCTTTAAAAACAGCAACTAGTTACAGGGCTATCTATAAGCATATCAGCAAATTGTTTCTTTCAGGCCGCCTCTTGTGGTCCTTTCGATTTTGCCTTTTCTCTCCATCTGCCTGCATTAGGAAAAGTGGACAGTGAATGAGTGTTTCAGTTTCGACCACACTCCAAAGATTGCTTTCCAAAAGAATTTCGTGTTAGTTCCAGGTTTTATATGAGAACTTTTGGCATTTGCTGAGCTCCAGAGACAAAGGCACTTCCTTCCTTCGGCTTGAGAAATCGAGTGTTCCCACGTGAGCTGGAACCTTACAAGGGTGTCCGGGATCAATCCCCAAGATGTGCAGGGGCCTTTTAGGGGCCTCCAAAACAACTTAATCTAACTTGTGGCTTGTCCGGGAAAGTGTGATATAAACGTCGGTCACCTAGCACTTCGAGCCCCCCTGACAGTCTCAAATGCTTGGGGGAGGACCCAAGACCCATAAGCAGGATTGGTGTACGGAGAATGACTGATACCCCTTCCCTGACTGTCTTCCACCAACAGAATATTTTGACCCACCACACTATATCCCCCAATAGCTAACCCAGATAGGGTTCAGCATAGGTGGTGGAATCTGAAAAGACAACGATCGAAAGTAAAAAGTAGCTTTTTAAAGGCAAAAATGGGCTCCAGTTTATCTAAAGAGCAGGAAGTCTACCTGCATGTGTTACAGCAGCTCCTCTGGGGAGTGAGGTGTAAGATAAAGAACAGCATCTCACTCAGCTTTTATAAACTATAAAGAGATGCTACCCTGCTTTCCCTGAGAAAGGAACCTTAGATACTGAAATGTGGGAAAAGGCAGGCGACAAGCTGAAATCTTTACAGGACAGTGGCGTTTCTATCAGAGCTCACAACTTAGTAACCTGAGGACTAGTCAAGGATGCTCTCATGCCCATTTGGGCTAAGAAAGCAGAGTTAGTCACAGAGGAGAATGAGTCTAGTTGAGAGGAGAAAGTCATACATGATATAACAGGAGAACAGGCCATGGAAGCTCTGCCTTCGGCCCCACTGAAGGGCTTGCCATGTACTTATCCCTCCTTGTCCCAACTCTGGGAGTGTTCCTCCTTGCAGGATGTGCCACCACCAAAAAAGCAAGAAACTCAGACAGATAACCTATCAGGGCTTGGGACAGAGCCTTCGTAGGCAGTGGAGGCTGGGGATTGGATGCCCTTCCAGCCTTCCCCATTATAGTTAAGGGTCAAAGAAATGTGCATGAGCCCCTTCCCTTTTCTCTTTATAAGGATTTAACAAAGAGCATTAAGGAAAATGCTGCCGTCTCCCTATACTCGTGGGTTATTTCAAGCCATTACTGATAGTTAGAAAATGGCCCCTTGTGACTGGATTGCCCTCGCCAGGACAGTTTTAGCCCCAGCTCAATTCACCGTCTGGCATTTGGAATATTCCCAACGGGCTGGCACCCAAGTGGCTGATAATGCACGAATACATAATCCTGTCACCCTCCCTATGCTGCGTGGGTCTGGTGAATTTGCCACCACTGTGAATCAAGCCAGGCTTGATCCCCATGCTTTTAATCAAAGTGTACAAACTGCTCTCAGAGCCATGAAAGCCATGCCGGGTTCTCAGACCAAGGAAACTTCTTCCTTCATCAATATCCATCAGGGGGCTACAGGGGCATATACTGACTTTATTGATCACCTCCAGGAAGCTATTGAAGGACAAATAGATAATGACAGAGCGGCCAAAACTCTTTTGTGCCAGATAGCTTATGAGAATGCTAACAAGGACTGCAGGGCCATTATCGGACCCCTGCAAACTACCACCAAAGACATGAGCGAGTTTATCAAGGCTTGCCAAGATGGTGGCACAGGGCAACACAGAGACTCTCTCTTGGCTGCTGCAAATAAAGGAGATTCAAAATGTTGCAACAGTTAACAGCCAGGTTACCTGCGCAGGGACTGTCCATCCATGCAGAGAGTGGGAATAAGTAATTACAAGCCTCCCCTCAGGGACTGTCCCCACTGTGGCAAAGGCAGACACTGGGCAAAGGAATGCCACTCTAAATCTGACAAAAACAGCTAGCCCATTCAAGGAAACTTCCAGGGCGGTGCCCGCTCCAGCATCCCGAACCCCAATTGGAGCTTTCGGAACAGCAACTAATATCAGGGAATTCAAGGAAATGCAGTTTCTGACCTTCATGCAGCCACCCACAGAAGTGCAGGGCTGGACTTGGTCACCACCAAGGAACTCCAGCCAGAATGCTTGGAGTGATATTCAATATCACCTAAGAGGGGCTTTTTCTAGCAACTTAAAGGGACAAACTGATAAATTGCAGCTAGAGCTGCATCAGCAGGTGCAGGACATTCAACGTTTGACCAAGCAAACATTGACCCTCCATGATAATCTTGTGTGATTGATCCCCAAAATTGGTTTGACGGACTTAACCTGAGAATGTGGGTCTTTGGAAAGGCCAGTTGTTTACTGACTATAGTAATGCTTTGCATACTTCAATGCATTTGCAAATTATTTTCCCAGGGTCGTATAGGAGACCAGCAAGTAGCAAGCTCTGTGGGATCTATAGCAGTCCTAACTAAAAACAAAGGGGAAGATGTAGGGAACTGCTTCGAGAGCCGTGGAAATGTGACCCAGCACCCATGTGGTAAACCAGTGGGGAGCAAGTCAGCATGCAGGACCACGCCCATGAAGAAGTTCTCCTGTGGGAAATTAGGACTGCATTCTACCTAGGCTGCTTTGTGACTTGCTCTTGCTAAAACTCCCTCACCCTGAGTTCAGGCACAAAATGCTTACTGCATATCTTTAAAGTAACTTCCTGAAGTCTGTGCTCATTCTCCCAAGCACTGAAGTGTAACCAGACCTGTTACTCTTATCATTCCCTTGTATTTGCAACATTTTTTCCTTGTTAATCTGTAAGAAGTAATCAGTAACATCCCTTCCATTGCTATCTTTAAAAAGTGATTACCTAAAGCAAAGCTAAGTATAATGAATGAAAATCTTTGTGTATGCTATTAGAAAGCCAAGAAAAGCCTGTGAAGGCAAGGGTTGGCGTTCTCTCCTCTTGAGAGAGTGGCCATGCCATCTCTTTTCCTCCACAGGACCCAGTAGTCTATATGAATTTGTCTTGTCTCATCCATAATACCATGGACACTGCAGGCCAGTGTCCACATCAGTCAGAGAAAGCAACCTCAGCCTGTCTTCTCCTCATTGCCTAGTGAATCTCTGTGTCAGGGTGGGTGTTGCCAATCAGAGCCCCTCAGTCTGTCCAAGTGTCCCATAGCCAGGACATCCCAGCATGTTTTAAGAGAAATGTCCCCATCTGGTTCTGATTCGTTTATATTTAATTAATCAAAATGTTGTTTTGTAATAGATACTTGAGATCCAAGAACCTTTCTCAAAGCCTTTTCTTTCATTCTTTCTTGTCTTAGGAACAGAAAAATTGGGTTTCATCAAGGAACAGTGACGCTGGAGCCCGGGGAGGGATATGGGTCTGTAGGGACAGGGCCCGGGGTGCTGGCTCAGACTGGGTGGCCACTGGGCCCAGTGGCTTTGTTCCTCCTGACCTTGCAGGGTGGGCCAAAGGCTGGGGCCAAGGACTGGGCTTGGGTGGCAGGCTGGGGGAGGGCAGGTGAGTAGCATCACTTCAGACTGGCAGCTGCTCAGGGGCAGGCCCCAGGTCTGTTCACCTTGACATTCTCAAGGCTCCAAACACAGGGCATGGCATAGAAACTACCCTGAAACATTTTCTGAATGAATATGAGAATGAATGAGTGAATGAATGAAGCACTTGCCAATACCCAGGTGCCCTCAGGACATATTTTCCTGCCAACGTTAGATCAGAATGCCAAAGCTGGTAAGACTCTCAGGGATCTTGTGTGGAATTTTCCAAGCAGCCGTCTTACAAAAGAAATGATTGCTGAGGTGAGACGAGTTTGGGGAAGGCCCTAGTCTCTATCCTCACCTCTTCCCCATGAATGTTCTGGTAAGTCATACAGTCAAGAAATCTAAACCCAGTCTTCCCCAAACCTATCTGGCCAGAGCTCCTATGACTACCTTGCAGAATATGCAATAAGAAGACCTTTTCTACCTCCACACTCACCCTAGTGCTAACTGGGAAACCAAGACTGTGGGTAGGAGTGGGGGAAATCTGCTCACCCAAAGCCACTCAGTACAAAGGGGTTGGGGTGGGACTGAAATCCAAGGCTATGTCCATTGCACCTGGAGATGAGTGGAGCCACAGCCTTTCTCTGAAGGTGCTGGGCTGGGCATGTGTGTGTCCCAGACGCAAGAGACCAACCACCATGGGGAGGGGTGCGGAGGACCCCCTCACCAAGCTGGGGCAGGGTCAGGAACAGCCGTGCCTGACTTCCTCACAGTGCAATGGGAATGGGGGGAGGGACTGGAATTTTTTCTCTCTTATTCTTCTGTGTGTGTGTATGCGTCTTTTTAGAAACATCTCGAACAGCTTCTAAACCAGCTCTTCTTCAGATGGGAGAACTGGAGCTCTGAGAAGGGAAGACCAGCACAGCTCAGGAGACACCTGTGTCCTGTCAGACAGATTGGGATTCCAGCCTGCTTTGCTACTTACGTGCTGTGCAACCTTGGACAAGCAGTTTCCCACTCTGAGACTCAGTTTCCTCATGCAGAAAATAAGTATCTCCCCGCCCCTCTGCTAGGCTGCTGTGAGTAGCTAAGAACACAATGGACAGGAAATGAGAATGACTAATATCAGGAGCCAGTGAGCTCTGCTACTTGCTTGAAAAACCCATTAACTCATTCAGTTTACCCACATCTGCCCTGTGAGTTGCCTACCCAAGATTATTATTTCTATTTTATAGAGGAATCATTGAGTTTTTTTTCTAGAACCTTTAAAGGTCTTAGAGATCTTCTAAAAGATCCTTAAAAGGGCAAACCAAAGTTCAGAGAGGCAAAGTGACTTCCCCAAGGTCCCCTAACTAGTAACTGGGGACGCCAGGGTTTGCACCCAGGCAGGCTGACTCCAGAGCCCACACACTGAACCACCATGTCAGGGCCAGTCACCGAGGAGTGGCCCCCTCACTAGAAGCCTACCCACCTCTCCACTCCCTGGAGCCTTGGAGTCCTCAGGCCACAGTTTCCCTGCCCCACCCAGCCCCACCTCCCATTCTCCCACAGCCCCTTTCTGCTTCACTCCAGCAGTGACTGTGTCCACATGTAGGGCCATTCTCTTAAGTGGACTAGAAGACCTGAGAGGGCAGACTCTGGTTCTCATCCCCAGGGAGCCTTGCCCAGACCTAATGCAGAGCTGGAGAGAAAGAAGACACCGTTTTTCCACCTGCTGGACAACTTAGCAAAGTTACTTAACTTGCCCGAAACCTGGCATTGGGCTTTATAAAATAAGGTGACTGCCATGCCATGAGGATGTAGTGGGGGTCCCCCTTAGTGTCAGACCTGCATGCGTGAGGAGGTCGAAGGGCCGCCTTGCTCAGGTGCACACTTGTTCGCCCTCCTTTACTCTTGGGTTCTGCCAACCCCAGTTCTGTAGGGACAGCCTCAAACCCACCTCTGCCTCTCACAGCGAGGGGCAGTGGCATGGGACCCTGACGTAAGGGTGCAAGGGGCCCTGGTTTTGTGCCCCAGGTACATTCTTAGTCTGAGCCTTGGTTGATCTTTCTAGTGGCCCTACAGGGTCAAGATGAAAAAACACAGGCTCTTGGAGGGGATAGGCGTCTTCCAGGTCATTCCCAGAATGAACAGGCTCAAAGTCAGGTCTCAGGTCTCCGAGAGTTCATGCAGCTCATGCCCTCACCCTGGTGGCGGGGAGGGAGCACCAAAGATCACTGACTTGGCCCAAGTGACACAGGGAGTCGGGGTAGGTGATGGGATTGGGAAATCCTGCCCTGCGCCAGCCCATTATCTTCAAGTCACCTCCTGGCTTATCATGGATGTTCAGGATGCTTTCTAAGACACTAACTCCGTGCACCAGTCCCAGGGCCCTCCAGCCCAGCACCCGAGGCTTGCTGTCTTTGCACACAGCCACTCTACTTGTTCCTAGCGATGCCGCGATCATGAGGAGTGGGGGCAGTGAGAGACAGAGAGCCCTGCCAGTGCCTTCCCTCCTCGGAGAGCTTCCTTGGTCCAGCTTGGGAACTGGGTGCCCCAGGGCCTCAGTCTCCCCATCTGTACAGTGGCTGTGAACCTCTCCGGAGGAGTCAGAACCCCAAAGTCACCGGGCAGATGCCCCAAGGGTCATCCTCCTGCCTGCCCTGCTGTACCTGCCCAGCCACCCAGCCCAGCAGGGCGCCCCTCATACCTTGCTTTTTCCTTCGGTTCAGGGGGAGCATGTCCGCAGCGTGGGCGACGAGCAGCAACAGGCAGAGTGGCACCCGCATCTGGGCAGCCTGGTCCCAGCGGGTGCGCGGGGCTCCTGGCACCCAGGTGGCGTCCGCGAAGACTCCCGGGGGAGGCGCGACAGCCTGGCGGGAACCGACGGCGGGCAGCGAGCGCGGGGTCTGCTGCTGGCGCTCCTGACCCGCCGTCCGCCCAGGGGCCGGCCGCCAGGTCGAGTGAGGGCGTCGGCGGAGCAGGGACACTGCGCTGGTGGGGAGGAGCCGGCGACGGGGCGGCGCGTTAACCCACCCTGGGCGGCGCGCGCCGTCGGGGTTGGAGCAGGGTGGGGGCGGGGTGGGGTTGCCCGGCCAGGGGCCAGGTGGCCGGACTGTCCCACAGTCCGTGGTGTGGCGTTGTTCCCACCCCTACATTGTCCAGCTCAGGTGTTTGCTTTCCGCCAGACGCAGGTACACACACGCGCAGATGCAGACTCCCCGGTGCCCGGTGACCCCATCCCTCCGTTCTCACCACCTCCCGCTGCCCCACTCCCTCCTCTGATTTTCTGTTTCTTCCTCCCACGCTTTCCTCTGTTTTTCTCTTTCTGTCTCTGGTTCATCTCCTCTGCTACCTCTTTCCTGGACCCCACTGCGGCCTTCCTAGTTTCTCCGTTGCTGAATGTCCTCACTGGTGCTCACTGTCTGCGTCTCCGCCTGGCAGGCCCTCCGGCGCCCCCTTTTCTCTTTCCTGGTGCCCATCTCCCTGCTCTCCACCTGCAGGATGGGGTATGTGCTTAAGCCCTGCTGTCTGGCTCTGTTTCCTTCGGCTCTGGCTCTTTCAAAAGAGCCCTAAATCCTTTCTGGCCACTGCCCCTGAATTTTTCCCACACAGACTTCTGGAAGCCCCTAATCTGTGACTCAAAGTAACCAGCACCTCATAAATTCTATAGTGAAGGGGCTGGGGGCCTGCACTGTGTTCCCTCCAACCTTATCTGTGGGACTGGGAGCAGCTGGTCCTATTTTAACCCTTTCAGAGCCAAACCCCGGCCCTCCCCAACAAACACCACACACCCACCCACTAAAAACAGTAACAATAGTAATATTGCTATTTTTGAGGCCTATGTGCTTGGTGTTTTGTTAAGCACTTTATATGCACTGTAATCTTTAAAACAGCCAGTCAGGTTCTATTCTGATTAGCCTACTTTACGGGGGGAGGAAAGGGAAGTTCAGAGAGGCCCAGCGACTTGCCTGTAGCCACACAGCAGGTCGGAGGGCCATCTGGGTTCAGCACCTGCCTTCTTAGCCACTGCTTCGGACACAGAACCTACTGCACAATTAGCATTCCTTTTTCTTATGTGTGTGGTTTGATCAGAAAGAAAGTAAATGCTGATTTATTTTGTAGCCCGTTTTATCCTCCCTGAGGTGGTCCCCCAGGGCAGTGAGGACACTCAAGGACATGTCAGTGGGGAGGGAGACACACAGAGAGTGAGGCAGCTCTGGCCAGCCATCCTGTGGGCCTCCCTGAACACTGGCAGACAACACCCTAAGGATTTTAGTAGTCTGTCAGAGCCATCCCACCCAAACGACTCCATTTCACAGATGGAGCCACAGAGGTCTCTGGTCAGACGCGGGAGGAGGGGGTGTGCCTGAGCCACAGAGGTCTCTGGTCAGCAGCAGGGGGAGGGGGTGTGCCTAGCTCAGGCAGTAGTACCTCCATCGCAGGCCAGGGCTGGGATGTGTGAGCAGGTACCCTAGCACGGCCCCCTTCACCATGCCCTACAGGGCCCTCACGTGCTGACTTCTCTGATCTCTGTCTTCCCCACTACCCCGCCCCTCACCCCTTTCATCTCAGAGATCCTAACTCTTGCAGTATTGCACGAACCTCTCCAGGCCTCTCATTCCTCTAAGCCTTTCCTGTGTGGCCTCTCCGTGGAATGCCGGTCTGCATCTCATCGTCCTTCTCCATTGACTCATCTGGGACTCAGTTCTGGCTGTGCCCTCATCCAGGAAGCCTTCCCTGAGTCTCAGTTCAGGCTCAGCGCCTCTTCATCGCAGTTTTTATCACACCAGGTGGTAACTAGGGGTGCATCTGTGCTTTCCTCTGAGTTGCCAACTCTCTGAGACCAGAGATGAGGTCGTGTGTGAGTCTCTGGAACCCGGCACATGCCAGACACAGGTGCCCAGCATGTTCATTAAGTGAATGAATGGATTTCATCAGATGCAGGAGTTTCCCAGCTTATATATGGAATTCAGGTATCTAGAGAAATGAGGCGACCCTAGAAGATTAGGCTTTAGAAAGCGGGAAAGTCCACTTCTACCCACCCACCCCCGTCCTGAAGTCTCCCAAGTCCAGAACAGGACAGCCCCCAGGTAAGCAGGGCCAGGGAGGAGCAATGTACATCGGAGTCATGCACAGGCCAGGGCTACTGAGCAGCCCCCATTTCTACAGGCAGCAGCCTCTTACCCCTTCGCCTCCCACTGCCTCTGCTCAAGCTACTCAGCCCTTCTCCTGTTCCTCAAACTCTACACGTCCAGTGTCCTTATCAGGGCTTTTGTTGTTTTCCTGCCTGGAAAATTCTTCCTCAGCTCCAGGGCCTGTCTCCACTGAAGGTCACCTCGTTGGGGGGCCGTCTCTGACCACTCTAGATAAAATAGGGCACCCATTCCCTGCATCCCCCCATCCTGCTTATTCTAGTACCAAGCATCAGCTGGCCCCTGCATGTTTGAACTTGCTTTTTGTGTTTCATGGTGGCAGAAATCTTCTATTTTATCCCTGTGCCTGACATATAAAGTGCTTAATGAATACTTGGGGAATGAGTAAATGAATGAATAAATGAGCACTCACTTATTCCTTGATTTTTGGTGGCACCTCAAGTACCTCCTGCGTTCATGGGCTCAGTTTCCCCATTTGTTCAATGGCACAGCTGGAATTTTGTGTTCTCTGAGAGCCCTTCCAAACTTTTCAGAATTTAATATTTCTAGGGCTCCAATATCCCGAACGCAGGGCCCATGTCATCCTGAGGTGCTCAGAGGGTCTTGGGTTCTCTGTAGCTTATAGGGAGAGTTCCAGTTTGTTCCACTCTCCCTCCCCCAATATAAGCACCCAGGGAGGACATTGGGGCCAGTGATGCTAATGACATTGCCAGGAGGTGTGCACACCAGGGATAGCAGTTAAAGAACCACTGGAAACTGTTATAAGTAGATCAAAATGGGTATAATGGCTGAAAGATGCTCCTAGTGTGTGTTCCTGATCAGCAAATCCTTCTCCTTTGGTGGCTCCTGGGGACTCGGGTCTCTTGAAGCTTGTACTCTGTGTTCTTCAGTACCTGAATGAAAGCTCCCTGTGGAGGGGTCAGGGGACAGAGGACCACCTATAGAAGGGACAAAGCATGTTTCCTGACATCCCATTGGTCGGAATGCAGTCATGTGGCCACACCTATCAGCAAGGGTTGCTGAGAAATATAGTCTAGCCATGTGCTCTGGAGGACCACCTGGCCAGTCTGCCACATCTGGCCACTCATTCTTGCCCCAGTCATGCAGCAGCTGCTACCTGTGCTGGCTCTGTAGTAGCTCCTACAAGCTCTTCTCCCTAAGCAAGCAGAGAACCTAAAGTCTTTGGAGGTGAAGCCCAATTCCTCAGAGTTGCAAGGGTTACAAGATGGCCCCTGCTAGAATGACCAACTGTCCTGGTTTGCCAGGGATTGAAGAGTTTTCTGGGATGCAATTTGTACCTCGTGTGTAACTTCATGACCAATGCCACATTAAAATTGGACCATCACAACACTCCCTCATGCTGCCCCTTTGTGATTGCACCCACACCCTCCTCTCCACCTTAACCCTGGCGAGCACTAATCTGTTCTCCAGCGCTATAATTATGTCGTTACACAAATATTATACAATGGAATAATGCAGTATGTATCCTTTTGAGATTGGCTTTCTTTTTTAAAGTATATTTTATTGATGATGCTATTATAGTTGTCCCAATTTTTCCTCCTTTGCCCCCATCTGCCTGGTACCCTTCATTCCCTCCAGCAGTCCCACTTAGTTCATATCCATGGGTCATGCATATAAGTTCTTTGGCTTCTCCATTTCCTATGCTATTCTTAACACCCCCCACCCCGTCTGTTTTGTACCTATGAAGTATGTTTCTTAATCCATGCACCCTTTCCCTCATTTTCCTTCTTCCTTCTTCCAGCTGATAACTCTACAAATGATCTCTATGATTCTGTTCCTGTACTAGTTGTTTGTTAGTTTGTTTTTTTAGATTCAGTTGTTGACAGTTGTGAATTTGTTGCCATTTTAATGTGCATAGTTTTTATCTTTTTTTAATAAGTCCCTTTAATATTTCATGTAATAATGGTTAGGTGATGATGAACTCTTTTAGCTTTACCTTGTCTGGGAGGCACTTTATTTGCCCTTCCATTCTAAGTGATAGCTTTGCTGGATAGAGTAATCTAGGTTGTAGGTCCTTGCTTTTTATCACTTTGAATACTTCTTGCCAGTCCCTGCTAGCCTGCAAAGTTTCTTTTGAGAAATTAACTGACAGTTTTATGGGAACTCCTTTGTAGGTAACTCTCTGCTCTTCTCTTGCTGCTTTTGAGATTCCCTCTTTATCTTTAAACTTTGGCATTTTAATTATATGTGTTTTGATGTGGTCCTCTTTGGGCCCAACTTGATTGGGATTCTCTGTGCTTCCTGGACTTGTATGTCTATCTCATTGGCCAAATTAGGGAAAATGTTTTTCATTATCATTTCAAATAAGTTTTAAATTTCTTGCTCTTCCTCTTCTCTTTCTGGCATTTCTACAATTTGGATGTTGATACATTTGGAGACATTCCAGAGGCACCTTATATTATCCTCGTTTTTTAAAATTCTTGTTTCTTCTTGCTGTTCTGGTTGAATGCTTATCTTTTCCTTATGTTTCAAATAGTTTATTTGAACCTTGGCTTCATCCTCTCCACTGTTGGTTCTCTGTAGATTTTTCTTTATTTCACCTAGTGTAACCTTCATTTCTTCCTTTATGATGTTGCCATACTTAGTGAGTTCTTTGAGCATCTTGATCACCAGTGTTTTGAACTCTGCATCTGTTTGGCTGGTTATCTCCATTTCACTTAGTTCTTTTTCTGAGACTTCATTCTGTTCTTTCATTTGGGTGATATTTCTTTGTTTATTCAATTTGGCAGCCTCCCTGTGTTTGTTTCTGTGTATTAGGTAGAGCTGCCTTGACTCCCTGTCTTAGTAGCATGGCCTGTTATAGAAAAGGCACCTGTAAATTGTGTAGGGTGGAGATTTAGTTAATTGCCAGGCTTTACTATTTTGTGGCTGTGTGTGGGGGGAGACCTCCGAGAGGGGACATTGCCGTTGCCTGGCTTCTAGTGGTTTACCTGGCACTTACCCTGTGTAACCAGTGCTCCTCCAGCTGTTGCCGTGGAGCTGAATCCCAGAGGTGGTGGGTCTGCATACATTTTAAGTCTATGGGGCCCTTTAAGCAGAGTTTCCTGAAAATTCAGCAGTTTCTTCTGCTGCCCAACCCCCTCTGGTTTTTATAGCCAGAAGTTATGGGGCTTTATCTTCCTAGTGCTAGAATCCTGGGCTGTGTGGTCTGGCCTGGGGCTAGGATCACTTGCTCCCAAGATATCCTTTCTGATTTTCATCCACTGCAAGTAAATGTGGGACCTCCCGTTCTGCTTCTGCCACCTCTTCATGCCACATCACGCCTTCGTGCCTCTCTACCTATCTCTCCATATCTCTGCCTCTCCTACTCATCTGGATGAATGTGGCTTCTTTAAATCCTTGGTTGTTGGACTGCCATACAGTTCAATTTTCTGATGGTTCTAGGTGTTATTTGTTTTAAGGTCTAGTTGTAATTCATTTTGTGATTGCAAGAGGAGGCAAATCATGTTTACCTACTCCTCCATCTTGACCGGAAGTCCTGGCTTTCTTTACTTAGCATAATTTCCTTGAGATTCATTCAAGTTGTTGCATATATTAATAGTTGCTTTCCATTGCTGAGTAGTAGTCCATGGTGTGGATGTGTAATAGTTTGTTCAGCCATTCACCCATTGAAAACATTTTGATAACTTCTGGTTTGGGCTGTTAAGAATAATGCTACTATGGACACCTGTGTACAAATTTCTGTATATTCTGTTTAGCAAGGCATCTGTGCATGTCTTTTTTTGTTTTAAAGATTTTATTTATTTATTTTTAGACAGAGGGGAACGGAGGGAGAAAGAAAAGGAAGAAACATCAATGTGTGGTTGCCTCTTGTGCACCCCCTACTGGGGAACTGGCCTGCAATCCAGGCATGTGCTCTGACTGGGAATTGAACCAGTGACCCTTTGGTTCACAGGTTGGTGCTCAATCCACTAAGCCACACCAGCCAGGGCCTTTTGTGCATTTTTAATTGGATTGTTTGGTCATACTGTTGCATTTTAAGAGTTCTTTATTCTACACAGAAGTCTTTTATTGGATATGTGATTTCCTAATATTTTCTCCTAGTCTGTAATTTGCCCTTTCAGCCTCTTACCAGCATCTTTCACAGAGAAAAGGATTTTAATTTTGGTGATGTCCACTATAAAATTTTTCCTTTATGGATCATATTTTTAGTGTCAAGTTTAAGAACATTTGCTTAGACCCAGGAGTCTCAAAGATTTTCCTCTAGAAGTTATGTAGCTTTACATTCAAGTCCATGATCCATTTTTGGGGTATTAATTTTTGTATAAAGACTCAGGCTTAAGTCAATGTTTTTTGTTTTTTTGCCTATGGATGGCCGGTTTCTTCAGTATGATTTGTTGAAAAGGCTGTCTTACCTCTATGGAATTGCCTTTGCTCCTTTGTCAAATGTTAATTGGGCATATTTATGTGCATCTATGTCTGGATTATCTATCTTTCTCCACAGACTATCCATTGTTCTGTCTGCCCATACCACATGCTCTTGATTACTGTAGCTTTATAATCAATCTTGATATCAGGTAGACTGATCCTGCCCACTTTATTTTTTTCAAAATTGTTTTAGCTATTCTAGTTTCTTTGCCATTTAATATAAATTTTATAATAACTTTGTCTGTCTCTAAACAAATCATGTTGCAAATTTGATCAGAATTACATTATATGTGTATATCAGTTTGGGGAAAATTTACATCTCAACTATATTGAGCCTTCCAATCAATGAACATGGTATGCCTCTCCACTTATTGAGAGCTTCTTTTATTTTTTCAAAGTCAGTGTTTTATCATTTCAGCATACAAGTCTGTGTATATGTTTTATTAGATTTATACCTAAGTATTACTTTTCTTTTCCTAAGCCATTGTAAATGTATTTTTAATTTTTGCTGTCCATATGTTTGATTCTAGTATGTAAGAATATAACTGATTTTTATATATCGATCTTATATCCTGTCACCTTACTGAATTCACTTATTAGTTCAAGGAGTATTTTCATAGATTTCCAGTGTTTTAAAACATAGCAAATCACATCACTTCTGTAAAGAAGGACAGTTTTCTTTCTTTTTGATTTATGTGTGTTTTATTTCCTTTTCCTGCCTTATTGCATTGGCTAGAACTTCCAGCACTATGCTGGGTAAGAGTGATGAGCACACAAATCATTACCTTGCTCTTAATCTTAATGGTAAAGCATTCAGTCTTTCATCATTACATAGACTATTAGCTGTGGGTGTTCGCCCTTTATCACGTGAAGGAAGTTCCTCTCATTGATATTTTTCCGAAGTTTTTTTAAAATCATGAATTAGTGTTGAATTTTGTCATATGCTTTCGTTGCACATATTAATACAACCATGTGGTTTTTCTTCTTTAGACTGTTGATGTGATGCATTCCACTGGTTAATTTTTGAATATTGAAACAGAGTCCCCCCTCCCCCCATGGACTAAGCCTCAGTTGGCCATGGTGTACAATTCTTTTTATATATTGTGAATTCTACTTGCTGATATTATGTTAAAGATTTTGTGTCTTTATTCCTGAATTATATTGGTTTCTCTATATTTTTTGGACTGTCTTGTCTGGCTTTGGTATCAGGATAGTAATAGCCCCAGGAGCACCAGAAGAACAGAGCAGACTAACATAGCATTGCAAGGGCTCTGGAAACTAAACTGGCATTGCAACTACAACCACCTAGAATAGGTGAGAACCAACATGCTACACCTACCTGAACAGTGAGACTGCCTACTAAAACACACTATTTAAAAAAGATTTGGAGTTTCCTAACAAGATAGCCCAAATGTACAAGGTACATAGAAAATTACCTGTCATACCAAGAATCAGAAAACCACAATTTTAATGAAAAAAAGAAAATCTACCAATGCTAATACAAAATCAAGATGATTCAGGTGTTGAAATTATCTGACAGTGCTTTTAAAGCAGCCATCATAAAAATGCTTTGACAAGACATTATAAATTATCTCGAAACAAATGGAAATGCCAAAAAATCTCAGCACAGATATATGTTATAAAAAACCCGAATAGAATTGTAAAATGGAATAATAGAATAATAAAGAGAACAACTTGCTGATGGACTCAGTAGTAGAGTGGAGACATCCAGAGTAACCCAACTCCCTCCTCCAACCAGTGGGAGAGCCCAAGGAGTGTTCTACTCTGCCTTCCAGAATTCCCAGCAGGGCTGAGCTCCAGGTGTCCCCACAGGTAACTGTTCCGGTGACCCACCCTTTATGGACTGCTTTCCCATCCTCTTTCACTCCATATTCTCAGCCCCACGTTGCCCAGGATCAATTCTCAAATATTCTTCTTGAACTTAAATCTTCATCTCAGGGTCTGCTTCTTGGTAACCCCAAACCAAGACAGTATTTTATTAGTTCTCCTGACCCCACTATGAGGCTGCCCAGGTAAAAAACAATACCTAATCCAGAGTAAGTTCTCATGAATGATTTTCATCATTTGTGCTACACTTTTCATCATCTGTAAAGAAGAGGTGTAGAACCCGCCCCCCGCCTTCTCCACTGGGCTTTATCTTATTCTCCTCTGAAATCACAGCCTCCGCAGCCCTGTCTCTGTTCCTTGCTGTGTCTGGTTTTTCCCAGGGGAAGGCAGGCAGCCTGGTCCCTGGGGTGCACGGGCAAACAAAGGAGCTGCTTCAAGCCAGCCATCCCCTCCCTCGCCAACCGCAGTGGAATCACAGCCTCCATGGTGGGTTGGGTTATTGTTTTTAATACCAGTGTGAAATAAATTGAAAAATTACCCATAAAATACAGGTTTTCAGCAGCTGGCCTGAAATTTCTTTCCATAAACAAACAAGTTTAAAGAGATGCCTTAATGCCACCCGCCAGCTCCTCCCCCAGCCTTTTATGTCCATCCCCAGGCGGGAGCAGGGGTCCCCTGAGAGACTCAGCCTCCTGGGCAAAGGCAGGCTGCTGGGCCCATGGCTGACTTGCGCCTCTCACCCTATTTGTCTGCTCCATGGAGAATCCCCCAGACTCATCCCCTGCCCCCTGTTCCTATACTTGATTTAGACTTAGGAGCCAAACTGCCTGGATTTGAATCAGAGATTTTCTACCTATAGAATGTGACTTTAATCGAATTACTGGACCAATCTGTGCCTCAGTTCCCCCTCTGAAAACGGGAATAATATTAGTACCTACTGCATAAGGTTGTTTGGGGATTAAATTAAATTTACACGAAGCTCTTAGAACAGTGCCTGGCACAGGGCCATGCTGTGTGACTGTTTGTTAGCTGTTGCTAGTTTTACAGTGGATGAGAAATTAGGGTGGAAGGTGGGGCAGGCGCTCGGTGACGTTTGGACTTTTCCACAGTGAGCCTTCTTTGGGGTTTTCGTGGGGCGTTGCTATAAACATCTGTCGAACATCCTGCAGTTTGGAAAGCTTGCCATCATCTATTGTTGCATTTGGCCTGCCATTTAACCATGGAAGGATTCAGGACAGGGGTTATCCCCAGTTTCCAGAAGAGGAAACTGAGGCCTAGCAGTTGAACTGGCTCTCCCGTGCTCTCAAGAAGTGGTAGGCTCCCTTTTGGTCATTTGAAGATCTGGGGTGAATCCTGACCACGGTAACAGATTGAACTCATCATAGATGGAGCCCTGCTCCTTCATCACACACTGAAACTTGACCCTGACCTGAGACCAAATCATACTTCATGTCCCAGGAGGGGCTCTGACCCCATTCTTAGTTGTAGACTGAGCCCCAGGCCAAGGCACCATCTTGGTTTCCATCCGATCCCCAAATATTGTTGCACATCAGGCCCTGATCCCAACCTCAGACAGCCCTGACCTTGTGGCAGATGGAGCCCCGATCCCTATTATAGACTCAGAGTCCTGGCCCTGCACTGACTCACAATCCTGGTTTCACACTAAGCCTTAGTTGTGGCCTCCGGTGCAGCCTGCAGTGGGGCCTCTAACCTGGAACTCCACCCATAGGCCCATCCTGGATCCGCTGTATGAATCCAATTGTCCATCTTTCCCAGGCTTCAGCTTATCACCCCAAAAATGATGGGAAAGAAAACTTCTCTTACACCCTTGAAGAAGGTCCAGTAGTATTTACAACACTGTACAGGGAACGAGACCCCATCTCCCCTCCTGTGTTTGCACAGGACCCAACCCCACCCCGGGGCAGCCTCGGAGATCCAAGTCCTTCTGAAGCCAGAACTCCGAGGAATTCTATTGTTTGGGTGGTTTTCAGTTCTGATTATTCAATAGAGCCGTTTCTGGTTTTACATTCGCAGCCCTGGTCAGCTGGGGTAGGATTTTTCTTCCCTCTGTGGTTGCAGTTGTAACACTCTTTCAAACAAAGGGGAAAATTTTTTTAAAGCAGTAAAAAATTTCCAAAATATGTTCACACTCATATTTATCTTGGTAATTGGCTGGGGGAGAGAGGGAAGGACGAAAAGAGGCTTCCATAGCGAGGGGCCCGCAGGCCTCTGATGGGCTGGGGGTACAAGTGTGGGGCCAGCCTGGGCTCCAGGTCTACATGAGGGTGGCAGTGGAGGTGGGGAGAGGGGGGAGAATTGAGTCCAGGAAGGTGGAGGAGAGAAGCCAAGGTTCAGGCCTCTGAAGGCTTCCACTCTGGCAGGAGCTGAGACCAGGAGCCTCTTACCTGCTGTGTGTCCTTAACTGTGAGCTTCACTTTTCTTGTCTATCAAATGGAGAGAATGTCAAAAGGAGGACTCTGTCCATCAAAAAGACAAGGCATCCGGCACAAGGTCTGACACTGAGCAGGTGCAAGTAATCGTAGTTGCTGCCATGGTTATTACTTGTATCATGTTTGTGGGCCGAGGGGCAGCAGCGCTTACTGGTATATGGAGGCCAGAGTCGGACTGCTTGGATTCAGCCCTGGTTCTACCGCTTACTACTTCTGTGACCTCAGGCAAGTTGCTAACTCCTCCGATCCTCAGTTTCCTCATCTGTAAAATGGGGATGGTAATTGAGTTATTGTGAAGGTTGAATGAATTAATACATGCAAAGCACTTAGAACTGTGCTTGACATGTAGTAAGTGCCTAATAAGTGTTAGGTATTATTTCTTGTTCAAAAATATTTTAGTCATCCCTACTATGTGCGGGTTGTGGGATAGGAAAAGTACTACACGTGAGGTGAAGTAAGAAATCCTAGGCCCCCAAATTGTCTTGCATCATGTCCCCCATTCCAGTTCTGGCCTTTAGCAGTTGATTAACTGATCGATTTATTGATTCATTCATTACCAATCACCAACTGTGTGCTGGGAGGTGGTGAGAGTTAGAGAAACAAGGCCCTCATGGCCCAGTGAGGAGACAGAAGGAAGGCAGGAGATCACAACAAAGTTGGGTGAATTCCAGAATTCATGTTTGTAGGAGGGATTATGGGAACCAAGGGGAGGTGCCAGAGACCCGCCCGCAGGACTGGTCTGAGCTGAGTCCTGAAGGGTGCACTGGAGTTGAGCATTCATTCATTCATTCAATAAATATTTACTGAGCACCGGTCTCCAGGCTGAGGACTCAACAATAACACAACACGTTCAGGTCTGGTCCTCCTGAAGCTTACGGTCCAGCAGGGGAGACAAGGAAAACAGAGAAACACACACATGTAGGGGGTGCCCTTAGTGACAAAAGTGCTGTGAAGAGAACTAGAGCTGGGGGAGGGGACAGAGAATGATGAGGGTCAGCGAAGGCTTCTATGGAAGCCTGAACAGAGACCCGAGGGAGGGAGGGAGTGATGCGGAGATCAAGGGAGAGCATGTCAGGCGGAGGGAACAGCAAATGCCCAGGCCTGGAGGTAGTAATGAACTTGGGGTCATGGAAGGGGAGGTAGAGTGGCTAGAATGGAGGGAGTGAGGAGGGCCGTGGGGAGAGGGGCAGAGCAGTAATAGGATCATGGGGTTGGGGCACATGGCTTTGTCTGAATGAATTCCCCAAGAGGTTGTGAGGGGTGATCAATAATTCATTCATTAATAAATTAATAAATCAATTTTCCACAGGGATATGGGGCCAATGCCAAATACTTGGGCCAGAACAGATGGGCAGGACCCCTGCTTGCTTGGGGGAGGGTGGGAGCTGTCCAACTTTCTCTGAAAGCCATCGAGTGGCATCTGACAGGGGAGGGACAAGATCAGACCATGGCATTAGAAAGACTGAAGTTCTAGGTAAGTTCCACACTCTGCTCTTAACTCTCACAACAGCCCATTTCACGGTTGGGGAAATGGAAGTCCCAGAGAGGACGCAGACAGAGATCCGGATGCCTTCAGCTCTGCAGCCCTGGTTCCCTGAGCTTGCCTGTCTTCTCTGGCCTCTACCTCCCACTCCTAAGGACCCACAGGACTCACAGCCTATACTAGTCTACCAAGTCCTCAGCCATTTTTTCCCAGCTGGCTCAGCCAAAATTGGGCTCAAGGGGAAGTGATAGGCACCAATGCTCTGATACTCTCAACTCCTTAATCCCAGGGCTCCCCCCACCACCCTGTCACTGTCCTCCTTTAATCCATTGTGACTTCTGATCAGTTCAGCTCCTTAGAGGTGCTGGCAAAGTTACTCAGTCCGAAGTCTCCCCGCCTCCAGCTCCATCAGTGGGTACCCTGCCCACACCCATCTTGGCATTCGCCATTCAGGTACTTGCTGGCCAGAACCCAGGACTCCAACAGAGTCCCCGGCACCTGGACTGCTCTGGAGTTAGCACCTCCCAGGAATAGCCCTCAACCCATAGTCTGGGAGCTGGTGGATGAGCCCCCGCATGCCCCAGCTATCTTGTCCCATGGGTGAGACGACTCTGCCTCCAGAGTTCCCGGTGGGATAAAAGCCCAGCTGTCCAACTTGATCCTCACCACTCCTTATATTTGCTTCTTTCCCTTCCCTGTCTTCTTTTACTTTCTTGCTTTCTGGTGCATCCTGGGATCAGCTCTCAGGTAACCAATTTGCCCTTGAATTCTTATTTCCAGATCTGCTAAGATAATTACCATGCCCAATCAATTTCACCTGCAAAATAGCTCTCAAACTGAGCCCCTTCTCCTCATGACCCCTGTGACCGTCAGCTTGGTCCAAGCCCCCAAGTACCTCCTGTCCGCATGTGCTTATTAAAAGTCTCCCAAGTTGATTTTTGGTT
Source organism: Artibeus jamaicensis (assembly GCF_021234435.1). Taxonomy (NCBI): domain Eukaryota; kingdom Metazoa; phylum Chordata; class Mammalia; order Chiroptera; family Phyllostomidae; genus Artibeus; species Artibeus jamaicensis. The sequence goes on along the minus strand of NW_026521924.1, from coordinate 14,354,827 downwards.
TTGCCCCTGCTTCCTACCCTTGCCCCAGCCCCAGAAGCCTAAGGGCTCTTGTTATAAAGAAAACCAGGTCACCCCCTCCCCTGCTTAAAATCTGCTCATGGCTTTCCCGTGTTCTCTCCTTACTTGATAGCTGCCCACAATGCCCACAGCCCCCAATCTCCTCTCCACCTCTCTGCCCCAGGCCAAACGGTCACCTTCCTGTCTTCAAACACACCCACTCATTACCACCTCAGGGCCTTTGCTGTCACTGTTCCCTCTGCCTGGAGTGCTCTCCGGATCTCCCATGGTGAGCTCATTCTTGTCCTCCCTAACCTCCCTGTCCCACACCCCACCCCTCCTCGCTTCACCCCCTTTACACCATTCCCCACCATCTCAGCTGGCCTCATGCATTTGTTTTCTTGCTGATCGTGCCTCCAAAGCAGGGACTTTGTCGGCACACGCTGGGCCCCTTGCCTCCGGCCCTGTGCTGTCTTCTGTTTAACTGTGAGTTTGGTGATGTCCTGCCCTCCTGGTGTTGATAGTGGGGTCGGACAGGGGCTGGGGGAGGAAGGAAGGCAGTGGACCGACAGTTGTAAGAAATGCCACAAAGGAAAAGAACTGAGGGAGTGACTGACTTGGAGAGAGAGTGTGACTAGCTGGCAGTGGGAGGCCTGCTCACTTGGGTGACTTGGCTCAGTGTAGGAACGGTTAATATGGTGCAGGTGTAGCTGTCTCCCACAGTGGCCCAGATGAGAGCAGTGCAGCCTGGTGGGACGTCTTCACAGTTCAAGACTCTTCCCGTCTGGTAGCTCCACAGCTCCTCTGGGACTGCCTCAGATAGCCCCCAACACATCCACATTCTAGCCGGTGGGATTGGCCAGCAAAGGAGGCTGGGAAATGTAGTATTTGGCAGGGCAGCCATCCATTCAGCTAAAAGTGGAGGGAAATATTATCCAGGAGAAATGGAGATTGGATATGGGGGGCTCGTGGTGGTCTTTGCCTTAGACATCAGCGGGAAACCCCTGGGCCCCACTTTCCCTGTTTTCTGCATGTCCATTTTTTTTGGTCCTTCTTTTGTAAGGTGGAGGACTGACTGCTCATGGCCCAGATGAGACTAAATCCCACCTCTGGGATTCCACACCCATTGTTAGTGCCCTCATTCTCTCTGTCCCCTCTCAGGTGGCCAGCCAGGTCTTCCCTGTCCCTCCCCTTCGTCTGCCTACAGTCTTTGTTCTCTTCACCTCTTCTTTGCTCCTGTCCTCAGTCCCTTTCTCCCTCTCAGAAAACATCTTAGAAGTTCTGCCTGCATGTATGGCTGCTTTCTCACTCCCTTCTCTTTCTCCACCTCCTTGGAGATCTGGCCTCTCTACTCCCTGCTCCGAGTGTAGCTTACTCACCAGGGACAAGTCCCTCTCTGTCACGAGATCTACTTTTTCTCTGCAACCTCCCTGTGGCCCTCTGACCTGCTGGACACGCTTCCTGATATTCTGTGTCACCCACTGGAGACAGAGAACATGGGCTTTGCAGTCAGGCGAGACAGGAGCAAGGTTGCTTCACCTCTCGGAGCCTCAATGACCTCATCTGTGAGATGGGCTTAAAACATCCATGAACTCATTAAATAAATTTTTATTTGCAGTCATGATATATCAGACATTCAAATAAACCCAGATAAATGTATTTGAAAATCTGATAACAAGTCAAAGCTACTGCCACTGAGTGCTAAGCTCTTCACATGCATTCGCTCAGAAACGCTGCCCCTTCCACTGCCCGCTTTGCAGTCTTTTCTCCTTCGCTAACTCTTCTTGCTCCTCCTTCTCCTTCCTGCAGTCCTGGCTGCATTCCTGCATCAGCTTTCACCTCAGTCCTCCTCGCTCCGTCTCTGCAGCTCTCCAGAATCATTTCCCAGCTCTGACATGACTCATCACCTACCTGACTACACAGCTCTGTCTGGGAGGCAGCAGGTATCTCAAACCCAGGGCATCTGGAACTGAACGCAGCTTCTTCTCCTCCTGGCTTCCGACCTTGGAAAGACCTTGAGAAGGACCAATCCACCTACTCCCTGGGTCTGTGGAGCCAGGCTGCCCCTCAGTACCCCTTCCCCATCCCCTGGCCCAGCTGGGGTTCAGCCTCAAGGTCTGTAGCAGCTACTTTTCTGGATCTTAGACTGTGACCTTTTCTCTTGTCCATGTCCATCCTGCCCACACCCCCCCAGCTGCTCAATTACTCCTCCTAACATACTCCTTTTTGTGTATTACCCCCACCTATAGCACACACTGTCACTGTCCTGTCCACGTCCCCTCAGAACTCAAACACCTTTCCACCCAAATAGCTGGAACCCTCTGCCTGAGGCCGAAGTGCTGGAGAATTAAAAAGTACGCATCCCTCAGCCAGTGATTGATGGGAGTTGGTGGCTGAATCCCCAGCTCCTTGTCCTCAATTGTGATACCTCTGAGGTGTGTCCTCCACGGACTCCTAGAAGTTCCGGTAGAGATCCAGCTGGGATTGAGCCCACCTATCCTACATTAACAGCTTACTTGATTACACATCATTTGACAGCCTGTCCTTCCAGACCTCGCTTCCCCTTCTTTACAGTGTTTCCTGGAATCACCTCCCAAGTTGAACATTTGCTTGATTCCTCATTTCAGTGTCTACTTGGTGGGGAACCTGAACCAAGACCTCTCTCTTCTGTTTAAAGTAAAACACAAATTTGCGGCGGCATCAATATCTTACCCAGGTGTCTTCATTGTCTCTCGGTCACAGAATTTTATGAAAGTCACAACTTCTCTCCCAAGAGCTCATCTGTGAAGCCCTTTACCTCTGTTTGAGAAGTCCTTGTTTCTAAAGATGATGTCTAAGCCCCTTACCTGGTATTCAAGGCTCTCAACATGTTGACTCCATCACCATATATATGCCCTTCCACACTTTGCTCATTGCCATTCCCTTTGGTCTGGAATGATTGTCCTTTTGCTTAATGCTCATCTGAATTTCACTTACCTTTCAAGATTCAGCTCAAGTTCATTTCCTCCAGGAAGCCTTTCAGACCACATTCATTCTTAGTATTCTCACAGCCCTAAGAATCTGCTCCCCACTTGGGGCACAATCTTAAGTTTTACTTAGTTTATTCCTCAGGCACATAGTTAGGTTAAATGCACAGAGCATTTCTCTGTGCATGGCTCTGAGAGAGAGCTGGGAGAGCTGAGGCATGGGGGTGCATCAACACAGACCCTCCCTGAGGTCTGAGCAGTTCAATGGGGAAGATGCACAAGAGATGGAGTTAGCATTCCAGATAAGACCATCAACTCCATGAAGAAAGGGGCCATTTTTATACATGATGAGAAATGCATAAATCATTTATTTTAGTGGTTTAAGACAGGGGTTGTCAAACTATGAACCAGAGACCAAATCAGGCCTGTCATTTGTTGTTATAAATAAAATTCTTACTGGAATACAGTCATCTTTACTTGTGTATTGTCTTTGGCTGATTCACACTACAATGGCAGAGCATTTGCGACAGAGACCACATGACCTGCCAAGACTACACTGTTTACCATCTGAACTATTACAGAAGAAGTTCACTCACCTCAGGCTAAAATCGCCCATAATTATGCAGTTTCTGAGGGCCAGGAATTTGGGGGTGACATAGGTGGGTTGTACATGAGGCTTGGAGGCTCTCAGGACATTGCAGTGTAGGTGTCAGCTGTCTAGGACTGTACACACCCGGAGGTTTGTCTGGGACTGGAGGATATGCCTCCAGGGCGGCTCATTCACTTGGCCAGCAATCTGGTGCTGGCTGCTGGCTGAGGATTTCAGTTCCTTTCCTCATGGGCCTTTGCACTGGGCTGCTTGAGCCTCCTTACAAAATGGCGGCTGGTTTCCTCAGCGCGCGTACCATGTTAATTCCTTTATATAGAGCCTCATGTAATCCTTACAACACCCTTAAGAGACAGAAGGGATTATTACCTATATTCCTCAGCTGAGAAAACCAGAGCTCAGAGAGAGAAAGCAACTTAACCAAGCCAGGGACAGAGCTAGGGCTTGACCTCAGGTCCAACCTAGGTCTGTCTGATTCCAAATCCAGTGCTCTTTCTACTCTACCCATTGACCTACCAACCCATTGACTCACTGACCCATGGACCCATCTTCCCATCTATCCATTGACTCATCTTCCCACCCACCCATCATCTTCCCATCCATCATCCTTCCACCCACCGTCCACCCATCAACCCATTGATCCATCCTCCCATCCACAACCTCTAATCACCCATCCTTCCACAGTCTCATCCATACATCCTCTGATCCATCTACCCATCCTCCCATCCACCTATCTACCCAGTCACCGACATATCCATTTATTCAATACATGGATATGAAAACCCACCATCTATCAATTACTCTTCCAGGGACTGAGGTGTGACTTTGAGCTGGACAAAGTCCTGCCCTCATAGAGCTCACATTCTACTTGTAAGAGGCAGACAACAGATAAATAAATATAAACTGTGCATGAGGCATAAATGCTGCAAAGGAAAATAAGGCAGAGGAGCGATGCTAGGAGTCATTAAGGTAAGGTAATAGGGAAGTCCTCTTTGACAAGGTGACATTTGAACAAAACCCTAAAAGAAAGAAGCAAGCCCCATGACAATGTGGGAAAAGAGCATTCCATGCAGCGGGAACAGCTGTGCAAAGGCCCGGGGATCAGCGAGGAGGCTGGTATAGATGAAGCAGAATGAGGGAAGGAGCAACAGAAGATAAAGGGGCCAGCTAGGGCTAGATGAGATCAGGCCTTGTTGGTTACTGTAACTGGATTTTAGTTCAAGTCAGTTGGTCAACAGTCACCCAAATAGTAGTGATTTCTCCTCTGCCAGGGATGGAGCCACTGAGCTCTGAGCAGCAGAACTTCCTGATCTCTCCTTTTCCAGTCACCCAGCCCAGTGGCTCTCACAACTGCAATCGAAGCTGGTGCCAGGGTTAGGGGCTTAGGAGGCCGAAATCTGTACATGGGTTTCCATGGGAGACGGGTCTGTCATTTGCTGGGTAAAGAAGGAGAGGGGCCAACCCTTACCCAGCACTGTTCACGTACCTTAGCCCATTCCATCTTCACCACTTTCTAAAGTGGCCTCATCAGCTCCATTTGACAGAAGAGGAGTCGAGGCTCAGAGAGGCTGTGAGGTGGCACCAGTTTCACCCATATTCTACCTTTTCACTCTACTCAATTAAAATCGTTCAAAAACATTTGTTTCAAAAAATCATTTGTGTTCCTACTGGGTGTTGGAGAGAGATGCACGAGAGAAGCATATATAGATTCATGGCCAATTCTGGAGGGACTTTTGAAATCACCTGGTACAACCCGCCATTCTGATGGGTAAATAGAGGCTCTGAGAAGTTTGTCTTCAGCTTGGAGAGTATCCAGCTGGGATATCCAAACCCAGCTTCTTCTACCCCAACTCTACATGGTAGGAGAGGGAAAGAGCCCATATTTTTCTTCGCAAGTGGCTTGACTTGGAGCTCAACAACAGATGTGTTCTCAGTCTGCTGACTGTAAAACAAGCCGACTTTCTCTACTGATTGTCACTGTGTTTTGGGGGATGGAGCATAGGACTTCGCTGTGTCCACTTTGGGTCAATAACTGCTCCAAACAAGAACATCTGGTGAAAGTGGAAATTTATTAATTCATCCATAGGTTTCTTACTTGATTGATCAATTGATTTCTATGTCCCTATTGTGTGAAGGGTTTGAGGCAGCCTAGGAAAGAAGTGAAGGGTGGAAACTTGTCGTCTTAGCTTCTTACATTCCACTCACTGGGAACATCAAGAAATGAAAAAAAAATGCCCAGCTGCTACATAGCTGGGGAACAAATTCTTGGTATGGAAGTAATTCTCCTCAGAGTTCATTCCAAATGCTTTTCTTATTTTCAAATTTAATTAGGAGACCTTTTTGTGGTGTGAGTCATCATTTAATAATTGGGGGCACTTATTAGGGAATGAGTAAACAGAAGGAGACAGGACAGTTGGACACTTCAAATCTGAGTTCTTCAAGTCGTTCACTGGTCATGTGACCTTGGGCGAAGCACTTTACCTCTGAGCGCCAGTTTCCTTGTCTATGAATTCACATTCACCTGGCAGAGATTTGGGGAGCCTAATAGATGATATATATAAAAACATCATGTATTCACTGCCTTCTCCACCCATTTCTCTTCTCCCTTAGTCTCCTAAACAACATCAAGGACCATGGTAGGAATGATCTCTCCATTGTTGTTTGCTCTCTCCAGCACAAACTATAGCCTTCCAGAAACCAGTCACCTCTCCGAAATGGCATTTCAGGTCCAGTCTGGGGCACCTTCTTGCCCTGGCACGTCTTTGTCTCTCTCCCCATTGGGCTAAACACATAGTCGTTGCTGTAAAAAGTGTCCTTGGCTGTGATGGGAAGTTCAGAGAGAAAGACATCTCCTGGGTTTGGTCTTCAGGGAAGGATCCCTAGAGAAGAAGCACTAGGATTTGGTTAGGTGGTAGAATGGGGGCACTCAGCAGGTAGACAGCCACAGCCAGGCTGTGCAGTCAGGGCTGACCTGGAGGATGCTGTGGTTGGAGGTGACAGTGGCAGATTGGCCCTCAAAGCCACAAGGGCTCAAGAGTAAGAGGGGAAAAGATGAGTTTCCATGAAAGAAGACCAAAGTCACTCATTGGATGAGTTGTTCTTGGGGCGAGCATCTCTTTCCTCCCACAAAGGGTAGATCTCTGTTTCCCTGGGGCAATTGGCATTGGTCAGTACAGAGTTTGTTTGCCTACCACATTTTCTTCGCCCCTTGCCTCTGTCTCTGGAGAACTCCACTTCATTCCAGGAGCCTGGATGGAGCTGTCAATCAAGATGCTTGTTATTTTGGCTACAAGAAGCAGGCTTTCCAGGTGCAGCCCCTCTTTCCTTTCCATTGGGAATGTGGAGGAAGGTCTCCCTGTTCAGGCTATCAGGATGTAGTCTTGGGGCTGCTGGTGCCATATTTATGCCACATGGAGTAAAGTTGTGTAAAGCAGGAAAGAATAATGCTACCAAGCAGAGACAAAGAAAAGCAAAGCTAAATGTGCAGGGAAGCTTGGATCCAGCCATGACTTTAGCCCATTGGTTTGCCCTTTATGTGAACCAATAAATTCCCTTTTCTTGTATAACAGGATTTTTGTCATAGGCAACTGAAATAATTATGATTAATACAGTCAGCAAATTAGAGACAGGCTTCCTGTTTAGAAATAGGCAGAGCAGGGAAGGAGCACAGCACACATGAACTGGCTGAGTGTGAGTGAGTCTGTCTTCCCTGCTGACTCACGCACTCACTGCAGCCCTGGCTCAAGTTATTGTCCCTCTACGGGCCTCAGTCTCATCATCTGTGAAATGGACTGCTATGAGCAGGCTATAAAGTCATTTATGTATGCCCACATTGTTGCAAAAATGGTTTTAGGCAGCTTACAGGTGTTATAAAACCAGAGAATAGGAAAAGAAATGGACAATGAAATTGTGAAAAGGGAAAAGAATGTGAACTCAGGGGTGAGGATTGAGTCCCTGGATGCCTGCTGGGAGGTCTGGAGCATCGAGGGGTGAAGAGAAGGGTTTGTTCTGAGCTTCCTTACAGCCAAAGCAAGAAAAGAGAGTAAGTTCCACGCATTCGTAGGAGGACAAGCCCCAAACCGGTTTCTGAGAAGCCCAACTTTTCCTGGAATGAAAGTCTGAAATACATTTCCTGTGGTTCTCCATCACAGGACTTTGTGAAATACTATGCGTAAAGAGAGCAGACAAGTTAATGTGCTGGAGAAAATAGTTGCAACATACGAAGTCAGAGGATTAAAGTCCATCATAAATCAAGAGCTCGTACATGTCAATAAGGAAATAAAAAAAACACTTCATGAGAAAATGGGCAATGGGGAATAAAGACACAATTCACATTGGAATTTGCAACAGAAGAAAGAGCTGAAAAATCAGCAAAAAATAAAAAGAAATAGAAAGACTGGTTGATGCCGCTGATGGTGATGGTATAGAGAACTACACTTTATTTTCTTTTAGCACTCTCGCCACCGGACATGGTGTGTATTCGTGTCTTTACTTGTTTGGGGCTGTTTTCATGGCTGCACTGTGTATTCCATGAAGACAAGGACTATCTCCTGCTCACTGTTGAATCCCCAGCACCTAGAACAATGCACTCGACAGGGAGTTGGCGCTCAGTGAATATTCCTCAGGTGCATGAGTGAGTGAATGAATGGACAGCGTTGTTTAAATGGGAAAGGTTGGAAATAACCTAAAAGCGCAACGGTGCTGCACTAAGTTAAGTTATGGTATATCCCTGCTACAGACAACTCCCTGTATGCTCCTTGAAAAGAACAAGAACAGATCCATGATACTGATGTGGTTTGATCTGTAAAACATGTTATAAAAGAAAATAGCCAGTCACAGGGCAAAGTATTCACTTAAAATGCACACGGATAGGTGTAGAAATGGATACGCTTTTACAAACTGTATGCACCCCTGTCATTCAGATGGAGAAAGAGAGTATCAGCCCCCCAGTAGTCCTGCTCGTTATCCTCTCAAGGGTAATTACCACTATCCTTCTAAGGAACGTGAACTTTATAATCTAAGATTCGTTTTGCCAATTTTCAAACTTTATGTAAATGGGATCTTAAGATGGATACAAATTTCGTGTTTGGCTGGGTTTTGTGCAACGTTCTGTTTCTGTTCATTATTTTTATTTTTAATGGATACATATCTATGCATTTCAACTACTTTTGAAGAGAAGGTACCACTTGTATTCTACATATGTGACTTGAATAATCAGAATTTGCCAAAACAAATGAACACAGACAGGGCGCATGGACCAACTGTTTGCCTTTGGCAAGCCCACCAGGGGCTTCCCCGAGGTAAGGGGAGAGGGTGAGGGCTGCAGAGCAGGTCGCAGGCTGCCGTTTCACACGCCTCATCCCCCAGCAAGCGGCTGGAGTCCTGGGACCTGTTTTATGGGGTTTCTTTGCTCTTTAGCTGAGTCTTTTATGGGAGTTGGGGGTTTGGCAGATGGTGCTCATTTTCCATGATAACACAGCCTCCATGGTGTGTGTGAGGCCCCGTTGCCAAGCATTTGCAGGATCGGCTCAGGCTCGTACAGCCCAGAGAGGCGACATGATTTGGCGTGGGGGTGCTGACCTCAGGCCTGTCTGGCTTCAGAATCTGAAACAGTCTTTTACAGTTGGGTGGGGCAGCCAAGAAAACGATGAACATGTGCTAAGTGAGACACACGCAGCTGCACAGGAATCCATACCCCGGGAGGCCCGCGTGGATGTGATGTGGGAGAGAACAAGACAGTGCGGGGTGAGGCGGGGCTCTGGTGGGCAGCGGGATGTCAAGAGGCCTGGGTGCTCCTCTCAAACCTCCCAGGCCTCTCTGCACCGTCCTCTTGGGGTGAAGGGGCTCAGTGTCCACCTTTGGTCAGTGGAGGACAGACTGAACTGCCGCCTTCATCTGTCGTCTCTGCTTCCTTTCACACATTTCCAACCATGTACCAGGACAGCAGGGGTAGGCTGACAATTTTTTTGCAATATTTTTAAAGACTTCTTTTTTCTTCCTCTCTTCTTCCCTCCCTCCCTTCCTTCCTCTTTTCTCTCTCCTCTCTTTCTCCTCCTTTCCTTCTTTTTCTCCTCTTCCTCCCCTTCTTACTTCCTCCTCCTCTTTCTCCTTTCTTTCATCTTTTCGGAATAGGTAATCAATGTATGTTGTACAACACAAACAGTACAAACATGGGAACTGGGGGAAGTAATTCTCCCTCCCACCCGTCCTGCAGCCACCCAACTCTCTTCTGGGAAGCAGCACCCGTGTCTGGCTTCCTGCCCGCGGTTTTGCTCAGAATGGTCCTGCGTTTATAAACCCAGGCATGCACTTTCTCTCTCCCCCTGTTTTCTTTACCAAACGATAGCTCAGCACACTGTGTTCTGCACTTCACTTTTGAAACATCACTTGGACATCATTCTTCACTGGTACTCGGGGGCTCTTTATTTTTTTCACAGCTGCAGAAATTCCATGATTCAGGTGTGCTGTCATGTGCCCCGTGACATTGGTGCCCCGTCGTCGATGGGTGTTTAGGTTGTTTCCTGCCTCCTGTGGTCACTGTGAGATAGCAGTGCCCGCCCTCACGCAGACGTCATTTTGCAAGTATGTGTGCGTGCAGAGCAAACTCCTGGAAGTGGGATCAGCGGGCAGAGGGGATTTGACTGCCCAACGGCCTGACTCTCCGACCATCACAGCTGCAAGCCCGCTCCCCACGGGCCAGCCACCCGGTATGTCTCATCGAATGCAGTCTGTATTCCAGTTTCTCAGCGGTTCCAAGAAGGTCCTTTAGAGAACTTTGGTCCAGTGCAGGATGCAGTCCAGGATCACATTGCATTGGGTGTTGTGTCTCTTTAGTCTTCTTTAATCTGGGGCAGTTCCTGATTAAAGGCGAAGACATGATTTTTCTTTCAAGAGACTGGCCTTGTTTACGAATATTCAGATGCTATTTTATAAAATGTCACAAACTTCAATTTGGGTTTCTGCAGTGGTCCCTCAGGATTAGACCCAGGTCACGCCTTTTTGGCAGAAATGCCTTGAAGCGATGCTGTGTCCTTCCCAATGCGACACATCGGGAGCCACGTGATGTCGGCCTGTCCCTGCATAAGTGACAATTTTGACCACTTGGTTAAAGTGGTGTCCAGTTTCTCCACTATAAAGCTGCCACTTTTCCCGTTGCAATTAATTTCCAGGGACACACACTTTAATGTGTGTGTCTGGTAAGTGCCTGTCCTTGGCAAACTCGTTGTACGTCTAAAATTTCTTAATTGGGAGCGACAGGCAGCGTTTACTCTTGTGTCTGATGGCCGCTGTGTTTCCTTTTTATTGAATTTTGATGTTCTTTTCTTAAATTTGGAAGTTTATTGTTTAAAACAACTGAATGATTTAAGCTTAACCCTATAGCTCTTGACCCATGGTGACAAAAATAATTCTTCAAAAGTTCTCATTTGTCAATAAAAACAAAAAAGGTCACAGACATTCTGATTTCTCTAGCACCTCCAAGTAGGATTGCTTTCTGAAGCTCATTTGGGTCTCAAGCCCAGGGAGGGATGTGGTCTGCCTGACCTGATGGTAGCCAGAGGCCTCCCCCACTCTCTTTGCTGCTCCAGAGGACAGAGGAACACTGCTGCTCCTGGGGGACGGACCGTCGCTATTGCCATAGGCTGCAGGGCGGAGGTGGCCCAGGCCGAGGTTGCAGTCTGCCCAGAGAGCCAGCCCTAATCCTGCAGTTCTCCCTCCTAGCTACCCCTCCATCTGAAACCCAGGGGCGCCTCCCCTGCCCGTTGTAACTGCCGCATTGGAAAGCTTGCTCCGGAACCGGGTGCCACCCCCAAGTCATGCTGGCTCCCTATCTCTCCAGTGTCCCATTCCATTCCTGCTGCCCCAGCCCCAACCCTGCAATCTCAGTGCCTGGGGTGGCCCTCAGGGAGGGAAGCTTACAAAGTGCTTTAGCCACAGATCTCTGCTCAAATAAAATCCTTCTCAGAACCCGCAGCCCATTCAGCAACTCAAGGGGGAGCTGAAAACCCTCCTTGGGGCCTGTATTTTTACTTGGCAAGCCTTCCTGGGGTGCCAATTGTCTAGATGTCTCAACAATGGTTCTTTAAATAAATTACTCATAGCCAGTACTTATAAAAGGTAAAAATTCTAAATTCGAACCATTTTATAGTTAAATATATTTAATGTGTGCTCATTTAAAAATATTTGATGTAATTTGATGTCTGCAAAAGGGTGCCGGGGGGCCCCCAGTCAGCCACCCTCCCCTACCTCCCCAAATACATCGGGGTCACCTGGCTTTGTCCGCCTCCACACTGTCCCCTTCAGTGTCACCGCCGTCAATTGCATGTTGTTGATGGGGTTAGTCATCTCAGGTGTCTCCCCCTTGACCATCTGCTCTGTGGGGCAGCCGGGTCTCCACTGTCTCCCAGCTCTGAGAATAGGGTGCTCTCATGAAAGACTGACGCACTGGGCTATACTAAAATTAAGAGGTTCCTTGAGCCGATGTTGCATAGGTGAAGGAATGAATGAATGAAGGACTGAAGGGTGAATCCATGTGAGTCCCTTGTGAGGTCCAGGGGTGATGATACCACATTTGTCTGGTGATTGCAGAGGGCTTTTAACCTTTGGGTTTGGGGGGCGGGGCGGAGGGGACTAGCCTCTGTCCCTACTTCTGCTGGTTGTTAGAGCCACTTCCAGGAGACTGTGGAACCACCTGAAGCCACCTCAATCCTGGGGGTTGGGCAGTGATTATTTTGATGATGTCTGGCAAAATGACTGGTTGCTTCAACTCCCTTGCTGGGCCCCAAGGGAGTTTACTGCTCTCCCTCTCTCTTTCTCTCTCTTCCCACCCTCCCCCTCCTCTCTCTCTCTTTCTCCTGAATTTCCAAACCTGCCATGTCTCTGAGATGGGGAGGAGGACTTTCTGTTTCCAAGGAAGTTAAACCGGGCTCTGGAGTGGGGATGGGGCAGGCCTTCTCTGCGGTCCGCCAGTGTTTAATGGGAAGATCCGTGTCTGGACATCAGCCGCTATGTCCTCCTGCTGGGGGACGCTGCAGAGCTCTGGGGGGGGCGTTGCAGAGCTCTGGGAGGCATTCTTTTCTCCTGAGGAGACCTGACTTCTCCTCCCAAGCCCTAGGGCAAGCTGGGCCCTGGCTGGAGGCGAGCAACTGGAGGGAAGTGGAGCTGAGTTGAAATGCTCCCCTGGTGCTTAGCGGCCTCGGGCAGGTGACTCCTCCTCTCCGGGTGGGCCTCGCTTTCCTCCTCAATAAAGCAGTCGCCTTGCCACCCTGCTCCCACATAATGCTATCGTGAAGGTCAAATAAGAGTGGGTGTGAAAGGGCTTTGCAGGAAGCCCTGAACGTGGCGTGGCCATTCTTTTTAAGGGGGAAATAAATTTTTATTGAGGGAAAAATAAAATTGGCAAGAAGGAACTGCCCAGCATCATTAAAAGAGGGCCAGAGAGAGGACATCGCTCATGTGTGGGACGAGCTCTCCATTCCTCCTCTACCTGGCAGGCTCCTGCACCCCCTGAAGGAACAGTGCCTCCCTCACAAAACCCTGCCAGACTTCACCGTCCCCCACTCATGCCGCCACCGACACAGCCCTAATTTATGACTCCATCTGATAGTCTCTCCTCCTGGCCTGGCAGTTTCTCTGGGTAGGAACTGTGTCCGATTCATCTCCAAATCGCCAGCACTTAGCACAGAGCCTGGAGTAGCACAGGCACTCATAAATGTTCTTAGCCAGAGTGACTGGCTAGAGTGTAGATGATGGTGAAATGTCAGGGGCAATTTAAAGTGGGCAAGCTTCGTACCCTTCCTAGCACCTTATCTGAATGACTCTCTCCATCCCAGTTTGATAAAAGGTCTAGTCTTCCCCTGACTTCAAGCCAAGGGAAAGCTCCTTGAGGTAGGGTGACCGACATGTCCCAGTCTGCCTAGGACTTTCTTGGTTTTAGCTGTAGAAGTCCTGTTTCCAGGGCAAACCAGGGCAATCGGTCACCCTACTTTGAATGAAAAATCTAGATGCTTTTTGGCACTGATTTTCTGTGGCAGATAGTGTAATTGTTCATCCATCAGACATTATCCTTCTCCCTCTTCCCCTTTTTCCACGTTGGTAGAGCTTATTTTTCATGATAGAGGCACATACTTTCCAGCCTCCTTGTGGTCAAAGGTGGTCATGGGACCCACTTTGGACCAATGAGACGAAAGGAGGAAGAGAAAAGGATGAGTCAAGCTAAGAAGGTTTCTTTCCTGTATCTACTCTTATCTCCCTCACTCCCCTTGTTCATACTTTTGGATATTGTCATATGAGGATATGATGCTTGGAGCTACAGCAGCCATATTGTGACCATGAGGGAACATCCTCACCACACACTGAGGCTGATAAAGTGAAGGATCCAAGGAGCCTGAGGCTTCAGTGATAATGTTACCCTCTGAACTAACCCTGGGACCACAGACTTCTTGTGATGTGTGATAACAATAGATCTTCTTGGGCCTAATGAATCTTTTGTAGAAGAAAATATTCTAATAATCTTGGCAATTATGATATGTCCTACTCAGAACACAAAAAGCACAATCATGAAAGAAAAATTAATAAATTAGATTACATTAAAATGAAGAATTCTTTTATCAAAGGACATCATTAAGAGAACAATATGCAGCCCACGTGCTGGGAGGAGATATCTGAACCAGCCCTCAGACAAAAGACCTCATATAAAACATGTCAATGACAGGTGAAAAACCCCAATTTAAAAAACTAGGGCAAGCCTTGAACAAGAGCCCTAGAAATAACCAGCAATTTTTAAACTCATCTTTTTAAAAGTTCTACATCTGTGCATATGATATAAGGTAATGACATGTTGGCAAGAGTGATCTACATTTTTACTTTATTAACATAGAAAATATACTGGGGGGATTGTCCACTGATAAGATTAAGAGGCCAAGACCTTTGAAGATCGACTGAGTCACCTGACCACATGGTCCCATTTAAACCTCACAATAACCCAAAGTACCAGGTATGTCACCCCATGTTACAGATCTAGAAACCGAGTCTCAGAGAGCTCAGGTGTTCAAGGCCACTCAGCCAGGGAAGCAGCAAAGCAGGGACTAGAACTCAAGACTGGTGGGCCCAGCAGCTGTCAGCTGTCAGCTGTTCCCCACAAGGACCTCACTGTCCCTTTGACCAAATCCCTTCTCAGAGCTTGAGTCCCTTGTGTAAAATTGAAGGGTGGGCTATATTCAACTCAGTTTAAGTGAGCACCAAAATAAAGTGATGAAGATGTAATTGTCCTTCAGAAAACCCATGTGGCAGCCATTGGGAGCCAAGAGATGTCCCTAACCCTGTGGGCGGGGTGGTCAGAGAAGTTCCTGTCAGCGCATGCCCTTCTGCACAAGGTGACGCAGCCAGGAGCCCGGCATCTTCAGAGCCCTTGAGTGATGTTGTGAGATTCTAAGTTTACCTCCCTTTTTAGGGGGTTGCAGCCTCACCTGATCCAGAATGTATTCTAATATCATTTAGCTGTGTGTTCTGGGATTGATGTCCATGTTTCTAAATCTTACAGCTGTCTCATGATATATCCATTTTAGACACTGTATGTTAACTGCTTGTTATAAAAGAGGAAGGATTTTAGCTTAATTCAACCCATTTTCTCCTCTCTTCTCCTCCCAATGTAATATCCATTTTTGTTAATCTCGTATCAGTGTTTTCATTATTGTGGCAATTGTTTCTTGCTGAATAAGTACAGCATTGTAAGGCCATTTCCTTTCTCCAAACTCACAGCACTTCCGTCTTGACTTAATAATTGCCTATTTTTAACTGTTGACTTTTCTTTGAACATTTGACCCAAGACTTTCCATGCCCTAGTATTTCTAGGGCTAGTATTCCTAGTATTTACAGAGCTATTTGCTCTGTAAAACACCTCTCGGTGTGATTTCTGCACAGACGAATCTCTTGGACAATGTGATGCTGCCATCTTTGTTTTCTGCTCTCTGACCTGTGGTGTCCACCGAGATGTGTTTTGTTCCGGGCCTGGGTTGCAGCTGCCCTCAAGGAATTCCTCTGCCTCTCTCACCATCTTCCGTATCCCATGCTGTCTAAGAGATTTACCAAACACTAAAGCCCACAGTTTCCTCCTGTTCTGAGCCTTTGGCCAAGCCCCTCCCACGCTGATGCTGGACATAGGGCCCAGGAGCAGGTGCTCTGGGACAGGAGGAACTTTGGCTGTTTGGGCAATTGACCACATACACTTCTAATTCTACTTTCTTATTCTCCATTCCTTTCTAGTAGCTTCCAGTTCAAGCTTTCAGTTCACATTGTATGGATGCAATATCTTCATCTCTCAAAGGATATTAATTTTAGGATTTATTTGTAAGTTTCCCCCTGTTCTCTGCATTCTCTCTTTCTCTAAGTCTTTTTCCTCCACACCCCACCCTACCCCAGTTGCTTTGGTCTCTCTTTCAGGTTGGAAATTCCTTTACACATATAGTGATCCCTGGCTTTGCATCCGCACTAACAATCTGACTTGAAGCTTCAGGTGGGGATGGGGGCCTGGAGGGCTTCTGTGTAGGCTGGGTGATCCCGTGGCTGCCAGTCAGCTCATTCTGTGGAGCATTCTCTCTGTCCCCTAAATTGTCCTGTCTCTAGGTCTTTGTCTTAGAAGTGGTTCTCTAGATAATTTTCTGCCTTGGAGTGAGGGGAAAGCATAAGCCTTCCCAAAGATATTCTGGAACTAGACAGGTAAATGAACTGAGGATTTCATCTTCTCTGGGCCAGGTAACCCCCCTTTTAAAGGTCTTTGGTTCCCTTTCTCTCTCTCTCTCTTTCTTAAAAAAGATTTACTTATTTATTTTTAGAGAGAGGGGAATGGAGGAAGAAAAAGAAGGAGAGAAAGATCGATTGGTTGCCTCCCAAATGCCCCCAAATGGGGACCTGTCCCACAACCCAGGCATGTGCCCTGATGGGAATCAAACTATTTGTCCTCCTCTGACTGCCTGGCGATGGGTCATCTATTGACTTATTCATGTTTAGTGTCTTTCTACCCTGTAGAATGTGAAGGGAGGGAGTTTTCTCTTTCACTTCTGTATGTCCAGTGCCTAGCACAGTGTCTGGTCTAGTAGATGCTCCATAAAGAGGTGTCGAAAGAACAAGTGAAGGAATGAATGATGGCCTGAATGCACAGGTTTCTCTGAGAAGGCGGGAGCTCTGAGGACACGGGTAGAAGCCAAGGGGCAGTGAGAGAGTCTTGCTGGTGCAGGTAAGGGTCTTGACCTGCCTACTATGGCAGTCCCTTCTCTTGGGGAACCAGAGCTGTTTCCCCTCTAATAACTACCTCCTTGGAGGCTAGGGGGGCTATGAGAAAGGAAGAGAACACAAAGTGCCTTTATTTGGGGGGCTGGATTCCATCTCGGGACAAATTGTTACCTTTGAGGCCACCAGCCACCCAATCACCATGGCCTCCCTCTAAAGGATGTGGGCACAGGCCTGGCTGGAGCTGAAAATGCCCTGGAAACCAGTCTCCCCTTTAATTAACAGGCAGAGCGACCAAGCCTGTTAACGGGATGGGGTATGGAGTGGGGGTAGGGTCAAGTTCATAAAGTCCCCAAACGATCAAGGCCTCCTTGTTTATTTCCCCGAAAATGTTCCCCTTTACTCAGAATAGGGTGGAGACCCAGCGGGCCGCAGGCAGGGAAAAAGCTTTAACCTTCAGTCTTCTCAGCCCAGCATGCCACAATTTGACTGGCATTTTCTTAATAATTGCAAACTTAATGAAAAAATAACCTAAACCCAAGACACAGCAGGGACTCATGGACAGCAGTTGGCAGGAGGCCCTGGCAGCTATGAGGACAAGGCGCAAAGGGCACAGAGGAGCCACTGAGACAGAGGGTGCTCTAATCCAGAGAGTTCGTCTCTCCAGAGCCAGCCCCAGCTCCCTATTACCTCTTGTATCACGCCTAAAGGCCTCAGCTTACGTCTCAGAACCGATTCTCCCCAGGTCCTATGTGGTAGGCCCTGGAACACAGAAGGGCAAGGAAGTTGCCAGGTTGTGAGCTGTGTGAGAACGGGTGTGGGCAGGGAGGTTGGTTAGGACGAGATCTCAGAGAGAGCTGGTGGGAAGTGAGAGTGTGTTCTTGTTATAATCTGAGCCCCAGCTGGGTAGGCCCAACATGCCAGGCAGCTAGCCCTGGGAAGCAGGCACTATGATTATATCTATTTTACATCCCAGGACTTGAGCCCCAGCCTGCCTGGCTTTTCACCCACCCATTAAGTGCTCTGAAGGGAGCTGGAGGTAGAAATGAAGTCATAGTAATAACAATGGCAGCGTCCGTGGACTGAGATTTGCTGTGGTCTGGCTGTGTTGAGTTCTTCGTCATCACTCTCTCTGCTAATATTCAAAGTAACCCTCTAGGATAGGTGGTGTTTTGGCCCATGTAACAGATGAGGCACAGAGCATTGGTCCAAAGTTCCACCATCATGAAACAGCGTGTGTTCTCACACTTTGAGCCTCACATGAGTTTCATGAGCTCCCAGGAGCAGAGACACTGTCTGCCTGATTCACTTCTGCGTCTCTAGAGCCAAGGACAGAGCTTAGCATATAGTAGATATTTAATAAACATCTCAAAAGAAATGAATGAGCGAAGGCATATGGACCTAGGAGTAACTTCTAAAGGAACCATCCCTGTTCTCCCCTCTCCATTCCAGACGACCTCAACTTACTTTGAAGTGGACAGGTATAACAGGGATCCAAAAGCCAGGCTGAGAAATAGGACTTAATTTTAAGGACCGTAGGGAGCCACAGGAGCATCTTGAGAAAGAGTATTTCAAGCTAGAGGGGTGGCTGTCTTCCTGTGTCTTCATGGGTTCCAGGAATTAGTCAACATCAACAAACTTTTGGCCAGAAGGTCAAATTGTCTCCAGGTGCATGTGTGTGTTGAGGGCAGAGAAGGGCAGTTCTCAGAGGCTGTGAGTCCCAAGTTTGTCATGCTCTTTGGGTTGGTGGCTGAGAGTGCCAGGCTCCTCAGCATGCCCTGGCAAATTCCCATGGTCTTGAGACAGGCAAATTCCCGTGGCAAAACATGTATGCCCACAGCCAGCTTCCAAAACCAGTGCTTTGTTGAATCTTTAAACAATGGATTTTTTGAAACTTTTAACCCTGGAGTCTTGGAGGTCTGGAAACCCATCTCAGATTCTGAGGCTGTAGAAACTTTAAAATCTAAAATAAAGCAGGAGCAAAACATTTGAATGCTTACTATGCTTCAGACACTCTTTACAAATATTAATCTATATAGTCCTCACAACCATTCCATGGGATAGGAGCTGTTTTGCTCCTTAATTTACAGAAGTGGAAATCAAGATGCCAGAAGGTCGCATAATGTGCCCAAGGTCACCCAGTTAGCAGGGTTGGGGCTGGCAGCAGACAAACCCAGGCTACCTGGCTTGAGGGCCCAACACATTGTCTGTGACACTTAAAAATCATTGAGACTCAGAATTTCAGAATCATAGAAAGTTTCACAGCAGCTCCTAGAACCACTGAATCTTAAAATCAAGCACTTTAGAACCATCCATCACTGGCTTGTCAAGTTCTGCAGTCATAAAACCCAGGCATTTTACAATCCTGGAATTCTAGACTCCTGGGGGCTTCAAACTAGAGAAGTGTGGATGCCAGGATAGCAGACCAACAGAAAGGACCTTAGGGCTCAAACCCATGTTAAGCCCTCGAATATGGCAGTCAGGGAAACGGAGGCCTGCAGAGGGAAAGGGAGGTGTCCGAGAGATGCCCAGCCTGGCAGGCATGGTATTGGGGTTGGAGAGAGAGTCTAGTGAACAAAGAAAGGCCCTGGGTGTGCAGGGGTCTGTTTGTGATTAGCGCTGGGTTTTAATGCTGCCTAGGAATGTGGCCACATTACCGTTACCCCTGCAGGTTGCTGCCTCCTTTCTTTCCCCTCAGATGTTCTCCTCCAGCCTGCCCTCACCAGGCTCGATATCCTGTTTATATTGCTGACAAATTGAATTTTCAGGAGTTGGCCTCCTAGAGCCAGTTTAATATATTGAAGGTTTTCTGGGCCTGCATGCTGTTTCTTGGTGAGATGCCTACTCTCCAGGATCCCAGAGGAAGCTCAGAGAGGTTCTGAATGCTCCAATCAGCAGCCTAGGAGGGAGGAGGACAGGAACTGTGGGGCATGTGGTGGCGGCAGGAACAGAGATGGAGTTCCTGTCCTAAGGTGGGACGTGATAAGCCCACAGGGGCTCCATGCTGCTCAGGCCACCTGGGAATGCAGGTCCTCTTCGGGGGCTCTCAACCTTTAAGAGACATCAACCGAGAGGGGCTTCTCCAGAGAAGAAATACGACAGAGGTGGATGGGAGCCCTGTGCACTGTGAGGTCTTTAGTCTGGAGCAGATGGGAAGGAAGCATGAATTCTGAAGCTTGGCCTCTCAGGTGCTGAGCTCCTTGAAGGCAGTGGTGAGATAGGCGGAGTATTTGTGGGCAGACCTAAAATGAAGAAGACCTTCCCCCTGGAGAAGATTCTGGTTCCATTAAAAGCAATGCTTCTCTCACAGACACAGACAACAGCATGTTGATGATCAGAGAGGAACGGGGAGAGGGGAGGTAGGAGAAGGTATTGGGAGGATTAATAGTGATGGATGGAGACTCGACCTGGGGAGATGAACACACAATACAGTATACAGACGATGTGTTATAGAACTGTACACTTGAAACCTATGTAATTTAATTAACCAATGTCACCCCAATAAATTTCATTAAAAATAAATAAAACCATTACATTAAAAGCAATGGTTCTCAAGGTACAATCTGCAACCCCTGGGAATATGGATCCACACATTGAAAACTACTTTCATGGTAACACTAAGACACCATTTGTCCTGTTCACTCTTGGTGGAATTTTTACAGTTGGTAGCACCATTGCTCTGAAAACAATGAAAAAATGAATGCAAAAAATTCATGATGAACAAAGTGTCAAAAATTTTAAATAAAAACAAGATCAATATTATTGAGTTTTCCTTTTGCCACAGTCTCCAAAATGCATCTTCAAATGATCACATTAAAAAGTTCATCTTGATTACTGAGATTTTGGGCACCCTCATAAATTTTATGCTCTTTTAACATAGCCCAGTCCTGGCTCTAGAGATAATCCACATGAACAAAAACCCTTCGGGGTCCTCAGTAATTACTAAGGGTGTAAAGGGGTCCTGAGACCAAAATGTTTGGGAATCACTCACCAAAGGGATCATGTTCCTTCAGCTCAAACAGCCCAACAACCAAAGGGATTATACTCCAAGGTAGAGTCCCCACCACAAGGTGTGTGCAAGCAGAGAGGTGAAATAGATCATGAATGGGGGAAGGGGACAAATGTTCAGTTTGCCCTGATGCCTACAGCAACTGCCTCTCTGAACTCCTGTTGCCCCATTGCCCCGGTCTGGTGAGGGATCTTCTCATTCACCCACTCGCAACCTCCCAATGGTTTCCCATCACACTCCAAGTGAAAACCAAGCTCTTCTCCATGGCCTACAAGGCCCTGAGTGCCCAGCCCCGTCTTCTTCTGCGAGCCCCTACCTTGCTTCACTTTACCCACTGGCCTCTTTCCAGTTTCTCAACATGCTGAATTCTATCCCATTGCAGGGCTTTTGCATGTGATGATCCCTGTGCCTGAACTACACTTCTCTTCACTCCTCTCATGGCTATGTCTTTCATTCTCCTCCATTTGATCGTTATTTCTTCTGGGAGGCCTTCCCTGACCACCCCCTAGAAAAAAGGATTTGTCTGACATCATCTCTGAACCTCTTATTTGCTTCCCTCACAGACTTCATCACCAGCTATTTATCTTTATTTGTTGGCTCGATGGTTCTCACCCATTCTCCCCATGAGCCCAGGAGCTCCTCCAGGGCAAGGAGCCTGACCATCTTGACGTCGAGTCTTAGCTCCTGACAGAGTGCCTGGCATGGAGGAAGCCCTTGAGAAATGTTTGTTGAGCAAATAAACAAACCCATTAAGAATGAATAAGTAAATGAATAAATAATTAAGCCAGTTGTGTACTGACGTTCACTCCCCCTCCAGCCATATTTGCTAAGTGAATACATGCATGCATGCATGAATGGTTGGATGGGTAGATAAATGAATGGCTGCAGGTAGAGGGTGGATTGGAAGGTCCATACAGGAAGCAGGGAGACCGGTGAGGGTTCTAGAGCAACATTCCAGATGAGAGGGCAATGCCTAATCCTGCAGGAGACACGGGAATGAAGTAATGAGACAGAAAACGAACCCCACAGAGTTGGGTGACCTGGACCCTCTATGGGCACCATGACCCCAAAACCCTGCTGAGGTTGCCACCTCCACACCCTGTACTGTGTTGTCTCCCCCTCCTTTCCCCTTGGTATCTCCAAGTCTTGGTTATTCTTATTGGCTGCCCCAGCTCTGCTCCCTCTGGGAATTCTTACTGAGACTGTAGCTCTGCCTTATATACCATGTGCTGTCATTTCTTGTTCCCCTCACAACTGAACCTTCCATTTGGAGAACTCAGATGTTCAAATCCCAGCTCTGCAACTCTTAAATGCCAGGCCAGTTGAACACCTGAGCAGAGGTATGATGGGATGAATGCGGGCCCATACCCAGCACAGGTGGTAGCTCTCTGCCCCCACATCACCCACTTATTAGCCCTATGAAGGCAGCATCTGGTAGAAATCAGGGCTTGGAGTCAGATAATTGGAAACAGGAATGTCATCTCTGGGAATGGTCCCTAAATTCTCATGGAGCAGATGGTACAAGTCTTCAAAGAGGGGCTTGCAAAGCCCCTCATTACAGGTACCATCAAAACAAAAACTCTCCAAAGCAAGAGACTGGATCCCATCAGAGCCCTAAATCTGGAGAACAAGGCCTGCCCATGTGGGTGGCACAAAAACAAATGGGGCTTGAGGAGGAAAAGGTCCCGTCTTCAGCACACTGCCCATGTGTAAGGGATGGGCGCATCACCCTCACCACTATCATTCACTGCATTTGTGTCAGGTGACTCTTAGTTTCAGTGAAACTACTCATGAGAAAAGGAGATTTTGTGGACTGAAAAGCCCAGGATGGAGCTTCAGGTGTGGCAGGGTCTAAGGGCTCAAACGTAGTCATTGGAGTGAGTTTCTCTCCATGGTTCTGCTCACACCCTTCAGAGTTGGCTTCAGGTCTAGGATCTCTGTGGAGGCAGAATGGCAGCCTCAGCAGCATCTGCCTGGACCACTCCCTGTGGCCAAGGGGCGCAATATCCTGATTGGCCGGGGCCTGATTATACTGACCAAAGAGCAGGAAGGAGTTGAAACAACGGGAAATAGAAAGAAGGAGGATGGATTCTGAGGAGGTAAGCAACCAATGTTTACCATCAGAGCTTACTTTACATGAGGTGCCTATTGTTCACTTTGCTAATTTACAGATGAGGAAACAGCCTCAGAGAAGCAAAGTCACACTCACAGTTTTCAAGGGGCAAAGGCAGGCTATGAACCCATCTCTGTCTGGCAGCAGAGCCCAAACTCTGAAGTGCTTCAGCATCCTGCTTTCCAGGAGACATCTGCTAGAACTCAGGCTTGGTGCCATGTAATTAGGATGAGGGCAGCATTTCCAGGAGGTCTTCCTGGACACTTTCAGACAGCCGGACAGCTGACACTTGGCAGCACTGGCTTAAAGTAAAACCACACTGGGAGCAAATTCATCTGAGACCATCTGGAGAGACCTAAGAGCTGTGAGGCAGCAGCCATGGCCTGCACGTCTGACCTCAGACTAGCCAGGCCTTGAGAAAGAAAATGCCCCATGCTCTCAGGGCTTCGTGGGGTTATTCTGTATGATCATAAGTAACATTTATTGAGCATTTTATTCATGGCAGGCACAGTTCTAGGTCCTTAGTGTGTCCTAACTTTCTTAATTTTTTCAGCCACCCTGAAAGGTTGAAGCTGTAATTCATTGCCATTGTTGGGTTGTGGGAACAGGGGCACCTTTTGGCCTGGGCTCAGAGGAAGAGCTCTGAGCATGTCCTGCTGTCTATCATCATGGTCACTGGAGGAGCTTTAAGCCTTGGAATCTGTGGGTCTCCCCAGCACTCAATTTCCCCACTCAAAGCTCTTACCACCTCTCGAAGACTCAATTTTTAGCACATCACGAAACCAGCACATTCTACTCCTTTTCTTCTCTTCTCCCAACTCCAAAGAAACAAAGGCCAGAGTTTGGAAAAGGGACATCCTGTATTTAAACTCATGGGCTCACACTCAAGTTACCAAGAGAAAAGTCCACTTCAGTGCCAAGAGACAGCAGTGTTCTAGAAAGACTGCTGAGTTTGGAACCAGCTAGATCTGAATTCCAATTCTGGCATTGCTACCATGGATTATGATGTAAAAGATGCTTCCAAAAATTGGGCATTGTCAATTTTCGAAATTTGAAAATGGGGACATTTATGGAAAATGTCCATGTCTATAAAATGAGAAGCATGGGGGCTATCTCAAAGAATTGGAAGACAAATTGAAGGAGCCAACATCTATAAAGTAGTTAGCGTCAGACCTGCAGATATTAGGTGCTCAGAAATAAAGATAATTATAATATTGGCATGAAATTGTTTAAGGTTACAAAGTTAATGAAGGCAGAGCTCAGATTCAAACCCAAGACTCAAAGCCAACAAAGCAATGCCCTCCATTATTATTTTTTATCTTATAACCAAAGCTAAAAGGAATGAAATGAATGGTTTATTCATGTCCATTTTACTACTAGGCTCAAAACTGGCACATGATAGATCTTGGATAGTCCTGTATAGGAAGGACAGATGGGTGTGTGGGTGTGGAGGGCAGTGACTGAAGGTGAGTGAATGTAAGGGCGAGTGAAGGGGTGGATGGGCAAGGGAGTGACCAGATGGTGACTAGACGGAGGGAGAGGTGGAATGATGGAAGGCTAGGTGGAGAGTTGTTGGGTGGATGATGGATTATTGGCTGGGCGAAAGGGTAAACTGGTAGGTGGTGAGGTAGAAGAATGAATGTATGGAAAGGCGGGCAGATACTTGAATGATTGGGTGGCTAAGTGAATGAACAAGTGGGAGAGTAGGTGGGAGGACAGACAGAATACTGTTGACAGAAGCATAGGCAAGCGTCTCTGGCCTCCTGGCTATCTCCTTCCAGCTGCCTTTTCTAGTGGAAAATTGAAAATCATGGGCCCTGGGAAGACATTTCCTTGTGTGGTCTGTTAATAGAGGCCCATAAAGGCCAGCTAAGGCTGTCAGATCACCCCCCACTGGGACCCTGTTATTAGCCATGCCCCCCACCCCGCCCTTGCATGGAAGTATGATGGCCACTGAGGAGCTAGGCCCACCCAGGCCCCTCATTACGCCTTATTAACCCACAGAGGGGGAGAAAGAAAGGGCGGAGAACTTTCTCCCAAAGGTCAGCAGTTGGAAAAAGAAGGTACAGATGTACTCGGGGGTGGTCGTCGGTTCTCGGGCCGCAAGGAATGTGGAAATTTGTTTGGCCCAATGCGCTCCACCCTCCTCTTGCGGACGGGGAAACTGAGGCTCCTGCAGGAGAGACGAGGGACACCCACAGAAGTCAGGACAGAGCCAGACTCAAATCCAGGCCTCCCTACCCACAGACCACAGCCCAGCCTTTCCCTGAAACCTACAAGCTCAAGATCGACACTGGGGAGGGAGAAGAATTAGCATGAATAGGGCTCCCACTGCCTGCCAAGCCACTGACCAAGTGTGTCCTCTTTGTGAAATCACTGGTCTTCTCTGCATCCCCAAGTTAAAATAGAAGTTATTTGTCCTTTCATTGATTTCACGTGTATTTATTAAATATCTCTTATTGGCCAAACACTGAGCTAGGTGCTAGGAATATGGCAAAACTTGTTAACCAATGTTTCCAGCACCACAGAGCTTACCTTCCAGATGGGAAAAGAGACAGTAAACAAGCAGACAAGGAAAGTGTACTATGAAGAAATTCGAATTGGGATACTAGATGAACATGGATGGAAGGAACACTGTTCAGATGAGATGGGTGGGAAGGGCCTTTCTGAGAAGGTGGTCGTGGCCGAGGCATTTATTTGTCTATCAAATCCATGCCCCCCTTACATGTATGTGTTTGGAGCTGACAAGTGGCTGCCTGAGCAGTGGCGAGTGTCACTTCTGAACCGAGGCTTTCAGAAGCAGGTGAGCGTCCTCTGTGTTCTCTTTCCTGTTCTCCTGGCTGAATGCAAGGGACAGCAAAGCCCCAGGATGGAAGAGCCTGGATCCCTGCCTCGCCACATGCAGGAGAGCCACCCACTGCATGGGCATATGCATTACATAAGCGAGAAATAAACAAGTGTGTTTGAGCCATCACACATTCCAGGGTCTTTGTTGCAGCACGTTAGCCTAAACTAAGGCATACCACGACGTTTGCCCTGAGACCCGAAAGACACATGACAATCTAGGTTAAGGCACGGCTGGCAGATGAAGTGGCAAGTGCAACAGTTTCAAGGTGGGAATAAACTTGGCATATGAGGGGAGCAGAAAGGATACCAGTGTGGCCAGGATGAATGGCACAAGGGGTGAGACACACGGGCAGTGGCCTCAGTCAGGAATCCAGATTTTAGGGGAAGCCACCGTGCTTGGGGCCATAAGCAGGAAGAAATTCCATTTGGTTAACGCTTTAAAATGACCCCTCTGGCTGCTCTTTAGAGATGAGCTGGAGGGAGGCAAGAGTGGATATGGGACCAGAGAGAGTGGTGTAGTTGTGCGGACAGGTGACCGTGGTGTCCTAGATGAGGCCGGAGGCAGTAGAGAGGAAGCAGAGTGAAATAATTCAGAGTATATTTCAAAGGGCTTGCTGATGGGTTGGTTGTGGAAGTCAAGGGAAACAAAATGATCCACAAGCTATTAAACAAAATCTAATGCAGGAGTCAATTGATATTAGTAGATATATTGCGGGTGTCTTTTCAGGTCACAATCTCCCTTCCCTAAGAACCTTCCACCAGTGATAATTCTGCTTAGCTCACAACCTGATCCCTCCCCTGCGCCTAATTGGACCAGAGATGCCCCACCAGCCCTTCACATCCCCGACCCCCCCCCACTCCACTGCCATTGGGGCTCAGCCAATCAGATCCTCCTGGCTGGAAGAGGTGTGGCTGAGGTGGGGATGGACCCAGGCCCCTGGGCTCTCTCCTTTATAATGACCTACCGAGGAGGTATGAGCCTAGAAGCTGAGAAAGAAGGAGCTTTCCCAAGGCCGTCCACCCACCCATCCCAAAGGAGAAGCAGCGTGTAGCTGAAAATGGAGTCAGGAGTCAACTCCCTTTCACCGTAGCTGGAATTACCACCAGCTGAGCATTGAAAGGCTTGCTTTTGCAGAGCCCTGAGCTGGCAAGATAGGAGGGGATCTCCCATGGCAAAGGATGGGAGAGAATGAATGGCCAGACTTCTGGGCCCCAGGCTGGGAGTGTGACCGCTGGGTTCTGTTCATGGGAAGGGGGAGACAGCTCCATTTTCCCTTCTGTCAAGTGGCTGCGTGTGACAGATCATGTTTTCCAAAAATGGCTACAACCCTATTTCCATTCCCACATGCTTTTCAAGAACATTGCCACTCTCTTCCACCCAGAAGGGGAGTGTATTTCACCTCCCCTGGAAACTGGCCAGGACTTGTGCCTGATGAATAGAATGCAGCAGATATGACACTGTGTGGCTTCCAAGGCTGGGTTAGAAAGAACAATACAGCTTCTCCCTGGTTCTTGGTCTTGGGACACACCCTGGGAACCCAGTTGTCATGTTATGAGGCAGCCCAGGCCCCACGGAGAAGCCGGATGTAGATGTTCGGGCCAAGAACCTCACCGAGGTGAAGTGTGCAGGGCTGAGAGCCTGCCTGGGTTCAAATCCATGATCCTCAATGAGCTCTTTCCCCCTGTTTTCTTCATCTGTAAAATGAGGATGACAGTAATAACCCCTCCTTCCTTGTTTGTCAGGATCACATGACTTCATCCTTTTAAGCACTTCAAACCGTGTGTCAAGCACTAAGTGGTGAGCAGACCTGATCTAGTATTAAAGCAGAACCAAGGGCTACAGAGTCCTTGACCAAGGCATGGCTTGGCACACAGTAGGTGCTCAGTAAATGGCAGGGAACCTTCTTCCCTCTCTCTTACATGTGCCACCACTCCCCCAGCATGATATTTATCTGCCGGTCTGACCACTGTCCCTGTCCTCCACCCGAATGTGAGCACCATGAGGGCAGAGATTATGTCTGTTTTATTCCCTGCTTTGTCCCCAGTATCCAGAGCAGTGCCTCACACACAGTAGGTGCTCAAGGAGTATTTGTTGAATGAATGCATTTCTACTCTAATCTTTAGTTTTGTACACAGCAAGTGCTCAATCAATGTTGGTCCTCCCTGCCCCTACCAGCCTCTTTATCCTGACAGCCCTGTTTCGGCCTTTTCTAGGAAGCCTGTCTGGGCCTCGACCCATCCACTGATGGCCCTGTGGCCCTAGGATCTTGGCCATCCAAGGCCAAGTTCTCCACTGACATCCTTTCACCCTGCCTGGCATGTGCGTCATGCCAGGACTTGGGGACTAGAACCAGCCTAGAGAAGAACTCAGCTTCCCTGCCCAGCCCCAGGCCAGACACACTCTTGCCTCTGAACAGACAGTGGAGATTTCCCACGTTGCTGAGGGCCACTCAGTCAGACGCCACCGGCTCTCCCTCCCACCCGCCCCTCCTGGCTACAAGGGCTGCAGGCCCACCGGGACCAGAGCCATCCCTGTGTGCAATTCCAACATCTGCAATGCTTTCCTCTCTCCTTGTAGACCTCCTCCTCCAAATTCCTCCTGCTTCATTATTAGTATATATAAAAAATAAGAAAATTAAGCTGTCTTAATCATTTTCCATATTAGCTGACAGCCGGCTCCCATATGCCTGGAAGTGAGACCGTCTCTCCTATGCCCCTCCACTTTTCCAATATAACTAACCCCAAATAAGGCCCAGTTGTCAAAACTCCTCAGTCTCGGAGCCTCCACAGCCCTGTCTCCTTGGGGTCCGGTCTGGCTGGTGCGGCCTGAGTCATAAGCAAAGGGTGGGTGTTCTCTTCCAACCCCAATAAACACAGACATCGGGGCTGGGCTGATCAATTTCCAGCATTATCACACACAAACCCAAAGTCTCAGTTTCTGCTTTGTCCGTTTTGTCCAGGCCAGAAAAGGAAAGAACACAAATTTTGTAGCAGACAGATACTAGTTGAAACTCTAGCTCTGCCATTTACCAACTGTGTAACTTTGGGCAAGCCCTTTAACTTCTCTGGACCTCAGTTTCCTCATCTGTAAGATGGCAGAAACAATAGCACCAAATTGGCAGCACTGTACTGAGGAATCAAGAAGACCATGATAACAATAGTTCACAGTGGTGAGCCTTGCTGTCTGCCAGGCACTGAGCCAGGCCCCCACCTGCCAACACCCATTTAATCTACACAACAACCTGCCTAACAGACAGGGAATGGAGAGGCTGAGAGACTGGGAATCTCTCCTGAGGACAAGCAGCAGGAAGGTGGAGCAGCTGGGATTCTAACCCAGGCATCCTGCTCCTAGCCCTTACCCATCCTGGTACTGGCCTGCTACAGACAGGAACTCCATTTCTGCTAACCCCCCTCCCATACAGCTTCACATGGGTCTTTCTCTTTCTCTTGGCCTTGAACCTGGGCACCAGGGATTGGTGGTTTTGCTGTGTCCTGCCCCACCCACCCACCCATCCCCACAGCTAGGCTGTGGGCATCAGCGGCTTAGGTAAGGGTAAATGGTTCATGCATGGGGGACTCAGGTGGGCCCAGCCCCGCTCTGGCTTTTCAGCAGAATTGCCTGGGAGCTCTGAAAAGTGTAGACCTGTGCCCCATCTCTGGCATTAAAGAAAGAAGTTCTGAGTGAACTTGAACTAAACATGTGAAATGCCATGCCAGAGGAGATAATGATTTTTTCCAGACCTCGAACTTGGAGACTATTTTTGTTTTTTCTTAATTGTAAACCAAACTAATTGTTCCTTACAAAAAAATATGAGTCAGTTAATAATAGAAACCCACACTATATTACCTAGAATTTAATCAAAATGTCCCAAATAATAGAACTTGCCCCAAATAGACACCCCTTCTCAGATTACTAGTATTGACACTGACATGTCAGAAAGACTTGGGACATTTCCTCTGATGCCCTGGGCAGTTCTGGTTTCTCTGTGTTAAGTATTTTTTCTGACCCAGGCATTTGTATATCTAATTCCTCATCCTTTCTACACCCCTTTGAGGGAGGTACCATTTATCACTCTTTCACAGGTGAGGAAATTGAGGCTCAGAGTGTTTAAATAATCTGTAAGAACCAGGACTGGATTTGAATCCAAGTCCCAGCTGCAGAGCCATGTTTTGCTCATGCAACCCCCACATGATTCTCCAGGAGGCCCCCTCCCCACAGCCCTGACCCATAATCCATGAGCCCTCCCTCCCTGGGCCAGAGTGGCCTCTGCCCTGAGGGGCAGCATCATGGCCGGCTGCTTGGGGGTCAAACCCCAACTCAGCCATTCGCTAACCACGACCCTTGGACAAGTCCTTCACCTCCTCAGATTCTGTTTCCTCCCATGTTCAATAGAAACGCTATGCCCCAGCTTTTAAGGCTGCTCCTGAGAAGGAAGTGGTCATGTGCCTAAAATGCCAGCACAAGGTGTTAGTACACAGAGACCCAGGGGAAAGCCCAAGACTAAAATTCCACCTCCATAAGCAGAGGGCAGAGAGAGACCCATGCAAGAAGCAGGCCACTCCACTCTGGCAACTGACATAGTTTACTAAGAGAAATTTACATACGAGACATGTCTTGGGCAGCTGTAAGATGAAATGATTCCCGAATAAAGTGGGGGCAGGGAGAAGACAGTCACAGGTGCTACTGCATGAAGGCTACCAGGTGTGGAAATTACTTCCCATGCTTGACCAGGTCAGGATAACGACCTGTGCCAGGAACCAGCACACAGCAGGAGGCAGGGCAGGGGTGCAGACTGATGTCAGAATGAACATCAGTTATGATCAGTCTGAGAGGGGTTTGCAGAAAGCCATCTCCATTCCGGACCAGGTCACGTCATGGAACAGTCTCTCCTCCACAGAGTGGCTACAATTCTTATTGTACTTCTAAGTCCCTAAGTAGGGGGTATACAACAAGTGCTCGAGAATTCCTCATTTGTGGTAAAAGAAAGACTTGGAACAACAAAAACAACAGACGAGAAAGAAATGTTACAAAATGTTGGAAATGGTCCCTCTGGGAATGAGATTATGGGTGGCTTTGTTGTCTTCTTTGTGATTCTTTCCCCCAAACTCTCAGCTTGGAAGAATATTATGCCATGTTTCTCTATGATCTATGAGATGTACTGTCAGCTGAATAGCATTGCTTTAGAGGAAAGAAGGAAATCCTACCACATGAAATTGTAAGATTTCCCCAGATTTTAGAACAGTTAAAGTCTATGGGGGAAGGTGTCTTAGAATCAAAGAAACACATTCATAATCAAGTCTTCGGTGGAAGAGGAGGATGACGTTTCTTTTTAAAAGGAAAGAGAGGATACAGTGAAAATTTTGTAGCTTTTCAGAACCCTGGAAAGTCAGCTTGGCACACACCTGACTGACTTGGGATACTTGACAAGAAATACAGTACCTGGCCTGTCTGGGTCCTAATGCCCCGCATCTGTGTGCTGGGGCCCCGGGGTGTGTAAGCTGATAGGTCCTCAAACTTCCTTCTCATTTTTTGTCTCACCTCGCAGATGAGAAGCCGGAGCCCACGGAGAGAGGTGATTTGGATGCTCCCGCTTGAGCGGTATGAACAGCCAGTTGTTTCCTTCACCCGAGGGTCTTCCTCATCCCTGCCCCAGCCCTTCTCCTTGTCTTCCTTCTCTCCCTAAGGGAGTGACTCCTCGCTCCTCATTAAGGAGACGCTGTATTTTTCTGTCTTCGAATACTGCATTCTATTGCCAGCAAATAACTTTAAATAGAAAAAATATACCCCAAATTAAGTTGGAAAACAGAAAATAAACGGGAAGGAGGTGGGTTGAGTGTCAGCCTGCTCTTGCAGTGAGGAGGGTGGGTGCTGAGCCTCTTTTCCCATATCGCAGAGGCGGAGACCAGAGCACCCACCCCCTGGGCGCAGTGAGGCCTGGATGAGAAATGCACGCAGCGCACCTTGCACAGAGCCTCCAATGGTCATTACCATCTGGAGTTACTAGGCATTCATGCTGCTTTGGATTTTGAGACAGTTGTATGGAGAAAGTGTCAAGGGACCCCAAATCCTCCAGTTGGCATTTCCCAAAGAGACATTTTATTTTTATTTTATATTTAATCTCTGTTGTATTTTTCCATTACCATTTAGTCCCTTAACACCTCCCTCTCCCCAGCAACTGCCACACTGTTGTCCACGTCCATTTTAAAACACGGTCAGATGTCATTTTTTAATAGGTACAACTTTAAGAGCACTCCTCCACTGCCTTTTACCCTGATCCAGCTCTTCACAGCTGAAGGTGACCTTCCGAAAGCCTCACTCAGACCTCATGATTCTCCAGCTCCAAAACTGCCTGAAGCTCCTCATGGTCTACAGACATCACTCACCACCATTAGCTTCAGAGCCTTCCAACGACAGAAGCCATGAAGGGTTCCAATTTCTTCAAGTTTCACCCTCTTCGACCTTCCTCCCACCCTCTGCCCTCCAGACACACAGAGCTGCCCTTTAGTCCCCAGAAGGACATCCCTTTTCTTTTCCCCTCTAAATAGAAGTCACATGCAGGGAGCCTTAGCCCCATCCTCACTTTTGTTACTGGTCGGAGTGAAACCCCCCTTGTTTGATTATTTGTCCCTTTCATGCCGCATGTCTACTCTCATCCTTCTCCACAGACGATGTGGTATATATCTCTAAATACGCACGTGTCCTTGAGAATGTGAAGTGTTGCTTTCCACATGGATGTAATATCATCATGTCTTGCCCTTCTCACTCAACAGTTTTAAGATTTGCCTCCACGCGTGTGCAACTGTTGCTTCTCACTCCCGGAGAGTCAGCCACACTGGGCATCCTCCACACTTTACTTATTCCCCTGGTGCTGGAGGCCTAGGTTACCTCTGACTCCCCACAATGAACCTCTGGACCACTGGCCATGCAAGAGAACTTCACAAAAGTTTCTACTTATTGCATAAGCCAGTTATCATTTAGTGAAAAATGGCAGGTGCCTAGCTCAAACACCAGGACAAACTGTAGCTCTGTTAGCCAGAAGAAAACTTTGAGAGGAAGGGCAGCATTTTAGGAACTCTTCTTACGTGCCTGTCTCTTTTATTGGGACACAAAATATTTTTCCCAGAACCCTCCCAGTGGCTTCCCCTTACATTGTGCTGGGCAGACATGAGCCGCACGGCCACTCTAGCCGGTAAGGAAAGCAGGACTGCCAGTGTTAGGCTTTTATATTCAGCCTCCCTGGGTGAGGATGAGCAAAGGAGAAGGGGGTGACATTTGGCTCCTGAGTGATCGACTCAGTGCTCCTTTCTATACTACAGAATTCTGGCCAACACTTGAGTTTGCTAGAAGCACCTGAACAAGCAGGTCATGCAACCATCACTCATGACCTCTTAAGAGAAGAAATATTGGCAGAGGACAATAATATTCTGCATTTGTTTAACAGCAGACTTTTCAAAGGCAGAGAGAAAAGGGGACACTGACTGAGCCCAGTGCAGGTCCCTGCACACAGAGGAGCGCCTTCTTGCCAGCCCATCTGCTCTGGAGACTGCTCAGTTGGGCTGGGCCAGCCTCTGCCAGCCCACTCAGGATCTCCACGCTCACTTCCCTGGTCTCAGATTTCTTTGAATCCCCCTTAGCATTCATGTTATTCTGTCTGACCAGGAGACAGCTCCCACCTTGTTACATGATCCTGCTTTGGCTTCCGAAGTTTTGTGCCCTGTCTGCTCCTCCTCCAGCGGGTCTCTATGTGTAGGCTGACTTGGGACTTGAGGCTGAGTTCTTTTCCTTTCCTCTCCCCACCATGTGCCCCAGGGCTTCCCCAATCTCAGTTGGTAGCAGCATCACTGGAGGACTTGTTAACACATAGATCGCTGGGGGGGTCACCCCCATAGTGCCTGATTCCATAAATCTGGGATGAAACCTGAGCATCTGTAGTTCTAACAAGTTGCAGGCAATGGTGACGATGCTGGTCCTGAGACCACCTGAGAGAGCAGCTTGCTGTGTTAACCAGCCATCGGAGCTTCGGCTCTCAGCCTGGACTGCATGTTGGAATCACCAGGGGGAGCCTTGAAATACTGGCGCCCGAGTCACATCCCCCAGAGATGCTGATTTTAATGATTTGCCTTCTGTCTTGGCCACCTGGAGTTTATACACCTCCGCAGACTATTCCACTGTGCACCCAAGGTTGAGAGCCACTGGTTTACCTCTCCTAACCACCCAAATGCTCATGACTCCTAGATTTACTTCCCTTTACCAGACTCGTCTTCTTAGTTTCTGCACAGAGTACCTACCCAATTATATCCATTACTCACTTGGGTGATTTGCAAGCACCTCGGCCTTAACACATCTAAAGGGGAACACACTACTTCCAAACATGCTGTTCTTTACCTTCCCCGTGTCAGCACACAGAAACTACAGCAAGTCTCACTTAACATCCTGGATAGGTTTTGCGACTTTAAACAAAATGACATACAATGACACCAGTTTTACTGTACGCTAATTGATAGAAGCAAGAATTAGGTTTCCATGACATCTCATCCACATTATAACAAAACGACGCTGAATGAAATGATGTTATTCAAAGGCCTGCTGTACATCCCTCTAGTTGTCAAGGTGGAAAACCTTGGCTTATCCTCGATTTCTCTCTCCCTTCAGGTCCCATTTGCAACCCTTCATTATTGCCTGTCAGTTCCACCTCCAGAACCTGTCCCCCGCTTCTGTTCTTCTCTCCACCTGCATTGCGGACACCTGGGGCAGGATACCCTCAACTCTTACCTGGGCGTCCCTGCAGCATCCTGACCTTGTCTATTCCCACACCCATGTACTCTACAGAGAGTAGCCGGAATGATCTCTGAACATCATAAACCAAACCATGGTGCACTCCTACTTAAAGTGCTGGATACTTCTCCTCACCCTTCGCATAAAATCTCAGCTCCTGCCCCCTTCCAGACTGAGCTATTTCACTCTCTCCCTGGCTTATGGGCTCCAACCTTACCAGTCCCTAAACTCATCAGTTATTTCTTGCATTTGCTGTTCCATTCACCTGCTCTCCTGTGTCCCTGTGCCTCTGCTGGGCCAGCCGCATCTCATCCTTTAGGTCGGTTTTTGTGTTATCTCTCCAGGAAGAATAACCCTGACCCACCCGCTATTCTTTATCATCACAATCTGTATTCTTCTCAGCACCTGTGAGTCTGCAGTTCTTTGATTTGTAAAAGTACTGGTTCACTGGCTTTCCCACTAGACAGTGAGCTCCCCGAGGGCGGGAACTGTGTCTGTCTTATTCAAAGGGAGGCTCTGTACCTGGGAGAGTAAATGAGAGGAAGTGGTGTTCAAAAGCTATTTAGGGAAGGAGGGAGGGAGGGGAAAAAGAAAAGGGAAGAGAGAGAAATAGGAGAGAAAGGAGAAAGTTCTAAACTACCCAGTACATCTTCTGTGCTTCCACCCAAGAAGCAGTTCAGATCAAATATCAGATCCTCAGTCTCCACCTTGGCAGCTCAGAGCTGCTGCTTCTGGAGAAACAGGAATACGCCAGCTGCAGAATCAAAATGGGCAAATGCCTGTAAGTTCTTTGAAAGCAGCAACCACGGCTCGGTTACTCTTTTAACTCTGATGTGTGCACAGACTTGGTCCTGAGCGAGTGCTCAATAGGCTTCATGAAAGCTTCGAATAGCATTTACCTTAAGGAACTCTAAGATTGTCTCGTCTCCCTATCCCCATTAAATGTGACCAGCAGTGCTGATACCCTGTACCACACAGCTTCTGCCAACCTAAGGCATCCATGCTGGAAGGAAGGACTGGCGGCCACCTCCACTTGATGGGGATTGCTCAGCGGGCCTCGCCGTCTCTGCAGCCCTGAACTTCCCAGGTGACCCTCGAGGAGCAGCCTGTCCTGGCAGCGGGAGTGTACCCCTAGTCATGAGCACTCTGCTGCAGGGTGTCTCACTGCCTTTGCTAGCGTATAGTTAATCCCCCAGGGGGCTTTCTCTAATTAAAGCCGAAACCACAATTATAGCTGTATCAAAGCATATGCACATGGCACTGCTTATAAGGGACAGATTTACAAGGCGCTAACAACTCCAGAGGCAGTCCTGCCTCAGCACCAAGTGCTACAAATCACCAAAATTGGAACTAAATGAATCACTGGGGCTCCAGATATAATGATACGCGGGGAGGTCTACTGGGTGGTTCTAAGAAACACGTTTGAAACATGCTAAATATGCTCCTGCCACAGGGCCTTTGCACTTATGATTTATGCTTAAATCGCCTCACCTTTGACCAGTAGTAATCTCTTCGAGTTGGCTCCTGAGTCCTTTTAACACGCCTCCATTGGTCTTTGGTTTGAGTGAAACTACTATGCAGTGGGACGAAATATTCCAGGCTTTTCTTCTGGGCCTTCATTTTCTGCCTCAGACCCAGAGTAGCCATTTCTCCAAGATGCCCTTGTTCCTGTTACATGGTATTTCAGGACCACAGTCTGAATGCTGGAGCAGTTCACTGCTGCTGGCCGGGTCCTTATTTCTAGTCCCTGAGTGGACAGGGAGTGACGGTATATTTACACAAAGTGACTCCTGAGTTCATACTGGTATTTTCAATTCTAAGAACTTCGTTTGAGAGGAACAAGTATAAAGGACACATGGACAACAACTAAGGGGGTGGAAATGGGAGGGAGGTGGGGAGCATGGGGTGGGGTGGGATGGGAGTAATAGATAGAAAACTGTACTTGAAAAATAATTAAATATAAATTAAAAAAGAACTTTGTTTATTAAACTGCTTTTCAATATATTTGCATTTTTCTTATGTATTGGGAATTCTAGTCCTTAATGGCACAGAGGCTGATAGAAATAGTCTGTAATTAGTCATTGACTTGGTCCCATGTTATGCTTACAACAGTCTTAAATTAATAATAGTAATACTATCACCATTAATTATAATTACTGAGTTGTACAGATTGAGCATTTTTGCATGTTTTTAAGTCCCCATTTTTAGGTTTACACAATCAGGTAATAAAGCCCCTAATATGATATGCTCATCCTTTCAGCCATCACCTAGTCTTAGTTCTGCATGGGAGTTTATATTAACGCTCACCACTAGCCTTATTTTCTTTATTTATTTAATCTTTAGAGGGGAAGGGAAGGAGAGAAATATCAAGGTATAGTTGCCCCTCGTGGGCCCCCTGCTGGGAACTGGTCTGCAACGTAGGCATGTGCCCTGACTGGGAATCAAACTGTGACCCTTTGGTTCACAAGCCCGCGCTCAATCCACTGAGCTACACCGGCCAGGGCGCCACCAGCCTTATTTTGACATCTCTTTATTCAATTTTTTGTAGTCTGAAACTCATTTTGGATAGATTTTTCAGAGACAACTGATGAAAATGACATTCCCTGAATGTTTGTGTATCGTTAACAGTTTGTGCCCTTGGTATTTGAGAGTCAGTTTTGATGGAAACAAAGCCCTTGGTCATTGTTGTCTTCCCTCGGGTATCTTAAATATGTGGCTCCATTTTCTTCACCATAACATGTTGCTTTCCAAAAAATCTGATGACAATGTAAATGTTTTTTTCTTTATGAAAGGACGTTCTTGGCCTGGCTGCCCAACTTCTGTTTATTTGCTTTGAAGTATAGAAATTTTACTGGACTGTGTCTTGGTCAGTCAAGGTCAGTATTGTCAGGTAGGCAGCGTTCTCCTTCAGTGCGTGGTTTCAGTTTTGTTTTTGATCCGAGAACATTTTCTGGATTATAGTTTTCAGTACTTATTCGGTTGGCTTTCTTCCTTTGACTTGCCCTATTAGGCACTCCTATTATCCACATGATGTGTCTTCTTTGTCTAACAATGCATTACCTTTTCTCAAAAGTTTTAGGTTATTTAAAATTTATTTTTTTTTAAAAACTTCCTCCTTTTTACCTTCTCTTTCTCATAAGATATTATTTATTGTGTTGATCCTTGTTTAGACTTTAGTTTTTTTAATGGTGTTTTTTTTTATTTCTAAACGTAACTCCTAGATTTTCCCTAATGTATTTTAGCTTGATTGCAAAGAGTACATTGCAGTTCTAGTCTATTTTATGAATGTGTTTCTCTGGAGCGCTTTTATTATCTGTAGGGAAATTACCATCTAGATTTTTTTCTTAAAAAATAATGATTTTGTGTGGGATTTGACCTTGATATTTTTCCGAGGCTCGTTTTTATGTTAAATTAGTTTACCTGGACATTTTAGGAAGAGGCCATTTAGTATAACCCCACAATTCAGGTGAACTTTTCAAAATTCTTAGCGCTCCCTTTTTTGTTGTTTTTGTGTACTGTCCAAAAAACACAGTGGCTTGCTTTCTGAGACATTCTGGCTCTATTCCCCTTCCCCACTTTAAGCAGGACCTTCTCTTCCCTTCATTTGTATCGTCTTTATCCTGCTTCATTTTGAGTACCTGTTAGTGTTGAGGTTCACCTTATTTTCAACATCTGTCAAGACATATATTGCTTACCTTGGCTTCTTCTGGTGCAGACTTAACAGCCCACAAACTTGTTTTCCACACAGCGTGCTTATACTGAGGGTTAAAAGAAACACTTTGTTGCTTACTTTTATGTAGCTGTTGTCCATGGGTTTTGGTTTGCTCTCTATCTGCTATGCCTTTTTTTTAGTGGGGGTTTAGGAAGATCCCCAAACTATGCCACCATCTTTGCAGAATTTTCCAAATATATTTTTTAAATGTATATTAAATCAAATTCAAAACTGAATCTTTCGCTGAAGACTCTAAGGTAGCCCTGGCCAGATGGTTCAGGTGGTTGAAGCATCGTCTCATGTGCTAATATGTTGTGGGTTCGATCCCCAGTCAGGGCAGATACTTCGGTTGTAGGTTCGATCCTCAACTGGTTGGGGCAAGTACAGGAGACAACTGATAGATGTTTTTCTCTGACATTGATGTTTCTTTCTCTCTCTCTCTCTCCCTTCTCTCTCAAAAATCAGTAAACATATCCTTGAGTAAGGATTAAAAAAAAGAGTATAAGGCAGAAATGAAGAAATGGGCAGGGGTGAGGGTAGTGGTAGTTACTGCTGCTGGTGCTGCTATTTTTTTGCAAAGAGAATATTAAATGTTTTCAAATAGTCGTCAACATTTAACAATAGCAAAACTGCAAATACAAGTTCAGATTTCTGAATCCTCTGGGAAAATGGCAAGCTCTGCTCTTGCGGGGCCCACATTGCGACCTGGTGACAGTGACCCGGACTGCACAGGGGTGGCTCCCTCCAGCGGGCTTGTGTGCTCCCGCTTGCCACGCCCCGCTCCGGCTGGCTTCACTTGATTATTTACCTGCTTGACCCCACATGCTTTTGAGTTTGTCACCCCTGAACTATG
This sequence comes from Artibeus jamaicensis, assembly GCF_021234435.1. Classification (NCBI taxonomy): domain Eukaryota; kingdom Metazoa; phylum Chordata; class Mammalia; order Chiroptera; family Phyllostomidae; genus Artibeus; species Artibeus jamaicensis. The sequence goes on along the minus strand of NW_026521924.1, from coordinate 14,315,723 downwards.
GGCACTCAGGGTGTATTAATTTCCTACCACTGTGGTAACAATGTACCACAAACTAGGTAGCTTAGAACAAAAGGAATGTGTTACCTCCTAGGTCTGGAGCCCAGAAGGCTGAAAGCCAGGTTTCAGAAGGGGGACCACACCCCCTTCGAAGGCAGTAGGGAAGAGCTGTTCCAGCCCGTCCCAGATTCTGGCAGCTCCTTGGCTTGTCGCTACCAGCTCCAACCTCCACATGCTGTTCGACCTGTGAACATGTCTGTATCCAAATTGCCCTCTTTTTGTAAAAACAACAGTTACTTAGATTAAGGACCCACCCTTCTCCAGTATGACCTCATCTTAACTAATTACATCTGCAGTGACCCTATTTCCAAATAAGGTCACATTCTGAAGTACTTAGGGTTAGGACTTCAGCATATGAATTTGGTGGGGGGGTTGGGATTTAACCCATAACACTGCATTTCTCCAGTTCCTCTTTGGGAGAGAATCCACAGGTTTCAAGGTCACTTGAGACCCCAGGAAAATGCAAACCCAAACCTACATCTCTCCAAGTGTTTGTAGGGAAAACACATTCCCATGGAGAGTGATAACATATGATCTGTGTTCCTCCAAAGCAGTTCTGAGGGTCCCTGATCAGCCTGTTGCTAAACCAGATGGGGAGAAATCTCCGGATGAAACTGGTGAGGGAGAATGGACAAACATAAGCAGCTTTCTTTTCTAATAAAGTTGGAGCCCATACAAGCTCGTGCTGCAAAGTACTCTCGCTTGCCTTACTTTTCTTAGCTACAGAGAATGGCCCATTGAGTCAAACCCATAAAAGGCGAGAGATCCAACCAAGGTCATTCAGAGAAATGGGGACAGCTGGACCCTCCTTGCTCCAAGTCACAGTCCAGAGTCATCACAGAATATGAATGAGTTTTGAGGTATGAATTCTAGAAGGGAACTTTGGCAGGTCCATTCTAGGCAGACCCGTAACCCTGGTAATGTTTATTGGAAAAAATCCTCACTCCTGTGAGCTCAGCACCCAGATGAACTGCCCAGCTGTGCCCTTGGCCACAATGCTGGGGTGCTGTATCACCATGGTATGGTTTGGCCTCACCCACCAGCATCTGGTCTTTTATTGACTCCGTATTTTTCTTTGGACTTTTTCTTTATGTAAATAAATATCTTAAAAGGTATTTACACTAAGTCCTTACTTAACATTGTCAATAGGTTCTGTGACTTTAAGTGAACTGGCATATAACAAAACCAATTTTACCATAAGCTAATTGACAGAAACAAGAGTTAATTTACTATGACATTTCATCAATGTTATAACAAAATGACATTGAATGAAGTGACATTACTTGAGGACCTGCTATACCTAAATAGACATATTTTTAACATTTAGAAATCATGTCACAACTCTAAATAAAAAAGCTGTACCTCTTCCTTATTATGACTAGAAGGTATCTATAAAAGTACTCTAGAAACTAAGTAATGTCATCAAATTCTTGCTAGATGCTCTGGCCTATCTGAAAAACTTGAACATGAGACATGATTCTCTTTGTTAAAAAATAAAGATTAACAAGTGTTGGGGAGGTGTTAAAAACATTAGCATCCTCTTCAAGTTATCAGCAGGACTAATGAAGAACTGAAGATGGACTAACGCTCCCCTTGTGTGATCTAGGCCTTTCACAGGTGACTGTGGGTACACTCATGGTACTCCATCCTCTCTTGAGGAAACATCGACACATGGAGAGAAAACTGGAGGAAAATATTACTACTGCCACGAAGTCACTTCCCTGTATAAGTCAGAAGTTGGTGTGTAACAAACACCCCAAAGCTCAGTGGCTTAAAACAACACTTATTATTGTAGCTCATGCAGCTTTGGATCAGCCAGAACCCTGCTGATCTTGGCTGGGCTCCACCAGGTGACTGTGGGTTGGGCGGGGCTTTGCACGGGGCTGGGCTTGGCCAGGGCACATCAGCTGCCAGCAATGGTGCATGTTTCTCACTTTCCTTCTGTCGGAGCCCAGACACCTTCTTCTCATGTTAATGGCAAAAGCTCAAGACAGCAGACGGAAACGTGAAAAGGCTTCATTATGTGTAGGCATGGTGTCATTTCTGCCTCATTTTATTGGCCAAAACAAATTACATGGCTAAGTCACCTCTTTTGTGGGAGAAAATTGCAAAGGGCGTAGACACTGGAAGAGGTGAGGACTTGAGACCAGTCATCTAATCTCCCACCACAATGCAATCTCTTACACTTTACAAATTTCCCCATTTGTAAAATAATCACTTTGGGCTACATCAGAGCTTTCCAGACCTTCACCCCAAGGAACTTTTTATTTCTCTTCTACGAGTTCCAAATTCTGAAAGCTTTTGATGTCCTAAGCAAATTTCATTTATTAAGGTACAATTTCTTTCAGGAAATAGTACCATCTTCTGGGACCTCGGTTTTGAAACCATGAGATTAGATGTCCTCTAGGTATCTAACATTCCAGATTTCCAAGATTCTAGAAATCTATTAAGCAGTTATTCGAGCATTAGATGCTTTGAAAACACCTGTATTCAGGAATCTAGTATTTTTTGTTATATACTTCTAGGACTCAACAGCTAGTCAGTGTAACTATATTTCCAAAGAATCTGTGTCTATATTTCTATGATTCTCTGGATTTGTTTCCAAGAGCCAAAGACCGTATATTTTAGCACATCTTACAATATTAGCAAGGAACTTTTCACTTTACTTTTTACACTCTTCGTGCTATCTCTTCATGCAGGATAAAGTCTATTTTAGTGAGAGTCCCATGTGCACTTGAAACAAATGTACCTCATGCTGTTTTTGGGTAGAGTATTCTATGTATGTCTATTAGATAGTCGTTTGAAGGTGTTGTTCAGTTTTATATCCTTGCTGATTTTATGTCTACTAATTCTATTGATCACTGAGAGAACAGTATTGAGGCTTCAGCAATAATTGTGGATTTGTCTATTTTATCTTTCAGTTCTTTCAGTTTGCTTCTTGTATTTTAAAGTGGGGTTAGGTTTATAAACGCTTTAGGATTGTTTTGTCTTCTTAATGAATAGACTCACATACTATTTAATGTTCCTCTGTATCCATAGTAAATTTCTTGGCCCTGAAATTCACTTTGGAACTAATATAGTCACTGATAAATGTGGCTTTCTTATGATTAGTACTTGTGTGATATATCATTTTTCATCCTTTTAAGTTTTTAAAAGATCTTGTTTGTTTGAGAGCCAGGGAGGGAGGGAGAAAGAGAGGGAGAAAAACATTGACGTGAGAGAGAAACATTGATCTGTTGCCTCTCGCATGCTGCCCTGACTGGGAATCAAACTGGCGAGATTTCATTTTGCAGGACGATGCCCAACCCACTGAGCCGCACCAGTCACGACTCATCCTTTTAATTCTTACCCGCCTACTTCATCATATTTAAACTGGATTTCCTGCGGACAGCAAACAGTTGGGTTATTTTTAAAAGTCCATTTTGGCTATTTCTGACTTTTGATTGGTATGTTTAGACCATTTACATTTAATGTACACTTTGATATGATTGGATTTAAGTCTACCATTTCAGTCTTTGTTTTCTTTTACCCCTCTATTTTGTTGTTGTTACTTGGGCATGTTTTGGAGTTCCATTTTAATTTACCTATTGTGTTTTTTGCTATATCTCTTGGCATAGTTATGTTTAGAAGCTGTTCTATTGATTACAGTAGACATACTTAACTTGTAGGAATCCATTTAGAATCAATATTTTACCACTTCAAGTGAAATTTAGAAGCCTTACCATCAGACAGGTGTGCTTACCCTCCTCCTTTATGTTACAGTCGTCTTTTATGTTTACATAAATTAAAGTTTTCAACAGATGCTGTCCAAAGTTTCACTTTTAGTTGTCAAAATATTTTAAAGACCCCCCAAAATGATCCTTTATTTTTACTAAGATATTTATCGTTTTATAATCCATTGTTACCACTGATGTTGCTCTTCTTTTATTCCTCATCTTCCAAGTTCCCTACCATTCTCCTAAGTTTGAAGAACTTCCTGTAGCAAGTCTCTTAAAGCAAGTTTACTGGCTATGAATTCTCTTAGTTTCCTTTCACCAAAAAATGTCTTTACTTCACCTTCATTCCCGAACTTTATTTCTGCTAAGCATAGAATTTTGAGTTGACCATTCTTTTTTTCAGCACTTTAAATACATTGTTTTACTTCCTTGTTATCTCCATGGCTTCTGGTGTAAAATCTGCAGCCACAAAGCAGTGGAACTGTATTTTAGGGGATGTCCTACAGTTAATCAAAACAGTATGTTATTTTCCTGATTTTGTATTTTTTATCTTATTTGTTAGTTTTTTAACATTTGTGATTTATTTTCATTTTCTTCCCTCATTCTAAATAAATATTTATATTCACATCTAAATGTATAGTCACGTGTTTTTTTCTTTTGCTTAAAGAGGGTCACCCAAAATGGTGTAAGCTTCAGAGCTCACACAAACCAGATCAAGCCCTGCTTCCACTCTCCAGCTTTGCCCTCATCCTTTCATGGAGATGTCAAGGTGGAAAAAGAAAGGTATTGGCTGAGTCCCAGCCAGATCCCTCCTTCCTGGCACAGTACATAGCTGAAAAATTCTGCAGAAGAGTTGCCTTGGCAGCAGATCGCCTCCCATAGATTCCCACAGGTCAGAGAATCAAGGTGAGCCTGGCACCTGAAGGGGGCCCAGGGGGGGCATCAAAAGCCAACAGTACTAACTGGAAATCGGAATCAGATGGGCACACCAGGAGCTGCCAGCACGGCTGCAGGACTAGATGCATAACATGGAGGACTGGATGCTTCCTTCCATTCTAAGATTACATGAGCCCCTTAGGATTTAGACATAACCCAGCAGGAAAAAAGAATATTAAACTGCCTGAGATGTCAGCCTCGATCTCTACTCCTCCTCCCCTGTCCCACCTCTGCCTAGCCATCCAGGTCCTCCTGCTGTTTCTCCCACAATAGGCAAAGCACACTCCAGCCCGGCCTCAGGGCCTTTGCACTTCCTGTTCCCTCACCCAGATGCACCCTTCTTCCCTGGGTCTTCAAGGGCCTCATTCCCTCACATTTTCCAAGTATCTGCATAAAAGTTGCCTTGTGGGACCCATCCTCAGACCACCCTGGATGAAGTAACACTCCTTCTCCATCATCACTGCGTGTTTTTCCCCACGGCTTGATTTTTCTTCAGATCTTTTATCACCACTTAAGACATTCTATCATATATTTGTTTATGTGTTTTTCATCTCTCTCTTCCACTGGAATGCAAATTACACTCCATATTCACAAAGATTTGCACCTGACATGTCAAGGTTATACTTTTACCACTTAAAAAACAGAAAACACCTAGTACTTAGAGGCCCTTGATATAAACATTTGTTGAATGAATTAACTAATTAATCAAGCCTCAGCTACCTGTATAAATGGAAGCTAATAAATAAGTTTACATTAGGAAAACTAAAATATATTTGCACCTGGCTTATCTATGCTTGGGGCTTAGATTTATTTTCAAGACTCTCGATGAGGGTAAAATTCTATAATCTGCCCTGTATCGGTTTCAAAGTTTCTATTAATACTGGGATTCTCTGTGTCTGTGTCAAGGATCATAGACAACTTGGCCTTCACGGCTCTGTAGAGCTCACCCTGACATAGAAAGCTGGATCTTAATGACTCCAAGATGTACAGGATAAGCCAAGGGCACCCAGCTTCATTTCGCACAGCAGTTCCAGCTTGGAGGGATAATTGGAAAGATTATCACCAGGAAATTGTTTACAGGACGAGCAAGCTCCAGGCACAGCCATCGCCACCCCCAACCTTGCCTGGTTTTAATTTCATGTAAGTGCTTTTCTGAGCAGAGAAAAGGGTAGAACCCTTCATAGTTGGGTGGATTTATGTAGCTCCAGGGACAAAAAAGGGGCACCCACAGAGGTCAGGGATGTCTAGGCCATAGTGAAGCACTGGGTGCCTCTGAGGCTACAGGATGGTTCTAGGTCAGGGCCAGCACGCCCTCATGTCCAAGGGGACCAGACAGATGACTTAAACAAGTGAAGATGGATGGATGGAGGACAAGGCAGACAGGACATTCATGCCCCTTCTCAAGTGGGCAGCGCTGACCAATTTTTGCCAAACAGGGATACCATTGTAGCCAGACTTTCTCATTTCTCATTAAAAGCCAGAAATCCAAATTTGTATGCAAAATTTGCCAATTTTAAATATTGGCAACAGAATCAAAAAATTTTAAAGCACTATTTTCTCATTAATATTTCCATGTAACAAACCACTCCAAATGTAGTGACGTAAAGCAACCATTTATTATGCCCATGGATTCTCTGTGTCAGAAGTCTGGACGGGGCACAGTGGGGACAGCTTGACTGTCCTCCACAGAGTCTGGAACTTCAGCTGGGAGGGCTCAAATGACTGGGGCTAGAATCATCTGCAGGCTTCTCTGCTCACATATCTGGTGCCTGGGCTGGGATGACTCAAAGTCTGGGCTCAGCTGGGACTGTCCACTGGAGCACCTACATGCAGCTTCTCCAAGGGGCCCGGGCTGCTCACACCATGCAGCTGGTTTCTGAGACAGGGTCCCCAGAGACCAACACTGCGTATCCAGAGAGGGAGTACTGAAAATCCAGAGAGGGAACACTCAGGATGGCCTTTCATAGTGTCATTGTCACCATACTCTACTGGTCAAAGCAGACACAGACCCACCGAGATTTAAGGGAAGGGGTACACAGTCCCCGCCTCCTGGTGGGAGGAGCATCAAAGAGTTTACAGCCATTTGTAGAAACACCATCCCCTCTGCGACCAGGCCAGACAGGTCTGCAGGCTGCGTTTGGTCAGAATGTTGCTGGCAGCATCTCCGATGGGCAGAAGTGGATGACGACCCAGCTCACACAGTGAAGTGAGGACGAGCAGTCACATCCCCAGAGCAGAGGTATGTGTGTGCAGCCGAGTGCAGAGGGGCCTGTGCCTGGGAGCACTTCCTCAGAACACATTGCCGAGTAGGGTCGCTGGTCCAGACCTCCATCCATGCACCACCATGGTGGCAGCTCACTGCCATCCTTTCCCCTGTCCACAGACTTAGGTCTGTCCCAAGCCACAGCCTGGCCCCAGAATACATCCTCAGCATGACTGAGGCATCCACTTCCTCATGGACCCAGAGCCCCAACCGCTTTCCCTTCTTCCTCCTCCCTAGGAGGGTCTTTCTTAAGTTCTTGGACATAGAAGTCTGAGCCCACTTGTTTTCTGCAATCTGAGATAAGTGCCTCTGGCGGGCCCAAGCACTCCCAGAGGGAAATGCCTTCCCTACTGATCACCGTCTCAAAGGCAATCCCAAAGGGGTTGTCCCTGCACAGAAAAGGGTGTGCAAGGGACAAGTGAGCCCAGACCATGGGAAGCATTGTACTCTTGGCCTCTTTATATCTGTTCTTTTACGTAACACTCACAATGACCCTGTGAAGCAATATTTTCCATTTAGGAGTTCCATTTAAGAATAAACTGGGTTTCACAGAAAGTACCTAACTTGCCCAGAGTCGCTCAGGCAAGTGGGTGTGTTCAAGTGGGTTTGGACCAGGTGGAACCATAGAATTGGCTCTGGCCAATACATGTGTGTGGGGCAAGAGATCAGCCTGCTTAAAGTGGAGGAGGTGGGTTAGGGAGGAATGAGGTGGACCCTTGGGGCTCAGACTATGAATGGATTTGCAAGGCCCACAAAGAATCCTTAATTTGATGAGTCAGGCAATAGGGAGCCATTCGAGGTTCTTAAGCTGAGGGATGACTACTATTAAGGCCAGTGATGATGCAAGCAATTCCTTACAGGGTGTCTTATTTTGCAGATCTTCTTTCCCATGCATTTCCTCATTTGATTCCCACCCAATATGATTAGGCTTCCTGTTTGCCATCTAAGCAAAGTAAGAGTCCCGGAAGTTACAATACGCCAGAAGTACCACTGGCAAAGCCAAACAGGAATGCATGCCTCCTGTCTCCCCAGCTCGTTCAGCAGTGAGGGGCAGTGGAGACCGCCTGATGCTTGACATCTGGCCACCTAGCATCACTAACCCCCAGCAATCTTTTCCTTTCGGCATCTCTCCCTCCCACCTCTAACTCTGCAATGATTCTAGTGGGGCTGTCAGTCATGTGATCCTATAAGGGGTGGGCACAAGACTAGGCTGACCAATCAGAGTCCTTCTCAGGGATTGACTCAGATGCTAGGGGAGAGATAGTCCCCGTGTTTTCTCTAGGGCTGCCAACTGTGAGAATCACATACACCTGGGGCCTCTGGCAACCATCTTTATTGTCATATGGAGAATGCCTCCTTGAGAATGGAGCCAATAGAGAGAACAGCTGGGCTGAGAGATAGAGGAGACTGCCCCAGTGAGAGCCCCTGTCTTCAGTCATGTCTTGCCTCTCACTTGTGAGAGCGACTCTGACTTTTCTCTCACTTGCACCCGATGCAGTCCTGACACACAGTTAGGAGTTACTGATGCACTTCAAGCTTTAGAACCACAGGGCTAAGCAGACCACATTGGTTCCTTCCCCCAGACCAGCTATTAGCTTAGAAAGACATTGGACAACATTCTAGATAGAGATGTGAAGGGAATCTGTAGGCAGGGGGCTTCTGGGAAATGTCTACATTCTCAATCAGAGATGTAGGGTGAAAGACTGTACCCATGAGGATGCTTTTGGTCGCCAGCAAAAGAAAATCCAGTTAACAGTGTCTTAAATAAATAGCAGTTTTATCCTTCTCACTTTCGAAAATTCTAGAGGCAGGCAGTGGCCAGCATTGCTTTGATGACTCAGCAATGTCCGTGACTCCCTTGGTCCTTCCCTCCAAACACAGGGTGACTGGAACAGATCAGGTGTCCCATCAGATTCCAGACAAAAGGAAGAAATGAGGAAGACAGCTGCAAGCAATCTCTGTCCCTCTTATTGAGGAAAGTGGAGGCTTCCGCGTAGGTCTCCTGGGCCAGAATGTGGCCACATGGGCACCTCTGGCAGCAAGGGAAGCTGGGAAAGTGGGTATTTGGTTTTCCCAAGCTTTGCATTGGAAGGCAGGCAGAGAAGGTTGGGATGGTGCAGGGTGAGCGAATCTAGTGTCTTCTCAGTGAGTTGAGTTCTAGCTTCTCGTGGCTGAAAAGCTTCCTGACAGGAAGTGGTACCCACTTCTTCCTCAGTAGTTGGAGGATTAATAAAATGGTTCAGGAGTCAGACTGAGAGTTGGTATGCAAATTAAATGAAACTCCACCACAGCTGGTATGGATTTTTCCAACATGTCTGGCCATTTCTTTTATCTTACCATTTGCTTTTCACAGAATCGTTCCTCCTGGAATATCAGAAGGATGGGCCCTTAGATGTACCACAAGATGTGAACAGAGTAGAGCAGTTATGGTTCTGAAGTGAGAAAGGCCCAGGGCTCACTGCTGGTCTATCACTTCCATGCTGTGTGACCTTGGGCAAGTGGCTGCACCTCTCTGAGCCTCGGTTTCTTAATTTATGAATGGAGCTAATGAGTGCCTTTATCTCCACCCCCCCAGAGAGGTTATGAGGATGAATGAAGTCAACCATATAAGGCAATGAGCTCAGTGCCTAATATGAAGGTAGGAGCTCAGTGAACTGGTACCTATTAACATCATTATTATCCATTATGTTAGCACAAGCCTGCTGTTGTAGAGTTGAGGAGGTTGCTGTTCAAATGTCATGGCATGAAAAATTAGTGGGCAGGGTTCTTTTTACACCTGCCTTAACAAAATGCAAAACTAAATTCTCATTAGCTGGCACATCAGTCATTTCCAGGTAAGTGAGCCTCATCATAAGCATGAACGTGGCACCCTTGAGTGTCGGGGAAGATGCCTTCCCCCTTAGCTCCTTTATCAGAAGCTCAAGCCTAGTGGAGGAGGGTAGGTCAGTGACCGTTCCCCCTCCCAAGATAAATGGAGGTGGGTGCACTCCGGGCTGCTCTCCACACTTCCTGACATTTGTGGTTTAATCAAGTCCCATTAATCCCTTCCAATTTCAAAGCCTGACACAGGAACCACAGACTCCCACGGCCTCTGACGGGAATCGTGTGGCTAAAGCCAAGGGGAACTCTTTGAAAGGTAATTAGTGTCCTTTGAATCTAGGGCTCTTTGATTTTGCTTCCTGACTTTAAACAGTCACAGGAGATTTTGTGGCAGGGCAAAACATGAAGGCGGCAGCAGAGGCCCTTCCTGGGCTGTCTGCTGCCTCTGCAGCCGCGGCCCGAGAGAGAACACTTCGGGACGTGTTCGAGGGTGGATGAATTGTTGAGTTGTACCGGAGGCCATTCATTCATTCTAGCTGACGTGCTGTACGCCAGGCATCAAGGCTAAGAGCACAGTTTTCATTGACCATTCAATCATTCGCTCATCCTTGTGCCAGACACTGAACTAGCCTCAGGGCTGTCAACTTATTGTTTAGTGGAACAAGTAGACAATAAACAAGTAAATAAATAAAAATAATTGCTGTTGAGAATAAAGCACTAACAACCCATTAAACTGGGTGTTCGTTCAAAGAAGAAGGGAGGGAACATCTTTACAGCCGGTAGTTAGGGAAAGCCACTCTTAGGAAAGAACAGCACCAGTGGACACCATGATATACACAAGCCAGTTATTTAATACTGAGTTTTTCCTGGTTGCCATGTCAACCCACAGATCTTTACCAGCTCTGTTTAAGGAAAGCTTAGGGAAGCTCTGTTAAGGATAGGAGTCAATCAAGGCTATGCAATGCTGTCGCAACAACTCTGACTTAAACCAAAGGTGGATTTCTGCTCAGCACATCTAACTTGGCTTGGCTGCAACTTTGCTCACACCAGGGTTCAGGTCCTGTGGCAGAGGGAAGAGGGAATTCCAGAGAGCCTGACCCTGCCGCCAAATGTCCCAGCCTGAAAGGGACATGTGTTACTTGTACCCCACGAAACACTGACCAGATGTTGTCACATAGCCCCAACCCCACCACAAGGAGACAAAGTAGCATCTCATGTTTTACGCCCAGGAGAACCAGGTGTGTTAGCTGAGTAGTGTTAAGGATGACCTCAATCTAAGCCTTGCAGCAGAGAAGCAGGACATGTGGACTGTAGACAGAAGAAGGTACAAAGGTACAGAGGGTGAAACTAATCTGGAGCGTTCAGGTAGGCAGAATGCCAGCAGGGCTGGAAATAGAGCTGGAAAGGTAGTCACAAAACCCTCAGTGATAGGTACTATTGTTATCTCCATTTTTAAGATGAGAAAACTGGGTTCACAACTGGTGTTTGAACCCACGTAGTCTGATCCCAATGTCTACAGTCTTCATTTCTACGCCATATTGTCTTTAAGGGAAGGGCCAGATTACAAAAGGTCTTCAATGCCAAACTAAGAAGGTTAGTCTCCTCCAGCCAGGTAGCAACATTTACAAACTGTGGTAGTTGTAGTTGTTGAAAATATGAATACTTTATGTGTAAAATAAATATACAGAAATAGTCTTCTCTCCTTGATGCTTCTTAAAATGGGAGGCCCTCTCAGTGTGTCTTTGCTTTGCCCTCTTTTAATAGAGATGAGGTTACAGAGACAGAGTTCTCTCCAGTAAGGGAACAACCCAAGGATAATTATTAATGGTCACTAACATTCAGCTTCCCTATCCGGGATCAGTGACAGATGGTGAGGAGTGTGGTAAACCGGAAAGAATCCTGTCCCATGAAAAGTTGGCGGCTGTTGTTCACCACCATCCTGTTGTAACCTGTGAAGATGTGGGGTCATTTAAGTATTTTAGATATTTTGTGAAATCTTGCAAATTAAAAATATTGATTCAAAGCATGGTGCTAGCCTAAGAAGAGATATCTATAGGCCAAGATACTCATGGGAGCATGAGCTTCTATCCTCCATATGGTAGCCAGCCGCCAAGATGGCCTCAGTGTTCCCACCTCCTGATATTCTCTTGTGTCTTCCTTTCACATATATAACTACGGAATCTTATATTTTATTTATTTATTTTTTTAGAGGTGGGAAAAGGAGGGAAAAAGAGAGGGAGAGAAACATCAATGTGTGGTTGCCTCTCATGCGCCCCCTACTGGGGACCTGGCCCACAACTCAAGCTTGTGCCCTGACTGGGAATCAAGTTTGCAACCGTTTGGTTCACAGGCTGGAGCTCAGTCCACGGAGCCACACCAGCCAGGGCTAAATCTTTTAATTTTCCCTTAATTTGTTAAAGGGACAGATACAATGATTTTGACAAATTTGATTAACAGCACAAAATAATATTATCTAAATTGCACAATTTATTGCTGGTCTGAGGCTTGCCTGGTTTTATGCTTAGTAGAATTTACCTCGTTCTCACAAATAGCAGATATCAACATGTAAAGGAATTAGTAGTGACCTGGTCAATAAGGCAATCATCTTGGTAGCAAAACTTTTATTGAAAACTTATATGACTCAACTTTTATAAAAAGCCAACATAAGGTGCTTTCTGTAAAGTCTTTAAGTATCCAAAGCTTGAAACAGTTCATTAAAAAGTAGACAAATGAAACAACAAAACCTCTGCAGCAGATCTTGCTGAAATACTTTTAAGAATCTAAATGAGCCTAATCCTTACAAAAGTGATTTTAGCTCAGAAGATAAAATCAGTTATCTTAATTCCACAAAGAAGGCAGGTCTCCATGCCACCACCTCTTTAGACCCTCATCTTTTTCACCACATTTGGCCACAAATCAAATTTCTATGTGCCTTCATTTTCAGGAAGTTCCTGTCGCAGAAGAAGCCAAGTACAAATATGGAAAAGTAACTGCCTGAACAAGTGGGAAAGTGTTCTGTAATAGTGTGCAAAGAAAGTAGAGTTCTGGATTGATCTCTGGAACTCTATCTGGACTGTGACCTTGACTGTGAGCAGGATCTAGAATGAGATCTTGAAGTTCTTTTTGGTGGAGGGGATATAGGATGAGCCTTTGAGGGTGGAGCAGGCAGGGGCAAATTGGATAAAGACCGGCTCCTCCATCTAGATGTTGACTTTATAGCACCTTTTGCATTTTCTTCAGGGGAACAGGATGGAGAATGAGACCCACCTTGAGATTTCTCATCCTCATCCTTAGACCTGTTTCCAGAATGTGAATGTGAGCCTCTATCAGACTGGGGCTTCGATTGGCTCTTTCACCTAGATTTCTGGCCTTTCACCAAGAATGTGAACAACCTTGTTCTGAGACCTAGATCAAAAGCAGACCGATTTTTTTTTGGGGGGGGGCTGGGATAGGAGTAAAAGACAGAAAACTGTACTCAAACAATAATTTTTTAAAAAGCAGACCGGACCAGCCTATAGGACCACAAGGGCTGACTTTTAGAGATACCTCATGGTCTACTATGGCTTCTTGACTCTGACCTTGATCTGCTTCTAGAGTAAGACCTCCTGTGGCTAATCTGTGCTTTATCTTCAATGAACCTAGTAGTTCTGCCATTTACTTCTGTGCCACCCAGTTTATCCAAAGCATGCTTCATGTCAGAGTAGGCATGAAATTCAGTCTTACTTCTTTGTTTGTTAGTACTTTGTGAGCATCTGTTTAAGTTATTTCACCTGTTCATCTCATGAAATCCTTTAAATCTTGCCAACTGCAATGACTAGAAAGATTTTATACCATAAGCCTGAATTCTGTATGAATAGGTGGTCCATACTTGTCTCTTCCAGAAGTTCTCGGACTGCTGTATCCACCTCCACCATCAGCGACTTCAGGAGATGATCACATGCTCACCACAGAGCTCCTTGCCATTCAGCTCATACAGGGCATCATCGGTGTCTTGGGAGTCCATGAACTCCAAAAAGCATTTTCGAGGTCTATTTTGAGGAGGCAGCCATAGCCACCAAAAAAGCACTGGATAGCTTTCTCCTGGATGTGGTAGCTAAATTGTCCTATGGAGTCATGGGGCTTGTCCATGGTGGGGGTGGGGGTGGGGGGAGATGGCACCAAGGACTGGCCGTCAAACGGCAGACTGGACAGACCAACAGGACCACAAGAGCCTGAACAAGCACCTCAGTGGGCAGCCGCGGCCAAGCCCAGGCTCCAATGGCTCCTGCCTTTCCTGTATTGAATCAGGGCTGGCGAGAGTGATCAGTTGAATGTGGCAGAAGTGACAGTATATAGCTTCTAGTCTAGTTTATAAAGGCACTAGATTCTCCCTTGTTCTCTTGAATCATTCATCGTGGGGACAGCAGCCACCGTGATATGAGGACACTCAAGCTATCCCGTGTTGAGGCCCATGTAAAGAGGAACTGAAGCCCCAGCAGGCACAATAATGAGCCTTCCTGAATGAGAATCCTTCAACCCCAAGTTAAACCTTTGGATGAGGGCAGCCCCAGCCAGTGCCTAACTGGAACCCCATGAGCCAGAATCACTGGCCAGGCTGCTCTCAAATTCCTGACCCATAGAAACCATGAGAGATAATAGATTATTATTGTGTTAATCCAGGGGTTGGCAAGCATTTTCTATAAAGGGCCAGAAAGTAAAAATATTTTAGTCTTTCTAGAGCACATAGTCTCTGTTGTAACTATTTAACTGCAAAAGTAGCCATGGATCATACATAAATAGGCATGACTGTGTTCCAATAAAACTTTATTTTACAAAAACAAGCAGTGGGTCAGATTTAGCCTGAGGACTATAGTTGACAAACCTCTGAGGACAATAGTTTGCAAAGCCCATTTGGTGTGTGGTTTGCTATGCAGCAGAATAGAACTGACCCACTCCCTGAATTGTGAAGTGACCCGAACAGACACTTCCCATTGCATACAAAGCACACTATTGGTGATTTGGAAGCCAGATTAGAAGCTACCAGCAGGGCAAGCATCAAAAGGCAATGGTCCCAGGAAGAGATGAGGAGCCAGGTTTGGAGGAGGAGCTGTATGGACCCAAGTGATGGCATAGGTGTCTCTGGTTGCTTCCTGCCAATTAACCTTACAAGAATGATATTGAAATCACAGAACAGAAATAGAAACCTCTCCCTTGAGTTCTCCCTACCCCTCTAGTGCTGACTTTAAACTGTCCCAATAATGAGCAGATGGGAGAGATAAAGAGCAAGACTTCCCCCTGTGCTGTGCGAACTGGCGTGGTTGTTCAGCTGTTAACACAGCTGCTAACGCCAACTGGGCCATGAGCCTAGACCAAACAAATGCCCTGAGGAGGCTTCTAGGAACACTGCCTGTCACCCAGTCTCTACCCTTTGTGTGTGCCCTCTGCAGCCTGTTCCTCGCAATGCTTCTGAGGACCCAGCTCCCAGCCCTGCTAGAGGCCAGTGAGGACCTGAGCCTGACACAGCTGCACATGGGGTGGGTAGGGCAGCAGAGGGAGCAGGATGCTGAGGAGCTGGGGGTGTAGGAGAGAGGGACGGAGGACGGAGGAATAAGGGAGAGAAGGAGAAAAACAGAGGTGGGGCGGGGGAGAAAATCAAATAAGCTGGATATGGGGTTTCAGCAACATCATCAGAATCCAGCCCCTCTCTCAGTCTGCCTCTGTGGATCCTGCTCTCCAGCAACCGAGGCAGCTCCAGCCTTTGATTCCAGAGCTACGCAAGGCAGGGACAGTCTTCCAAAGAGCTCCACAGCAGTTTGGGAATTCACTCTAATTGGCTCTCAGTGCCCTCATGCCCAAGCCAATCACTGTGGTGAGGGAATATCTAAGTCCAATGCTCCACCCCCAGCCCTCCTGAACTGAAGGGAGGAGACTGGGGCATTTTCTGGAAGAAAAGAGAACGGACACTGCAAAGATGGAGTCACAAACCGTAACGCCCTCTTTAGAATTTACTGGCTGGCTGAGAATTTCCTTTGCAGTGCCTTGTACAGAACGAGGGATCAGGCTCGGAGAGCGGGAGGGATGCCTCTTGTCACACAGGTTGTCAGTGTCCTATGGGCTGAATGACTATGTCCCTCCAAAACTGCTGTGTTAAAGCTTCTCCCTCTAACATGATGGGATTAGGAGGTGGAGACTTTGGGAGGTAATTAGGTTTAGATGAGGTCATGAGAGCGGGGACCCCATGGTAGAATTAGTGTCCTTGTAGGGGGAGGAAAAAAACAGGGTCCTCTCTTTTTCTGCCATATGAGGACACAGCAAAAAGGCGGCCGTCTGCAAACCAAGAAGAGGGCCCTCACCAGACACTGAATCTGCCAGCTCCTTGATCTTGGACTTCACAGGTTCTAGAACTGTGAGAAATAAGTGTTTGTTGTTGAAGCCCCCCGTCTATGGTATTTTATCATCGCAGCCCAAGGGGATTAAGGCTGTGACAAAGCCCAGGCATGATTCTAGGCCCTGCTCTCTGGCAACTGTCTCCTCAGGAGCAAGGCCAAGTGAGCCAGGTCCTCAGGGGGCCAATGGGTTCTGAGGCCACCAGATAAGATTTCCAGGGTGGGGGCTGTGAGATCTTTGTTCCAGGGCTGGAAGTATGGGCAGAGTTTATATTCGTGGAGAGCAAGAAAGAGGAAAGAGGTTTCTTCAAAGGAAGTTCTTTTCCCCTGGCTCTCTCTCCTTTGAGAACCTGTCAGTCTGGTGGGGGATTCAGACGGGCAGACAGGCAGTTGCCACAGGGTGTGACCAGGGTATTATAGGAAAAGCCTGTAGAGGTGGGGGTGGGGCTTTTGCCCAGAGTGGGGAGATCAAGGAGGCTGCCTGGTGGTGGTGATGTTCAAGCTGCATTTTGAAAGATGAGCAACAGTTAGGAAGAGAGGAAGGGCCTTCCCAGTAATGGGAACATCATGTACAAAGGGCCAGAAGTGCAAAAGCTCATCATGTGACTGGCTGTGCCAGAGAAAGGTAGGTGATGAGACTGGGGGTGTCAGCAGGCCCTGACAGTACAGCCTGTGTCTGAAGCTGACCAGCCCTAACTTTATTCCCCTAGCTCTGGGGAAACAGGGAAGGGCAGATTGCAAGGTGGGCAGTGCCCACTTGTAAATATGCAAGTGGCTCTGACCTTGGGAGGGCTGGAAGTGGCACAGGTGTGTAAATCAGGACTCCTGGTCGTAGGGGGCAGGGGCTGGCCAACCCAAATCACCTTGGCCCAAAGCACAGTTTGGAAAGGATCTTGGAATGACTTGTGTTGTCAACCCAAGTTGTGTGACACACCTGTGGGAAGGTGACTTGATGTTTTCTTTCTGGAAGACAGTCAGGCAATATGAGCTAAAGCTGAAAACACATATTCTTCCACCTGCACATTCTGCTTCTAGGAACTTATCTTAAGAAAATCAGTAAAGACGAGGACAAAGATTCAGCTTCAAGGATGTTCACTGTGATGCTGTATAGGAAGTGGCTGGACACAATCTGAATGCCTAGCAACAGGAGTCTGGTCTATCGAATGACTGGAGGCCTGATGAGGGGCCCTTCTGTGCTCATTCGATCTGCTGCTGCAGTAGAGACTGACAGTTCCCAGGAGTTTGTCCACTGGCCAAGGCTGCTCAGTGAAAAGTTGCTAGTTGATGGCAAAATCAGAAAAGTAAAGACAACAGCAAGATCTTCATAAGACTTCTTTTTTCCTTTAATGTTATCTCTATTTTACTTCTTTGGTTTGATGATAATGGCTAACGTTTTACTTCCTTCCAAGCTGCACCTAACAAAAACTTATTAATAGTGGAATAAGTGAATAGGGGCTTCTTTCTTCACATTGAAAGAGGTCTGAAGATAGTGGCCATTGGGAAAGTTTTAGTGCTCAGTGATGCTAGGCAGGGAGGAGTCTCTGTGATTCTTTTGCCTTTTCCTTCACTGTCCTAAGAAGGTTGTCACTGCTCTTGGCATTATATTCATGTTCAAGGTAGGAAGAGGGGGAATGAGATGGTTCCAATGACATTTTGCCATTTACAGGAAAGAGAAAGCTTTCTCAGAAGTCTTCAGCAGACTTCCTCTGTGACACATTAGCTGAAATTAGGTCACAGGGCCACTCTTAGCTGCAAGGGAGTCTAGGTAAACATCAATCTGGCAAAAGGAAATGAGATTACCATGTTGGGTTTACAAATGACTGTTGGGAAGCACCCCGCCTAATTTTAGGAGCTGCGACCTCCCCCTGGCTAAGGCTGAGTGAGTGACCTTCAGACCATAAGCCTCTAGGAGACAAAGTTTATCTCCCTGGCAAGGATGCTGCCTCTACCCCTTTCACTTTACCTTGCCTGGCCCCCAATGCATGATCGGTTAGAGAATGGTGGGTAAGATTCCTCAAGGAAGGGATGACCTAAGTTAGGCACAATCATGGGGGACCCCAGAAAAAGACTTGGGGGACTGTAGCGAAAGGGGGTGATGGACCCTCACCCCTTAGCTTTGACATTGCCTGAGTCCTCATTCTGTCTGCAAGAAGTCTCCTAATTTCTTGGCTATCTTGCCTCCTCTACCTGACTTAAACCTGAAACAATGACAGAAGGCAGTGCAGCCCTGTGCTGGAAAGGGCAGGCTCCCCAGGTGATCAGGCCTGAGAAAGAATATGTAAAATCCTGTGAAACCTGCTTTGCTAAGAATGCTCTTTATTAAATGATAAAGGTCCTAGCAGGAAATGAATTTGTTTGCCAAAGTTTTGTAGCCTTTTAGCTGATAGACCCTGACTCAGAAGGGTCTAAGATCAAACGATTGTTTGATCCTTACTGCCTGACAATGATTAATGAACTTTACCTGTATTCCTATGCTAATTGTACCCAATAAAAGCCTGTCCGGGCAAGGGACAGGCACTGTCCCCTTGAGAGAGTGGCCATGCCAGTCCCTTTTCCTCCACAGGACTCCGTAGTCTGTGTGAATTTGTCTCTTGTCTCAACCATAACATCACGGGCACTGTGGGCCAGTTCATGTGTTCAGTGATGATTTATTACCTGGGATGGAGTATATGGCCCTCAAATGAAACCAAGAAAGAAAGGGGCAGAGTGGTAGGACATAGGCATTGAGGGGGCAGCTAGCCATGCCTGCCACCTTGACGAAAAGAAAGTTGGCAACCCTAGATCGGTAGCCCCTAATTTTTGGAAGGTAGAATTGACTGGTCCACAAAATGCTAAAGACGAGGGACCAGTGGAATAGATGGCTGGTTTTCAAACCCGATTCCTGTGCTGCCCAGAGTTCTCTGGAGGCTGCTGTTGGGTGAGAAGTTGGCAAGAAGTGGTGGAGGTATTAACCCCCAATCTTCCTTCAACTCAAGCACTTCCACATTTACCTGAATATCATATTGTGTATCCACATCAAATTCCACTTGACGTTATGTGTATATGTATGTGCTTATCTGTATGCATGTACATAGCTGTGTTTGTACCTTTTATACATATACATATTTATACGTGTACATACATGTGTACTTTAGATACACAGATGGGTAGGTACATTCATAGATAGATCTGGAAAGATATACAGCAGGTGTTTCAAACTGGTGGCCATTGGAGCCTAAGTCATTACTTAAAATCTCTTTGACTTTTAAAGGTCTATACTAGCTGACTATTATTCCACAGATTCAAACAGTTCCGATATTCTGTAATGTCACAATTCACATATTTACATTAATTCTCATATAAATTAATTCCCCTGACTCACACATTTATATTGATTTTAATACCATCCAACTCATATTGACAATGACTGCCGGCCCTGTGCAGTTAGTTTATGACACCTGAATATACCAGGCATTAACGGTGGCTCTCTCTGGGTCATGGGTCATTTTAAATTTTTCTTTTTCCTGCTTTGGCCTGTCTAGTTTAGCTAAAATAAACAGACATGGTTTTTGTAATAAGGGGGAAAGATGCCATTTTAATTAAAAAGTAATAACAGTGTGGCCTGTGCTCCCGTGGGCTGTTTGGGACCCGCCCCACCAGCCCCTACTGAGCCTGGCTCTTCTGGCTGCGGCCTCCCCATCCTGCCTCAAATTGTCGCCAAGAGAGTGGCTGGGCCCCGGTCTCGCCCTGTGAGTGAGCTCCTCCCCAGAGGTGTGAGTGGGAGATGGGGCTGGGCAACGTCTGAAGAATAGGCCTGTCCTGGAAGAATCTGTAAACCCAGTTGGAATCGGAGGCCCGTTCAAACACCGAACTCAAGCGTGGGGCCATAGTTCTGCAAATGCCAACTGCTTTCCTGCGTTGACTGGGGCAGTTGACAGACACATCGCTAATGTCATGTTATCACACCACAGTTCCACTCTCAGCTACTGCAGGTCGCCAGGATGACATCTGGTTTGAATCCTTTTTCATTATGATCTTGGAAAAACAACACTGAAATCTAAGCCACCCCTTTAACATTCTGTCTCTGCCGCCTTTCCATTTCTTCCTTCGGCTCTCAGTCTCTCTCTGTCTCTCTCCAGAAAATTCATACCAGGCCCAGGCAGGAGTAGTGACACTGTCACAAATCTTCTGACTGATGTACTAAGTTACCTGTGGCAAGCAGCTTGAGTCCCTCAGTTTCCTTGCCTACAAGGAGAGATGGTGCTGATGATCCTCCCACCTCATCTCTTCTGAGGACCCCCTGCAAGTACCAGATACAACAGTGGGTTGGAAGAGCCTGGGGAACAGCAAGGTTATTGTCATTGTCACTGGGCTTCTAGTTCACTGATGGCAGGTTAAGCCTCTCTAGAATTCAGAAATCCCCTGATTTCTGATTGTAGCATCCTCTCCAATTCATTTGGGAGGAAGGACTGAGAAGACAATAATAATAATAATAATAATAATAATAATAATAATAATATCTTCTAACCTACAAGGTGCTACATTCAGTGCTTTGCAAAAAGGGCAGCTTCACAGATGAGAGCTGCATTTTATAGCCAAGCTATGACCTTGAGCAGGCACATCATTGTAGCTCAGTCTCCACAGGTGAAAAATGAGGGTGATAATAGTGCCTATGTACAGTATTTTTAGAACTATAAATGCACCAGACCATAAGACACACCTAGGTTTTAGAGGAGGAAATAGAAAAAAATTTTTTTGAAGCAAAAAATGTGGTAAAATATTTAATAACCTGTGACCCCACTCCACCTCCCCCCCCACAGCGAGCCAGGCAAGCTACATTTGGATTATAAGACGTACCCCCATTCCTCCGAAAATACAGTAGTAAGCTGGTTACCAGGATGGAATGAGAGGGTGTGTGCATGAGTTTACAATGTATCCTGATGCACAGACAAGGCAGAGTCTTTGCTCTCTCCAACTGCTCTCTTTGCCTCTCTGGATATTTCACAGGGGACGTCCTTATAGTACAATGTGAGGTGTGTGTGTGTGTGTGTGTGTGTGTGTGTGTGTGTGTGTGTAAGATGCTCCTGGGGATCTTGCTTCCTCTCTCCACCTCTTTCCCCCTGACTTAGCTCTCTTCCCTGACCTTCCTGTGTAGGTAGATGGGGAAAAAAAGGAAAAAGAAAGGAACCCCATGTCCATCAGCAGTCACTCTGCATTCCCCGCTTCCCAGCCTCTGGCAACCACTTATCTACTTTCTGTTTCTAAAGATTCAACTATTCTGGGCGTTTCATATGAATAGAATAATATAATAAACGACCTTTTCAGTATGGCTTCTTTTACATGGCATCCTACTTTCAAGGTTCATCCATGTTGTAGCCTCCATCAGTGTGTCATTCCTTTTGACATCTGAATCACATTCTGTTGTCCAGGTATAACATGTTTTCTTATCCATTTATCAGTTCATGGACATTGGGCTTGTTCCCACTTTTGTTTATTATGAATCACACTGCTACAGACATTCATGTGTGCATTTTTGTGTGACTATGTTTGCAGCTTTTTTAGTATTCACCAAGGATGGGACTTTATGAGTTATATGATAATTCTACATTTAACTTTTTGAAGAATTGCCAAATCATGTTCCCATGGGGCTGTATCATTCTGCATTTCAACCAGCGTCACATGAGAGGTCCAGTTTCTCCCCATTCTTGCCAACGATTGTTATTATCCACCTTTTTAAAAAAATTTTATCCATCCTAGCGCATGTGAGGCACCATCTCACTGGTTTTGACTTGCATTATTCTAATGACTGATGATGTTCAGCATATTTTCATATATGTTTTGGGAACGTGTATATTTTCTTTGGAAAAAATACTTTGTGTATTTTTCAATTCGGATATTTGTTTTATTGTTATTATTATTTAGTTGTAAAAGTCCTGTGTATGTCCTGGATACTGTGATTTGGAAATATTTTCTCCCATTTTGGGAGTCGTCTTTTCACTTTGTTGATAGTGTTCTTTCAATTACAAAGGGGTTTTTTTTGCTTGCTTGTGCTTTGGGTGTTATTATCTATGAAACTTTTGCATAATTAAACTTATTCCTAAGTTTCATTGTGAGAGTTTTAGAGTGCTATGCAAGCTCTTAGATCTAAGTCTTTGATCCACCTTTAGTGGTTTATGAAGACGGAGTGAGAGAGAAGTCCACTTTCATTCTTTTGCATATGCATATTCAACTGTCCCGACACCATTTGCTGAAAAGACAAAGAGTTATCTTCCCCCATTGAGTTATCTTGGCACCTCTGTCAAAAACCAATTGTCCATAAATATATGGAATTCTGGGCTCTCAATTCTATTCCAGTGATTCTCTCCAGTGAAATCTCTCCTCTGTTACCTTAATTGTCAGCTAGTTATTGGAAAGATATTCCCTTAAATGCTTGAAACTTGTAAGTTCCCCAGTCTTTGCTGAGGGGCTCTCTCTGTAGCCTGGGGCACCCTCTCAACATTCAGTTAGGCAGCTGATAACTCTGCCTTAGCCTTCACTTCCTCCTTGTGCAGAGCCTTAAGGTTCATCAGAGGTGAGAACTTAGGACCTTCGCAGATCTTTCCTGTGCATTGGCACGGCCTTAGCCATGTACACAGCCATACACAGGCACATGGCCTTCTAGATTCCCAGAGCTATTGAAAACCCCTGTGGACATCTCATTGTCCAGCTTTTCCTTTTAAGATTTCTGATTAGTCTATTGTTTTCCACAAATGTTGTCCACCACCTCAGGGAACCCCAGAGTTAAACAATCACCTCTAAATTTTTTTAACAAATACTCCCAGGAATAAGGATTTTTTTGCACTGGGTGAGCTCCTAGCTGGGTCGAATTAAGACAGCCTTGCAAGTGTGGTCTTTTAGGAAACCAGCAGACAGGCGAAATGGCCATTCTCTGGGAACGAGACTTTGAAGGAGATTTAAATCTGTTCTGTCTTCTCTGGTGGCTGCTGGGCTGCTGGAAGTCAAGTCTACAGTAGAGTTGGGGGGGGCACCAATCGGAACAGGGCAAGTTAAAATGCCACAAGGTTACTATTCTTACCAAGATTAGCCCTTCTCCTTAAATAAATTCTCCCTTGATTGCTGCAAACTTTTAATTTCAAGGATTCTGAAAAGCTTATCTTCTGACAGTTTTTGCTCATTTTGTCATAGTTTTTATGAAAGAAAGAATTTTTGGAGGTTCTACATCACTGCTTTTACTTTTCTAAACCTTTAGCAGATATTGCCTTCTTTAATTTTCTTCACAACCTTATAAGACAGATATTGTTATTATCATTCCCTCCATTTTATTGATGAGGAATCTGAGGTATAGAGAGGTGAAGTGACTTACCCAGATCACACAGCCGTCAGCTGGTAGAGAGTTTAACTCTAGGTCTCGTGTGTTCCCTGGGCTCTTTTGCACCCCCAGGACTGAGAAAGGAGAACAGGCTTTGGCATTGGGAAGTGCAATTCAAGTCCTAGCTTTGCTGCTGTCTATGTCCACTGCATAACCCTAGCTGCTCCAGTTCTTCTGCCTCAGTTCTCCCATTGGTAAAAGGAAGCAGTTGCTATCTCCTATTTTCTCCCAAGACGTTTAGTCTTCCTGGAGTCTAGAGTACACCTGACACTCTTCCTTGAAGTTGTGCCCCCTGAATGGGGGCCAGGCTGAGCGCTCCTGCTGCAGAGAGCTCCCTTTGCACCCAGAGCTCATCCTTGGTGGGCAGAAGCTGTCACAGACTTCTCTGTCCCAGCCCAGCTGCTGAGGGGCCTTAGGTGACTGCAGAGGAAGCTTTTGGCTTCTGGGAATCCCACTGATGACAGAGTTTCTTATCGGCTGCACCATGGAGCCCAGGCCATTCATTCCCCTTCTAGCTCCCAGTTTGGGCTTTCTAAGCCAAAGGAGGCCACGCTTGGAAGGGGTGGGCCCGGCTTCATTCTCTTCTCTCAGCACTCCTTCTCCCCACCTCGGTCCCCTTCCCACCAAAGCCGGCAGGAACCTGACTCTTCTGTTAGGTCATGAGGTAAAGGGTTTTCCTTTAAAACTCTTTTTCCAGTTCTTTTCTCAATATTTGGCTTTAGGTGAACCCTCTGACCGCCTGTGCCACCTCCCTCCTCCCTCCTGAGCTCCAGACACACGTCGGGCACACACCTCCCTCAGGGCATTTGCACTTGCTGTTCTAACTGTCTGGTCATCCACCTGGATCACTTTCTCATTTCCTTCAGGTCTTTGCTCAAATGCCCTTTGCCAGCGAGACCTTCCCTGGCCTCCCTAGTTAGCAGATGCCTGCCTCACTTCTACTCCCTTCCCCGCTCCCCATTTCACTTCTTTTTGTAGGACAGACCAAGCCAATAAATTGCTTCTTATGCCCAAATCAATTTGGGTTGAGTGTTCCTTCCTTTGCAAACCAAGAATTCCTAAACATTACAGCCCTTGATGAAGACTCGAAGCTGAACCTTTTGAAGACAAGAGCTCCTCCGTTGTCCCCACCAAAGTACCTGGCATAGGGCTGGGTGCATCGGAAGACCTGACTCCAAGCAGGACACACTGCCTTCCTGTGGCAATGGGCACAGGGGTGCTCTACAATGACGGCTGTGTTTGGGGTGACAGCTGGGCCTGAGATAAGACACAGAGAAAAGCCTGATTCAGATGCAGTGGCCTCTGCCCCGCCCTTCCCATCCTCACCAGCCTGGGGGTTGGGAAATGTCTCTCCTTTTTCCTTGTTAAAGTCCAACCAGGGCTGGCCCTTTCTGCCAGCTACGTGAACAAGATGGGCAGCTATGAGGTTTGTGTGCCAGACGCTGGACCTCATCCCTGCCACAGCCCTGGCAGCTGGTCACCCTGACCTGCCACGCCCACGCCACCTGCCCACCAGGCCATTCCCAGAGTCGCTCTGGCTTGGCCGGCTTGGCAGCCATGGAGTGCCCCGCCGAGTGGAAGAAATGGGGTACATCATTGAGAGGTCAGCTGATCTAGCCTTCCTGGAGAGATAGGCAGACCAAGGCCATCGAGGGAAGATCTGCCCAAGGTCACACAGGCATTCAACAAAATCACATGGCTTGTAAGACCAGACTGACCCGGGTCTTGACCCAGTTTGCACTTACTTTCCGAGCAGCTTTGGGCAAGTGCCAGCCCCTGTGTGAGCCTCAGTTTCCTAATCAGAGTTTCTAACCATCTCTGCTGTATCATGTTGTGAGGAGCATGAGATGAGGCAACACACGCTAAAACACAGTCCCTCCGCATGTGGTGGCTCCTCCCTCTAAGGGCAGTCTGAACCCCAAAAAGAGAACTGCTTGCTATGTGCAAGGCCCCCTCCCAGACACTCTGCTAGCTCATTTCTCCCCCACAGCAACCACGAGAGGCGGTACAACCAGTGACCCCCTTTCACAGATGAGGAAACAAACCCAGAAAGGTAGAGAAGTACCGCACTTCCCCAGGATGAGAAGTCTGGAAGCATCAGGCCACCATGGGCTACGGAGAAAATTATAGCGCGTCCTTCTGCTGCTTCTCGTCCCGCTCCTCGTCTTTGAGCTGCATGTCCCTTCGGAGACTGCAGGTAACTGATACAGATAGGCGAACTCTGTCTTGTCTGAGATGATTGACTCCCCTTCCCTGTGGAAAAACTGTCTCCTTTTATATTCAATTCCCTTATTCTGTATACATTTACACTTTTTCAACTTTTCCTTTGAACCAGCTATCAGGTTCTCTCACTGTTTGACAGCTAAAATAAAATCCTTTACACACGGTTGGTTTTAGATTGGTAAGGGAGTCAAGATTTTACCTTTTAATGCAAGTTATCTTTTAACAGAGCCTTAGAAGTCAATGCCTGATTCTAATGCCAATAGTCCTGGAAATCGACCCTTGCCCCTTGCTGACCTCTAGGGCTCAGGACTCAGACTTTCTATGTGTGTTTTCTATATAATCTGTATACAGGTGGGAAATCAGGGCCCAGCGAGGCAAAGCCATTTAGCCAAGGTTATACAGCTAAAGCCAACACGTTCTCTTTCTGGAGGTGTGTGCGTGTGTGTTTGTGTTCCACCTCCTTGACTAGGTCGTGAATCCAGCTGCAGGTGGAGTCCAAAGAGTACATTTGGAAATGTCTGGTGTGTGATGGAGAAGCCAGGTGATGCTGTGGTTGAAGAGCTGGTTCCAGAGGCCTTGGCAGGGCGTTCGATCTCAAGGGAACGGGGCTGTGGTATTACAGTTGGTGGTGTCCTTAATTCCTCCAAATCCTGAGGAACAGCCCAGACCAATGTGGTGGCTCACTTTTTTACCTCCCTAGATATCTCCAGTGAGAAACTTGTCCATGGTCATACCATTTGTAAGTGATGGAGTTAGAACTTGAATCCAGAAAGCCTGACCTTGCATGCTCAGTCTCCAAGACCTGGACTTAAACGCAAGTTTGTTCTTCTTCTTCACTGTGTGACCCTGGCCAAGTTACTTAACCTCTCTGTGCTACTTAATCTCTCATGAAGTAGTGAAGAAAATTGAACTATGTAATCAAAGCCAAGTACCAAACACGTGGTAAATCCTTAATAAATAGCAGCTTTCTAACGTCTCATTATCTCAACTAATGAACCACCACTTAGCAGCCCCTGGCATGTGTCAGGCACTATGGGAGACACTGTGGTGGCATCAGCTCCAGGAATCCTCCCAGCAGCCCCTGGGGAAATACCGTTATAATCCCTATTTGACAACTGAAGTGACTTGCCCAAAGTTGCACAGAGGGTAAGCAATGAGGCCGAGATGTAAACCCAGGTTGCTTGACTCCAAGACCTAGACCTCTTTCCACTCTGTACATTTGCTAATTTATTCATTAACTCAACAACTATTTTTTTGGCACCTACTGTGTATGCCAGGCTCTGCTCTAGGAGCTAGAGGCACAGCAGTGGGTCAGACAGACGAGGATCTCTGTGCTCATGAAGCTCACATCCCGGTTAGGGAAGCATCAGGCAAAGTATCTGGCCTCTCAGGTAAGACCGGTTGCACTTCCCACCTGCCTGATGAAGGCAGGGCAAGTGCCCGATGGGGCTTTGGGCTTGCCCTGTACACGGCTGGTGTTGGTGTCAGGGGAGGATCGGAACAAAGTCTCTGAAAGGATGGATGTAAGATGTCCGGTGAGGGACGTCCGGGATGAGGGAAGGAGAATCCAGCAGAGCTGACCATCTGCGCGCCCTACGACCTGGGTTCCCTGCGGACTCTCTCTCCTTGGGGTCAACAATGCCCAGAGCTAAAAGCAGGTATTTCCATGCATGAAGACTGTGACTGCACTGAAGACAGAGCCTGCTGCGGGGCCCCCAGTCCAGGGCTCCCCAAACCTCCTGGTAGTCTGGAAAAAGGGATAGTGCACCTTACCCAGCGCAGCTGCCCTTGGTGGGCATTTGGGTGGGCCCGAGCGCCCTCTTGTGGCTCCCCTTGTCTGCATGGACCCTCCATATGTCCCTGTAGTTGGAGGGGCTTCCCTCGCTTGGATCGTTTCTCTCTCCCCAGCCTGGGCCCCTTCCCCGATTCCCAGCCTTTCCTGCCTCCAGCCCAGGCCCGAAAAGCTCATTCACAGCTCCCTCGCCTTTCTCTGTGTAGACCACGGGACACAAATCCCGGGCGCCTACAAGCCCTTGAGATGCCCCCACAGGCACGGCTATGTGGCGCTGTAGCGTGTAGGCACCCGGTCTGGGTCGGCGCTGACTGCGTCACTTCGGAGCAATTGCGCGGCCTCGCTGAGCCTTTTTTTTTTTTAATTTTAAAAATGGGGCTCTTAATTTATTTTTTATTTCAAATCTTTAGTGAAACTTACCGCCAAGGTGAAGGAGCAGGGCTTTGTGCCAGCTGGTTGCACATCCATTTCCTAAATTATTTGCTGACGGACTATTATTCGCACTTTCTGTCCTACCTTAATCCCTGATCATGGTGCACGTTTCAAGTCTATTTTAAACGTGGAATCTAACGTAGAGAGTAAATATTTTTAACTTTGAAGAAACCTGGTGAAAGAGGTACACAAAATGGGTTTTTTTAAATTCATTTTTATGTTATGTGTTATACCAGTACCTGCTTTAAAGAGCAAAATGTTTCCATGAAACTTTATAGTAGTTTCTGCCTTGAAGAATTGTGGGAATTAAATGAGATAATATCACTGGCCAGTATGTCTGTTGAAACCTCAAAACAGCCCATCCCCCACTGTTCATCAATAGATGAGTAGATGAGCACCATGTGATATGTATATGACATATGTGATATTTACCTTCCATTGTGTATATGATGATGTGAGTAGCTATAGATACAGGCAACGAAATATGACTAAGGCTTATTCTGACACATGCGGCAACACAGACAAACCTTGAAGACATTATTGCAAATGAAATGAGCCAGTCACAAAGACACATCCAGTGGGATTCTGCTTACATAAGGTACCTAGAGTAGTCAACTCCTTAGAGACAGAAAGTAGAAGGATGGCTGCCAGGGCCTGGGAGGAGGGAGGCGGGGGAGTTACTGTTTAATGGGCACGAGATGCGGTTTTGCAAGACTCGGAGAGTCCTGAGTTGGATGGCGGCGGTGGCTGCCACCACAACAATGGGGATGTGCTTCCTGCTACTGAAGTGCACAGTTAAATGGTTAAGACAGTTACATTGGAAATTATTTGTATTTTATACCAATAAAAAAATCTTTTGACAAACCTAATAAAGTGATATTAAAGTTATAATATATATATTTTTGTGTGTGTGACCCACCCCCACCCATTATAATATATTTTAAAATAATAGAGCTCTCTTCTCCAGGTGACAAATATAGTGGGCACCCCACTGAGAAGGGGAATGAGGAGTCTCGGGTTCCAGTTAGTACTGAACAGTATTAGTCATGGAGAGCTTCCTGGAGGAGGTGAGGTAGTGGACTGATGCTAGGCAAAAGGAACAGAGGGATTCCACTGGTGAATGATTCTATCTCAGTGCCCATCTGGGCCCTGCCCTGTAGCTCACCTCTATATGGTTTCCACAGAGACAGTTTCCAGGGAGCTCGGAATGTTCACATGGCTCTCACTTGACAACCAGAAACTGTGGCTAACCATCTGCCATGTTCTTTTCATCATCCTGGGCCCATGGGCTCTGCACTGCCCAGGCAGCAGGTGCCTAGCCAGGCAGGCACTTCCTGTTTCCCTCCTCCACCACACACAGGCCTCACAGGGACAACAGAGACTCTCATTGAGAGAGGTAAGTCCATAGAAGGTGCTGGATGGATTGAAGGCAGACACAGACAGTCTCCGGCCCTACAGGAGCTTCCCATTTGTTCGCATCCAAGGCGAACCCTGCAGACCCTGGGGTCCAGGGTAGACAGAACATAGTCCTGGCCCTCAGGGGACTCACAGCCCAGTGCAGTACATAGAGCAACCTCATCCTTTCACTAGACACATGCTAGTGCCCACTTCATGATGGCTGCTGGGCCAGGGGCTTTCAAAGACAGGGCTCACCCTCAGTGGGGTGAGTGGAGGGCAGAAGAGATGTCACAGTGCCCCACTCACTCCTCAGCACTCACTGCTAAGCACCATGGGCTGCTTTCTCTACACTCTGCAATTCTCTGCCTGAGGGCTTTCGCGCCCCCAGAAGTAGCTCTCAGCATGTGGCAGACAGGGAGTGAGTGAACAAACATCCCAGTTCCTTTGCTCTCAACTGGGACAACTCATGTCCCACAGTGAGCTCCATAGTGGCAGGAACTATAGCTTGTTCATCTGGGCCGGGATCACAGTGTAGGCACTTAGGGATGGGGCTGCCACTGCGTGCGCACCTTTGTGCAGGGCACAGCCTGCATCACCATCTATGGCAACCCAGCTTACGGAGGCTTAGTGAGTGCTTCAATGAATGAATCAGTGGAATTTTACATAACTGGCGAAGGACATTGCAAGCAGAAGAGACGGAGAGAGCAAAATCAGGGTTGCCTGAAAGTGCAGAGCTTCTTGGTGGAATGAGCTTTATGCCACAGGCAGTATATCTCAGAAGTTCCACAGCCTCAGCTGTAGCATCCCCCACAGTGTGGGTGACATACCCGCATTCCATCTCAGACCTGCTCATCTAGAATCTTTGCAGAGAGGGCATCCCAAGGGAACCTCAGGAACACAAAATTTGGAGAGATACAGGTCTAGCTAACAAAGTGAATGGTACACTGCAAAGGGGTGAGTGGGACTAGCTGGACTGGGTTGAGTCCAGGCCAATAATTCATTCATTTATGCATGCGTGCGTTCATTCAATATTGAGCTGGGAAGGTACTCAGGCATACCTGTACACAAAGACAAACATGATCCCTGCTCGATTTCAGTCTAGTGGGAAGAGAGCCACTAAATAAATAAGCAAACAAATACCTAATGCAGCATCACGTTATGATTGGTGCTTTGCAGGAAAGAAAGGAGGGTCAAGGGTTAAAGAGTGAAGGAGGTTGTTTCAGATGGGTGCCAGGGAAGCCCTCTGCTGAGGCTAGTAGAAAATGAGGGAAGGAGCCACTTAAAGGAAGGAATGAATCATACAGATATTTGGGGAAAGACTACTCCAGGCAGCAACAGCAGTACCTGCAAAGGCCTGGAGAACAGAACACGTGAAGGGAAGAGACTAGATAGGAAGCTACTGCAATAGTCCAAGTATGAGATGCTAGAGGATCAGACCTGGGTGGACGCAGTCAGATTCAGAATATATTTTGAGGGCACGGGTGACTAGCTTTGCTGTTAGATCAAATGTGGGTGTGAGAGAAGATGGGGGTCAAGGTTACTGCAGGCAAGAATGCAGATGATGAAGGAAGAGTTAGAGGAGATGATGTCAGAGGGAGGTAAGGGTCGGGGCTTGCAGACCACATGCAGGTTCCTGCAGACCACGGGAAGGACTTTACTTTCCTTCGAAAGGGATGGGAGCCCTGGAAGGGTTGGCACAAAGGAGGGATGTGATCAGGTGTGTGCTCTAAAACAATCTATAGTTGCAGAATGTAAAACGAACATTAGGGAGGCAGAGATGGAGAACAGCAGTTCAGAGGCTGGTGCAGGCATTTAAATGAGAGATGGTGATGGATTGCAGCAGAGTGCTGACTGGGATGGGGAACTGGATTTCAAGAAACCTGTTGAAGAAATAACAGGTAGTAAAAATCATGAAGGAGACAGGCAAGAAAAGGAGACTATCGAAATTTGGTAGTGGATAAGGAACTTGAGCTTAGCAGCAGGCAGCCGTGTTTTCTTGGGAGAAGTGGCCTCCATTCTCTGAGCTGGTTTTGTCATCTGTAAAATGAAGGTGACAATGAAACGTATCTCATAGCGTTGTTGTTAGGGTGACATCAAGATTTTGGCACAGGATCTAGCACACAATAAATATTTAATAAATGCTATCCTAGGAGCCAGACAGATGACACTGTCATCAGATTTAACACTCTGTGCCTCTATTTACCCACAGAGGTAAAATGGGGCTATCATTAAGGTTGGTGTCATGAGGATTAAATAAATGAATACAAGTAGAAAAGCATTTCGAATAATGTGTACGCAGCAAGAACTGAATAAGAACCAATTATTATAAATATATTTAGCCATATTTCATTACATCCTCCCCCACTAGCATACGCCCACCCCATTCTGGGGCTGGGAAGTCTATGGTTTAGAACAAGGTGGCCTCTCCTCGAGGACGCAACACCCTCCCTGCTTGTAGCGCTCCTGCGAGCCTCCGTGGAAGATCCGACCCCAGCTTCGAAGGGCTGGGCCCCCCTGAGCCCCGCCCTTCCCTCCGGCCTCGGCCCCGCTCCGCCGCGCCCCTCCCTGACCACGCTCTGCCTGCAGGAACCTTGAAGTGCGCGCTCTGGTTTCCAGCCGGGCGCGTTCGCGCAGCTGCGCCGCTCTTCAGAGCTACTTCCGGTAGCATTACCCCCTTAACCCCGGGCGTCTCCATTTTGGCGGTGGGTGGAGAGGCGGCTAGGACGGCCGCATTATCGGTGCGGGGTCTTCAGTACTCCAAGGGCCTAGTCGGTTCAACGCACTTTCTCCTTTCCTTCCTCTGCCCGCAGAAGCCGGAGGCGCGCATGGCGGGCTTGGAGGTACTGTTCGCGTCGGTGGCGCCCGCGATCACCTGTGCGCAGGACGCGCTCATCTGCTTCCTGCACTGGGAGGTGGTGACGCACGGCTACTACGGCTTGGGGGTCGGCGATCAGGTACGCCTCGGAGTCAACTCGGAGCTAGGGTGAAGGGGCGAAGGTGTCTTTTGCCCAAACCCATAGGACCGCAGCCCTGGTCAAGAGTACCTAACCTTCCCTTCTCCCAACTCTAGGACCTGGGTTTCATGACACCATAGTCTGCGAGTTGGGGAGATAACTCTGCAGTCTCAGCTGAGCCCAAAGTTCCTCACAACACAGCTGGCACATACTTGAAAACCCACGGTCAGAAACTTGCTTTCAGCACAACCTGGCAGTCTCCGAGGTCAGGGTTGTGTGGACCTGGCACTGAGGCGAGTGTAGCTCGCCGTGCGCACTCCTCATCTATCTGAAGTGCCCAGCAAGCTCCTTCCCACCCAGTACTGCCCGCACACTGTCCTGGAGCCTCCACCAGATAACTGGACCCAAGCACGAGTATATAGGGGTGAGCTTTGACCTGCTCAGCCCCAGTCAGGGGCCCTTTCTTCACTCCCCAGCATGGCCGAGGGAATTCAGACACCCCTCATCCTCTGCAGCCTCTCTCCGCTGTCATCCCCAACTCGGGCTCTGGAAAGCAAGCACCTCCCACACATGCACACATACATCCTGGGTGTAAGGGCCAGGTAAGCTTTCCTCCCCACAGCTGCCCCTACAGAAGCAGCCCTCCTGCTCTCCCGTCCTCAGGCTCTGCCTCTGGGGGCTTTGTTGTCCTCCCCGCAGAGTCACAAAACTTATGGACCTGGCCTGCCTCACTGATTCTTTGCAGTAGCATTGCCCTGTCTTCCTGGCTGCTCCCCTGTGACTCATCCTACACATCCTCCTCCTGTGAGAACTGGGCCCGGGACCTTACTGCCCTTTTCCTTGCCTTCTACTCTGCCAGAAATAGCTTCCCTGCCACGCTTCCCACAGACACACACTCAGAACTCCAAGCCTGCCCTCCCTGTACTCTCCCTCTCAGAACCTAGACTGGCTCTGGGGAACAGGGCACCTTGCCCCTTGACACTAGTACTGAGATTTTCAGCCTTACTCTCATTTCTAACTGCTTCAGTTCTCCAGTTTCAGTTTCTCAGATGTACATCCAGAGTCTTAAACGTTTTCTCTTCTGCACAGAGCTTTAGGGGTCCTTCCTCAAAGATGGTTTATGCATCCTGAGCACTTAGAGGCAGGTCCTTCCCACATTCCTGGCCATCCCATTCCTCTGTCTCTTAGAACTAGGGACCCAGACCACCACACCCCTCTCACATTTTACCCCCACCAGCAGGAATCAGAAGCACAAGAACTGTCATGGGCGTCTGAGTCTTTTCCCCTCCAGACCTCAAGTTTCTCCCTGGGACCCCCGATACACACTGAGCATCCTCTGTTGCCACCTCTAGGCTCACACATACTTTGTGTGGACTCTAGGACTCTTGGAGAGAGGCTGGAAAAGCAGGGCCAGTCTGACACACACACACACACACACACACACACACACACACACACGAAGCAGGAACTGTTTCTCCCTCCCAAATGCATCTTTCTGGCCTGTCTGTTCACTATGCACTTCATCCCACTTACTTTGCCTTTCATCATTTCAGACCTTGGGACAAGGTACAGACAGAGTCCCCACTCTCAAGTGTCAGGCTCCCCTTTCCGTGGCTGGTCTCCCCAACAGAACCCGACGTCTCCTCGCCTGCCCCACTCCTGCATCTAATCTGTAACAGCTCGTTCAGTTGCCCCAATCATTTTATTTCAGTCTTGCCTGGGACGTTCTCTCAGGAATCCGACACGTATAGGTTGGTGCAGGATAACAGTGGGATGGGGGAGGGGAGTTAAGACTTGGTCCAAAACCTGGAGTTCCCCCATCAGCCTTCGCTCCCCTGACCCCTTGCCCTGTCTTTCAGATCTAACATGATTGCCGTTCTCTCGCCCTCCTCGTGTACGTTGCTCTCCTTATTGACTTCCAGCAGCTACTTCTTCTCAGACACAGTGTCAGAGCCTCCCTCCCCACAGCAGGTTTCTGTTCTCTTCTCCCCATTCCAAAGATACACATCACCTCTGCAGATCTGCCTCCACCACGCCTCCTCTCTCACGTCCTGTCAGCACTCCGAGTCGCTGACAGCTGAGGGACATTAGTTCATATAGGTCACTGCCTCGTGCCAGCCAGCATCATCCCCCTGCCATACACTCTAGACCCAAAAATGGCCAGGTGAAATGTGCAGAAAGAATATGACCTCACTTTGATACTGATTTTAAAAGTAAATAAAAGGTCCTTAATTCCCAAAGGTCCATCTAATTCCACTCTGTTCCTGGTGCCGTGTGCTGAGTTCATGCAGAGAACGGTGCTGTCTCCACTCATGACAGGGGAGACAGGGAATGAGGGTTTTGAAAGGCTTTGCCCACTGTTTGGATGGCTGCCCCCCGGGCTGGATCACGCATGCCCTTTGAGGGGATGGGTGTTTGTATTGCATGCTAGAGAGTATTTTTGTTGCTCTTCTCCCTTTTATTTTAAGTGTCATTGGAACTCAGGTTGCAGTTGTCCTCCTCTCACTTCTGCTGAGTCTGCTTTCATTCAAAGTGGAAGCCCTTTGGAGAAGCATCTTTCCTGTTAATTTATTCAGGAGAGGGTTTAATTTTCTGGCCTGGGACCAGAAGACTCAGCAAGACCAGTGGGATCTGCCAGACTCAGAGGGTGTGTATATTGCCTCTCCAGCCACCTCCTGCTCCCCACCCTTCTGGGGCGATAACAGGCAGAGGAACCCCCCCCAGAAGTGTGCGTGTACTTGATTATATATTGGCAGTTAAGTAAAAAGCTACACCGCCTCCTTTTCTCTGTGGTTTTGTCTCCTTTGGTACTGGGGAACTGTGTGCGTAGTACTTGGTTAGGAAAGCAGCACGTTCATGGCTTCAATAAAAAACCAACGTTTGAGTTTGGATTTCTTTTCTTAAAGTCCACACCTCGCCTCATAAGAGCTTTAGGGCTGTGTCAAGTGGTTTACGTGGCAGGGGGCTAGCGATGACCAGAGACTTAAGTTAGAGAATTTTGTTTTCTGTTGTGGGAAACTTAGGATTAGTAGGAAAGAGAGATAATGTCCTGAATGGTGTGCTCGAGTTTTTTTGGGTGCATTTGAGCCCAGAGGCACTGGGATGAACTCGAGTGCTTCCAGCCCCAGGAGTTTGCCCAAGGGGACAGCCGTAGCTACTTTCTTGGAGCCAGTCTGGAGGACCTGGCTGAGGAAAAGTCTTCTCTGTAGGGGGGCAGCCAGGAGTTCTGAGTGCCAATCCAGCTCTGCACCTGCCTTATGGTGACTTTGGGCAATTCTCAGTCCCTCCCAGCCTCCTCCTTTACAGTTTTCACCCGAGGGAGTTACACGCCACTGCTGCACTTTGGCCCCCTTCCAATCGCAGCTTCCTGGGAGGCCTGATACTCGATGTCAGGGCCTAGAGGACAGTTTAGTGCCACGTTTGGCCTGATATCACCAGGCCCAGTCATCTCTGTCCCCCCACCCACATTTCCCCCACATCAGGCCAGCCCTTGGGCTGGGGAACATCGGGTCCGCTCCTGGGAGAGGCATTGTCCTCACCTGGCCCCACAATTTTGCTTTGTTCCAGAAGCCAGGGGTTGTGGGATAATGAGCAGACCAAATTCTGTGTATGCTGATGGGAAGCTGAAGATGGAGAATATAAATGCAAAGGCCCTTAACAGAACAAAGACAGGCATATTATCAGATTCTTGGCTTCCATAATTTAGATCCACGACACTAAATCCACAACACGAATGTTTAAATCCATGACACTAAATGTGTTAACAGGAGATTTACCCACCTGGGGTGAAAGGCGTTTCCCCTTCTCAGGTAGCTAGTGGTTTGATCAGTTTCACTTTTTGTCGTTGTCACTCTGATTTTCCTGCTCAGGCCTGTGAGCTTCCTTGTCACCCAGCCAGGTTTCAGACCGTGCCCATTGCAACATCTTGGATTTTATTCCCCTTTCCCCATTGGATGCCTGAGTACCAGGGCTGACCAAAAAGGACAGCCCCTCGATTCTCCACTCTTGGTCTCCAGCTGTCCGTGGGGCGTTGAAGGCCTGCACTGCTGGACCTTTGTCTTTTGTCCTTGTTCTTCGTCTTTGGTCCCACTCTCTCCCACTGTATTCTCATGAACGCAGATCTTCGCAGTCCACCTTCTCCATGTTTAGCTGTATAAATATGCATCCATGAAAAAAATAAGTTTTTGTGCGTTTTTAAAAAGTTTTACATGTCACCCGGCTATAAATTTTATTTTTTAACTTTTGTCATATATATTTTTAAGCTTTTTATCTTAATGCCACAATTACATCTAGTTTGTTCCTTCTCACTGCTATATCATGTTCTTTGTGAACGTATTTTTCATTTCACCTCCACCTTGGTGATGAAGATTCTTGGTCTTGTCCCCTGTGCCTCTGTGCACAGGGTTTCTTCCAGGAGGGGAGGTTCGGGCTCGTGGCATGTCTGCTCCCCTCATGGCACTAAGTACTGCCAGACTGCCCTCCACCGTCGCTGGGAGAGTTTAAGCGGCCACCAGCAAGCAGTGTCTGGAGGTTCTCATTCTTCCCACACCTCCGCAAAAAGCCGGCAGAACAGGAGTCTGACCTGAGATCTTGTTATTTCAGCCTGTGCTTCTCTGCATGCTGGTCAAGTTGACAGTCCTTTGTACACTATTAGCGGTTCTTTTGCTTGTTCGTATCTTTTGCCGGTTTTTCAAGTAGGTTCACAACTACTTTCCAAGCATCCTGTTTATGTGCTAATTATTAATTCTCTTCACTTGTAGCCATGGCGATCTTTCATCCCAGTATTAACTGTGTGTGTCTAATGCTGAAGAGAATCCGTAAATCATGAACCATCTCAAGACAGCACCGTTTTTCTTTGTCAGTCATCTTTAAGAAATCTTTCTCCACCTGGAAGTCACTGTTAGCTCTTTCTGTAAGAATAGTCTGAGGACTGTGTTTCAAACTTCAGTGTATAAAAGGAAAGTCATAGCATTACTAAACAAAGAAAAGGAAGGAAGCCATCACAACTCAGCAATGCATTTTTATGCCCAGCAGGTGGGCAGAAATGGATAAAGGGTGCAACAGCAGTGTTGCCACCTCTGTGGAACAACACGAACTCTTACACATTGCCTGTGGGAGTGTAAT
This sequence comes from Artibeus jamaicensis, assembly GCF_021234435.1. NCBI lineage: Eukaryota > Metazoa > Chordata > Mammalia > Chiroptera > Phyllostomidae > Artibeus > Artibeus jamaicensis. Next base: position 14,278,295 of record NW_026521924.1, on the reverse strand, counting down.
TCAGTGCCTCTCTGGAAAACAGTTTCGCTTTACCTTATAAATGACAAGTTCTTCCCCCAGACACACTGTATAGGAATGTATCCACATGCGTACTAGGAGACGTGCACAAGTGCACAAGAATGCCCACAGCGGCCTTTATAATGGCTAAGCAGATAGACTGTGCACACTCCAAACATCTACCAGCAAGTGGAGGGAGAACGGCAGCCTCTCCGTCTCCATACGGTGGGATCCATGCGGCTCAGTGGGATCCATGCGGCTGTGAGCCGTACGCCAGGGGGAGGCTGTTGAGTGGATCCACTGTAGTTAAATGCAGTGACGGGGATGAATCTCAAAACACTTTCAAATGTGGCAAGTGGTAAGAGTAATGCAATTTACATAAAATTCAAAACATTTGAAACAATTTCTTTTTAGAAAAGGAAAGAAACTTTTAGAAATACAGTATTAATTACCCAGGGGCGAGCTTCTTTGGGGCTGTGATCAAGGAGGCAGCAGTGTTGATACTCTGTTTCTTTAGCTGGCAGTGGGGCTCTGATCAAGGAGGCAGCAGTGTTGATACTCTGTTTCTTTAGCTGGCGGTGGGTACATAGGTGTCCATTCCATAATTCTCTTTATGTTGTACACATGCTACATCTCGTGTGTGTGAAACTGTTCGTAGTTTTTGTTAAACCACCACAATAGTGTGGACGGGGTGGGGCATCAGAATCCGTATTTTTAGTGAGCACTTTGGTGATCCTGTTGTAGCCCCAAGTTCCAAACTTTGAAAAACACTACCTTAGAAGTTCGAAGTAACCCTGGAGATGACCTGCCTTATTCTTGGTGGGGGTGGTGAGGAGATTAATATCGAAGCAAGGCCACCGATTCTTGACAGGTCCCGGGGCTGTGTGATGTAGGCGGTCAGAGATGAGAGGGGAGCAGGAGCGGGAGTCCAGAGCCCCGGGTCCCAGACCTCTAACTTTCTGTAGGGCCTCGGACATTTTATTTCTCCTGACCCCTATGACCTCATCTGTGAAGCGGGTGGTGGCCTTAGATTGTCTGTAAGGTCCTTTATAGCTGTGATCTGAAGTCATGACCTTCTTCTCAACCCTGGTGTCTTCTCAGCCGGGTCCCAGTGACAAGAAATCAGAACTGCTCCCCGCCGAGTGGAACAGCAACAAAGACCTGTACACCCTCCGGTACGAGTCCAAGGACGGGGCCCGGAGGCTCCTCGTGAAGGCCATCACCGTGGAGAGCAGCATGATCGTCAACGTGCTGGTGAGTCCCCGAGGCCTGGAGGGGCTGCCCGTGGGCGTGGATGTTGGGGTCGTGTGTTTGAAACCCGTTTACTGTGCGGGCGCAGAGCCCTAAGTGTTTGTGGGGCCTTTACCCAGCGATCCTACTTCTGGAACTTTCCCTAAATATAGAAAGGCTTGTGCTCACCTGGTCTTGTGAGGGGGGAACTTTCCGTCACAGGGGGATGGTTAAGTAAATGAAGATAAATCCATTTGGTGAGGACGCGGGAGGAAGAAACTCACTGTAGCCACAGGGGGCTGCTTTTAGTTCTTTTTTTTTTTTCTCTCACCCAAGGACATGCTTAATGATTTTATAGAGGGGAAGGGAGGGGGAGAGAGAGAGAAAGAGAAACATCAATCCTGTTGCCTCTCACATGTTGCCTCCAGTACATACCCCGACCAGGGACCGAACCTGCAACCTTCAGGTTTATCAGATGACGTTCCAACCGAGTGAGCCACATCAGCCCCGGCTACTTTTAGTTCTTTAGTTCTTTAGCTCTCTGCTGCCTTAGCTTGGAGCCTTCACACTTCTTGTTTCCTGTGCTGGAAAGGAGGGTGCCACACACACGCATACCCTTCGTCCTTTCTTTAGCCAGGACTGCTCCCTCATTTGTCACTTCCTCAAAAGGCTCAGTCCTGACTACCTCCTCTCACTTATCAGAAAAGTCTGAATTGTCCCTCTCTCCTTCATCACTTCATTTTCCTGCCTGGTGCCACAGTGTATAATTATGTACTCGTTTACGCTTTGGGTTGATGTCTGTGCTCTGTCACTGGACGGTTAGTGCCACGAGGGCAGTGGTGTTCTTTTCGTTGGTCTGTGATCTGGTTGCCCATGTGTGTTCGTACAAAAGCGTTAATACGGCCTGTGTCGTACTATGCCCGGCTCCTCTCCCTCAGTACGTTTTGGGAGTCTTTGCACGGGAATGCACACAGGTGCACCTCATTGGCTTACCGCGCCGTGTTCCACAGCACCGTGACTTGTTTATTCCTCTCCCTTCGGATGCACCCTTAGATCTCGTATCAGACAAGGACTTAGTTACAGACAACAGACTCCTGTCAGGTTGGTTTAAACATATCAGCTTTACTAAAGAATTGTGGTAGCTCGTTGAATTGTTGGAAGGGCTGGAAAATGGGTTCACATCTGGGCTCCAGGATGGCGCCCCAAACCATGCCAAGGAAACTGGTGCTGGTGCCACCACACTGGGTACCAGGAGCAGCGCCTTCTTCCCTGTGTCACCCACCTCTGAGTTGAACTTGTGCATCCATGCCTGTAACTGAGCCCAGGAAGCAGGTTTTCCGGGCTCTGTCTCAGAAGAACAACGATATTCCTGAGTCAGAGAAGGCCCCAGGCGTGGGAAGGGTATTTCCTGTATCACACACAGGCCTTGTATTTGTTTCCTGGTGCACATGTGTGTTTCTTTGGCCCAGAGGTATTCCCAGTCTCTCACTTTTTATTTTTATTTTTCTAGGAATACGGCTCAGAGCAAGTGTCAGACTTGACGCTCAACTTGGATGATTATATCGATTCAGAACACCTGACCGACTTCCACAGGTACTTCTAAATGACAGTTTTCCTGGGGGGGCACAAGGAGACCCAGCAGCCAGATGTAAGGAACAGGATGGAGGTAGCTAGAGAATTAAGGAAGGTCGGCAGAGGGGTCTGTCACTCCTGGGCAGTCACTTCTCAGTTCTCTTCCTGGTTTCAGTTTACTTGGAGAGGGGACTCACAGGGGCAGTGCCAGGTGGGATCAAATCATGCAGTACGGGGTCCGCATGTGCCGTCCTGGCTGTGGAGCAGGGACAGGGCTGGGTCAGTGGAGCCCATCAAGGTAGGCGCCTGGAAGAGCAGTGTCCCTAATCAGGTCTCCCCTTCACCCCCAGCTTTTTTTGGATAGATTGCTTTTTAGAGCAGTTTTAGGTTCACGGCAAAATTGAGCGGCAAGTGCAGAATTCCCGTGGACCTCCTGCCCTCCTCCCCGAAAACGCACACACAGAGCCCCCTTCCCTGGCCGCACCCCTCACCAGAGCGGTGCACTTCTGGAGGTGGATGGACCTGCACTGACGACATTATCTCTCCAGGGGCCACTCTCGGTGGTGGCAGAGTGTGTTCAGGTTTGTCAGAAACTGCCAGACAAACCGCCTTCCTGAGCGGCCGCTCCGCTGTACACTCCCGCTGGCGTGAGTGCGGGTCTCTGTTGCTCCGCGTCCCTGTTGGCGTTTGTCGGGACCGGCATCTCAGGTTCTAATGGGCGTGCGGTGACTGTGTTGTCACTCGCAGTTCCCCGACGACAGGCGGTGTCGAGCCTCGTGCTTGTTTGCCCTCTGTGTCTGAGGCAGTTGTTCTGGTCTTCGGCCCATTTCTTGTTTTTGTATTGTTGGGTTTTAGGAATTTTTTTGTATATTTTTGATAACTGTCCTTTTTCAAGGATGTGTCTTATAAATATTTTTTCCTAGTCTTGCTTGTGTTCCCATCCTCTTGAATTTTTATTTTGAACTTTGCAACTCCACAGGAAACAATGGTTTGCAAAAATACTACAGTGAATGCCCCTATACCCATTGCCTAGAGTTACCAGTTTTTTAAACATTTTGCCATATTTGCTTAATTTTTATATGCTGTTTTGTTCAACCATTTGAGATTTCCAGACTTTATGAGGCTTAGCCCCTAAATATTTTAACATTTATCTCCTGCATTACAAGGGTATTCTCCTGCATAATCTTAATGCAGGTATCACAGAGAAATGTACCGTTGACACAGTAGCAGCATTTGATGAGCGGCTCACGGTCAGACCGCTGCAGCCATCACAGCGGTGCCCTTTTTAGCGAGCTAGTCTTTTGGTTTTGGGTTTGAGGGTTTTTTCCTTACCCAGCCAAGATCACACATGTATTGTTTGTCTCTTTAATTACCTTTAACCTAGAACTGTTTCATAGACTTTTTTTCTAGTGGCATTGGTATTTTTGAAGGCTTGAGATCAGTTGTTGGGTGGGGTGTTCAGATTTTTTCCTCAAGGTCGGGTCTGTCGGGTGGTTTCCTCATTTTTTGACGTAGGTTGAACATTTCTGACGAGAACACTGTGCAGTCGAGGCCATGTTCTCAGTGTCTCCCAGCAGGCGTGTGATGCCCGTCTCACAGTGGGTCTGCCTCAGTCTGACCCCTTGGCCGTGACCGTGTCTGCCAGCCTTCTCCGTAGTAAACACGTTTGTTTGCCCGTGTGTTTAGTAAGTGAGGTGTGGGACTCTGCAGGCAGACTGAGTAATGACTTCCTGGTGGTCTTCCGCCCAGTGCTTTTAACAGCTACCGATGATTCTCGCCTGAATCAATTATTATTGGGATGATGATAAAACTGTAATATGCTCTGTTTATTTATTTTTCTTTCTGTATTTATTAGCATTTCTAAGAAAGATGTTCTGTTCTTCATTTATTTTTAATTTTTAAAATATCAGTAAGACTCACGGACTCCTTTTTCATTTGGCGTTATAATCCATCTCTGCCACTCTTTGAATGCTCGTTGTTCCAGAGTTGACCGGTGGGAACCCTTCAAGCTGCCACTTTGTCCTTTTGGCAAGTCCTTGTCCTCAGAGCGTTTTCACACTTTCTGGCACGAAAAGATATTCTAGCCTCGCCTTGCACTTTCCTCGGCCCTACTTTGAAACCAGCCATTTTTCTAAGGAACCTCATGGTTCGTAGGGAATATTACTCCAGAATCAAAGTCTGCCCCTGGATGTGTTCATTAAGACCAAGGACATCACTGCTTCCAGGCCTTGTCAGGGATAGAGCTAGGAGACTCTTTCCTTAGAGTTTGTTTTTTAAAAATTTCAAACTGATACTTGTATTTATTATGTAATCCCACAGGATTCTTAATCTTAGTCCATCCTTGTATCTCCCTTCCTCCGTGAGAATTCTGATGTCCAGTGGCATCAATATATTTACTTATTTGCTTGATCCTAAAATACACAGAAGTAGATTCTGAACTGCTTCATCAGTACTTACCAAGAACAGATCTACTAAGTAAAGTTTCAAATATTGTTCTTTCCAGGTCTTTTTGCCCTTTGACTGTGGCCTGCTGAGGATGTATGTAGTCAATAGTGTTGCATTCAAAAGGTACTTAGGTTAATGCTTGTTTTTCCAGTGTAATAAAACTTCCTGTTTGATACATAGTTTGTCCCTGTTATTTCCCCTTTATTCCGTTTTAGGGACTTTTTCCCCATCCCTGTGACCTCCTCCAGGTTTTGGAGGAAGCCCGGCCTTACTCTAAGTTCGCAGTCATCAGAACTGCCTGGAAACCCCGTTAGGTTCAGTTGTCTGTAATCAGCAGTGACCGTTTTGCACCTACTCCCCCCTTCTCAGACTCCCAAAGCACCTACCTCCACATTCCGCCCCCCCATGCCCCTCCCCTCTTCGGGGCAAGCACATGCGAGGCGATCCCAGCTGCACTCCTGGCTTGCCGCCCTCCTGTCGGTCTCCCACACGGTGGTGGTCCAGCGTGTTTAAAACATAGATCTGATCGTGGGTAAAACCCCTCGCTTGAAATCCTTTGGTGAAATCCTCCACACGTTAGGATGGCTACTATTAGAAAAAAGGTGGGTTTTTTTAAGAAAATAAGTGTTAGTGAGAATGTGGAGAATTTGGAACCCTTGTTCGCTGTTGGTGGGAATGTAAAGTGACGCAGCCACTACAGAAAGTGGTTCCTCAGAAAATGACCATGTGACCTAGCAGTCCCACTCCGGAGCGTGCACCTGGAATTGACAGCGGGGTGTTGAAGAGGTGCTTGCACATCCACGTTCATTATTATTAATGAAGCATTATTCATACCAGCCAAGAGGTGGGAGCAGCGCAGGTACCATGCACAGCAAGGACGGATGAGTGGGGGGAGCAAATGTGTGTGTGTTCAGTGGAGCCCTGCTCAGCGTTTAGAAAGGAAGGAAGGTTTCAGCGAGAATCTGGAACTCATGATTCAACATGAGTCACTGAGGGTGTGCTCAGTGAAGTGAGCCCGTCACAGGCAGACAGATGCTGCACGACGCCACTCACACAATTGACCTAGAGAAGTCAAAGTCGTGCAGACAGAAAATAGAGGAACCAGTCGTTGCCAGGGGCTGGGAGAGGGGAGAAGGAGTTGGTGGTTCACAGGCACCGAGTTAGGTCAGTTTTGCAGGACGAGGAGACGCTGAAGACGGAAGGTGCTGGTGATCGCACCGTCCTGTGAGTGTGCTTAATGCTGCTGATTTATACACTCAGAATCCCACACTGAGACTGTTTTAAACATTTCTAGTTAGAAACAAAAACAGAACCCTTCAGTGAATTTTCTTTTTTCTTCTCTGAAGATAAAGAACGAAATCTTTGATGAGGCCTAAAGCTTGGCTCCCGGCCGTTCAGCCTCATCCTGTGCTCCTTTCCCGTGTCTCAGCCGTGGTGCCCGCCTCTCTTCAGGGGCGCTGCCCCTGAATAATTATAAATGATTAATTTATAGTTAGATGCTTGTGTTTTTCTGCATTATAAAGGAATTTTAGCATGTATTTTTAAACATATTCTGTCATAAGAAGTTTTATGTGACAAATAATTACAAAAATACAACAACAGGTACTACCCATGTATAATATATATCCTTATTTTTCCCCAAAAAATTTGGGCAAAAATACGTGTTATACTATGGTAATAAGTGAGTATTTTATGATTAACTTCTTTGAGTTGGTCTCCCCTACTAGTGTATGATCTCCTTGGAGGCAGGCCCCGGGTCTGTTTTGCATGTAGTAGACAAAGTGAGGTGAGGCCAGACTGGTCCTGGCAGAGCTGCTGTGCTGGGTGCTGCCCACACTGTGACCCCATCGCACCCCTTAAGATAAGGGAAGGGCATGATGAGTGTGCACTCTCTCTTGACTTCTCTGTTCTGGAATTCCACTGAGAGAGAAATGGACAGAACTTGCGGAAGAACCTGGGCCTGTGTTATGCTGTTAATGCACATTAGAGCATTTAGTTGCCTCAGCAATACTGAGAAGCGGTGTTAATGTTGCCATCTATTTATTTTTAAACCCATTTGTTGCTGGGGTTTGTGTGTAGGTGGTGTATTGTTGACCACTGTGACATGAGGCACACGGTGGTACTATTTCGGTAGGAGTATTTCAGGGTGTTGTTCTGGGAGCGAAATGAGCTGTCTGCACAGAGTACTTAGCGCTGGGCCCAAGCTCTCAGTAAACACACAGGGAAAAAATTCTAATCACTAGGAATCATCTCCATGGCAACCGAGGCTGTGAGAGCTGGGGTAGGACCTGCTTCCTGATCACACCTCCCTCTTCTGCCTCAGCAGTGCCGAGCTGCCTGCCCCCAGTCACCTTCCCTCGGGTGGCCCTCCCTGTTATGTCGTCATGGCCGTCATGGCACGTCTGGTCTGTTTCGGGTAGTTATTTGTGTCCCTTGGTGAGCAAGCTGCAATTTGCCAAGGAGTGTGAACCGTTTCTTTCTGCCGTGCCCTTTCTGTATTAGGCAGGATGACAAGCTGTCTTCTGCTACCACCAAAATTGCAGTTCTGCTGAGACGCAGAAATTGTGTGAGAACGCCTCTCGGTCGTTTTTGAATCAGACTTGAGTTCTACAGGTGAATGACTTACATAGGGAGACCAGAGGTCTTCCAAGTGCATCACACAGCGGTTTGTCTGATTGGAAAGGAAACAGGAGTGGATTTATTTATCCCCTCCAACCCCTGTGGTTGGGAGAGCAGCAGAGTCCCTAAGTTCTGCATTCTAAGTAGAAATCTGTTCTTTGTAGGAATGAATGGACCACAGGCCCCTAGCACCTTCAGGCCACCACAGGTATTACCATTTTCTAACCCTGGGGCTCCTCCTTCAAGCACAGTGCTCTCAGGATTGATACTAAGCCGGTTGGAGTAGAATTGCTCTGGTGGAAAAGTTGGGAGCAGGAATTGGAGGTCCCAGTGCCCCATCCACTTGGCTTTCTCTCTTGCCCTCCTGGGCCCCCTTCCGAGCTAAAGAAGATCTAAAACCACTGATCCAGTCTCACCTCGGATTATGTTATGGTTACGTAATGTATTTTTAATTAAACTTCTGATTTCAATTGTAGACTCATATTCAACTGTAAGAAGTAATACAGAGAGACTCTTTGTATCCTTTATGTATTTTACCTCAATGATAACATTGTGTGAAATACACTAACGCATACAATCAGGATTTGACATTGGTACAATGACACAAACCATTCCATCACCACCAGGAGCCACACTCTCTCTCCTTCCCCATCCCTAACTTCCTGGCAACCATTATTCATTCTTCATTTCTAAAATTCTGTCATTTCAAAAATGTATAAATGGAATTACACAGGATGTAAGTTTTGGGGATTGGCCTTTCTCACTCAGCATAGTACGGTTGTGATCCATCTCAGTTGCTGCCTGCACCTGTTCCTTTGGGTTGCTGAGTGGTAGTATTTCATGGGATGTTTATCCATTCATTAGTTAGACAGTATCCGAGTTATTTCCAGTTTTTTGCTATTGTGAATAAAGGTGCTATGAACATCTCTGTACAGGCTTTTGTGTGGTCATAATTTTCACTTCTCAATAAATGCCCAAGAGCACAATGGTCATTGCGTATTTAGTTTTAAAGTAGTTGCTGAGCGCTTTTCCAGGGAGCCCATGCCAGTTTGCATGTCCACGCCCGTGTCCGAGTGGTGCGGTGTCTGCACCGCCACCGACATTGGTGTTGTTGCCGTTCTTCATTTGAGTTATTCTGATTGGTGGTAGTGGCAGTTCCTTGTGGTTTTAGTTTGCGTTTCCCTAGTGGCTGACGACGTTGAGAATCTTGTCATGTGTACATGTACCATCTGCGTATCTTCTTCGCCAAAATGTCTTTTTGTGTCTTTTGTTCATTTTTTAATTGGATTTTTTTTTTTTACTGTTGTAATTTTGAGAGTTCCTTACACATAAATTTCAGCTACAAGGCCTTTGATGGATGGTGGTTTAGAAATACTTTCTTTTGGACTGTGATTTTTTTCTTTCTCTTTCCATCATCTTTTGCAAAACAAAAGTTTTGAATTTTGGTATCTATTTAACCAGTTTTTGCTTTTAGTCTCAAGTGTAAGAACTCTTTGCGTTAGCCCTAGATTCCCAAATAGTTTCTCCTATGTTTTTTCTAAACATTTTATAGTTTTGTTTTGCATTGCAGTGATTTGCCCTGGCAGATGTGGCTCGGCTGGAACATTGTCTCATGAACCAAAAGGTCTCGGGTTCGATTCCTGGTCTGGGCAGGTTCAGTCCCCAGTTGGGGCACAATAGGAGGGAGGTAACCTATCGATGTTTCTCTCTCACATCAGTGTTTCGCTCCCTGTCTCCTTCCCTCTCTTCCCATTTCTGTAAGAGCTATGAAAAAGGGTCCTAGGGTGAGGCTAAAAAAAGAAAAATTTAAGTAAAGTCTCAGATTTATTTTAAATTAATTTTTGTATAAGATGTGAGGTTTAGGTAGAGATTCATTTTCTTGCCTGTGGATATCTAGTTGCTTCAACAGACATCCTGTCTAGTTGCTTTTGTTCTTTTATTGAATTGCTTTTGCAGCTTTGTCAGAAATCAGTTACTTGTACTTGTGTGGGGCTAGTTCTATGTTCTCTGTTTTCCAGTGAGCTTTGTGCGTGTCCCTCTGCCGCTCCCACACAGTACGGGTTATTGTAGATACTGATTGTAGAAATTGTAGATAATGATATCTGTAGATACTGATTGTAGATATTATTTGTAGATACTGACTGTAGATATTGTAGATACTGATTACTTGTAGATACAAAATTAAGTAGTCCTTAATTTTGAGTAGAATGATTCCTCCCATTCACTTCCTGTCAAGATAGTTTCAGTTACCCTAGGGACTGTGTCTTTCTGTATAAACTTTAGAATAGGTCTGTGTCTATTTAAAAAAGCTGCTGGGATTTTGGTAGGACTTGCATTAAACCTGTAGTGGGGAAACTTGACACTTTTACTGTGAATATGGTATGTCTCCATTTATTTAGGTCTTAATTTGGTTTCTTTCATCATGGCTTTGTAATTTTTCTGTAATTTTTCATCATTGCTTCTGTAATTTTCAACACAGAATCTGAACATGTTTCAGTTGTTTCTTTTGGGTGATTATACACGGTGTTCTGCTGTTAGATTGGATTTTCAGGTGTTCACTGTTGGTGTGTAGAGAAGCTGTTTTTGCTGTGTGCTGATCGTGTGCCCTGCCTTGCATATCGGACACTCAGTGAACGCAGTATTGGCGTCTTTTGTAGATTCCTTGAGAATTTTGAAGTAGACTGTCGTGTCATCTGCAAATGGGGCAGTTTTGTTCCTTGTTTGCTAACCTGTGTGCTCTTTCTTTCCTCACTGAAGTGGCCAGAACTTCCAGCATCAAGCCGAATAGGAGAGGCAGGAGAGAAGGTTCTCACCTTGTTCTCCGTCAGCGTATTCAGCCTGTCCTGGTCAAGTATATTGTTTGCCGTGGGCTTTTTCATGGGTGCTCTATCAAATTGAGGAAGTCCTCTTTTCCTAGTTTATTGAGAGGTTTGCTTTTTTTTTAAATCATGAATTATGGTAGATTTTATCAAATTCTTTTTTTGCATCAATTGATATAATTATTTGAGTTTTCTTAGCTTATTGATGGTAAACATTTATGGATATTGAACTAGCCTTGCATACTTACAGTAAATCCTGTGGTGCATGATTCTTTTTATATTTTTTAAATTCAATTTGTTGGTATTTTGTCGAGCGTTTTTGCACCCAAATTCATAGGTAATACTGGTCAGTACTTTTCTTTTTTTGTATTCATTATCTTATTTTGATACCAGGGTAATAGTGGCCTCAGAAAATGAGTTGGAAAATGATTCCTCCTTGTGTATTTTCTGGAAGTGACTATAAATTGATGTTATTTTTTATGTTAATTTTTAAAAAATGTTTGGTAGAATTCTCCTTGGAAAATAATCTGGAGATTCCTTTTTTGGAGTGCATACTATGAGTTTAGTTACTGTAATAGAACCAGGCTGCACGGTCGCAGTGTGTGGTTGCTGAGGACCCGGCCGCTGACCTCGGCGCTGTTGTGCCGCCCCCTTTCGTTCTGGGTGTAGGTGGTTCGTATCCTCTCTCTTTTTTTTTTGACAGTCTTGCTACGAGTTTATCAATTTTACTCACTTTTTGGAAGAACCAGCTTTTCAATTAATTTTTTCTATTATTTTCCTGTTTTATTGATTTCTGTTCTTTATAATTTCTTTATTTCTGCCTGCTTTGCGTTTAATTTGCTCTTCTTTTTCTAGGCTCTTCGGTCAGAATTTTTATTATTATTTTTTCCTCTTTTCCAATGTAAGCATTTGATGCTGTGAAGTTTCCTCTCAACACTGCTTTGCTATATATCCCACATTTTCTTTTGTTGTATCTTTATTTTTGTTCAGTGTTTTCTATTTTTTTCAAGACTTCCTCTTTGAGTCATGGATTATCCAGACTTACGCTGCTTACTTTCCACATGTTTAGAGATTTCCCTTCTGTGTTCATGGAACCATACGTCTGGTCAGAGAACGTATATGATTTCAGTTTTTACGTTGCTTTTTCTGTGAGGTTTGCTTTTTGACTCAGGATATGGCTCATTTTAAAACACCCGATTTTTAGCACTCTGTAGAGGGCTTCCCACTCCCCCTTACCTCAGTCGGCCTCCGAACCTCATCTGCAGCTCACACTGTCGTCTCTTGCAGGCAGAGAACAGAGGCCCAGAGCAGCCTTCCGAGGGCCCCCGAGTTGGTGGCAGAGCCACCCCTTGAGCCCCCAGAGCTCTGCTCACCTGGACCAGGAACCTAGTTCATTCTCCCCACCGAGGCTTTGCCTTTTCATGACCCTTCCCATGACACATGGTGAACACACAGTTGAGGGTGGGGCGGGGTAGGGCGGGTCCAGAGGAGTAGCCGTTCCAGGCCCTGTGCCCCTACACTCTCACCTCTTTCTAATGGGGTGGCGAATGAGGAGGGGCGACTCAGATGCCTAGGAAGCTCAGGCTCAAATCTCGGAGACAACGCCGGGCTGTTCCCCCCCTCACGCAGGCCCGCTGGACGGCCCATTCCCACCCTTGCAAACGGTCTAAGCGTAACACCAAGAGCTGTCGAGGCCACCGCAGCCACCAAAACACTGCATGCAGGGTTGCCATCCAGCGGCAAGCAGTTGACACCTCGTCTACTTCCTGTAGGACCTACAAGAACAGTGAGGAGCTTCGGTCTCGTATTGTGTCTGGAATCATCACCCCTATCCATGAGCGCTGGAACAAGGCTAGTGCAAACAGTCTCCACCGAGAGCTTCCCCCGGCTACTCCCGAAGAGGTGGACCCACTACGGATTTACCCACAGCGCCCGCAGCACCCACAAACTAGCCGGCAGCCTTCCTGGTGAGTACAGAGCCCCGAGTGGGCAGCCCGTGCTCCTGCCGAAGGACTCCAGCCATGTCCCTCCTGCTACTTGACCCCCTCACTGCCTGCTACGTGTCTTCAACAGAATCGTCAGTCTTAGTGTGTGGAGATAGGAAATGGAGACATCAGTAGAGCAGTGAATTCTGCTGCTGCTACTAGTCACCCTAACTACCTAGCATCTTAAGGCCACCTATCCCCTTTCTGGAGTTCACGAGAAGCCTCTGAGTCAGCCCAAACATCAGTGCCCATGGGGATTGTGTACAATACTTATAGGTGGCTGCCCGGGTGATTCACTTATTTATTCTAGAGCTTGGTGTATGCAGGGCCCTGGACAGGCCCAAAGAGGAAAGTGAAGAGATGCAGAGAAGATGTTGTCCTGGTGTCTTGCCCTTTTCATTCTATTGTAGTCCCCTGACCTCTTTTGACAACTTCACAACTTTCCCAAAACAGCGTTGGGTATGACCAAATCATGTCCAAGATCTTTGTGGGTGAGGATAGTAGCGTTTGGGGCTGGAGACTCCTGTCCCAAGGGAGGAGAAGGACCAGCAGACCTCAGTCTCTGCTGAGGCGGCGCTTCCCGACTTGGACCCCACGGTGTGGTGGTGATGCTGGGGCTGCGGGGAGGGCCGCTTGGGCCATAGTAAGCACTCTGTACGTGTTACCTGCCATTATTATTTCATTCTGACTGGTAATTATATACCTTTGGTTAGCTTTTAAGAGGAAATTGATTTAATATTACAATAAGTAATAATTGGCAATCTCTTTGGCAGTCTTCAGAAATATGGGTCCAGTGGCAGAGTAGAGAATAATAAAAAGTGGTTGAAAGGTTGGAACTACTTGTTTGGTCTAACATTCTGATTTTACAGACAGTCTGACCTTCCTTAAGCCATGAGCCCAATAAAGAGACTGAGCCAAGGCTGGGGTCCAGGTGTCCTCACACCCAGGACAGTGCTCTGTCTGTGATGTAACCAGAACACGGGGGGCAAGATTTAAGAATAAACAGTCAAATTGGAGGAGGTTTTTAAATATATTTTATTGATTATGCCATTACAGTTGTCCCATCTCCCCCTTCATTCCCCTCCACCCTGCACACCCCCTGACCCCCATTCCCCCCCTTTCGTTCATGTCCATGTGTCACAAGTTCTTTAGCTTCTACATTTCCTACACTACTCTTGCCCTCCCCCATCTATTTTCTACCTACTGTCTGTGCTACTTATTCTCTGTATCTTCTCTCCCTCTCTCCTTGTCCCCTGTTACTAACCCTCCATGTGATCTCTATTTCTGTGGCTCCGCTCCTGATCTAGCTGTCCTCTTAGTTTGCTTTTGTTTTAGGTGTGGTTGTTAATAATTGTGAGTTTGCTCTCTTTGTGCTATACATGTCTATTATCCTCTTTTTCTTAGATAAGTCCCTTTAATATTTCATATAATAAGGGCTTGGTGGTGATGAACTCCTTGAACTTGACCTTATCCGAGAAGCACTTTATCTGTCCTTCCATTCTAAATGAAAGCTTTGCTGGATAGAGCAATCTTGGATCTAAGTCCTTGCTTTTCATGAGTCGGAATACTTCTTTCCATCCCCTTCTTGCCTGAAAGGTCTCTTTTGAGAAATCAGCTGACAGTCTGATGGGAACTCCTTTGTAGGTGACTGTCCCCTTATCTCTTGCTGCTTCTAGAATTCTCTCTTTCATTTTAATCTTGGGTAATGTAATAATGGTGTGCCTTGGTGTGTTCCTCCTTGGGTCTCTCTGAGCTTCTTGTACTTCCTGGAAGTCTTATTTCCTTTGCCAGATTGGGGCAGTTCTCCTTTATTTGTTAAAATAAGTTTTCTACTTGTTGCTGTTCCTTTTCCCCTTCTGGTACCCCTATAATTTGGATGTTGGAACGTTTAAAGATGTCCTGGAGGTTCCTAAGCCTCCCCCTATTTTTTTGTTGTTTTTTTGTTTTTTTTCTAGAAAGAGAGGGAGAGAAACAGCAATGTGTGGTTGCCTCTCATGCGCCCCGCTATTGGGGACCTGGCCCGCAACCCAGGCATGTGCCCTGACTGGGGATTGAACCACAACCCCTTGGTTTGCAAGCCCATGTTCAATCCACTGAGCTATACCAGCCAGGGCCCTTTTTTTTTTTCAATTCTTGTTTCTTCCATCTTTTCTGTTTGGTTGTTTCTTTCTTCCTCTGGTCCACTCCTTTGATTTGAGTCCCAGTTTTCTTTCCATTACTGTTGGTTCCCTGTGCATTTTCCTTCATTTCACTTAGTGTATCCTTCATTTTTCATCTAATCTGCAACCAAAATCATCCAGTTCTGTGAGCATCCTGATCACCAGTGTTTTGAACTGTGAATCTGAAAGTTTGGCTATTTCTTCATCGCTTAGGGTTATTGGCTCTGGGGCTTTGAGCTGTTCTTCTTGAGCCATAATGTTTTGCTCTGTTCATGCCTGTTATGTATGAGGTTCAGAGCCTTAGGTGTTCACCAGGGCGGGGCAACCCACGTTGCTGCATTGTGACAGTGTGTGTGGGGGAGGGGTCAGAGGGAATAATGGCGCTTGTTCCGCTCTCTCTCGAAGTTCTGTACCCTCTGCTGCTTCCCATAAGTAAATTGGGCCCTTCTGGTGCTGGTTCCTGGGTGGGTGGGCTTGTGTACATTCTAGGACCCTGTGGGTCCCTCCAACGAACTCTCCTGTGAGCCTGGGATCCTCTCCCGGCACCTCAACCCCCGCAAGTTTTTTCAATCTGTGCTTTTAGGCTTTATTTCCCGTTGCTGGGGCCCTGGGTTACGTGGTCTTTCTAGCTCCCCATTTTCGCCTGGTTTATCTGCACGCGAATGTATGACTGTGGTCAGCCAACCACCTTGTACGCTTTATTGAGTTTGCTGGTTTCCTCTCTGTGCCTGGATCGCCATCTACCACCTTTACTTGCCAGGACCCCTCTCCTCAGGCCGCCAACCCCACCCCTCTTACCGGTCTGGGTGAATGGTTTGTTGTTGTTGGACTTTGGTACACTTCAGTTTTCTGTCTGTTCTGGTTGTGCTTTTGTTTCTAAATCTGCATTTTCCTTAAATTTGGTTGTGCAAGGAGATACAGTATTTCCACCTTCACCTCCATCTTGGCCAAAAGTCTTGGAGGAGATTTTTAGACCTTGAGTAGATAAGGATTCTCAGCTTTCTCAGACTCACTGCCCAGTTTAAAATAAATATTCTGTGAAATCTCCTTTACTCTCTCAAAATGGAATTCACAGATACACTAACTTACTGAATATACAGTTTCAAGAGGAATTGGTATAAAGTTCTAACTATAATACAAATGAGAAATTAAAAGGGTTAATAAGATAATGTGTATCTCATGTAGTTTCTGAGTCAGATTTCAGTGGGAAATGTAATCATACATTTGCGGTTGCGTGTGGAATGATCTCGAGTTTGACAGCAACAGACGCGGCCACGTGCAGATGTGTCGTATCTGCAGCTCGAGTATACAGCCCGTGTTACTGACTCGACTTTTCTGAAATAGTGGACGACCCTATGAGAATGGCAAAGGAAATAGTGGATCGACAGTGTTTCTTAGTTACATCAGCTATGTTCCTGGAAACATTTCTGTCAGGGCCGTATAAAAATACTGTGTTCACATACAAAGTAGGTGTGGACTTAAATAATTTGTGTAGGCTTTGTATCTCCATTACTGTCTAACAAGACTTCTGGAAGTTGTGGGGTGCAGGGAGTTCTTTGTTACGTGGAATTCTGCTGGGAGTTGCAGAGCAGGCAGCGTCTGCCTGTTAATGCCAAGAAGACTCTCCAGAAACTGACAAGCAAAAACACCCCCAGAGCTTCCACAGTGGCACCTGGAGGCTGTGCCATCCTAATTTTGGAATCATAGCCCTGGAGTCTGGAACTGTGAAGATAAAAACAAAAACAAAAACAAAAACCCCAGCCTTAGAGGAAGTGACAGAATTGGAAAATTACCATGTTGCAGACTTCTCCTGAAATCACATACCCAGGCACAAATTGTCAGTGGTTGCTAAACTCTTGGGTAAAAGGTCAATGGGGGACTTTATAACAGGTGTGTGAGTCTTCACACTGAAAGTGGGACAGCCACACGTTAAGCGTGCTCTGTGGATAAGTTCACAGCTGCCTGGAACTAGAGTGAGCTCCCAGCTTAAAAGAAGTATGAGGGATGTGTTACCAGACACATGAGGTTGCATGTGCTCCATCCAATGCTCCGTCCAAAAACTGAATGGGAAACATTTTTACACACTTAATTGACCTTGTTTTTTCCATCAAATAAATGAATGGCATAGGGAGAGAGAGGCCTGTTAATAAAAGTCCTGTCATCTGGATACAGTGTTGGGCTCTGTTTGGATTTTGACTAGTACTGATTCTAACATTCATTTTTAAAACATCTGGAGTAATTTGAACATGGACCAGGTATTAGATAACATTAGGAATTACTGCTAATTTTAAATGAAGCAATTAACTTGGTTATGCAGGGAAAAAAGAAGTCTTTATCTGTTAGAGATATATATTTACATATATATAATGAAGTCTTTAAGGACTTCATTAAGACATGTCTGGGATGTGCTTTAGAGTAATTTAACCCAAAAGAATCACATTGGGAAGCAAATATAGGTAAAATAAGAATGGTAGAATATTGATAATTTTTGAAACTGAGTTGAAAATGCAAGGGTTTCACAAATTACACTATGTGTACTATTTTGGTCCATCTGAAAATTTATTTAACACCAATTTTTAAAATTAATACCAGTCCTTCACAAAGTCCTTTGAAAAAGCGGAAGAGGAAGGGATACTTCCCAATTCATTCTGTGAGGCTGGTATGACCCTAACACAGAGCCGGAGACAGCACACAAAAACTATAAACCAATGTCCCTTATAAATGTAGATGCAAAAGTCCTCAGCAAAGTACTAGGAAACAAACCTGGCAACATATGAAATACATACATCATGACCAAGTAAAGTTTATTCCAGAATTGGTTAGCTTAACATCTAAAAATAAATCAGTGTATGCAACATGTTAATAGAACAAAGGACAAAACCACTTCATCTCAATTAGAGAAAAAGCATTTGCAGAATTCAGCACCCGTTCATGGTAAAAAGCATTCAGCAATAGAAGGAACTTTCTCAACCCAATAGAGTACATCTGCAAAAAGCCCACAGCTATCACCCAAATTGATGGGGAAAGATGGAATGCTGTCCCCTAAGATCGGGAACGAGCACGGGCACCTGCTCTTGCTGCTTTCCTACGATGTCGTACTCACTGCACAGCAGGGCAGCGCTCCAGAAACACCAGGTGTCCAGATTAGACAGTGGGAAGTAGTCTCTGCCAGTGACCTGGGATCTTGTACGGAGAATGTCCTAAGGACATTTTTTAAAATAACTTTTTAAAACTAACATGCATTGAGTGGCATGAATACAGGACAGAATACAGACCAATAAACAAAAATCACTTGTATTTCTGTGCATCAGCAGTGAACAATCTGGAAGTGAAATTTAAAATGATCACATTTGCAGTAACCCCTAAAAGAATAAAGTATTTTAAAAAAAAAGTGTAACAAAAGAAGTGTAGGGTTTGTGTACTGAGAACCACAGAAGATTATAGAAAGAAATTACAGAAGATCTAAATAATGGAAAGGTGTACTGTGTGCGTGGATCGTGGGTAAGAGACGCAGGTGGTCAGTAGCCCCCTGGTTGATCTGCATATTCAGTGAAATGCCAGTCAGAATTGTAGATGTTTTTTTGTTGGTTGGTAGGGTTTTGATTTGTTTTAAAAATTGGCAAGCTAATCCTAAAATTTATATGGAAATGCAAGGGAACCAGAGTAGCTAAAACAATTTTGAAGAAGAAAAAAATTGGAGGACTCATACCTCTCAAGTTTCAAAACTTACTACAGAGCTTACAATAATGAAGACTGTGCAACTGGCATTAGGACAGACATACAAAGCAAGGGAATAGACTTGAGAGTCCAGAAATAACCCATACATTGATGGGTAATTGTTTTAAAATGAGAAGTATTTAAAAATTCAGATGCTGAGTTGCCACTTAGGTTCTTAAGTCTATGGTATTTCCTGAGCTCACTGTGCGTGGGACACTGATCTACCCTGAGGTGCTTCGCCAAGGCCGGTGACAGACAGCACCTGGCTTCTGCTCTCATCTCATGGGGGATGAGCAGCAAGCAGGGCGCTTGTAGCATGCAACAGGAACCTGAACCACATTCAGTGTTCAGGGAAGGCATCCTAGGAAGGAACCGGCCTCTAGACCGGAGATGTTAGCCAGGCAAAGAGGGGTGGAGAGGGTGCTCCACCCCTAAGACCTGTTCTCTGCATTGCCCTGGAGGGACAGCCTCTCGGTGAGAGCCTGGCACAGGTGGAGTCAGGTGTGGTGGTGAGTGGGTTGCAAAGCCCAGGGCAGGCTTCCCCATTCAGGGAAGGGGCAGGGCGCAATACTGCCTGTGAGGGTGGAGAATTACTAAGTGAGCAGTGTGGGCCTCCGTTTAGGAAACTTTACTAGGTGAAGTCTCTAGGTCTTTGGGCTAAGAAAGGCTTTCAGGGAAAATGTGACCCTGTTCTAGGCCCAGAAGATGGGAGCGAGGCTGGGAATGGTGTCAGTCATCGGCCTGCTGCAGGCCTAGCCAGCTCTCTGCCCTTCTGCCCTTCTGCCCTTTGTGTTCATTTCATTAGCCGACCCCCAGCCTGCTTGCCCTGGGGTTCACCCTGTCCATGACAACACCACCACTTGGTTATTTTTGTCTGATCCCACGATTGTTGGCTTTTTTCAAGTGCGTACTTCCTTTGTTCCGCTTTTCCACACTTTGTATCTCCATTGCCTGGACTTGTCCCTTGCACATTTTGATGAGTCCCCCATTTCACAGATGTTTTCCTGTGGGTTGGGGATCCCTAGGGCTGGATCTCTACTCTTGAGGCACATGCTCTCCCTCTGGCTTGGGAAACAGCCGAGTAAATTAAAGGGACAGCTGCCAGTAACAGAGGTCGGCACAGAGACCCTTCCTGGGTCCCTGGGAAAGGCTTCTTGGGGGAGGTGCTGCCAGAGCTGGGTCTTCATGGGGAAGAAAAGTATTTTAATCCTCTTTTGTTTTTTTCCTTTTAACGTGTCTGAGTTATTTTATAACATTCTTTCAGGGGGTAGGTTTTCCAGGTTGAGGCATAATAGGCTAGATGCATGGGACTGTCCCCGAAGTTCAGCTGTAGAAAAGGAATTTGTGTTGGAGCTCTAGGGTGTAATGACTGCAGAGGACAGGGCTAGATTTTAAAAGACCCCTGATGCGAACTCGAGTCTTCCCAGGGGCGGCTGGACTCCACCCGAGGGTGCTGATGACGGCGGTGGTGCCTTTGGCTGCAGAGCCTGGTGGGTCGGAGAGGAAGGCAGAAGCCGTGCCTCGTCACTCCTGCATGTCCCTCTTAGCAGGCGGGACTTGTCCTCCTTCTTTCTGCCACCCACCCAACCCCCATGTCAAGGAGGCAGTATTACATGGCAGTTAGGAACACGGCTTTGGAGGCCGATCGACTGGGTTCAAGCCCTGACCTTGTAGCTTTTCCTATCAGCACATTCAGCCTCTTGGAGCCTTGGTTTTCTCATCTGCGCTTTGGGGTCACTAGTCCTGTCTTAGGATTGAGTTTGATGATAGATATCACACGTGGAGCTCATTGCTCAGAATATAGTGAATGTTCAGTAAATACTCTGTGGGTCCCATCCTGGTAGCAGCAGAGATGAGAACAAGACTGAAGGCATAATGAGTAGAGGGTCTCCCCAGGGACAGCCTGGTTTTCTGTTTTTAAATACATAGTGTCCTCCCCCCAGCAAAGGATTCGATGCAGTGGAGCCACAGAGGCATGAGAGTATTGACCCGGAGGGTGTGGTGGGTGACTGCCTTCCCACCCAGTCCCTTTATGGACGTTGCTTTGTTATCGACGTTGGCGGTCATTTATCAGGAGTAGGAGTTACTGCCATCTCCAGGCTCTCCAGTGTCCACCACGGAACCAAGTGCCCTCGTTTAAGCTGTTCATCTCCCAGACAGCCCTACAAGAAGGTCGGTGGCAACCCACTTAATGAGGGGAGGAGACAGTGGATGGGGAGGTAGCATAACTTCCCAGAATTATCTGAGTGGGAGAGTGAAGACAGGTTTGCCCCTGAGTGGGTCCGACTCAGAGGCTCTTGCGTTCCCCACTACACTCTTTAGTTTTAGCTCCTGTAATCAATTTGTGCACAAGGTTGGTAGGTGAGCATACACGGATTATGGAGAAAAATCTGGCTTCTTCCTCCCCCTCCCCCACTGGGTTTTCTCAAGCAAGCCCCTCTCCCAGGACTAAGACACAGAACTGGATGGGATGGTTGGAAGAGGAGGCTGGGTGCTTAGGAGGCTTTTGTCAGCAGCTAGAGCCTGTCAGGTCTCCCCTCTCTCTGTAGCCCCTTCTCCCTCCATCCCTCTCTTTGCCAGCCCCCCTTCTCTGAGGCGCAGATGCCTGTAATGACATTGATTCCTTTATTATAGCCCCTCACCAGTACCACTACCACTGTGTTGCTGGGCAACCAGGCACTCGCACTTTTACCTTTTTGTTTTTCCCTCAAACGCCTGGTTTGGGGGTGGGGGCCTTAGGAGGAGGGAAGAGAAAGAGCAGCACAGCCGAAGGCCCATCTGGTACCACAGGGTGTTAATTACCCTGTCCCCGAACAGCTTGGCATGTGCTCCGAGTAGGAGGCAGCAGCCTCTGCCCCTTGGCGCAGGACACGGTCCTGTGTCTCACCCCACATCTCTCACACCCTCGTCTTGTCTGTCCCACACCAGAAACCTCCAAACGCAAACCAGGGTTGGGATGTCTGCCCTAGTGCACAAAGAGGATTGCTTCTCTCGGTGTGTGGTGAGGTGCGTCCAGAGCTTGTCTAGAGGTGCTGGCTCTGCTGGTTTGACGCTGGCGTAGGTGGAGAGGACATCCCACTGTGATGGAGCGCTGAGGTGGGGGACCCCGTGGGTGCATCCTGGTCCCTGCAGTTCGACCCATTTCCCTTTGCTCCACCTGTCCTCAGTCGGGAGACCGTCCCAAATCCTGTTCCCCATTTTGAAACAACCATTTTTCCTGTGCTTAACCAGCTTTGCTAAAAATAAATCCTTAGATATAGAGCTCTTATGTCATTCAAAATTCATTTTTAATCCCAGTCTGCATCTTTACATGTTTTTTGAATGTTCCCAGTATTATGTATAATTCACTTTCTTTTTAAAATTTCATAATTCATTGATTAAATTGTTAAATATGTGTTTTTTAGTATCTGATATTTTATTATACAATATGGTTATTTCAAGCCTGTTCAATTTTTCATTTTAAGTTGTATACTATGAACAATCTGTGTATAAATATATATATCCACATATGTACATACATACATATGTACCCATGTATATGTGTGTGTGTGTATATATATATATATATATACACACACACACACACACACACACACACACATATCTACTTCTTTGAGTTGTAGTTTTTTCCTATGCTGACAGATCTCAAACTTTTTGGTCCTAGGAATCCTCTTCCACTCTCAAAAATTATTGAGGACCCCAAGGAGCTCTTGTTTGAGATATATCTGTCGGTGTTTACCATATTAGAAATTAGAGCCAAAATTTTTTAAATACACATTTATTCATTAACTTAAAAATAATAAATCCATTGTATGTTAACATAAATAAGAAATTTTATGAAAATAACTATACTTTACGAAACAAAAAATAGAAGAGTAACATTGTTTTACATATTGCAAATTGCCTTAATATTAGTCATAGAAGACAACTAGATTCTCATTTCCGCTTCTGCATTTAGTCTTAAGTGGTAACGTTATTTTTGTTAGAGCTTTTAACTTATATAGGTTGTTGGAAAAGAGGGGAAGAGTTTAATAACTTTTTCAAATAATTGTGGATATTCTTTGCATTACTACAAAACTCGACATGTGACGGTTTCTTTAAACATCAGATGCAATTCAGAATCTGAATCCCTGTCAGTGAATTCTTCATACTTTATTACATTAAGATCATGTATCAGTTGCTTGGAAAATACTGGCTCACTGAGATGTGCAGATCTGCTAAAAATCAATACATTTTATTACACAGTATCAAAAAATCACATTCATTAATGTTACTGATCCTCATCAGTGTCACTATTGGGAAGCCATCAAGCTAGATTGTTTGTTTTGTTTGTTGCTAATTTTCACTTGAAAGCTTGAGTTTTATTATTGGCAACATACACTGTCAGCTGTTTCTCCCTAATTAACAAGTATTAACATACTCGGAGGGCTGCTGCAAATGTGAAAGAACACACGTAAGGAGCTAGGCACGTTTGGGTCTGAAAGGTGGGGAGGTGTGTATTTGCTCACGTAGGCAGAGCATCTTTGAAAGGACATACACGACACCTAAGACCTGGTAGGCTGGTGGCGGAAAGGGTGGGAAGGAGGTTTTTTAATTTTATGAGTCCATAGTCTTTTAACTGTAATTCTGAAATCAAAAGAGATCTGAAAACCAAGGTGTTTCTTTTTTCCCCAGAAAAATAAGGTTGGTCCCACACCTTGTTTGGTAGCAAAACCTGACCTGAAGTGGCATGAAGCTCCTTATATTTTCATTTGTCCCACCGTGACTGCTCACTCATTCTGTAGAAATACCAGGGTATTGGGTATAGTATGCTGCTCCGGAGTGTTACACAACACATATTAGATGCATTCATCTGACCTTGCTAAAATATGAGCAATTCTGAATTCCAAAACACAGCTAGCCTAAGATTATGGATCTTCGTATCCTGTTTTATTCTTAAATTTTGAAACTGGTGAATGCATTACCTATTCAGAAAATTAAATTAAAAAATCTATTAAAAACTTAAATTTAGCCCAGTGCCTGACACAATGCAAGCTCACAGTAAATAGTGGTGGCTTCTGTTGGCCTGTTCTTCCAGGCCTTTCTGAACTGTCAGCAGGTCCGGTTACGGCCAGCACTGCATTTCACCATGACAGCAGCCCCTGTGGGTGCTACCACTTCGATTTACATCTGCGAAGCCTGAGATGCAGAGATTTTGTGGCAGACCCCTGCCAACCAGCCGGACAGTTCCCCTCCCAGGGTCTAGAGCCTCTCTCTCAGTCCCAGTCCTGAGGTCTTTCCAGTTCACAGAGCACCTCTTCCATTAGAGTGGCATCAGCCGGAGTTGTGTGTCCGAGAGAGGAGTATTATTTTCTTCAGGGCAGGGGGCAGCGTATCGGAAGGAAACTGTGTGGTCAGGCTCGTTTCAAATCCCCTAGAGGGGCCCCTTTTAGAGCTGGGACGTGCTGTTCAGTGGGCCCGCCAAGAGGTCATGCCTATGGGTTAATATACAACACTCCATCCTTTGGCTGGTTACCAGATGAAGTAACAGGAGCTCAATTTTAGAAGTGCAAAAATTACCTTCTTTTTTTAAACCCTAGTCTCAGTCGGCACATCCAGGACAGACTATTTTAAAATGGGGTCTGCGCATGTTCACAGCGAGCTCACTAAAGTGTGCATGTGTTACAGGGAGAATGTGTTGAGTTAGCTGAAGGGTCTGTTGCAGTAGTTTCAAGTGTTGGGTCTGTTGCAGTAGTTTCAAGTGTTGGGTTTGGCCTTGTAGCTGCCTTTCTAGCCCCGGTTGTTCTCCATGTCTTCTCCCCTCCCCACGCTGGGGTCCAGGAGAGAAGAATAGAGATGGCTGCCTATTTCAGCGGCCATCAAGGCTCTGCTCTCCCGGGCGTTCTTATAGCCGCTCTGGCAGTAGTTTGTGGGGACAGGTAAAATGCTTGCTGCCCTTTGCACCTCTGGGTCGGTCCACTGAGGCAGGATGTTAGGAGGCCACTGGAAACTGGGGCTGCCTGCCCCATTATCCATCCAATAATCTTCCCTTGGAAACCTCGCCCGCCTAAATCACCATGATCTTGTCCAGCCCCAGTTCGGCAGAACGGACTGGAAAAGGCCCTGCTTGTGGATTCTTTCCCCCATTCTTTAATTAATGGCTTCTTCCATGTAAGCTTAGACTAAGGGCTGTTCACAGGGCTCTCCTGAGGCCTGTCAAGAGCCTGCCACACCCCAGAACTGGCACGCTTGGGTTGCTCACAAGGTCTGCCAGTTCCAGAGACCACTTTTTCAAATCCTGAACCTTTTTTGTTTTGTTATATCCAGATCCTTTATAGAAAAAAAAACAAAACAGGAAATTGGTGAAACTCCCCACTGTTTATATTTTCAGTGTGCTTCTTTCTAGTTTTATTTATGCACACACACCCACACTTTCACAGTTGATTTCCTAGGCTATTGATAATCCCCCTTTCCCCCACAGTTAACACTGAACATAAACGTTTCCCACACCTTTTTAAGACAGTCCAAGAACACTGTTTCCTTGGTTGCATCTAGGGATGTGCCGTAACATACCTAACTGGTCCCTGTTTAGGCCAACCCAGTGCCCTTGATTCATGGTAATATTTTAATTTGAATCATGTGTTCTTTAAGATTGGTACCTAAACATAAAACTCTTGGATCAAAGAATATGAAGGATGCATAAGGCTTTTGAAAGGTAGATCTATTTTGTGGGCGTGTGTTATGTAACATAAACTCCATTCATGTGTCTCGCTCATGCATTGTCAGTGGGGGCAAGTAGGAGGTCGCCATGGTCTCAGCCCTCCGCTGGGCTGCCGTGCGTACACAGAGATGCACTCCTGGTGGTGTGAAAATTTCATGCATGGACCATAATGGAAAAAAGGGTGAGAAGCACCATGCTAGCTGCATGAGAGCACCCCTCTCACTCTAGCCTTGGAAGCTTTTGAATCTGAACTTTTAGTTTTGGCTTTAGAATAATTTTCTGATCTAAAAGATCTTGGTTCATTAGGAGTTTGGGAAAGATGTGAATAAAATGAAAGTTACCAGGAAGTTACCACTGTTAATATTCTTTCTTTCTTATAGACTTGGGCTCCTCCATAGTTTGTAGCTTTGTGTTCATCCATTGTTGGTCTGTGCTGAGGACCACTTTGCAGCCCCCCTTGTGTTATGGTCTCATGCAGGGGCTTGCCCTGTCCCCAAGCCTGGGAGTATATTTGTGACCCCTCTGGCATCAGGTCAGGCCCCTGAGGGCCCAGGCACCCTGCTGCTATGGGACTTACAGTAATTGTCCCTTGTTTGTTTCAGGCGGGATCCCCTGGGCCCATTTGCTGTCGGGGGAGAGGACTTAGACCCCTTCGGGTGAGTACTGCTGGGGAGGTGGCAGCAACACAACTTGCTCTCGAGGCTTTGCAGCCCCAGCTCATCTTCTAATTTTAGAGCTTTTCATCAGTCTTCCTTCGGGGGGAAGGAGACAGGTTGTTGCTGAGCAGCTAAGGAATCGTTCCACTTGCTCTGCTCTGCCAGGCCTGGAGCAGTGCAGGTGAGCTCCGCACGTGGGGGAGGGGCACAGCCAGCCCAGCAGCAGCTCCTCTGCTGGTCCGAGCCCTGTCGAGAGCAGCGACCCTCCCTTGGGCGGCAGGATGCCACTTGGGGTTATCAGGACTGAAGAGCACATGGTGGGCTCCAGACCTTCGGGCAGCTCAGGGCTATTCAGAGGTCACCTCGCTCGATAGGGGGTAGTCTCGAATCCCCATCAAGCTCTGGTTGGGCCATAAAGTCATTGCAGCCTCGGCTAAGCACTGTCTTCTCTAAATGATTCAAATTAGATCTTAACCTCTGCTGCAGAGGGACCCAACTTGAGCATCTAGTTTGTAGGTGGTAAAGTCACATAAGTATGCAGTTAAACTTGAATGTGACCCCAAAGTTTAGTGGAACAGCCGCTCGTGTGTCCTAGTTTGAGCACATGAGGTCAGGTCCATGGAACTTGGTGAGAGACAGGTGCCGTCAGGAGCCAGATGGGAGACCTGCAAGCAGTGCACAGAGAGCCCTGAGGTTCTTTAAGGAAACAGCAAAAAAGCCAGCAGCATGAATTTCCTCAGTGCTGTTATTAGGCCTTAGACTTCAAGTAGTGCCCTGCAGAGCCTTGTGGTGGTTCTGCATTGACCTTGGCAAGTTTTGGCAATTGTTCTTGATCAAATTGTCCTTTTTGGGTGTAGGACATGGCGGGAATCTCAATTTTGTGGGCTCATGGAGCCTGGGAAGCCGGAAGTCCTGACCGTGCTTTCCAGGGAGGTGTGCTCTTTGCGGTCTGGCCCACTTCCTGCTGCTGCTCAGGCTGTCCTCCCCGAGTGCCTGCCTGAACCCGCGGAAGGAACGCCCCAGGCACTTAGTCTGTCCCCACCTCCTTCGTCTCTTCTGTAACAGCTCCCTGCCACCCCCGCAGACGCATTTTTCCTTCTTGCCCCAGGTATCGGAGCGGGGGTATGATCGTGGACCCCCTGAGATCTGGCTTTCCGAGAGTACCTATTGACCCATCCTCGGGCCTCCCAAACCGGCTTCCTCCAGGCGCTGTGCCCCCAGGAGCGCGCTTTGACCCCTTCGGACCCATCGGGACCAGCCCACCCGGGTAGGTATTCCCTCAGGTATGCTGAGAAGTAGGACCTAACGTCAGCCAGCTCGGTGCTGCAGGGGCGAAGGTGTCTGACGCCAGGTGCAGAGCTGCCGGGAGCTCCAGCCCCACTGCCAAGAGTGGAGCTTTCTCTGGGCCTTGCCTGAGGCCCCCCTGGAGCTTCCAGGAGCTCCCCACTCTGCAGAGCCCCTTCCCCCAGCTCTCCTCAGGGAGGACTCAGAGGAAGAGGAGCTCCTCACTTCCTGGAGGTTAGCATGTGTCAGGAACCCACTGGATGCTTACATCAACTTCACGGGCAGATATTACTGTCCACCTTTTGTAGATACAGAAATCAAGTTCCTGGAAGACGAAGAAACTCACCCAAGGTAGAAAAATAAGGACTCAGTCTAGAGCTCTGTCTGGCTGTAGAGCTCACGCTCCTAAACTCCATGAACCACCACGCTGTTCTGCAGGGCAGGCTCCCTCAGTTCAGGGCCCTGTCTGCCCCTGGACCTCCGTCACTGCAATTCACCAGCCCCTCTTTCCATTCCAGACCCAACCCAGACCATCTCCCCCCGCCGGGCTTCGATGACATGTACCTGTGAAGGCCTCGAGAATGTAACACCCCAGCCTTCCCTCCGCTCCCCTGGAGCTGCCATCTCTGGCCCATCAGCAGCCGTGTTCTTGCAGGCTGGGGGCAAGGGATTCTGCCCATGTGGTTGCAGGCTGGCCGGGATCGCCTCGCTCTCCCCGTCAGAGCCAGGGCGCCTGTTGCAGCTCTCCGCCTGGCTGCACGAAGGTCCCAAAGAGACGTCGGTTTGTTTCCCACCACCAGCTCCTCCCCGCTTTCCCTGGGAGACTCCAGCAACATATATCCTCCACCTGATGCAGTGCTATAAGAACAGAACGCATTTTGGATGTTATTATTAAGAGCCAAATGTCAATACAGAAGTCCCGTTGCCGTCTCTCACTTTTTTACTGCACAGACCCTTTCAGTTATGAGACTTTGAGGTTTGACTCCTGTGGGGCCCCATGACTCTCTTCCTACCCATGGTCCACCCTTACTTCAACGCCGCCTTCCTTTCCTAAATTGCTGTTTGCTCCTGACATCACTAAGATGGGTCCCAGTATGGCTGCATGTTGAAAAGGAGTGACCGGAAACCCCACAGGCCGCAAGGACAGCTTTCACATGGGCAGAGATAGTGCAGAAGGACTGCACCCTTCCGGGAAGGGCAGAATCCTTCAGTTCTGTCCGTCTGGCCCTCTGTACAGCTGTGCTGGGGCAATGGCAGCCTATAAAACAGGAATAAGTAGGACACAGCTGGGGGCCAGTCTCATTTTTACCACTAACTTACTAAGTAACCCTAAGTCCTTTCCCCTCCCACAGCCTTTGTGCCCCACCTATGAAATCTGAGGTGCCCTTCCTATTCTAAAGCAATCTGATGTCTGCTTCTGTGTATGGCCAGCCCTGGGAACTGGGGCAAAAGGAAAAGGAGGAAAGTTCAAGGCTTTGTGTGTTACTCACCTACAGAGGCTGTGCTTCTGCCTCTCATCCCTGGTGGGGCCCAGAAGCCCAGGAGCGTGGGCTGTATCAGAGAGCATGGTCCTGAACTTCAAGAGGAGCAGGAGGCCAGCCTCAAAGCCAGTGACTGGGGTAGATGGAAGAATTAGTCAAGCACAGAACAACCCAGGAGGGCATTTGAGCCCCAGGGAGCCCCACTTTGGAAGCCTGTGCCCTCTGCCCCGGACCGCCTGACCTTTGGTGTTCTCCGGATCCTTTTCAGCCCGAGGCCTGACAGACGCGGTCAGTGATGAACCTTGTGCTGGAGTGGAAAGAGCACCATAGAACATCAGGCTCAGAGGCAAGAGATCAAAGCAATGGTCCCTCTGGCTTCACGACTAGCATTTCAACCATGTTTGGGTCCTTCCACTTCTCAGCTCCTTGGGGCTTCTTTGCCCAAATTAGGACATACCATTTATTTGTGGATGGGGAGCTACCAGAGCCTTCCTGAGGCATCTGCTACTGTGCTGTGTCCTGTCTGCCTTGCCTGAGAGTAGGTTAGGGGTAAAATAAACTGGCGCGTGGCCCAGGAGGAGCCCGAGCTGGAGGCCAGGCCTGGGTGGGGAGGCTAGCCTGAGTGGGCTCGCTGGGCATTTCCGGCAGACCCCATCTCAAGCACCGATCTAGCCGAAGACCACTTCAAATCTTTTAGAACATGTCTGCTCTGGAGAAAGACGCAGAGGTTGGACAGTTACAAATGCAATCATCTATCATAGTTTTCTTCCTCAAGGGCCAGCAAATGGGTGGGATGTTTTTGTTTTGAAATTGGATCATATCTGCTACCAAAATTCTTGGGGGCAGTATGCTCATAAAAGCATCCTTTACTACAAAAGGAAACATTTAAAGGAACATCAGACCAGAGACCATCAGACAAGCAGGGTAGATAACTTTTAGGACCCTTAGTCAAAGAAAAGCTTGAAACAATAAATTTGCCACTTAGATTTTCTAGTGGCAAAGGTCAAAAGACTAGTCCTATACATAATTCTGTTTTCTGAAAACAGAAACTTTAGTGATTCATCTGCAGAATCAGCCATTCTGTGTGTGGGGTCTCCTTGCATCAAGGACACTGAGGGACAGAGGTGATGTCTTAGCTGCTACTCGGGGCTCTTAAGAACTTTCAGGTCAAGCTGTCTGTGCTTGTATCAGGCCGTGTCCGTCCCTTCAGCCATGGGCAATCATCAGGCAGCAAATGGGAATGGTTCAGGGGTGTGTGCTTTGGAACCTGAAAGGTTGGAGCCTTAATAAATATCAGCACTTAATAACCTTGTCCTCATTTTTAAATAACTTTATTGAGATATAATTCAGATACCCATAAAGTTCACCCTTTTAAAAAGTGTGCGTTTAAGCGGTTTTTAGTGTATACGCAGCGTTGTGCATCTGTCACTCTATCCAATTTCTGAACGTCTTCCCCAGCTCAGGCAACCTCTAGTCTCTTTTCTGTCTCTGAAGATTGGCCTGTTCCAGGCAGTTCTTGTAAGTGGAATCACATAATATGTGGCCTTTTGCATCTGGCTTATTTCACTTAAAGTTTTTAGGGTTCATCCATGTTGTGTGTATCAGTGCATTGTTCCTTTTTCTGGCCAAATAATACTCCACTGTATAAATATACCACATTTTCTTTATCCATTTATCAGTTGAGAGACCGCTGGGTTGTTTTCACTTTTTAGCTCCTGTGAATACTGTTGCTATGAACATTTGTGTACAAATTTTTGTGTGGACATGAGTTTGTAATTCTTTTGGGTACATACCTAGGAGTGGAATTGCTGGGTCATATGGTAACTAACTCGATATCTAACTTTCTGAGGAACTGCTCGACCAATTTCCAAAGTAGCTGTGCCATTTTACATTCCCAGCAGCAGGGTATGAGGGTTCCAGTTTCTGCACATCTTTGCCGATACTTGTTAGTCTTCTTGCGTATTGCCCTCCTAGTTGGTGTGAAGTGGTATCTCACTGTGGTTTTGCCCTGTGTTTTTTGTTTTGTTGTTTTTTGTTGTTTTTTTTTTTTTTAAAGAACTCTGACCTGGGCCAAACGAGGCAGAGACCAGAGGCAGTCACCCCTGGGAGCAAACCATGGCTTTGGGAGTTGCCATTTGGGGTGCGCATAGCTGGTGTGCCACAGAGGAGTTGGTTTGAACTTTGGGGGAAGGTCTGGGTTAGATGTGATATCAGATAGGTCCTGTCTGCAGGGAAGTTCACGTGACCTTTCCAGGGCTAGTGACATTCATGGCATCACTTTCACTTGGTTTGAAATTTCTTTGTTTATCCGGTGGCTTACAAGTCAAGGTCTGGTTCCAAACTCTGCCTTTTGGTTAAGTGCCGTAGACACTCACACTACCGTCTCCGGCAGCCCCACAGCCCCACCTTCTCTTCCTTGCCTCCCACCCCGTTTTTGAGCTGGCTGTGTTTCTCATAACTTCCATCTACTCAGTCACGAGCTTCTCCGTCAACCTCCATTATGAAGTCATGAGTTTCTTGAGACCCCGACTCCAAGAATTTATCGTGCTCAGGAGGGAGATTGTGTGTTGCTCTTGTTCTGGATGCTCGGTGCCTGTTGCTGCACAGTTAGAAAATGGGAAGCCAGCGCCACACAGCCTCACTCTTTGGAGCTCAGCTTCCCCGAGGGCCTCCCTTTCTACTGTCATGATGACGTTCTCCTACTGACCCGTGCCTCTTCACAGAAGGAAAAGGGGCATCTGTGGGACCATTAATAGCTTGTCGCCTTTATAATCTTGTCTGATTTGGTGCAGTTCCAATAAGACAGGTCCCACCACCGAAGAGAATAAAGATTCCCCACGTGCATATCCTCAGCTTTGCAGTAAAATGCACACGCTTGTGGGCCGTGCCTGACTTTCTGCACCTTAGGAGAGATTCAAGGACAGGCAGCTAAGTCCCCAGCCCTCGTGTGTTCTTGAAAGTACCACAGGGCACACCTCAGTGACTCCAGCTGTGCTTGTCCCTGAATCTGACCTGGAGGGTGGGTCAAAAGGCAGGAGTGGCAGGCAGTGAGGATGGGTGGGGCAGTGATGGATGACAAGACCCAGCTGACAAAGGACAGACCCTAGAATGCACAGAGCAGCCGTGATAATGAGGTTTGAATATCCCACTACTGGTAGGGCTGGGTAGGAGGTACCAAGCAGAAGGCACAGTCTCTGCTGAGGCTAACGATGCAGTCTAATAAAGGAGATTGGATGACCACATGAAAGGCCATGTGCCGTATGAGCTGCGTAAAGTAAAAGGTAAGTGTTATGAGACAGTGTGATGGGGGTTCAGAAGGAAGAGAGAGCAGGGGGAGGGTCCTGCTGAAGTGTTAGTTCTGGGGTTTGGTTAGTCCTGGGGTAAGTGGAAATGGCTTTAGCTTTTTTAAAAAAAAGTTTTGGGTAGAAAGATCAGCAAGATTACATCATCACTGTCAGGATCTATGGATCAGGGAACTCTAGAGCCACATAGCAGTTGCTCAGATCTGCAGCAGAAAGCGAACACCCTCTGTACTGCCACCTTGACTTCAACTCAGTTCAAGTTCAAGGCTCAGCCCTGACCAGTGTGGCTCTGTTGGGCATCACTTCACAAAACAAAGGGTTGTCAGTTTAATTCCCAGTCAGGACACGTGGCGGGTTGCAAATTCTGTCCCCTGCTGGGCATGTGCAAGAGGCAACCTACCAATATTTCTTTTCCCTGCTTTCCCCTCTCTCTAAAAATAAGTAAAATTTTTTTTAAAAATCAAGGCTCAATTGAATGCCTCTGATACAACCTACATCACCTCTAACCACAGCTACAGGAGAGCCTGGGAAAATGTCTTTGTTCACTTTTCCCGCCTCTGCATTCAGGAAGGCACATTGAGACGGCGGTCTGGTGAGCTGGCCGCCTGTGTCTGCCTGCACCACCAGCCGTGGAGCAAATGAGCACCGTGTTCATGCTTCCCCAGCTCAGCTGAGCCAGTCTCCATGATAGTTCAGCAAAGTGCACTGAGTGTTCTGGGCAAAACCCAGACCAGCATCCAGATCTCAGGAAAGGGCCTTTAAATCTATTTTTTATGAGTTCCTCGGGCTGTTCATTTTACCAGGCAAGTTCGAGAACTCCTGAGGAGGGAAGGGAAGACTTTCTGCATTCTCGCTACTTAAACCGTCAGCAACAGCTGGGAACTTGTTAGAAATGTGGGATATGAGGCCACACCCAAGGCTTATTAAATGAGACTGCATTTTAACAATTTCCTCAGGTGGCTTGTGTGCATTTTAGAGTTTAAGACACTTCAGTGTATGAACTGTTGATACATCTTTTTTCTTCACCTGGATGTCAGGTGCAGAGAATTGAGTCAGTCTAACTGACTCATGGCGCACTATGACTAGTGCATGCAAGAACCCCCACATTTTAAGTGTTTCTACTTTTATCCCTTGTATCCACTCCATTCCCTTGCCCCTATGAATCATTCAAATGTACTTCATATGTTTTAAAATATGCATATATCCTTGTAAAGTAGCATATATTATATCTTCATTATATAAATAATAACCATAATAAGATAACTATCCTCATTTTCTAGACCAGCAAAAGACTTTGGAAAAGGTCAAAGCCAAGCAGGAGTCTCAGAATCAGGCAGGCATGGCTGTGACTCCCAGCCCTGCCTTTGGTCATGTGGCTTTATCTGCAAAATGACCATCACCTCTACCTTCAGGGTGGTTGCCAGGTTCAGCCAAGTAATGTGCCTTAACAGTTGGAGCTTAGTGGCTACCAGCTACTATTATTACTGAGGACACATGAGTAGATAAGCCTGGGGACTTGTGGATAAGAGGAAGGGAACCTTAGGCTGCCTTCAAATGGTGGAAACAAGCATTTATTTGGTACTCAGTGTGCTAGGCTTTTCCTAGTCTTAGTATCATAATCATCCCTGACATAACACTGTTAGCAGCATTGGTTGAGGGGCTGGACTTGCCCCCTAGGGGCAGTAGAACTGTGATGGGAACCTGGATCAGCCTGTCTAAAGCCAGTGCTCCTTTTATGGAACTGTTGTACCCTGTGCAGGTGAGGATCATGGATCCCTGGGCAAAATCCATTCCTGAAGCTGGAGAACGAAGTCAGGTCTTGGATGAGACAGGAACATAAACCCGAGATGGTCTCAGACTCCTGTGACTCAGTCCCGTTTGTGAAGTGTGTGTCGTGTATCAGGGCACTTTCACACACCTACGCCCAGGGCACCCAGGTTAGGGGCATCTGAAACCACCTAGCACAGGACCCGTTACGCAGAGGAAGAAACAAGCCTGTGAAGGTCCCTCTGTGAGGGTGAGCCCCTGCACAGATTCACTCGCTCCAGAAATGGGCTTGCGCTCCCTGCAGGGCTTTGTCACCTGATGTTGCTCAACTCTAGTAGGACAGGAGCTACTCTCCATATTGAACAGATGAAAAAGCAGGCCCAGAGCCAGTGACCTTCCGAAGGCCATGCAGACCTCAGAATTCCTAGTTCGGAGGCTCTCCTCCTATAAACTGCCTAAAACAGTTTGATCCCCATTATGAATCTCCCACCTCTCCCCTTAGCTAGTCGGAGCATTAAGAGGAAGGCACTATATAGGTTCAGCACCCTGGTCAGCGCCCACCTGCGCCCTGGTGCAGCTGCCACAGGCAGCCCTTAGGCCAGGTTAGGTCGGAGTTTATTGCTTCCTAACCCAGGATATCCCACTCCTGGGACAGACGGGCATCTCTACGAGAAGGGGACCTGTGCCTAGGTGTCCTCCCCACTCCTTCAGATTAGAACCTCAGGAGCAGTTTCAGCCTGTGGGTCTCTTGGTTCCTGGGACATAAGTGAGAAGCCTGTGAAGAAGACAGGGATGTGCAGGGGCCCTGAGCCTGGAGACCTTGGGCAAGTCCTGTCCCCCCTTTGGCTCTCCCCATCCATAAAATGGGGATAAAGATGGGCCTGACTCACCAAGATCCTGCCCATCTGTGAGATTCCGTGATTCTAAGGAGGCCATGGACCCGACCAAGTTTGGTGCTCCCCACTGCCCTCCTCTTCTCCACAGAGCTTTCCAACTCATATTTAAATCACGGGCCTTCAAGGGGCAGCCCACAGCCCTGATCTGTCCATAGACATGCTCTGACTGTCCTGCATATTATTAAATTTGGTAAGATGCATGATGGCATATTGTTGGGTTTGAGCTTTGACTCCTCTATTTACCAGCTCTCACCTGTGACCTTGGGCAAGTCACTTAAGCTGCCTGTTCCTCGGTTTCCTCATCTGTGAAATGGAAGTCATGATAGCATCCACTCTGCAAGGTGGCTCTGAAGTTTAAATAAGCTAGTGGATGTAAAGAAAAGGGTGCCTGGTTCAGAGAGGACACTACTCCATTTAAAAGTGTGATGACCTAATGTGTGACGCATGCCCGGTTCATTGGAATGTAGGAACATGAAGCCTTTTTATCCAACTGACCTCTCTCCAATCCGCCTTTCTCAACTCAGCAGCCCAACATAACTGGTCACTCTGGCTTTTAAACTCAGTCCAATTTAAAACTTTTCTGCTCACATCCAGTTCTAAGATGTCTCCTCTGAGCTCCCTTGCCCCACTGCGGTGGGTTGGGGTGGAGGGAGGAAGATAAACTGTCTTTTCATGGGCCATGGTGATGGGGATGGTGGGGGCAGGTGCTCTTACTCTAATTCATACCAGGGTGTTTGTGTTTGGGGTCTTTTTGTTTATTTAGTTGGTGGGTTGGTGGGTTTTTTCTCTCTCTTTTCCTCCCCTCCCCTCCCCTCCCCACCCCTTCCTCTTATTTGATGATGGGGTCTCCAGTAGACGACACCCATGATTTGGGGAATGGTGAGAGCTTTGTCCTACACTCTTCAGACAGGAGTCTGGGTAGTCAGGGACTCTGTCCAGTCCACCAGAGGCCCACAGTCCATCTGCTTCTTGAGGTAACATGGGGGGCTGCATAGCCACCCCACAGCCCCAGCTCCTCTCCCCTCCCCACACCAACACGTGGGGCCCCAGAACTTCCCTCTGTGAGCCTCGGACACTGGGAGGGGATGCAGGGCTGCCCTCCTCCTCCCTGATCGTTAACACCACCATCCCTTCAAGCTAACACCAGCTGTTCCCACGCACCTCCCACATCAGAAATACTCCAGGTCAGAAACGGACCTCATCTCCACCTTTCACCATTGCCCCCAAGCTCCAGAGGACACCCCTGGGCAATACCTTATGTTTTTCATCTCTTCAGGGCTCTCTCTCCAAAACTGGCACTCAAATCTTTGTTGAAAGAATGAAGGGTCTCAGATGAACAGTGCACAAGCCTCCAGCTGGGAGGCAGAGGCTAGCCCACTTCTTGAGGGCACCCCCTTCTCGCTGCATGATTTTGTAAGCCCTCGGCAGGGGGAGGAGAGTGGATGTCGGGGCCCAGCAGGTACCATCTCACTGGATGTTTCTTTGTCCTCAGTGTTTGGCCTGTTACAATTCTCATGCAGTGGGATGATACCTTTCTCCAGCCTTTTACCCACACAAAGGTCCAGACATCCAGCTGCTTTTAAAAAAAGTCAGGATCTCTGGCAACCCTGAGCCCATCCATCACAGGGCAGCAGCCAGCCGGAGATGAAGCCAGCGCCCCTTAATCCTGCCCCTGCTGTCCACAGCCACCTGCTTCATTCCTGAATGTCACCTACAGGAGTTTGTGCTTGGGCCCCTGCTTTCATTTTTTATGGGGGAGGGTGGAGACTCAGGGTGAGAAGACAGATGGCTACTGGTGAGTCAGCAATAGCAACTCATCTGTGGGTACCTAACCCCTAGGAGTGGCTTCAGTAAAAGGAGATATGAACACACAGAGAGGACCAAAGAGAAAGATAGGGAGAGATTGGAGGAAGAAAAGAACTGAAAGAAGGAGAGGGATGGCCTTTTCTGGATGCCCTTGACCCTACATCAGTATTGCCCCAGATGCCCCACCACCTGGAAAGAGGTTGGCATGGCAGCTGCCTTCCCCTGCCATCCCTGCTGCCCTGGGGCCAGCTTTCCCGCCTGAAGATCCTTCCACTCCCTGATCTCCCCCCCGGCCCAGGAGAGCAGCCGCTGCCACCTCAACCTTGGCAGCTCGGAGGCTGAGAAGGGACTGGCGGCCAAGATGGAGTCCTGGAAGTTGGGGGTCAGTTCTCTGGCTGCAGCTGATGACCACAGTCCCATGGACTGGCCTCCCCAGTACCAGGGTCACCCCTACAATGTGTTTGGCATCAGAAGATTCTTCCTGCCACACATTTGCAAGCAATCATAATGACCAACAGTGAACCTTGGCACGTACCAGGCCCTGCGCTGCGTGCTGTACTGGCGTGAACTCGAGTCCTCATGACAACTCTGAGTTGAGGACAGTCATCCCGTCTATAGGTGACGAAATGCAACCCCCCACGATGATGCCCCTGCCTTTCAGCACACCTCGTCTTGATGCTCCAGCACAGAACCCTCGGGCCTCCCTGCTGCCCTGCCTCTCCCCAGGGCACACCAGGCTGTCTTATGCCCCTGAGCCTCTGCTTATGCTGTTCCTCTGCCTGGAATACCCTTCCTGCTCCCCAGTTCCCCACATTAGATACTGCCTCGATGTTTAAGATTCCTGTTAGACATCATCCCTTCGACGAAAGCCTTGCCTGACCCCAACTCAATCAGATAATCCTGTGCCTCCTCTGTGCCCCTCAACATACACAGCCTACCAGACCCTGTCCTGTTTCCCTAGAGGGTCTGTGACGAACTCCCAGGTGGGGGCCATGAGTCCCGCAGTACCATGCATGCCCAGGGAAGAATGCAGGCTAGGTGTGAACAAATGGACGAGTGAACATGATCAGCTAACATTACTGAGAGATTATGAAGTGCCAGGCACTGTGCCAAGTGCTTTGGAGGTATCAGCTCACTCGCTTCTCACCACTCCTTCTGAGGAAGGTGCTATTCTTATCTCCCCTCCCCTTTCATAGATGAGGAAACAGAGGCCCAGGTGCATTCCACATCCACCAGGCATCCAGGTAATCAGATTCAGAGCCGCCGCCTTTGCACTGTTACCTGATGGATGATCCTCAGTGGCCCCCTTCCATCGGGGCTGGGCCCCCAGACCTGAGGTTGAGTAGGGAGAAAATTCAGAAGTGCCGCCCCTCCCTGGAGGAGGAAGGCGACTGTCCTGCTGTCCTCTGCTCCATTCAGCTCTCCTGGGCCCTCCCATCTGCTTGTGGACAACCCGACCCAGGAAGAAGAGTAATGTGGAGAAGGGTGTTCGGGCCCAAGGCAAATAGATACAGCATGTCCAGGTGTGCTACGATGCTGCTGCCTCTAGCCAGGCTCTGGCCGTTGGGCATTGGGTTTTGTCGAAGGAGGGGAGTGGAAGCTTGCAGGGAGCCTCCCAACTAAATCCTGCCTGATTCCACTACACAATGTCCCTGAAGACTTCCAATGCCTGACCAGTAAATTCTAACACACTTCTACTGACAAGGAGCTCCCTGCCACTCCAACCCAGGCAAGATCTCGGCAAGCTTCTCCTTCCCTAGCTGAAATTCCCCTCCTTGGGGACACCAAGTGTGGGGGGGTCCACCCTCTGGCAGAGAAACCAACAAGCTCAGCTGGAGGGCATTTCCTCCCAGACAGAACCCATAGATAGAAATCCACCTCCTGTGGCTGCTTCACAATGCCTCCCTTTCTCTCCCTCCTCATGCCCCTCCAGAGCTCTCCAGACATGGGATAATATGCTCTTAACTTTGAAAACCCTCTGCTTGTGCTTTCCAATTCCCTCTGTCCCCAGGGAAGGCAGAGTGGGAAGGACCAGAGAGGTGGAATGATTTCCCCAAAGGCTCACAAGGAAGGGGTGACCTGAAGGACCTTGATCACCTAGTTCCCAGCCCAGAACCACTCAGAGTTCCAGGTGAAATACACTCCCTGGACATCATTCCCCTTCCACCCAAGTGAGGGAGCCGGAAAGATCCCAGTGAGGGAGCAGGAGAGATACAGGGATGCCAGCTCGCCATGGAGAGGGGAAACAGCTGCTGGGAGGTTAACGTCCTGGGAACTGCAAGACCTGTGGCTTCCAGAGAAGGAAAGCATTATCAATGATCCAGAGGTTGCCCTGACTTGCAGCTGCTTTAAGAGCGTGTGTCCTTGGCTTCGGGGCTAGGTCAGAGGGCCATGTGTGTGTATGCACACGATGTGTGTCTGTGAGTGGGTACGCATGCATCGGGGTGTGTGCATGTGTAGGTGTACAAGGAAGAGGACATTTTAAAGGGAATCCCAGAGAAGGGAATGCTTTTTCCCAAGGAAAGGAGCAAGGGTGGGGGAATCTCAGGCAGCAGGTATTCTCAGCTGGGCTGCCTCTGAGGTGAGCAGTTGTGATGGTGGAGTCTGGGGTGCTGAGGGCCAGGCCTGGGCTCTCAAGGGCGGTGAGTGAGGGAGAACCGGGCTGGTGTATCTCACAGGCTCCTACACCCCGAAGATTGTTCCCAAGACCAGCTGGAACCTGGCTACGTCTCGACAAGGCTGAGAGTGGGGACCTTCTGCCATCAGGGAGACCCCCCACCTCTCCCACATAAAGTGGCACCAAGGCTCTGCAGGAGGAAGGCAGGGACGCTAGTGTGGCTGGTGTGGAACGAGCCAAGAGGCTCTCGGGGAGACCCAGGGGCCGTACTGCTTAGGGTTTCATAGGCCACTGTGAGGGGTGGACCCAGGTGTGGGGGGACCCGAAATTCACACAAGTTAGGGGGATGCCCATTTTTTAAAAATCAAAATTACAAATAAAAACTTGATGCAAGGCCTTGGGAGGGGCCCAGGCAGGCGAGGGGTCTGCATGGTAAACCCCCCTTCTGGCCAGGGCAAGAATTTTTGCTCCTGCCTGGGGGTGGGGGGAGCCCCGAGAGGGCACTGAGCAGTGACCTGTCTCAGTTAGCCTTTTAACAGGACTTGTCTGCTGCAGAGTGGAGGATGAACTGGGGGCAGAGGGCGGGTGGTGGCCAGATTTCAAAGACAGAACCGAGATCTGCTGGTGGGTAGGGTGCCAGGTGTGAGAAGAGAGGCAGACAGCGGGCCTGAGGCTTTAGGCCTACCCCAGGTATCTCCAGCTGAGGCGGGGAGGTCAGTCCTTGTGACTGACCTCATTCCATGCGGGTCTCTATCTTACCTCTCACACCGAGGCCCTGAGCCCGAGCTTCCATTCCTCTCCACAACGAAAACGATATACCCAGAGAGGTGGAGTAAACTGCCTAATGTCACACAGCCAGTAAATAGCACAGCCTGGATTCAAACCCGGGCTCTCTCAACTCCCAAGTTCATATCTGCTCTAATATACCAGGAAAAGCAAGGTTTGGAGACCCTAGTAGCACGTCTAGTGCAAAAGGCAGTTCCTGGAGGGGCTGCACATTCCAGAGACCACAGGATCCTGTGGGACCACCCCACAACTACCCCATAAAAGACCTGCAAAGAAAGTTCTCAGTGCTCTACACCACTCTTGCCTGACTCCTTCCTCACCGTTTCTCATCCACTGATGGGGATTTCAGCTGCAATCCTGGGAAAATGCTTTTGGCAATTTCCAAGTTTTCTTAATTCACTGACAAGGTAATGACTGCCTCGATCCACTGCACCCATTTTCTAAAGGAGTTTCTGCATTAGGAGGCAGAGTAGGCTTCTCTGACTTAGAGAAAACCCCGGACTTGATCTCCTGATTTAGCTCCTAAATACAATTCATTGCATTTAAACTGTAGGAATTGATGGTCCCAGATGCATCCACCCAACAGTTTAGTTTTCAAACGAGTCCCCCACCATCACAGTAATCCAGATGATTTGGATGGATATTTTTATTATCATTATGAATTTGAAGGGCCTCGGCTCATTGTTTGGGATGGTCAGTTCCCCTGTAGCTTACCTAGAAT
The DNA here is from genome assembly GCF_021234435.1 of Artibeus jamaicensis. Lineage (NCBI taxonomy): Eukaryota > Metazoa > Chordata > Mammalia > Chiroptera > Phyllostomidae > Artibeus > Artibeus jamaicensis. The sequence goes on along the minus strand of NW_026521924.1, from coordinate 14,237,736 downwards.
GGCTCGTGCCACTCCGCACCCACTCCTCCTTCGGAGCCCTCGAGAAACTGACACCACAGCAGAAGCCCTGACTTGTGACTCTTTCACTGTCTTGAAGTTTGCTCTTTTCAAACCACGTCACTTTGACCTCAAGAACAGCACCGGGCAGGCAAAGTTGAACAGCCCTTGTTCCCTCCAACCCTCCCCCAGCCCTGTGCTTCTGGCAAAACCTGCCAGCAGGAGCGGATATTTGATCTGTCCTAGAGGCTGCAGTGTTACGCTGCCCAGATGTTTCACTCACCAGACAGAAAGCCTCAGGTTACAGCTCAGATGGGCTGTTCCAGCCTACACACCCCATGCCCACCCGCCCCCTCCAAACCCAAGGGACAGGCAGAATCCACGGCCCATGGGGCCAACCGAGGTGGAGTGAGTAGGACCTGCACGGAGCCGGGGGCTCACCAAAATGATTCCTTCAGGGTCTAGGAGGCCTGTGCTCTCAACGCCTTCTAGGGCCATTCAGACTGGATGGTGCGTCCCCCAGTCCTCAGACACCTGCATCTCCTTGCCCCCGAGAACCCACTTTCTTTCCCTGCCAGTAGTTTAAAAAGAGTCTGGATGGAGCCTGGAAGCTCCCCAGCAGAAACAGAACTCACCGCAATCAATGCGACTGGAGTTTCCAGGCCCCCCAAATGTGCCTGATTTCTCCCCAAATATTCTGGAACTGCACTTTGCTGCAAAGAATGGGGAAGAGGGGGACATTACAAAATCAGAACTAAAAAAAAAAAAAAACGAAACATTTTTTTTCCGCCGTCAGAAAAAAGTCAGGCACAAGAGACACACTCTGAAGGAGGGGTGGGGGGTGCAGGCCCCCACCGCGTCCACAGAAACACAACCCAGCCCTCGCCCTTCCTGGTATAAAAGACCCCTCTTATTCCTGGAGTTGCTGAAAACTGTGCACTTGACTTTGTGAAATGTGTGCTGAGATCTAGCCACTGCAGGAAATTTCAGCCCAAAACCAAAACCTTGAACTTTGGATTTAACCCAGCGTCACTGGGAGACTGAGGGACCTCGGGCAGGAGTGCCAGCTGCTGGCTGTCTGACACTGGAGGCCACCAAGATGGCCAGGCCAGAATACGGCACAGAGAATGGTGAGCTCCTGCCGAACACCCTTCTCCCCTTGAAGGAGTGGCCAGAAGCAGATACTGGGCACCCATTCCTAGGGCTGACCTGGAGGGCCCAAGGGATCGTCCAATCCAACCCTCACTTTCAGTCAGGGGACCGGCCTGGAGAGGGGACGGTCACCCCAGTGCTGACTTCTCCCCTCATGGTGAAGCTACCTCCCACCTTAGATGGTCAGGGCTGAAAGGGATCCCTCCAAAGTCACCAACACCCATCCTTCGTGGACGAGGACTCCGGAGATCCCGGAATTCCCCGAGGCATGAAGAAGAGGATGGGCAGCCTTTCAAACTGCTCTCAATGCTGAGAATTGCCAAGAACCCTCATCCTCCAAGGGCAGCAGTTCCCGCCGATCTTCTGTATTTTTAGCAGCAGAAGCCACCCTCCGAACAAAACCTTATGCAGAACTTGAAGCTACGAAACAGATCAGGGGGCCGCCCTGCACGGTAGAGCCTGAGCCAGGCCCCCAACTCCCTTTCCAGCACCTAAGACTCTTTCCCCAGGGCCCTGTGAGGAGCTCAGTCTAAAACCCATGGCCTTGGGGGCTTGCAGCCCTAGAGCTGAAGCAGCTAGATCAGGCGGGCTCTTATTTAAGACGCCTGCAGGGTGTGGCTGGTCTCTGAGACCTGGACAACTTCGTTCTCCACCAGGCCCTGGCCCCCGTCCCCATTGAGCTGTCTCATGCGCAGGTTAATGGAGCCGTATGTCTTCCTGGAGCCCCTGCCGGGGACGAAGGTCGGCCGGCGGTAGAGCTCGCCCTTGCACAGGGAGATCATCAACAGCACCGACAAGAGCATGCCGCCCACTGTGAGCAGCCCCAGGCCCGCGATGATGCACTTGTCCAGGTGGGACCCCAGGCGGGCGTAGTACATCTCCAGCCGCTCCATCTCCCGCGCCGTCACAGAGTCCGGGTTGACGCGGGCCTCACGGGGAATGGCGTACGCTGTCACCACCAGGAGGATCCCACTCACCAGGAAAAGCAGAGCGGAAACGAAGCCATAATCCACCGGGCGGCTCACGGGCTCCAGGCCCGGCCCCTCTTCCGAATGCAGGGACAGATCATCCCGCTGGGACCGAGGCCTGGAGGGGGCACCCCCGGAGGGGCTGGAGGAGCTGCCCGGTCTGATGTCCCCTGGGTTCTGGAAATGGGTCTCATGCTCCTCCGAGGAGAAACAGGCATTGTCCACTCCCTCCCTGGGTGAGGCCCCGAGGCCTACGGGAGCTGGTCTCCTGGGGGTCTGCGGACCGTTGCTCAGTGTCTTCAGTTCCAGCCCAGGGGGGGATGCCATTGGGAAGGAGGGCCCCAGTTCATCCCTTGGCCCCTCGGCAGCTGGAAGAGAAAACAGAAAGTCAGTTGAATGTAGCGAACCTCTCCCAAGGCCCTGCTGGTGATGGACTGCACACTGGGCCCGGAGCGGTGTGCCGACGAGTCAGCCATGGCTCCCACCCGGGGGAGCCCGCCAGACAGAGGGGAGGTGGGGAAGGGCACAAAGACAGCAGTGTGAGCCAGTCCGTGCTGGGACCCTGCTCCGCCAAAGGCGGGCATGTGGCTTTGGGCCATTCACATATCCCCTCTGGGCCTCAGTTTCCCCATCTACTAAATGACACTACTGCTACCACTCCCTCCATAATGGGCTGTTGTAGACACTGAGATGAACTGCATAAAGCACTCATAATAATAAGTGCTCGGGAAGTACCAGCGATGAATTATTATTATGATGGAGGGAACTTAAACACAGTAGGTACCAGGTTCAAGTCCCAGCTTCACCACTTGAGCTGGGGCAAGTGATGTGACCGCTCCCCACGCAATTTTCTTATTTGTGAAATGGGAATAAGCAAAATGCCTCCCTCGTTGGGATGATGGGAACATTTCATAAAACCACGCATGGAAGGCCCTGGCCGATTCAGTTACTGCACACTTGTGACTTAGTGAGGATGACCGTGAGCGGGGAGGGGTCGGGATGGCGGAGGTGGTGTGGGAAGGGAGAGGAGACAGTCAGGGAAGGTTCTGGCAGGTGGCGGCATTTGAACCATACCTGAGACGGTGAGTGGGGACCCAGCAGTAAGAGTGGATGCGGGCATTCTGGACAGGGGGACCAGGTACTGCAGAGGTCACCTGGGACGGGCTCTCAAAGGACTTGACAGCCAGGTTAAGGGCCGGGAGTGCCGGCTGCTGCCTAATCTCCGAGTGCTCTCTCTGGCTGCTGTGCAGAGGCCAGGGGCCCAGGGAGGAAGCTCATGAGGTCAGGGCGACACAGACAGAGACTGAGAGGAAGGAGCATATTTGAGAGCCAGACTGAGGTCAAGTCAAACGCCTCCATGTAGGTAGAAGATGGGGGTGGGCGGAGGAAGGTGAACCTGGATGAGGACTGCAGAAGGGGAGATGGGATGGGAGGGAAGCAATTCATAGCCCATGCGCCCCCTTTGGTTCACAGAAGTCTGTTTGTTTCTGATCTGTTCCTTTGTTTTTGGTTATATGTATATCAAGTATATATAACCAAAATGTAATGCATATATTACACTTTAAGCTTTGCGTTTCTGCCTTCTCTTACAAAATGGAAGCACCTCACTCAGGTGTTCCAGGTGTTCCACGCCAGGCCCCATTCCCTACAACACTCAGCTGGACCTGACGATGGGGTCCTGCCACACGCAGGTGTCCAGTGCTGCCCCCACAGGCCCCACCTCAGCCCCTTCCCTCACTGGCATGTCCAATTCCTAGTCTGGCAGCAGAACCCCTCTGTTCCCCGTACACACCGATGTCCTGGGAGCACAACACACACCCAGGGCCCCAGGCACACAGATCCAAGTCCCACTCTGCGCAGAGAACCCCCAGATGCAGAGTGGCTCACACGCTTTGGCGTGTCTACAAACACACACACAATTCTCCATATTTCTCTACACTCTCATGCCTGAATTTATTTTCGAGTGCATTGTAGTTCCTTGCAGTGTATATGAGTGTATGTGCGAGAGAGAGAGAAAGAATAAGAGTAGATTAATGAAGGGGGAAATGAATGAATGAAATCGAAAGAGCCTCGGCACAGGAAGGCCCGTACTTTGATCTTTCTGATCTTGGTGCCAACACGGACTTGCACTGGACACCTCCTCTTAGCACACACTGGGTCTTTCATCTGAGTACAAAGCCCGTTTCCACTTCCAACCCATTTCCATCACCACATCCCTCTTTCTCGAGTTCCAGTGTAATAAATGTTCACTGAGCACCCACACTCCCTGTTGCACCCAAGACCAGGCACTTCCTCGGGAATATCTCCTAGAACCCTTGCCAGCCCAGAGAGCAGGAATTACTGTCTCCCTTTGACAAAACGTAGCCAGGGTCCCCGGGTGTGCATGTGGGTACACGAAGGTGAACGCAGGTTCCCTAAGGACTGTTACCAACTCCCAGCCTGCAGACCCACCCATTCCTGCACCAGGGGCATTGCTCCACCCTCCCTCCAGCCCTCGCTCTAGATTCTCTACTTTATCCCACTGTTTAAAAGCCACAGAGAGCAGCTTGAGGGGGGGTAGACATGGGAATTCCATCCAGGTCCCCAGCCCCCTGCCTGGGCTGCTCCCACTCCCAGTAAATCAAAGGGAGAACTATGTTGTTTGGCTTTTCTACTTTAGGCACCAAAAGCATTTTCCTGCCCAGTCACTAACAGGGACTGGCAGTGACAGCTCCTGCCCATGGGCGTCCAGATGTGCCCACCCCCCAACCTCACCCCACCCCCAGGTTTGCAGCACTCTCCAGAGAACTCAGCTCCTGGAGTGGCCCAGGAACCCCCTGCCCAGTTCCACACACTGAGCCTCTGTGTTCCAGAGGAAACCAGGGCACCCAAATTCTGACAGCAGGGCTCTCTTTCACCAGCAGGAACCCAGAACTTGTTCCTTAGGATGCCAGAGTAAGGAAGAGGGAAGAGAGAAAGGAGACTCCCCCTCATCCAGGGTTACCTTGTCTCACACACAGGTTCAGACACACCTACAGTTACACAGGCACGCCCAGTCACTTACCCAAAACATAAGGAGACACAGAGTGACAAAGATGCTAAAGTTCACGGCTCACACACTGCGACTGTACCTATGACGCCCCAACTTCACCTGCAGTTCAACAGGACCTGAAAGGCACACCCTTGTTCCACATTGCCTCCCCCCGCCCCGGGGGCCGTTTCCACACGCAGCACCCACAGTCACAGGAAGCCACGCAGCGTGACCTGCAGATTAGTGGGCCACACTGGTACACACACCCAGAAGGGACAGAGTTGGACACACACACACACACACACACACACACACACACACACACACACACACACTTAACTGCCCCTAGGACTGCGAAAATCTAAGCCAGAGCAACCAAGTCCCACCCGGGCCCAGCACCTCACCCACCAGCGCTCACTAACACGCGGAAAGACAGACGCACAGCGGGCGTGGGTGAAGCTTCACAAAACCCCACCGGCAGAAATACGCTCGAGTTGTACACAAAGCCTTGGGGCGCGCCACACGCACACGCAGGTCCACGCTGTTATATCCAAAGTTCCTCGCAGGAAGCGCCAACACCCGGCTGCCCGCCGCACCCGCGCGCCAGCCTGCCCGCCGCTCACACCCCCTGGTTCTGCCCTTGACCACAAATGCGGCCGGGCCGGGTCAGGTTTGACTGGGCCGAGCGACGCCGGCAGCAGGGTGGTCAGGCGGCCCTGAGAGGCCAGGCTCCCCGAGGACCGGCGTGCGCCCCGGTTCCCTCGTCGCGTGTCCTTCGGCCGGGCCGCGAGGTCAGACTAGCTCTCCACGGTAGCCCCTCCCCGCCTCGGGCCTCCGCCTCCCGCCACCCCCGCAGTCCCCTCTCCTCGTGGGTACCTGTGCCGGGCCTCCCTCCCGGCCTCCCCACGCGGGCAGCTCCGCGCCGGGAGGCTGGCGGACGAGAGCGAGGGCGCGTCCTCGCCGGCCCCCACCAGCTTCCCTGCAGCCGGCGCCCGCCCGCCAGTGTCTCCGCTGCGGCGCAGCCCGGGAGGGCACGGGCCCGGCCGCCACCGGCTCTCCTTCCCCAGCTCCCGCCCGCCCCCTTCCCGGCCCAGCGCAGAGCCGCTGCCGAGGCGCACGTACCTGCTCGTGCCGCGCGGGGCTACACGGCGTCGGCCGGGGCCGCTGGGGTGCTCGGGGGAGGAGGGACCAGGGAAGGGGCGGGAGCCGGGGATCGCCTAGCGCCGCGGATCGAGCTCCGCCCGCAGCCGGCGAGGGCGCCCGGAGAGTTAGCGTGGGGAGGGACCGGGAGGGGGGTAACAGACTGGGGTGAGGGTGGGGGGCCATAGCTCCATCCTTCTCCCGCTCTCTTAGGGCTGATCTCCGGGCCAGGGGAACTGAAGCTTCGAGCGCGAGTTGCCGGGGCCCGAGGGCGAGGCGTTGGGGGGTGTGTGCTGAAGACCCCTCCCCCGCTGCTTGCTTGTGTCCACCGCCCGAGAGTCCGGACTGCGCCAAGCTCTGACGCCGCCTGCCCGCCCCAGCCCTTCCCGCTCTCGCCCGACACACAGGGCCCCCAGGTGGGTCCCAGGTCTTTAGGTCCGGACGGTCTTCTTGGACTCGTGAGGTTCCGTGGCTCAAGCGCGCCACCTGAGGGCTGAAAGAAAGCCTTTGACGAACGCCCCCTATTCGCCAGCCCCACTCCCACCTTCTCCTCTGCTCTTCTTTCCCCGTGGGACAGCGAGTGTGCAGCCCGAGAAAGGTGCTCTCTTGGTCCCCTGGAGCCCCGGGCGGTGGGTGTGGGTGAACAGGCGATGAGTAGGGTGACTTTCACTCTGCTTCTTTCCTTTACAGGGCCTGGATCAAGGTGAATCCAGTAAGGTGCCCAGAGCACAAGAGTTAAAGAGACACTCCCTTTTTGGGGCCACGGCCAAGTCCGAAGAGAAGTTTAGTCTGAAGATCATGGGTTCCTGGGAAGACTCCGTGGCCACTGGTGTGGCCTTAGGTAAGTCCTCTTGCTTCTGTGAGCCTCAGTGTTTGCCCCTGCTGATGGGGTCTTGAAAATGCGGGCTCCTATGGCTCTGAGAGGGGGTCAGCCATCTGGAAGGATACGAGGCAGAGGAGGGGCTCTGTCCTGGCACCTCAAGCCACCTTATTGGACCTGCCCTGCTCCAAAGGCCTGGGCAGTCCTCAACCACCAGGAGAACGGAGGTCACTCCGAAGCCACGTGTCTGGCCCTTTCAGGAGACAAAACCCAGGCAGGACCTCCAGGGTTGGGATGGAGTCAGTCTTTCTTCCCTTCCAGAGGCCCGGCCTATTGTTAAGGACTCCGAAGGTGCCACTAGGTGTGGCACAGACTCGGGAGAGTCTCAGTTCTACCACTCACAGCTGTGTGGCCTTGTGCAAAAGGCTCCCCTCTTGGAGCTCAGTCTCCTCATCTGTGGTAAGGGTTATGGGATTAGACGAGACCCTCCTTATGAAGCACTGGCAGTCCCCCCCCCCCCCGTCCCCCACCCGACCCCTCAGTCATGCACAGTCCTGCCTCAGCCACTGCCTGTGCCCTTCCTTCGGCCTGGGACACTCCTCTTCCTGATATCCCCGGAGCTCACTCTCTTACTTCCTTCAGCTCCTCACTAGCTCGGAGACACCTTCCCAAACCATCCTTTTAAAAATAACAGCGCCCAGTCCCCTTTACTCCTTAACTCTGAATTTTCCTCCATAGCACGGATCAACTCCTGACATTAGCTTGTCTTTGTTTATCATTACTCCTACTAAAAATGATTGCAGGGAGGCAGGGGTTTACTCGTTTCCCTCTCTGCTGTGTCCCTGGAGACTAGAAAAGGAGCCAACACATAGAAGGCCCGAGATAACTATTTAATAAATGGAGAATGGAGAAAGTAAGCAAATAGTTATTGAGCACCTACTTTTCCCCCTTTCAATCAGAGTCACCCATAGGCTGTGGTTTATAGCAAATACGTTTTTTTTTCACCTACAGCATAAACCTAGGGAATAAATAAGAATTATAGGTCCACAGTCTCTTGTTAGAGATGACATGATATGTATACTGCAATTTATAGAACACTCCAGTAGGTCCAGAGTAGCATCCCCAAATGAATGGATATTCACAGTAAGTGGGCTAGATAAAGAATATAAGTAGCCTCTCCTCAGTTCAGAAAAGGTATTGCCACAAAATGAGTCTGGAGGAAGAACTTCAAGTGTTCGAGCTTTGGGGGTTGGGAGCTGCGGATGAGGGGGTGTAGGTACATGGAAGAACAGAGCACTTCTGGCTGTCTGAGGTACCCCCAAAGCCTCTCCTGATATGCATTCGACGTGTTTCTTATGGACATCATTTTCTCCTAAGAAAAGCTAGTCCAAAATGAATTACTAGTAACCATTTGAGCTTTCAGAGAAGACGCTGAAAAAGTAGTTGATCATTTCAGGTGTGTATGGATTGTCCAGTAAAACCCCATTGGTTGGTCTATGTGAAGAAATGAAAAGTCTGATTTAGGCAAGGCTGCCCACCCATTTCCTCACTCACTCATTCCTCTGTGTTTGCCACCCCATCCTTTCCTTTGCCCTGTTTATTCAAGCCCCAGCTTGAATTATACCCTTCCTGCCATCTCAGCTCCGGGCATCTCAAACCACACTCATCTTCCCTTCCCTGACTGCCCATTTTACCTTAGATCCCTCTGTGCTAGGTAACATGCCAATCATTGCTTTGTGCACATGTATTTTACAAGCATTGCTTCCCCAGCAAGACCACATCCTCCTTGAAAGAAAGACAGGAACTACATTGTAGACTTCATCTGTGACTTCCATAAGTAAGAGAGGAGAACTTTGTAACATATGAGTTTGGGGGGTCAAGTGAATTTGAGAAATGCTGAATAATTTGTTCCCCTGTTGGGAATTTGCAGTGCATCTTGGCCTCAAAGGCCGTGGGGAGTCTTCCTGTAAAGAAACCTATTTTAGCTTCATCAACCATGCATTTCCCCTTCATGGTTGACCTCAAAGCTCTCCTTTCCACTAGGAATATCCTGCCAGGCTTTTTTTTTTTTTTTTGCTTTGTTTTGTGTTTTTCAATTCATTTAAACTAAAAACAAGAAAGTTCACCCTCTTTCTTCCCACTCCCCTCCTCTGACAATCACCCATATGTTCTCTGTATCTGTGAGCTTGAGTTTATTTATTTATTTATTTATTTATTCCGCATATAGGACAGACTAAATAGCATTCGTACTTCTCCACCTGAGTTATTTCACTTAGCATAATACTCTCCGAGCCCATACGTGTTGTCACCAATGACAAGATTTTATTCTTTTTCATGGCCGAATAATATTCCACTGTGTATAATATGAACAAAATATATCTGTGCCACGATTTCAGTATTCATTCGTCCTTTGATGGACACTGAGGTTGTTTGCATGTCTTGGCTGTTGTAAATGATGCCACAACAAGCACAGCGGTGCAGAGATCTTCCCCAGTTTGTTTTGTTTTCCTCTGCTACACACCCAGGAGTGGAACTGCTGGGGCATGTCGTAGTTCTACTTTTCATTTTTTGAGAAATTTGCATCCTGTTTTCCATGGTGGCTGCATCAGCTTAACATACCCACCAACAGTGACCAACACGGTGCATCCTTACCAACACTTGTCATTCCTGGTCTTTTTGATTATTTTAACGAGTGCGAGGTGATAATCTCAGGGTGGTTTTGATTTGCGTTTCCCTGATGATGACTGATGTAGAGCATCTTTTCACATACGTGTTGGCCATCTGTATGTCCTCTTGGAAACATGTTCATTCTGATCTCCTGCCCACTTTTAAATCAGATTGTTCGGTCATGTATATAATATGTGTATCATATTATTGGCACTCTCCCTCTGCCTTGCTGCAGTTCCTCAGCACCACCCAGGAAAGAGCTTATCCACTCATCTGGAGCCCTGATTATTTTATTTCTTTATTTGTAGAGAGAGTGGGGAAGGGAGGGAGAAAAAGAGGGTGAGAAACATCAATGTGAGAGAGAAACACTGATTGGTTGCCTCTCGTACATTTCTAACCAAGGTGAGGTCACAACCCAGGCCTGTGCCCTGACTGGGAATCGAACTGGTGACAACGCCCAACCAACTGAGCCACACCGGTCAGGGCTGGAGCCCTGATTCTTGCAACTGCCACCTAGGTGGCACCTCCAGATCACCTGGTTCTGGTCCTGCTTCGTCCTCAGAGCAGTGACTAGCCGCTGATCAGTGAGAGTGAAGGGTTAAAATCTTTCCCTCTTTTGTGTGAGAATTATACCTTCAGTTAACTGTCTAGCACTGTTTCCTTGGAAACAGATAAACATGTGTCCACTATGTTACTAGGCAACATTGCTGTGGTAAAAATGACCCCTAAGGAGGAGACTAGAACGATCCATGTGCTGATGGGCTAGAACTGGAGATATTAGCATGAACTCGTGCTTAGCTTACTACAGATGCAGATGACTCCATATAAAAATATTTATGGTACATACACTCAGGTTAGGACACATGCATAATAATGTCCTTTCTCTGTCAGGAAAGAGGTGCTAGAAGCAATGGTACTGCCTGACAGTGAGCACACCAAGTACCCAGATCTTGGTTTCTAATACCATTCTCCAGTAAACAGAACCACAGGGAAATGGCTGATTCTAGGACTGGGGCAGGGCATATACTAGATGAGCCTGGAGCATCACATAGCGCCAGAAAGTAAGGAAGTGCTTTAGTAACCAAACACACCACACACACCCCCAGGTTGAGGTGTGTCCGAGGGCATAGGGGCCAACTGAAAGAGCTCCCAGTGGCCAAACCTGGAAAACTTCTACCAACAAACTAAATAAAGGAATATTGGGTCATAATCTACAGTATGATAAGTGAAAAAGAAATGGGGAGAAAAGATAAATCTCCCATGCAGAATTCCAAATATGTAGATACTCCATCCTCAAGGAGCAGAAACGTAACCCCCAGTTTTTAACTGCGGGCTGAGCATAGCGCCCTCTAGAGGGTACAGCATGAAAGGGAGCTGGGATAGGGGGTGGGCAGGGGAACTTGCCGAGGAGAAACCTGACAAACCTGGTTACCTTAGGCGGGTGATCAAGGTCAACGTCAACAGTCAAATCCTGTCCATAGTCTGCACCCTGGATATGATGTGATATGAATGGCACTTTCCCCCTGGGTCTTCCTCCCCAAACCCGTATCGTTCGTCTAACCATGCGATGAACATGAGACAAATCCCAACTGAAGGACATTTTTGAAAAACACCTGAGCAACACTCGTCAAAACCATCAAGATCATCAAAAACAAGGAAAGTTGGAGAAGCCGTCGGCCAAGAGGAGCCTGAAGAGACATGATGACTAAATGCAGTATGTCGTCCCCGATGTGGTCCTGGAACAGGAAAAGGGCAGTAGGTGAACACTAACGGAATCCGAATAAAGGACTTTAGCTAATAATGTATCAGTGTTTATTAATTGTAACAAGCGTATCATGTTAATAATAGAGGAAATTGAGTGTGGGATATATGGGAACTCTCTGTATGATCTTCCCAATTTTTCTGTAATTTAAAATTGTTCGGAAAAAATGAAGGTATTTCTTTTTTAAAAAAAAGACCTCTGATAGGTAAATTGCACCTGGGCTGAGAGGAGTTATAAAGACACGGTGGGAAATCGCACTTTGTAATTCACGATGACTTATAACTGGGCGGCTCCAATGACGCTGGCTCCATGAGACATGAAGCTTTTAAGCAGGTTGGCTCCTGTGCCCACCGGTGGGGACTTCACTGCCGTGCACCGGCGATGCACTGTCCTGCCCGATGGTGGCAAGGACTGCCGCCGGGAGAGGAGTGCCCGATGCTAGCATTCACTGAGCGCCGTGCTAGCACGCGGAGGGGCCTGTCCTGTATCCTGTGGAGAACGTCAATGCCAAGTGTGGCGTAGGGTCATCTGTTGAGTCTGAGAGTGTAGCTGAACCTCAGAAGACCCTTTATGGACATTGCAGTGGGAGAGGCACAGGAGAGAGATTTGCATTTTGAACACATTCTCCCTCTGGCTGCTTCCAGGGGACAAGAGTGAACACAGAGGCCGTTTGGGAAGCTACTGTGGTCATGTTGGCGTGCGGTCCGTCCTCGATCAGTTCGCTGCAGTGATGTGCAGTGATGTGCCCCAGCAACGTGTGGGCCTGTGAGAGAGGGAACGACGTCCTCTTGTAGAACCTCAGATCATCACTTAATCCAGAATTTTCCAAAGGCTAGTGGTATGTAACATTTATCTATAGATCAATGTATTTCAGTTATGTATTGCTACATAACACATTACCCCCAAACTTAGCATCTTAAAAGAAAATCATTGTTTATTTGCTCGCTTTTTCAGTTTGGGCTGCATCTGGGGAAGGGGAGGACAGCCTAATCCTGCTCTACTTGGTGTCAGCCGGGGTGGTACAAACACCTGAACGCTGACTAGAAAGGCCCAGACTTGGCCGTGTGTCCGGGCACTTAGTTCTCACTGTCAACAGGTTGTTCTCTTTCTCCTCTCTCCAGGTGGTCAGCTTGGGCTTCCTCACCCAAGGGTGGTCTCGAGGTAGAGTTTTCTGTGGTACTCGACTTGGCTGAGACTACCAAAGAAGACGCTACTGGAGCTTCTTAAAGCTAAGGGTTAGAACAGACGTGGGCCACTGCTGCTGCATCCTGTTGGTTTAGCGCAGGCCAGAGGCCAGCCCAGGGTCAAGGGCAAGGGTCTGCGTGGGGCATGGACACCGAGAGGCATGGATCCCTGGGGACAGTGACAGGCCACCACTGTCGGCACTGCACCTACACACACTCGTATGTATATGTGTCCACTTTAATGGCTAGGCATTCTTAAAGTGTTTTAGAAAAATATACGACTAGCTCATGAAACTAAAGATGTCATGGATCACATTACTTAGAATGAGGGTAGAAAACCTGTGTCTATATAAGGCTGACAGCAGTAAGAGGGGAGGAGGGAGGTCCGGACTGTTTGAAAGGGGCGAAGGGATGAGCCACAGAATGTAAATGGAGGGCCCGTGGACATGGACAGCGGTGTGGGGATTGACTGGTGAAGTGGGGGGCAGGCTGGGCGGAGGGGGTGAAAGGGAACAGTTAGGACCACTGTGATGGCACGAACAGTGACAAAGCAAAGAAGGAATATGTCTGTATGAAGTTGGGACACTGCCCGATCTGCTGGTGTCTCCCCACAGCCACGTCCCTTTCTTCCCCCGGACGCAGTCCCTGAGCAGTAGCTAGGGAAGTGCCCTCAACGTAAGAACTCCATTTCCCAGTCTCCCTTGCAGTGGGGTAGGACCAAGTGGACAGCAAGCTGTCAGAATATCAGAGAAGGCGGTGTGGGCAAAATGCATTGCGTGTTCTAACGGAAGGTGTATGCCCACCTTCTCCCCTGAGTCATCCTGCTGCCTGGATGCAGCCCTGACGGCGGGAACTGGGGCAGCCGTCTTGGACCGTGAGCTGGAAGGATGTCGGGATGGGAGCAACGTGGAAACACCAGCCTGGGTAGTTTCCCATACTTCTATTTGTTAGAGAAATAAACTCCTATCTTGTATAAGCTGTTATTCAGATTTTCTGTCACTCAGTAAAAAAATCTATTACTCTAGAACAGGATCAGTTTAAAGACAAATATAAGTAAATCAAAGCAGAGATGGGAGGCACAAGCTGAGGAGGAGATACGTGAGTAGCTGAAGTTTGAAAACTATGGACCACGTCTGACCGCCAGTGTTCCAGGTGAGAAAACTCTGACGACAGCCTGCAGTGTGTCCAGGAGGGTGATGTGAAGGCATAGCCTTGGTAAGATTGAGGTTTCTCTAGGTGAAGGAAGGGGGAGGAAGGAAAAAGTATCCCTGCAGAGGGAACAACATGTAACAGGCTCAGGGATGAAGCAATAGCAATGAGTTGCTTGTGTGTTTAGTGGACCGTCGCTCACGTAGGCTTCGCCGTATGCCAGGCACTGTTCTCACTGCTTTACAAATACTAACTCACTTAGTCATCTAGCCACCTTACCCTGCAGGTGCTATTATTATCCCCACTTACAAGGAGAAAACAGAGACACAGAGTGGTTAACAACTTGCCCAAGGTCACACAGCTGGCATACTGCAGATCCAGGATTCAAATCCAGCCCCCAGTTAGGGCCCATAACCACTCTACTGGGTGCCATCATAATTTCCAAAGCACATGCAAAACTCCTGATTGTGAATACTATCCCGTGTTGCATTTGGGACAAGTCACTGTCAAGGGAGAGGAAATGGTCCTATGTCCACACTGAGGGTTCGCGTAAGCGGAACCAAGGGCCCCTGACTTCCAAGTTGATTGGGAGACTTCAGAGAGACCTAGAGCCTCGGGGCTGACCAGCCACGTGCCTCGTCTCCCCCACCCCATCCAGTTTCATCTGTCTCTGAGCACCTTGCTGAATCTGGTCCCTGGGTTTGTTTACTTGTTTTGTATTTATGCTCTGGCACCAGCCTGGCTCGTCTGGTTTTCTGGAAGCTCTGAATCTTCTATGGAGTGGCTCTGACAGCATGGTAATGGGGCAGAGCTCAGGGGTTTGAGGAAATGAAGGGTTGGTCACGTCCAGGCCCCAGAGGGAGTGACCACACACAGGCCCACACGCATGTACATCTTTAGCCAGCTCGGCTGACATTCCCGTCCTCTCCACCTGGTCTGTCTGAAGCTCCCGGCCTTGGGAAATGAAAATCCTGGGTGCTGCGATCTTTCCCTGCTCTGGAAAGTAAAAGGAGGGAGATTAAAATCCACATTCCCAGCCTCTGGAAAAGAAAGCACCTCCTGCTGGAGTTTCGTGAGGACAGAGACCGTGTCTTCTCCATTCGTGTGTCCTGGTCCCCGGGCCAGCACAGAGCCTGGTGCACTGGAGGCTCTGGGCCAGCTGGATTTCAAGCCATTCCCTTGGGGAGGGTGGGTCCGGGAAGAGATGAAGGGCCTTGGTGGAGCACCTTCCATGGTCTGGTCCCTTGGTGGGTTTCGCGTGTGTTCTCTCACCCAGTTCCCCACCCCAGCTCTGACGGCTGGCTAACTTGGAGTTTACCTGGGGAAGGAATTGTGGTTCAAATTAATCAGGCAACTTGCCCAGGGACACTCTTCCTTCTACACCATTCTGCTTCACCAGAGTCTCTACCACCTTGTCTGGGCCAGAGGCTGTCCTTCCCTGACTTACGGACATAGAACTGTGTTGCTTGGGCATGGGGCAGGCGTGTGTGGACATATGTCCACAGGGCAGCTGTGTACAGAACAGAAGGCTGGAGTACCCATTCATAGGACTCTCACGTCTAGCACAGATGCACTTAAAGCGGTACACGGGACTCGTGTACACGGCACAGGTGGAGAGGACACATCATAGACTGAGTTCCCCCAGAACTGGATCTGAGACAAGAATTTGAGGGCAAGCAGCGTATTTGGAAGTTAGTCCCAGGAAGCACAGTGGAGGAGTGTGGAAGTGAGACGGGAAGGGGAAGGTTCCCCCACACTGGCGAGAGGAAGGTGCATTGACAAGCACGTGACCACAGAGAGCAACTGGAGCTCAGTCCTGCCGGACTGAGAATTGTCCTACCCAGGAGCCGAGCGAAGGGAGGCATTTATCCACCAGCACATAATTGTCACTGTTAAGGGCTGTTCCCAGCATGCCCAGCCTGTCCCCTGCACAGTTCAAGCATGTTCCCTAAGCAGAGAGTCAGGTGTGCTTTGCAGCCCAAACCTTTGGGCACCTGTGAAGGAGGTGAGCATCGAGGGGTATGTATGGGGCCCTGGCAGCATTTTCTAGTGAGTGCAGGAGCACAGAGCATGTGCTCAGGCCTCATGAGTGCACAGAGACAGGACACAGGCAGAAGCCTAGTGATTAACTTACCAACCTTGCTTGTCCCGGCCAACGGGGGGACCCTCTGGAAGGGGAGAAACAGCCTCAGGAGGACAGGCGGTGCTGGGACCCCGAGCCGACTGCGCTGCATCCCCACACTCCCTCTGGGTGGCGTGAAGGCGTGTGCTCACGTGGGAGGAAGGGAGGGTGAGGGGGTTTGAGGGCTCTAACATGTGGAAGCCGCTCTCTGCTAAATGTCTGTCTCGTTTGTGTTTTACTACGTGGGGGAGAGGACAGCCCCAAGGCTGGGTGGGGTGGAAGTCAGAAATGGAGGCAGAGCGCAGTGACATCTCTGAGTCCACTTGCCCCATTCAAGAGATGGGGATGATCTCAGGGCAGGTCACCCGCGACTCTCGAATCTCGAGTTTCCCCTCTGCCCTGTGAGCATCACAGAAGTCCTCTCTCTGCTATGAACTTCACAGGGCTGTTGTGCGGAGCAGATGAGGTCGTGAACAAGAAAACATGAACTTGGAAGGAAATAAACATGGACTTGGAAGGAATACAATGTAGAGGTGGGGATAGTATAGAAAGGGCCCGAGTGGGGGAATCCAGGGACCTGACTGCCGCCGCCGGCTCTGCTGCTGCGCTTTGGGACATTTGTTTGACTTCTGTACTGAAGCAAAGACTAAAATGGTGTTTTTAATAAAACAGAACGTAATTCTCTCTCGTGTAAAAGTGTACTTGGCAGTTAAGTCTGGCGTGGAGGCTTCCCCAGCCACAAGAGGCCTGGGTTCCTTCTGTCCTGTTGCTCTGCTGTCCTCTCCTTTGTGGTCCACAGTGGCTTAGCCACCGCCCTTGGGGCCGAATGCCAGTTAACAGGAGGGGGGGAGATACAGCAGCCCCCCTCCTTCCTTTTAAGGACACAACCCAGTATTTGCACAAACCCCTTCCATTCATATCCCATTTAATCACTTGGCCACACTTACCTGCAAGGGACACTGGGAATGCAGTCTTTTGCCATGAGTGACTAGGAGAAGGGACACAGAAGGACAACCTATTTTTGTCACAGCTGCTGAATTGCTCGGGCGCCTCGTAGCTCCACCTGAGCCCTCATTTCTTCCTTTGCAAATTCATTCATTCCTTCATTCGTGTATTCATTCCAATATGTGACAGGCTTGTGCTGTAAAGTACCATTTTTGAACCACTCGACTGTTAATGGATCCTCTTAGGTATAAGGTTTAAGGTCTTTCTTGCTCACTGCTATACCCCCCAGCAGTGGCTGCGGAGCCTGACGCACGGAAGCCATGTTATTAGCTGCCCGTGGATGATGAATGGATGGTGATTCTGGTTTTTGTATTCGGTGAAGACATTTATCCTTACTCAGAGTTCAAGTTCCCACCCTTTTCAGGTTCCCTGGCTCCACCTTCCCTTATCCCCACATGCCGACCAAGCCTTTCTGAGCCCATGAAGTAAAATGTGCTCTAAGCCAGAATCCTAAGAGTGGGATTAAAAAATAAATGGAAGTGTATCAAAACAAGTAATCACAAGGAATGGCTTTTCAGGGGAATGAGGTGTCAGCACCGGAGGCCAAGGGCAGAGCGCCAGACTCCGACTGCCACGCACTCCTATCCACCCCACTGCTGTGCTGGGCAGAGAACCCACTGGGCCTGCCCAGGAGGTCGCAGATGGCCTGGCTTGGGCCCTGCTCGGCTCTCCATCACTTTGAGACAACAGGCAAGACCCCCACACAGGTCAGGGGGGACAGATTTTAATTCCAGCCCTGTTGCTTACCTGTGGGGGGATCCTGGGAAAATCCACGCCTCTTCCAGTGTCAGTTTCCTCATCTGTAAAAAAGGGGCTACAGATAGGATCCATCTGGAATCATCCATAAAATGCAGGTAACAACGGCACTTCCTCGTACCCACAGGTTCCTGTCCCAGCTCACAGCCCCCTTAGCATCTCAGTAATTTTTTTCACAGTGCATCAGGCCCAAAGAAATACTTAACAGTTATTTACTAAGCAATTAGTTTTAAACAACTTAATCATTGTAGTTTGCACAGTACCCAGCAGATGTTATTGTGTTTCCCTCGAAATTTTAAAATATTGTGCGGCACCTCTGTGAGAATTCCGCCTTGCCTCAGGGTGCCGTGGCACATGATCCGGGAACTGCGGCCACACGGGTTTGAAGAGGAAAGGAAGTTATGTATGGCAAGGGCTTAGCATGATGCCCGGTCTGGAGTAGGAGATAAATAAATGTTGGTTGTCCTGCATGGTCCTTCAAGTCTCTAGTTCTTTCAGGGACTTCTGCCACTGCCACTCAGCCATCCGTCCTGTCCCCACTCCTGCCACCTGCTGATTTCTTCTGGCTGTCTTCTCTCTGGGCCCTCCAGGCCTGTGGCCCCACTTCTGAACTAACTTCCTTCTTGGTGCAGAATTGCTGGTTCACTCCTTCACCCCTCCCCAACTCCACGAATTTGACATGACCTCTTCCTAGGGGCATGTACATCCCTGCCCCTTAACTTCAGGATTGGTACCTGTGAAAGTGACAGTGTGACAGTTACGAGCGAATGCCTTAAGAGTCCTCATGTGGTTCCACTCACTCTCTTATCCTTTGTCAATGTGAAGGGAAGAACACGCCCCCGTGGCCCAGTGACTCCAGCAGGAGGACGAGAGACCCGTGAGTGAGGCTCAAATCTGCAGATCTCAAGTTTGACACATTCCGTCCCTGCCAACCCACAAACTCAAAAGTGAAAATAAGCGGTTGTTTGAAAGTATGGAGTTTTGGAGAGGCTTGTTCCAGGGTGCCCTTCTGGCAATCCAACCTCTGCGTCTGTGGCAAATTCACCACACTCTCCAAGAGAAGATCTGATTGGTCGTGCAGGCACCACCCGGAACACAGTTCCTTTCACACCAGTGACCCCAGGCTGAGGAGCTCCTCCCTGCCCAGTCTGTAGATGACCAAGATGACTGCTGTGGACAGGGGCACCCATCTCTGATCCAGGCAGTTGCCCCGTAATGACAAGATCGTGTGCCATGGAGCCTGGTGACCCGCTGAGAAGAAATTATTTCTGGCCCCTGTGTGCCAAAGGCGTGTGAATGTGGCAGGTGAGAGTTTCTCAGATCCTCTTCAGTTCTAAAGGGTGACAGCTGCCCTGGCTGGTGAGGCTCCGTTGGTTGGAGCAGCATCCCGTAGACCACAGGGGGCAAACACAAGGCCCGAGGGCCGAATCAGGCCTCCACCTTGTTTCATCCAGCCTGGCTCCTTGTTTTCACCCTGCGGCAACACCAGGCTCTCTCACTTAACAGTCAAGGAGTAGTCACACTTACGCAGTCCTAAATTACAATCAGCCCTTTGAAAGCAACTGGGAGGCTGATGTGGCCCCCGGTGAGAATGAGTTTGACGCTCCTGTCGTGGACCAAAAGGTTGTGGGTTTGATTTCAGGTCAGGGCACGTGACCAGGTTGGTGTTGCGATCCCTGGTCGGGGTGTGTACAAGAAGACAACCTATTGATGCTTCTCTCTCACATTCATGTTTCTCTCTCTCCATTCTCTCCATCTAAAAAAAAAAAAAAAAACAATTGAAAAAATGTCCTCAGATAAAGATTTAAAAAAAAGAAAGAAGTTTGGGGGGAAAAAAGAGTGGCAGCTGGACAAGGAGAAATTGCAAATAGAATTTTCTCTGCGTGTGGCTGTCAGGATGCATCTCAGGCTGGAAGCCCTAGTGTACAGGAAATATGACACTTCTTACGACTCAATTTAGCAACTCCTTTGAGCCTCGTTATGCCAAAGACAGAAAGGACAAGGTCTAAGTTCACGCAGAAAGTTGGGTGGAGCTGGGTGAGAACCCAGGTGTCCTGGCTTCTTACCCAACACCCCTTGCAGCCCAGTCCCTCTCACACTTGGAAGCAGCCCCAGGCCCCACTGCTGAGCAGCAAAGCCCCTACTCCAGCCTCCCTGATCGTCTGGGCTGTGCTTCCGCACTGCACTGAGTGCCCACCGCTTGGAAGATTTCCAAGCAACGCTTGCCTCCTACTGAGTCCCAATCTGCCTCCCTGCGTCCTGTACCTACTGCCCTGGCTCTATATTCCAGAGCTACACTCAATGTGCACTTTTTTCTTTAATTCATAAACATTTGCTACAGTTTGTACTTCTATAAATTCTATTTATTTCTTTTTCAAATCTGCCTTTTTACTGAGGTGTAATTGACATGAGCTCTCTATTAGTTTCCAGTGTATGACAGAGTGATTTGATGTTTGCATGTATTGCAGCATGATCGCCACAATAAATGCAGTTACCATCCATCACCACACATGTTACAGGGTATTTGTTTCCTGTGATGAGAACTTTGGAGAGTTACTCACTCAGCAACTTCCAACATGCAACACAGCACTGTTAACCACAGTCGTCACACTGGGTGTCCGGGTGTTGCACCCCCATTACTTATTTATTTTATAACCAAGTTTGCACCTTTTCACTCTCTTTTCCCATGTCACCCCCCACCCCGCCCACCTCTGGCAACCACCAGTCTCTCAAGTCTGCCTTTTAAAAATAGTGTCTTTATTCTTACATTTTTTATTTCTTTTTGTATGACTTTGATTTTTTAATCCTTTTCAAAATACTTTGTTAACCTCATCGGAAGTTCTTTGGGGAGGAGGGGTCTGACCCTGCTGTTGAACATGTCTGCGGACTCCCACTTACGGTGGGTTGTTTCTTTGTGTGTTTTGTAACTTTGGATTGTGATTCCTCTTCAGGGAAGTTTTATCCACGGGCAGCTTGGTAGCCTGGGTTCAGAGCAGCCCCTCCAGAATGGTTTACACTTGTTTTGTGGGTCACCTCACCTCTTTATCTGAGATCACTCTGTTAAGTTTAGTTTGGGGTTCCTAGCTCATGTGGATAAAATAAAAAGTCGTCACGAATCTACATGAGCATAAGTCTTCCTTATTTTCATCATAACATCAATTTGATTATTGTTCGTGTTTGTCCCCTCTGATGCCGGCCCTGGGAAAGCAGAACATGAGTCTCTGATTTCGAGCGATCGCTCCGGTGCCTTCAGCAGAACTCGACGCACAGTAGGCACTCAGTGTTTGCTGAAGGAGAGAATGAAGGCACATCCACTTCAGAGTGTGTCGTGAAGGGCACGTGGTGTGTCAGTTATTAGGGCTGTGTTCGCTCGTTAGAAATGCGGTTTATGTACATGAACAGCAATTAAAATACAAGAAAAGAAATGAGGTTTATTGTCTCACAAAACAGGCAAACGCTCAATTCTGTGAGGCAGGGGTTTCAAAAGCCTGGGCGATTTTCCTGTCTCAGGGTTGCAAGATGGTTACTGTAGCTCCAGGCATCACGTCCACATTCAAGGCAGAAGGATGGGGAAGAAAGTGGGAACAAAGGGGGAGCATCACTGACATTCTTCCTTGTATCAGCAGGGTGAACGTTTTCCTAGAGGTCAAATGGTAAATTTCTGTTTTGATCTCATTTGCTGGAAATGGGGTGGCTGGGCACCCCAGAAGCAGGGGGACTTGGAGAGCGAGCACCTTTATCTAGACTGTATGGATAGGTGTGGAAGAAAGGGAGGGGGTTGGGGACACAGGTGGAATAGATGGGGTATTTGTCCCAGATGACTCTACACATGTATATATCAAATATATTGTCATATATGACACATATTATATAATAAGTAACGAATGAGGT
This sequence comes from Artibeus jamaicensis, assembly GCF_021234435.1. NCBI lineage: Eukaryota > Metazoa > Chordata > Mammalia > Chiroptera > Phyllostomidae > Artibeus > Artibeus jamaicensis. The sequence goes on along the minus strand of NW_026521924.1, from coordinate 14,216,113 downwards.
TTTACATATAAACAATAGACATATATACTTTATAGAGAGAGATTATAGGTACATGTACCCTACAGCCCTCAGAAGGGGACACCTGTCCTTATGACAATTACTGCTCTTATGACACCAAGCTTTGCAGTCTCTGTGATTCTACTGATGTCAGACCCTGGATCCCGGAACTCACAGGCACGGAGGCACCGATATCCGGGTGGTCTCCCTCCAGCCCTCCCTCCTTTTTCACTTCAGAGCACTGACGCCCTTTAAAAAAGAATCAACCTACATTTTCCAATGCGAGCCACTTCCTGATCTCATTAACTTCATCCTCGGTGACTTGGCCAGAGCCTGCTTCCAGCTCGCAGCAGGCGGGAGACGTGTAAGTCAAAGGTCCCTCAGCCCCATCTCCGGGTCAGCATCAAGGTCTCTCCAAGGACACTGAGATGAAGACAGCAGAGGAGCCAGCCCCGAATCTTGGGCAGACCCTGGAGTGGCTGAGAAAGGAACTGGTAAGGCTTCGCGTTTCTTTTTACCTGATGCCTGCACCCCAAATATCCTAAGGTCTGTTGGTGTCCCCTCCCCAGGTGCCCCACTGGCTGGGACAGAGACGGCAGGCTGGGGCGTAGGCCCTGCAGGCACCCCCTGGGGCCAGCCACGCAGTGCACAATTGCCATCTCAGGTGCAGGGATAAGTAGGTCATGGCCTACATAGGCGGCTCTGGGGGCAGTGCTTGCCAGACTGGTTCTAGAATATACTGAATCCTGGGTATGGGCCCGCCTCTGCCGCCAAGTGGCTCCTAGCAAGGGGCTTTCCCTCTTCGAGCCTCAGTTTCCTTGTGTAAGGCGGGGATAACAGTAGTGTCAACACTGCAGGGGTTACTGTGGGAATTCGGGGAGGAGATGTAATTCACTCGGTGTTGCCTGCTTGGCATATCTACGCAGGCTATTCCAGTCCTGACCCGGGTGGGCCTGGAGTACACTCACGTCTTAGCCTGGGTGTACAGCGGGTCCAGCCGGTCAGGACTGTAAACGGAGGCTCAGGCTCGCACACAGAGTGGGGAACTAAGGATTTACTTGGAGGTGCAAGCCCAGAGCAGTGAGAGTGAGGGAAAAAGCAAGTGGAGACAGAAGCTGAGGCTGTGGGAGGTGAGACATGCACTGGGTTACCAAGCTGACAGCCACTTCAGAAGGAGTCTTGAGGAGGCCCAGCGGATGGATCTCTCAGGAGTGGGCTTATCTGGCTGCAGGTTTTCTCTGCAGGGGTTGAGGGATGAGCTGCACCCCGGGGGAGAGAGAAAGAAGAAGAGAGGTATCTGCCCAGCTAACCCGGGTCTCCCACTGCCCGATGGTGAAGGTCCGCCCAGGGGCGCTAACTCTCCTGAACTGAACTCTCCACATTCTGTTTCTTCATCTCTCGGTGGCTGCTGCAGATGCTAGGTCTTATGCCACTCCCTGTGGTTTTTCCCCAAGTACAAAATTAGAAGGTGGCCCAAAGTGTAGGGGGGACATTAGCTAAGAGCAAGAGGCAGTTCAGGGAACCCCTGAAGACACCCATAGTGTATATCCCATAATACCCCAGATTCTCCTTCTCGGGAAGGACAGGTAGGACTGTCCAAAAATGACCTCTCTGGATCGTCTGGCAACAGATCAACAGGAATCCAGCCCTGTCCGCACCCAGGTGAGTGGGGCTGACCCGTAGGGCTTCTCTTGGGACCAGGGGACTCCAGATGCAGGAGCTGGAGCTTGTTGGAGTCCTCAGGCCCCCAGGGGCTGGCCAATGGGCCTTCCTCGTGCTCCCCTAAATACTGGGCACCTGTGCTTGGCTGCCTGGTGCCCATACCCAAAGTGCCAGCTTCCCGCTGATAAAGCACCTCTCTCTCACCCCGTGGAGAGGGAAAACAGGCAGGGTTGGAGGAGTCTATGTGGGGCATGGCCTCCGAGGTCCAGGAACCTCCCTGCACGCTATGCGAAAAGGTGGGAGCCTTGAGTCTCCTCTTGCCAATTCCTGACTCGTGAACTTCCCATTCCAGCCCATTTTTACCTCTGTCACGTAACTCCATCAGGTCCCCTGTGGAGCCCAGCCAAGAAGCCCCACCTGACTGGCAGGGGAGGACCAGCACTGGATAGTGACTTTCTGTAGCAGAAGGAAAAAATCAGTAACACCGGTGACTACCGTGGACCAAAGTTCAGTGCGCTCCCTCCTCCCCAGGATGGTGGAAGCCCCCAAGTTCTGCTGGGATCTAAAGGAGGGGAGACCCACCAATCCCACTTCTGGGAATATAATGTAAAAACCCCAAAACACTAATTTGAAAGAATCTATATGCACCCCTATGTTCATTGCAGCATTATTTACAATAGCCAAGATCTGAAATTAGCCCGTGTCCATCAGTAGATGAGTGGATAAAAAAAAAAACCTGTGGTATCTTTATACAATGAAATACTACTCAGCCCTAAAAAGAAGGAAATCTTACCTTTTGTGACAGTGTGGGTGACCTAGAGATTATTGTGCTAAGTGAAATAAGCCAGTCAGAGAAAGAAAAATACCACATGATCTCACTCATATATGGAATCTAATGAACAGAGTAAACTGAGGAACAAAATAGAAAGAGAGGCGTAGATACATGGAACCCACTGACAGCTGTCAGAGGGGAGGGAGGTTGGGAGACTGGATGAAAGAAGGTGAAGGGATTAACCAAGAAATACATGTATATAACACACAGATACAGGCAACAGTGTGGTAACCACCAGAGGGTAGGAGGAGGTGGGCCAAGGGGGCAAAAATGGGGATGAAAAGAAACTTGGCTTGGGGCGATGGGTATGAGATGCTGCGTGCAGAGGATGTCTTATTGAGTGGTACACTTGAAACCTGTATGGTTTGCGGAACCAGTGTCACCCCGATAAATTCAATTAAAAATAAATAAAAGAGGGGAGAGAGCTGCAGCCGTCTGTGACAACAGGGCAAACCAGCCGGATGACGAAGCGTCATCATTCAGGAGGGACAGAGCTGCCTGCTGCAGAGCTCCAGCCCCCTGAGCTCCGGCCTGCTGAGCCCCGCACCTCCCGCCTTGTGAGGCAGGACGCTTCCCTGCTGTCCAAGGCGGTTTAGCCTGGGTTTTTGGCCCTCTAGGCCACGGACATGGAGCCCACCACCTTTCTTAACACTGCCTTTATGTCCAGTGAACACATACCCAGACCTGGTGCTAAAGGGCAGACGGGTAGGGGGAAAGCGTGGGTGGAAAAACACAGACAACATTTTCCCAGGAATTAGGAAGGGATGGCCCTGCCACCACCCGAGGCGCAGCTGGGGGAATCCCTGTGTTCTCGGAAGGGGTCACCTTCAAGTGTCCTCTTTCTAGCTCTCTCCTCTCTTGGTAGCCTGGCTACTGCTGGAGTGGAGGAAATGGGCTTTGTCTTCTTATTTGTCAAGTAATTAGTTTGTCATGAGAGTAAAAATAAAAGTAAGTAGTATTTTTAATAGAGAAATGTCTGTCACTATCTTTTAGAGAAAGAGAGACAGAGAGACAGGGTGAGGATGCACATCCTGGTCAGCGGTCCTCCGGCTGCCTCGGCAGGGACACCTAGTCCCCGGGGTCACCTCTGCGGGAGGAGCCTGGGTTGTCACACAGAGGGATGAGGCGGGGGTACTCTACACTATAAGCCCCAGTGCGGCTTTGAAATTTTATATCATGGATAAGAATGACCTAGTCAGGATGTAATTTCAACATCTTACAAGAGGAGGCGCAAGAGGGAAAACGTAGGAAGGGAAAACACCCTCAGGGGAAGTGGGAGGAGTGGAGGTGATGAGGGAGCATTGTAGGGTCTTGAAGCAGCACTTCTCAAAGTTTTTGGTCTTAGAACCCTTCACATTCTTAAAAGTGACTAAGGACACAGAAAAGCTCTTGTTTATATGAGTTATAGCTATCAATATCGATCAAATCAGATGACAAAATTGAGAAATTTTTAGCAGTTATTTATTCATGAATTTAAAAATAACAGTAGTTGCCCTGGCTACTGTGGCTCAATAGACTGAGTGCTGGCCTGGGAACCAAAGTGTCGAATGTTCAGTTCCCAGTCAGGGCACATGCCTGGGTCGTGAGCCAGGTCCCCAGTAGGGGGCGCAGGAGAGGCAACCACACATTGGTGTTTCTCTCCCTCTCATTCTCCTTCTCTTCCCCTCTCTCTAAATATAAATAAACAGCCTGGCTGGTGTAGCCCAGTGGATTGAGCACGGGCCTGCGAACCAGACAATCACGGTTCGATTCTCAGTCAGGGCACATGCCTGGGTTGCAGGCTGGTTCCCTGCAGGCCAGTTCCCAGCAGGGGACGCACGAAAGGCAACCATACATTGATGTTTCTCTCCCTCTCTCCTTCCCTTCCCCTCTAAAGATAAACAAATAAAATCTTAAATATATATATACAAAATCTTTAAAATAAAATAAAAACAATAATAATAGCAATTATTGCTATTAACATGTAATAGCACTCATTACATGTTAATAAAATATTTTATTTAAAATAACTATATTTTTGCCCTGGCCTGGTGACCCAGTTAGTTGGAGCGTTGTCCTATGTACCAAAAGGTTGTGGGTTCAGTCCCTGGTCAGGGCACCTATAGATGATATTTCTCTCTCACGTTGACGTTTCTTTCTCTCTGTCTCTGTTTCTCTCTCTCTAAAATCAATAAGCATATCCTCCGGTAAGAATTAAAAATAATAATAGCAGCTATATTTTCCAAAGAAAATACTCAATGAGAGAGGGCACCGTTTCTCCACGTGGCAAATCTCCTTAGCGTCTCCCTCAATGGGGCAGGACTAGATTCTGTCCGCCTCTGTACCCAATCTGAAGCCATGTCACATGACATAGCTTGTGAAAAACTTTGCTGTATGTTCATCAGATGAAAGCGAAAAGAGCAATAATATCTTAGCATTGGAATGAAAGTTGCTGACTCCCTGAAAAGGCTTTTGGGACCCAAGGATTCCCCGGACCTTGTACTGAGAATCAGTGCTCTACAGCGCCCCTGCCAGCCTGCAGGGTGAACTTCACTTCGCTATGAAGTCACCATCACCTGAATAGCTTAGCTATAAAAGGATTTGTTACAGTGGGGATTAAAGCATATAAGTGGGGTCGTAAATGAGAAAAATAATATTTAATATCGATGATGATGATGATAATGAAGACAATCATACATCTTGGTAGGGCGGCATGCCGTGTTTTAGAGCGGGAACCAATTCATTTGGTCCTTGTAATGTTCCTGGGCCGATGTCTGTGTGCCCAGGGCTTCATAAGGCTGGAACTCAAGGCGTCAGGGCTTGGAGTAAGGGAAGGTGTATCCATCAAGAAGACACCAACCGAGAAGGCAGGACACCTACTGGTGCCTCAAATCCACCTTACTTGCTGGACTGGGTTAAGGGTTTTTGTGGGGTTTGGGGGAACCGGTATGCAAAAGTGCTGGTGGGGGACCTTGGTACTTGGCCATTTATAGTAAAGGGGCATCAGTATCAGGTCTTCCTGGATAACGGACCTCTGGCTTCTGAAAGGTCCCAGTGTTCAAGTTCTGGTTATGTCCTGGTCATTTGGTTCCATAGGGGGTAGGGATGGGGTACAGTGAACTTTGGTTCTGGCTGCAGCTGGAGGCCAAAGTTCTCTCCTCTGTGCCATGCCCCAGCTGCCTGACTGTGGTCTTGGTCCCTTGTCGGTGAAAAGCAGCTCAGTATCTTGTTCAACAGTATAATAGGACCATTTTGAGCTGGTTACAGTAAAAGCCTTGAAAAGTTACCGTGGTAAGTAATTTGCTTTCCACTTTGCAGAAGAAGAAGCTGAGGCTTTGGTGGAACCAGCTTCCTCAAGGTTGTAGGCTTGTCTCTGGTCAGACAGTGACGTGAATGGGCTTTCAGCAGGTCCAGTACTCTGCCCGCCCCCTCACAGACTTGTTTTCTCTCCTAGGCTGAGATGCAGATCCAAGACCAGAAGCTCCTGCTCACACTGAGGCACCTGCACAGCGTCCTGGAGGAGCTGCGTTCTGAGAGTGCCCACTGGGAGGACTCCAGGTCCAGCGGAGGGGCATCACCTATCAGAGCTCGAGCAGGCTCCGAAGGCAGGGGTCACCCTCCCATGTCATCCAGGCGGCTGGCCCAGCTCCTCCAAGGGGTAGATAGCAGGCGAAGCTCCCTTCCTTAACTGGCTAGAGGTGACCGTGGTCTTGAACCCCCCTACCACTAGTCTAAGTTTTGTGATGTTGTTGGGGGAGAGCACTGGAATGGGAGTCAGGGAGTCCCTAGTTTAACTTCCGCCCTCATCCACTGAGTGTTCCTGGGTGCCCCTGGACCCATCACTCAGTGTCTCTATGTCACTAGTCCCTTTTCTGTCACTTATCAGCATTTTTGATGAGATGTCACAAAATTGGAGGGGAATATGCTTTGAAAAACACAGCTATTTTACATGGCTTCTGGAAAGCACCATGAAGTAGGCTTATCTTTGGGCATTTCTCAAAAAATGATTGTTAAAACAAAAAGCTTAATGTGTGAGGATGTTCATCCAGCCTTGCCATCGTGAACAACATAACACTGTGTGATGAGAGGATGGTGGTTTGCTGTTTTCCCAGCAGGACTTCTCGTTCCCCTTGATCTGAAAGCAACAGACCCTGCCGCCCTCTGGCCATAGGGATGGACATGTGGTCAGGCCTGCCCAATTTTAATGCATGGTCACCCTGACAACATGATTGGCCCAGTGGGTTGGCATGTGACTCACCATAGCCAATTACAGCCCTTCTCTGGGATTGCTAGCTGGATATTTGTTCTTCTGCAGTTGCAAAGCTGGGGATGCCAGGGTCCATATTCCCTGGCAGGTGGGGCAGACCTGTCTGTGCTTGGAAAGAAAGAGCCTAACTTAACGGAGAAATAGAGAAAAGGCCACACAAGAGATGGAGTTACTCTTGCCTTCTTTCCAGTGACTGAAACTAGTAAATTCCACCACCATCACACACACCAATTTGGTTTTGCTTAAGCTGATTTGAATAGGGTGTCCCTCCTTTGCACCCAAAACAGTCCTGAGGAATACAATGCAGATGGTCAAAGAAGCAAAGGAGGGAAATGATGAAGGAAACAGCCCCCCACTCATTCAGAGTTGGCAGTAATGACGCTGTAACAGCAGACAGCAAGGTTTGTGATGTGGCAGAACACCAGGCTGCATGGGGTGATGGGGTTGAAACTCTGAAAATTTTGTCTGCCTGTGAGGAAGACTTTAAAATGGAAGAGGTAAATATAAAAAGTCCTGTTGTTAAGATGGTCTGATTATTGGTAGGCCTTTTTATTTTTGATTGACTTGCATGTTGTTAGAATATGTTGTTTTTGTGGCTTTGAAAAAGTAAACCCATTGCATATAGAAGCAAATTGAGGGTGTTGCTTATATGTACGTTTATTGTCAGACTAACCTGGGATATTTTATATGATATACGATAATATAAAAAGTAGCTCAGTTGGTTGGAGCATTGTCCTGATATGCCAAGGTTATGGGATCAAGCCCCAGCCAGGGCACATACAAGAATCAACCAATGAATGCATAAATAAGTAGAACAACAAATCGATAAGTAGAACAACAAATCGATGTCTCTCTCTCCCCTCCTCTCTCACTTTAAAATCAATAAAGTTAAAAATTAGTATTTCCCCATCCATTGACAGCCGAATAGATAAACAAAATATGATATACACATAAAATGGAATTTCATTGAGCCTTAAAGAGGAAGGAAATTCTGGTACATGCTACAACATGGATGAAATTTGAAGACATGATGCTAAGTGAAATAGGCCAGTCAGTTACAAAAGGACAAATACATGATTCCGTTTATGGAAGATGCCGAGAGTAATCAAACCCATACAGACACAAAGTAGAATGGAGAGGATGCCATGGCTTTGGAGAGCGAGGAGGGAGAAGTCGTTGTTCAGTGGACACAGAGTTTCAGTTTTGCAAGAGGAAAAAATTCTGGAGATGCGTGGCGTGGCGGTGAGGGCGGTACAACAATGTGTACACAGCTGATGCCACTGAACTATACACTGAATAATGTTACAATGGTAACACTTATGTTATCTTTTATCACAGTTAAAAATAAGTGCTTATTAAAAAACAACAACCTGTACTGTGATGCCGGGGCCGGGGCCCCAAGAAGCGCATTTCTGCTCCAGGTGAGAGTTTGTTAGACTTTGCCGACCATCAGGGTAGGCTGGAGGGACACCCCTGGGCTGGAGGAGGCAGAAAGAACTTGGTTCTTCATCTTTGATCTGTGTAGCTTCCCGTTCCTATGAGCACCACCCAGCAACAACGCTTCTTCATCTCACAGCAGCAATTCCTCCCCACGGCTCGAGCCAGCATGCCCTTCTCAAGCCTCTAGGTCCTAGACCCCGCAGGCATTCACCAGATACTGCAGCAAGGAAGATACATTTGGAGATTCACATACAGGGCCTTTCACACTTTAGTCAGGATGTGATGTGTGTTTCTGCCTCCCACAGCCCATGGGCTAGAATAAGCCATGGGGTCTGTCCCAGGAGGCAGCTGGGGCATGTGGGGAACAGAGGGAGAGGCTGGTGAGTGCCAGAGTGTCAGACGCATGCTCCGTTCTCTCTCAACAGCCCAGCTTCCTCGTCCTGCCAGAGCACTAGGAGCATCTCCGGTTCTAATACTTGTCTTTGACCTTGACACGGAACTCCTAAAACCCCTGTAAATTCCTAAGTGGCGTTGACTCTAGGAGGGCCCCTGGGTGGCTCCTGGATGGGGACTGGTCACCAGAAAGACTCATTATTAGAAGCTTGGGATTTTCAGCCCCACCCCCATCCTCCAGAGAGGAGAGAGGGGCTGGAAATGGGGGTAATAATTGTTCATGCGTGCTTGAGGAAGTCTTCATAAAATCCCAGTAGCAGGGAATTCAGGGAGCTTCCTGTTTGGGAAACACACCCACATACCAGGAGGCTGTAGATGTTCCTCTGCCCTGGGGACCCTCCCAGACCTTGTCTTATGTTATCTCCTTATCTGGCCGTTTGTCCGTATCCTTTAATAAACTGCTAAAGGTAAGTGTCCCTGAGTCCTGTGAGCCATTCTAGCAAATTAATTGAACTAAGGAGAGAGTCAGGGGAACCTCTGATTTTTAACCCAGTTGGACAGAAGTTGTCGGTAACCCGGGGACCTACTGCTTTCAATTGGCTTCTGAAGTGGGTGGGGGCAGTCCTGTGGGACTGAGCCCTTCAGCTGTGAGATCTCCAGGTAGAGTCAGAATTGTGTTAAATTGTAGGACACCCAGCTGTTGTTGCGAGTTGCTTGGTGTGGGGAAAAACACCCACACATCTGGTGACCAGGCGTCAGAAGTGAAGTATTCTGTGTAAACGTAAAGGAGAAATACACAGGAGGTGGAGAACTGGGTTCTTTCCTAATCAGGAGGGAAAGACTAGGTTCTTCTATTCAGGCTTAAAAAGCAATGGCCAAGGAAGCAAATGCAGGAAAGTCGAGAACAAATTAAACTGCCTGTTCGAAGTTTGGTTGGAATGGCTTGTGTACCTTAACCAAGTGCTGTCAGCCTAGGGTAACTACTCTGTGGGTGGGCGCCACCTACTGTCCGTGCTCAGTAATTCTTCCGGGAACCCGCCTGCTTTGGGGTGTAAGACCGGCTCCTTCACCACTTACTTTCTTACTGTGGGACATCTTATGGAGAGGGCCAAGGAGGATAAGGTTTTCTGGCGTTGAGGTCTGGGTTTGAGTTTCAGCTCTGCCCCTGAATGACACGGGGCAAATCACTTCTCCTCTGAGCTTCCATTTAACCTTAACTCTAAAATAAAAATGAGACCTCTCGGGTCTGTGAAGAGAATCTTGGGAAAATGCTTTGTAAACTGGGAATAACCAGAGGCGATGGAAAGAGCATTGTCTGCAGTTCCATAGGCCTGGATTCATTAAAAAAAAAACAAACCTTACTGCTCACCAGCTGCAGCCCAGCCACTATTCTGCATGTGGGAATGTAGCAATGAAGAAAACAGACAAAATTCATGTTTTCATGTAGCTGACATTCTAGCATTTCAGTTTCTGAGTCATTCATTCATTCATCTACAAATACTTTTCTGATATTATTATGTGCCAGGCACTTTCATAAGCAGTGGGCACAGAGGGACTCCCATACGGCTAGAGCACAGGAAGCAAAAAAACAGGGTTGGGCTAAGACAGAGCCAGGTTTTGCAGTACTTGAAGCTTTTCAGATTTGGATACTGTTTTCTTAAGAAGAATAAATGTCATACATACTGAATTTTGTTAGAAAGGAAATTTTTGTAAAACGACAGAAGAAATAACAAATTACCAAATTTAAAAATCTGACAAATATCACGAACATCATACAATCTAGACATAACATATTTTTATTAATTAGCTCCATGATATTGCTCTATAATAATTTTTCTTGTACAATTCTGCTGTAGATTCTGTGATCATCTAGTCCTAAGACAATTAGTTTTGTTGTCTTTCTATAAACATATAAAGACAATAATTCAGTCTTTACAAGATTAACTTTTGTGTGAATAGTTTAAACAATTTTCTTTAAGTAGTAAAACTTGATGCCATGTTAATTTTTAAGACTACTGTCAAACTTGGGACCCCCCTCTAAGTTTTTTCCAGATGCAAGATGTGGGTCTTTGGAGATAGTGACTGATTTTGAGTCTTTGAGTTGGTAGCACTTTGACCAGTTTATTTGCCAGTTCCTCCTGACATGATGAAATCTTCATCCATGCCAGTATTTTGTGTCAAATAAGTGAGAAATTTAAATATTTTCCCAATGTATTTATATAATATACTCTTTTTAATTAATTAGATAAGGAATTTTCAACCATTGTGTTGCCACAGACACACTGGTGAGCTGCAAGAATTTTTAAAACCTGCAATACCTAACAATTCAGTCAAGGGTGCTGACCCCTCTTCCCTCAGATTGTCAAATTAAAAAATGACAACAGCTAACACAACAATAGCCATCTGGTGTGAATAAATCCAAATTGTACTGATTTTTTGGTAAGATCAGCAAAATATATATATTTTTGGTGTGCTGCAGAATTTTAGTAATTAGTTTATGTGTGTCATGTGATAAAAAAAGTAGAAAATCATTGAATTAGATTATCCGACCATCGAAGTCCATTCATAACTTTGATTTGAAAGTTATGAGTATGATCTGCAGATCATTGCACCTTGTAAGCACCAGACATCACTAGTAATGACAAATAAGAATGACCCAACAGAATGAGATCATAAAACAGTAACTTCCCACTCACTGTTTACAGTATGGTCACATATTTGCCACACAGCCTACAAACACAGGAGTTTTATTTCTCTAGTTTGTGCAATCCCTACTACAAAGGAAGAAAAAAGCATGCAGGGTACACTTAATTGTATATGCTATTCAGCCCAATATATTTCTGATAGGAACGAACTTCTGCTTTAACTAAGATTTACTGAGAAACACATTCTCTGCTTATTGTTTAAGATGTTTGATGACTGGGAGAATTTTCCATAGACTAGCTTCTGGCTCTGCATATTTCAAATCTCGTCTCCAACCCGCTATGTGCCTACTCCTGATGCTAGCTAGGCACTAATACAAAGTATGGCCCTGCACCTTCATGTCACAATGCAAGGTGAGATGGCACTGTGGGCAGTAATTCCTACACTGAGAGGGACAGCAATGACGTTACTACAGATGAAAGTGACAGTGAACCATATAAATGGATCTCTCTTGCCTTAGTCTTTCAGGTTGCCATAGCAAACTACCATAGACTGAGGGCTTGAACAACAAACATTTCTTTCTCACAGTTTGAGTCTGGGAAATCCAAGATCAAGGTGCTTGCATACTCAGTGTCTGGTGAGGACCTGCTTTCTGGTTCACAGATGGCTCTTTCCTGCCGTGTCCTTCCAGGATAGAAGCAACAAGGGAGCTCTCAGGGGTCCCTATTATAAGGGCACTAATCCCACTCACGAGGGCTCCACTCTGATGACCTAATCACCTCACAAAGGCCACCTTCTGATTCCATTACATGGCGGGGAGGGGTTAGGATTTCAACCTATGAGTTATTTGCAGGAGACACATTCAATCCAAAATACCTTGGAACCTAAATGAAATGTGTACCTAACTCAGCTCTGCCTTGGCTGCATCCTCAGGTCTTCCTTTGCCACCTCCAACGTAGCCTGACAGAGGGAGAGTTGGAGTAGAAAGAGATATTGATCTTAAAGGATTACAGTTAAATATCTTACTTCTGCCACATTTACAAAAACATATGCCCAAATGAACACAGACTATGTTTCCTCCAGGGCCTTGGAGGGGACGATGCAAGCAAGGGCCCTGAAACTGAGGGTTCATTGTCGTCAAGGGAATTCCACCCCCATCTGAAGTGATGGGGTGGACCACAAGCAGTGTTAGAAGGGAGTTTGGGTTTTATTCTAAAGGCAACAGGAAAACTACAAGGGCTTTAAATGAGGATGTCAGGGGGTAATGTGATTTGACTTATGTTTTTCAAAGACCCCTCTGGCTTCAGTGTGAACAATGGGCTTAAGGAGGCAAGTGACATGAAAGGAGACTGCTGAGGGAGCTGCTGGAGCTTTTTCAGGAGAGTGGTGGCTTAGACAAGGGTTGAGTGAGTAGATAGCAAGATGCGAATAAAGTCATATTTGAAGGTGGAGTGATGGGCTTGCCGATGGCTTGACATTAAGGTAGAGGCAAGAGTGGCATCAAGGCTGTCTCTCAGATACTGGCTTGAGTGGTTGCTGGGACGCTGTTCCCTGAGGTGGGGAAGTGGGACATGGGAGCCAACCCTGAGTCTGAGTCCTGTCTCTACCATTCCCAGCTACGTAACCCTGCTCGGGTTGCTTCTCCTCTCCGGGCCATATCCTCATTGCAAAAGAGGCACTACCTTGTAAGGGTGTTTGAAGAGTGAACGAGATAACCTGTCAGCAAGGAGACTGAGACCTTATCAATAACCTACACATTAGATGCCATTGCTGTTCCAAGATTTATTACTATTTACGATGAAGCTCAAGGGAGAAAGCCAACCTAGAGAATAGCCAACCTAGGCTCTAGTATGATTTTTCTTTTATGTTTCAGCAAGAAAGCTGTGATATTCCAGGCAGAAACATATTTTCTCTCCCAAGAGGGTGAATCAACGTGAATAATCTTTTTAATAACAACAGTTAATAACAGCTAATATTTAGTAAGCATTAATTATTGCTAGGCTCTTTACATGCTTCATCTCATTTATCTTTTACGATACATAGGGCACAGATACTTTTATTATCATTTCTAGTTTTCAGATGAGAAAAACTGAGGTTCAAGGGATTAAATAACTTCTCCCCTTTAGCTAGTAAGTGGAAGAGATGCGACTCCATCCTAAGGATGTTCAGAGACCAGGGAGAGGGGTCAGAACTTCCCACCTTTCACAATCCTTCTGTAGCTATTGTTCTGTAGTCCAGGCCCCACCCCTGTCATCCCCCTGCACCTGTGAGATCCAAGGTCAGAGTGCCTCGCTGCGCCCTTTGCGCACTGCCCCGCCCTTAGCCCCACCTAACCCATGAGGACCCGCCCCATCCCCTGTAGCCCCGCCTCTAGCCCTGCGCTGCTCGTGCCCGCCCCACTCCTGCCTTTGCCCCGCCCATTCTTGGCCACTCTGCCGACTTGTCCCGCCCCTGTCTTTGCCCGCCCCGCCCCTCACTAGCTGACGCCCCGCCCCTGTGGGAGCGAAACACTTCACATCCGACCGGCTGACAGGGGCAGGGCTCCTCGCAGCCCTGACACCAGCGCATGTTTCCTCAGATCCTGCGCTAAAAGTAGGGCTCAGCCAGAGGGGCCGGGCGGGACCTGGAGGCTGAAAGCCCGCAGAGCGATAGAGCCCGCAGCACCCCGCATCCCCGCAACCTTGCCAGTCTCCTCACTGGCCGGAGCCCTGAGGCCCCCGCCTGAGGGAGAAACTCCCTGGGCTGGAGGCGCGGCTGGGTTCTCCCCGCTACACCAAAGTGGGGTGAAGGGTGGAGGGGTGGAAGGGCGCTAGCGGTCGCCGCTCTGGGAGCACCCGGCCTTGAACTCCAGGAGGCGTCTGTGGGAGGAGCTCTGGGTATCAATGCGCCCGGCGCTGGTCGTCTTCTCCCAACCCTGGACGCCCGCGCCCCGGGACCTTCCCTTTCCTCGCCCGTCGCCCCGGCCCCCGCGTGCCCCCCACCCCGGGAAGCTCCCCCTCGGCTCTCCCGCGAGCGTCCCGGTTCCCCTCGCGCACCGCGCTCCCCCCCTTCCCTGGGGCTCGGCTGGAGCTAGTCCGTTCCCTGGCTCCTAGGTCCGCGCACTGTCGTCAGCTTTACTTTGCACGGAGCAAATTCATCTCGGCGTCCCCTGGAGGACGTTCGGGGTGTGTGTGTGTGGGGGGGGGGGGTTGTTGTGCGGGAAGGAGGTGCTCAAGAAAAACTGATGTCTCAGGAATATTAAATCACAAGGCTGTTTGTTTTTTCTTTTTCTTAAAATACATTAATAAGCGTTCAACTGGGAGCAATTGTGAAAGATGAACTGGAATTTTTCCAAGGTACCAAGCACACAGACTAGGGAGAAGAAAAGTGGAACCAAGGCAGACACAGGCCATAAACATTAAAATCTGTAGCTGCCCCGCTGGGGAATGTGGTTTGGTGGGTTGCGTGACCTTTCTGTGGGGCCCAGTGATTTGATTCTTGGTGTGGAAATGGGCATTGATCAAAGCTAAATTTTTAATTCTGTGACTGATACTGTTTTCGTGTTCCTTTTGGCTCCATTTGCTCTCTTCTCAGAACTTAAGAAACAAAAAGAAGCTTTTATAGTGGCTGCTTAAGCTCACATCTGTGAGAAATAAATTAGTTTGATTCTCCTCTAGAAGTCAGCCAAAGTATTATAACATCCCTTAATAATGGGACCTTGTGATGTTATTGGCAATAGTACGATTTGTAGAAAAATGCGTAAATTCTTTGTCTTTGTTTCAAGTGGTTTACTTTTACCACTCTTATGTCAAAACATTTTAATTTTATTTTTGTTTCCTTTCTTGCCTTCTTATTCTTTTCTTATAGTTTCTTGTTTTATTTTAACTTCAAAAATTAATATATTATTGGATAAACCAGAGCATCTTAAAGAGAACATAGAAATTCAACTCCTGGTTATAAATCAATGATCCGACATTTATCGAATTCTTTAGTTTTAGGGAGAAAAAAAAAAGGAGACCTGGGTTCTCTTAGTTTGGTCTACCTTTTCCAGTTCATTGATTTTTCCCCCCGTTTCCATCTCCTATTTTTTCCAGGCTTTCTCCTCTATTTAGTTGACCATATTAATAAGAGAACTCACACTCCTTATAAGATAAAATAAGTAAAATGTAAAAAGTGATCAGGATACATTTAAACCAGGTGTGAGTCACAATCTAATAGAGCTCTGTAACATTTATTACTTTGTATTTCAACTAATGGTTCCTTCTTTACAAGAAATAATTTGAATTGAATCATGTATTGAACTAGAAGATAATCTGAGTGTTATTTTATAGAATTAACAATATTTTTGCTGCCTGAAAATTAGCACTAAATGGTTTTTGTAATCAAATTTTAAATGTCTTTTAATGTTCTCTCTAGTTCATTAAATACAACTAAGGAATACAGGCAATATGTTCTACACACATGTACTTATGAGTAAGAGAGGGCCATTGGCCAAAATCTGGCTTGCAGCTCACTGGGAGAAGAAACTCACGAAGGCCCATGTGTCTGAATGTAATCTAGAGATAACCATTGAAAAAATTATTTCACCTAAGGTATGCTATTGATTAAATTGTAGTATGTATTTGCCGTGACTTATGGAAAGGAAATGAATTAAAATACATTGTATCATGAAATACATTCCCAAGGATGTTTTACTTCTCAAATGGTCTTCACTCTTAGCTTCTATAGAATTTACTATCTGAATATATCCATATATTGGTTTTTGTTAGTAATTAACTATTTTATGTTCATCATAAATAGAGTGGACCCTAAAGGATAAAGACCACATTCTATACATATTTTGTAATCCTTTGTTATTCCCTGTCAAATTACTATATACATAGTAGTATCAAATAAGTATTTATTAAAAAAATAATGAATGAATAAAGAGGGAGAGTAGAAAAAAGGAGGATGGTGTATGACTGAAAATATATATGAAAACACTTCATAAACAATAAAGTACTATACTCATTATAAAAATATAATGAGCTATTAGAATTTACCTTAAAAGATTCTTTTAATATTTTATAAGTTAAGTATTTTTCTGCTTGAGAGAAGGGGAAATTATAATTGAAAACCAACCATGTGTAAGGCACTAGACTAGATTTTATGTTCATTAGTCTTTTTTTTTATTTTTCTTTCTTTATTTTTTAGATAGAGGGGAAGTGGAGGAGAAAGAGTGGGAAAGAAACATCAATGTGTGGTTGCCTCTAATGTGTCCCCTACTGGGGACCTGGCCTGCAACCCAGGCATGTGCCCTGACTGGGAATCAAACCAGCAACCCTTTGCTTCGCAGGCCCGTGCTCAATCCCCTGAGCTACACCAGCCAGGACTGTTCATTAGTCTTTTTAATCTGCACAACAGTCCTGTGTGATGGGCTTCTTTTGCCTCCGTGAAGTGAGGTGGTTAAGAGTATGAACTTCTGAGTTTGTCAAGTTTAAATTGAATTCCTGTTCCATCACTTAATACTTGTATTAGTTTGGGCATACTACTTAACATATGAGTCTCAGTTTTTTCTTCTGTAAATAGTTGTTGTTGTCAAAATTAAATAAATTAATGAATCAAAAGCCCTTAGGACAGTGACTGTCACAGAATAAGTAAATAATAAATTATAGCCATTATTAATAAATCAAAGTTCAGGAATATTAAATGACCCAGCCTCAGCAACTAAGCCAAGGCTTGAACCCAACTCTGCTTGACTTGGGACTTTTATTCTTCCCATAAAGCCAGTAATAGCACACACCACTTAAATGTCAAATTAAATTATCTTCATTGAAGAAAATAACTATTGGGTTGGCCAAAACGTTCATTTAGGTTTTTTTTCCATTAAATAAAAGACACATTTTCATTTTCACCAGTAATTTTATTGATTTGTATATTTTGAGTATATTGGCTTATCTCCCGCTATCGGCTTCTAGTGGGTAGAGGCCAGGGGTGCTGCTAAACATCTCCCAATGCATGAGACAGCCCCACAGCAAAGAATTATTTGGCCAAAGTGTCAATAGTACCAATAAACGTCACAAACCACTTTTGATACTTTAGATCAGTTACAGCACCTTCTCCACACACTGCTCAGATCTTTTTTTTTTTTTGGTTGTGTTTTTACCTTTCTTGAAATAATAAAGCATAATATGCCAAAAATGTCGTGTATTTTCTTCCATCTTCAATATTTAAATGGCTGCACAAAAATTCACCAATTTTGATACATTTTTAAAATGCACACTGATATAACAGCTGTCACAATACAATCTAACAAAATTGTTTTGAATGAAGTTCAATCTAAACACTAAACAACTAAATACTAAACAACTAAATATTACTTAAAATATTTATATTTTATGTCATATGGAAAAAGTAAATGAACTTCTTGGCCAACCCGATATTTTACAAGGTGAGGTAAAAGTTAAGTGGTTCACTTTAAATAAGAATACAAAATACCTGCTTTTTAAAGAGAGGAAATTCTTATGACTTTGTAATTGTCAAAGAACAGGGCTTATGAATCTAATTTTTCATATTCTAATACTTGAAAAATTATTGAAAGGTGAAAATTGCACTTCGAACTTCAGGACACCTTCTTTTGGGAGTCGTTCGCATCTATAATAGGAAGGCAAAATACCTTTTGGCAGATTGCAGCGAAGCGTTGCTTAAAATGAAGATGACGTTCCGCCCAGGTATACGTGCACGTGGACTTGTCTCGCTTGTCTTGGTTCCCTTTCACGTTTTACTTTGGGTGGGCTTTTCTCATTGACAGCCCTTTATGATCCCAGGGTGAGTAGAGTGAGAGTAATCTTTCTTTTGACTGAGTCTAAGTTCAGTTCTTTCCTTCTCTTTTTCCTGTGTTTTCAGGGAAAGATTCTGCTTTCAACAACTTGTAATGTTTCTGCATGTTTACCTGTGAAATATACTTAAAGCTACCACGCTTGCGCAACAAACTCTGATACTCAGTTTTTATCTGTTATGTGGTTTGCAGTATCTGTTTTTGCCTTTTGAGATAAACTGGAAGTAATGTGACTGATGAAACCTAGATATCAGTAATTGTCATTGCTTTCACAATTCTCAAGACTCCTTAAGTAGCATGCTAGTAATAAAATATAAAAAAAACTCTAGACATCTCAAAGCACTAGAGATTTACATATAATATAAATATAATGCCTTTAAATTTAACTTTAAGACATTCATCATTTTCCATCTTGTATTATGGTTATTTAGGTATAGGCTTGCCTCTCACACTGGTCTGTAAGCTCCTTGAAGGCAAAATGTTAGCATTTATTTCCTGAATTTCTTATAGTACTTTTATCAGTGCATTGCACATACTATTCCCTCAGTTAATATTTGTTGAATCAGGATTGACAGGCTTTTCCTTTTATTTAAAATATTTGTAGAATCTCTATGTAAATTTATAATAGTATCAAATATGGTTCATTTGTTCATTATTTCATTTATCTATTTCACAAATGTCTATTGACCTCATACTTTATGTGAAACACTATGCTAGGCTCTGGGATACAAGGATGAGCAAGATAAATAAGGTCCTTTGTGCTCTGGTGAGATAAAAAAATTTTAAGTATTAGAATACTTATAGATTGTGATTGTGCTGTGAAGAAATATAAAAAGAATGCTACAACAGAAAATAACAGCAAACTTTATTTTAGTTAGTCTAGCCAAGGGGAGGCAAAGGAGAGAAACCTTTTTGAGAGGATAGAATTTAACTCAAACTTGAAGAATGAGGAATATCCTGAGGGAATAGCATTCCGGGCAGAGGGAACTGGGAGAGCAAAGGTCTTGAGGTGAAAAAGTGCTTAACTTGTTCAGGGAACAAAAAGACCAGTATGGTTGGAGTATAGTTCATGAGGAAAAGAGTGTCCTTAGATGATGCTGATAGGTTTGTAGGGCTGCAGAGGCCCTGATTAGACATTGGGACTCTATTTAAATGCACAAGGGAAGTCACTGAATCATTTTAAGCGTGGGAGTGATCTGATCTGATTTCGTACTGAAAATATCACTCTGGTTGCCGTGTAGAGAATGGACTGAAGAGGGGCAGGAGTGGATACAGGGAAAGCAGCCAGGAGACTAAGCAGCAGTCCAGTGAAAGTCTCACTTAAATAAAAGAGATTTATTTGGGAATTTCTTATTTTACATAGCATCATTGCTTATTGAATGTGATTTTTTAAAATTCTTTTCAGGACTAGTTGACCTTCCAAAAGAGAATTTTGAAGCAACTTATACTGCTATCACACTGCCGGAAGAATTTCATGATTTTGAAATCCAGAATGTGAAGTAAATTGTTTTATTTATTTGCCTTCAATTTCTTTCTTGATACTGTGCTGTTTTCATCTTCAGATTTCACGAGTGCAAATGCCGTGTAGTTAACCACTGAAGTAAACATGCCATTGACAGAGACTTAAATTTAGTGTGCAATTGCAAAGTACACCAAAATGTATGTATCATTATTATATTTGGTAAATGCACTCAATATGCGCTGAGTGTCTTCCGTATGCCAGGCGTTATTCTAGGTATTGAAGAGATAGCAGTAAATAAAGCAAAGCCCCCAGTGGCATGAATCCAACATTTGCTTGGAGTAGACAGACAATAAACAAATAACTAGCTCTGCTGTATGTTAGAAGATGATCGTCCTTAGGAAGAGAAATCCAATATAAAATAAAATAAATAGTGGAATGGTCAAGCAAGGCTTTTCCGATAGGGTCAGAACAGACACTTGAAGGACGGACGTAGAGGAACAAATCTTTCAATCATGTGAGAAAGAAGGACTCATGCTGAGCAAGTGAAAGGAGCTAAGGCAGGGTACACTGGACACTCTCAAGGAACAGCCGGGAGGCAAGGAGACCGCAGTGGAGTGAATGAGGGTCTGAGTGGTAAGAAATGCAGTCAGAGAGGCAGCCAGGAATGCAGAGGTAGGCGTTGTAGGCTCCATTGAGGAATTCATTTCACTGGGGAGCACAGGAGGGTTTTGACTGGAGAGGGACACAATGAATTTGACTCGCTGTCCCTGTGCTCCTTAGGGCTACTTATTATATTATAAGGGGCAAAGAGAGGAAGCAGGGAGCCTGTGAGGAGATTATGGCAGTAAATAGTCCAGGTAAGATATGACAGTATATGTCATCGGTTCTCAATCTTCATCTTACTACAATGAAGATTTTACAGTATAAAGGAGAATTTCCCCAATCTGGCAAAGGAAGTAGACTTCCAAGAAATCCAGGAAGCTCAGAGAGTCCCAAAGAAGTTGGACCCAAGAAGGAACACACCAAGGCACATCATCATTACATTAGCCAAGATTCAAATGAAGGAGAGAATCCTAGAAGCAGCAAGAGCTAAGGGGACAGTCACCTACAAAGGAGTCCCCATCAGACTGTCAGCAGATTTCTCAAAAGAGACCTTACAGGCAAGAAGGGGCTGGAAAGAGGTATTCCAAGTCATGAAATCCAAAGACCTACAACCAAGATTGCTCTATCCAGCAAAACTTTCATTTAGAATGCAAGGACAGATAAGGTGCTTCTCAGATAAGATCAAATTCAAGGAGTTCATCATCACCAAGCCCTTATTATATGAAATGTTAAAGGAACTTATCTAAGAAAAAGAAGTTAAAGAAACATGAACAGTGAAAGGACAGCAAACTCACAGTTATTAACAACCACACCTAAAACAAAAGCAAACTAAAAGGACAGCTAGATCAGGAGTGGAAACATAGAAATGAAGATCTCAAGGAGGGTTAGCAACAGGGGAGTGGGAGGAGGAGAAGGGGGCAGAAGGTACAGAAAATAAGTAGCATAGACAGTAGATAGAAAATAGATGGGGGGGGCAAGAATAGCATGGGAAATATAGAATCTAAAGGAATTGAGACACATGGTCATAAACTAAAGGGGGGGTAATGTTGGGGATGGGGGGGTAGGGTGGAGGGGAATGAAGGGGGGAATAGAACAACTGTAACAGCATAATCAATAAAAAAATTAGAAAAAAAGATTTTACAGTCAGATTATGCATCTGTTTTGAAGTCAGAGCCAACAGAATTTGCTGACTGGATATGGCTTTAAGAGAAAGAGAGAAGTAAAGGATGACTAGGGGGTTTTGGCATAAGAATGGAGACACCACTTAATGGTATCAGGGTAACTATGGAATGGCAGGTTTAAGAGGGGCAGGGTGAAGGAATTATATTAGGTTTTGGACATAAGTTCTATGGTGATTGTTATGCATGTGAGGGGAGTATGTAGGTAGTTGAATATCTGGGCATAAGATCCAGGAAAGAAGTCTGGATGGGATATATAAGTTTGGGAGACATAAATGGAACTTCAACCATGAACCATAGGCAATCCCCAAGGGAGTAAGCATAGGTTGAAAAGGGAGAGAGGGCATAAGGGAGAGAATGAGATGGAGACCTGAGGATTGAGTGTTATTGGGTCTTTCCTAAGCGTTAATAGTCTGGGAGATGAGAAAGGACTAATAAAGAAGATGGAAAAGGAGCAGCCAATGAGGTAGAAAGAAAACCAAGATGGAGTGGTATTCCAGAGGCCAAAAGTAGAAAGTATTCCATAAGGAAGGAAGTTAACATCCATTTCAAATGCTATGGGTTAGGGTAAATAAGAGGACTGAGAGCTGACCATTGGATTTGGCAACCTGGAGATCATATACACATACAAGAAACTAGTATTTATAAATAATACTGTCGAGAAAATAAAAATCTCCTTTATTTTTATAATAAAACATAGGGTTTTTTTGTTTTAGGAGTTTTAGTTGTTGTTTTGCAGTATACTACAAAATATGTTGTGTTCACCTGTTTCTCTCAATCTTATATTTCTCCATAGTGCCATTAATGTTTTAGAAAAATTTGCTCAGAACCAAAGCAGACCAGAAGAAATCACGCTTAAAGACTATTATCACAATGATTTACTTTTCCGAGCTGTGAGCTTTGGTGAGAATATTTGGGAAATCAAAATTATATCATAACCAGTTATATTTGCATTTTTATATTGAAATGATGCCAGTAGAAATATCTTTAGAATGAATCTTTTGATGTATAAATGTAACCCTCCAATAATTTTAGCATTGCCTTTTTCTAGTATATGTGGGAAGAACGTGCTCTTCATATACCAACCGACAGACCTGGATTTGAATCTGGGCTTTCTCTGTTTACTTGCTGTGTGATCCTGGGTTAATTACCTGACTGCTCTGAGCCTTACTGCCCTATTCTTTACTACTTTACTCCCCTATATTGGGATACTACTAGCAACATCACAGGGTTATTTTCATTATACCCTCCTTTAGTCTTTTCTATCAGTAAGTTATTTTTCTCTTCAAAAACTAAATCAAACCTGATGTTCTTCAAGAACTGTTTGATATGAACCCATCCTATTCTGGATATCAATATAAAATTGAAGGCAGTGGTTATTTCATTAATTGTTTTGTAATAATCTCAGGTTCTTGGGATGCTCAGTGCTAAGAATACAGTGTCTCTTCATAAATGTTATCTTATTGACCAGACTTTTTCTTTTGGCAGCTGCACCTGGAACAAGTGGACATAGTCTTAGTTCTTTTTGAAAAGTCAGTCTTTTCTTTTGAGCAAATGTTTAGGCCAGGCCAGTGATGGCTGCCTTTTAAACTCTTACTTTCTAGAATATGAGTGCATATAGAAGAACTTTCAATATGAGTGATACTTCATTATTTTTTTTTACTGAATTGCACTTCCATGGGCTGTTAGAGGGTGGGCAGGAAAGACGAAATGCTGACCCTCAGGGCTTTCAGACTCCTGGGCCTAGAGATTCAAACCCAAGGCAGGGAAAGAATATGTGCTCTTAGCTAATCTTGAAGTAGGCCAGTTTGAAGTAGGGAGTTTATTTTATCTGCTGCTGTAAGAATCTTAGGAGTTTTCTGTCATAAATCTCCACTTGGCAAACTATTTTACCAGTTGACCATTCTAACACTGATGTGTCTGCTGGGTTCAGATCCTGGCTTTGCCATTTATTAGAGTTTGACTATGTGCACATACAAAACTTTTCTGTGATTGCATTTCCTTGTCTGTACAATGAGTATTGTAATAGTATTTCTATTGCATGATATCATGCACGGAGTAAGCACTCACTTAATGTGAGTTGACTGGTTTTTGTCTTTGTAATGGCTGTTTCTCCAGTCCCTAGCACATTGCCTAATACCCTGTCATTCAATGAATATCTATTGAACTAATGTTGTAAGCCCATTCTTTAATATTTTACCCACGTGTCCATTCCTAAGAAGGCAGATATGTTCCTTATTTTCCAAAGCCCCATTATGGAGAAACAACACAAGCAATTACCCTTCAAATAATATGAAATAATACTTGTTCAAGCAGAACATGACCTACCTAAAGTAGAAGAATCATTCCACTGCCAGTAACAACCTGGGAAAGTATTAAACTGTACCATAATCAGAAACTATCCTGATGTTTTAGCTTTTTCTTTTCTTATTGTATTGGAAAAAGTATTAGACTAAAAATCTAGTATCCGCTGATTAACTGAGTGACTTTAGTTTAATAATTCAAATCAGTGTTTTAGCTCTCATTTTCCTTGTCTGTAAAATGAGGGGGGTGCTATATAAGATGATATCTGAATTCCCTTCTAACCCTAAAATTCTGTGTTGTTCTGACTAATTCAGTATTAATGATATATATTTATTTAGGGGAGGAATCTGAAATTCTCAGAAGCCGTAGCTTCTTTGATGACAACATATTGCTGAATTCCAGTGGTGCTGTAATTGAATATAGTTCTGGAAGCTTCAATGGAGAAAAATCTCTCTTCTATGACAGTGGGGATGGATTTGGTGATGAAGGGGCTACAGGAGAAATGATTGGTATGCTGTCCCGTTCTATAGAAATTAAGTGTTTATTCCTATGAAATGACTGTAGTGCATTAGTAGATATGTTAGATCAAGCTAAACCAATCAGGTATGTGTCTACCACAAATCAACACATTGCTTACACGAGTTTTCAAAGTGTGTAGTATATTTAAACATTTAAGCTAGGTCTAAGTAGATAGCCATCTGTTTAAACACATTTTAATAAAGATTGTGAAATACCGATTGTTTTCATTTTTTTAAATTTCTAAAATTTAGAAGGGAAATAATGAGGTTAGTATATTCCTCACAAAATATACTAAATTATATACCAAAAAATTGTTTTCTTTAACAGAAACTATAGGAGAGCTATTATAAAAGATCTGTCCAACATTTTATATTGCTCATTTTATTTTTATATTATATTAATCATAGTAGCATAGGCAAAAACTAAGAAACCCAAATGCACATATTTTAAAGATATTGACTGCTACATATCACATCTTTTTAAAATTTTTCTAATTTATATCAAAAGGCTGGTGGCCGTGGCAGGGTAGTTCAGTTGGTTAGAGCATTGTCCTGATACACCAAGGTTGTGGATTCTATCCCCTGGTCAGGGCACATGCGAGAATCAACCAATGAAGGAGTAAATAAGTGGAACAACAAAATCAATGTGTCTCTCTCTCCACCACCTTTCTCTCTCCCTCAAACCAGTCCATTATTTTTAAAAAACTGGTTATGGCAAACTTCTGGAATTTTAGAAATATGAAAACACAGTAGCTCTACCTTTGATCTCCACCAAAGGAGTGTGAACACTTTCACTTCTTTATATGAAACTAAGCATGGTTTTGTAATAAGGCTACTATCTTGGTATTAGTTTAGAGTAAATGTTTTATGAAACTGAAC
This sequence comes from Artibeus jamaicensis, assembly GCF_021234435.1. NCBI lineage: Eukaryota > Metazoa > Chordata > Mammalia > Chiroptera > Phyllostomidae > Artibeus > Artibeus jamaicensis. The sequence goes on along the minus strand of NW_026521924.1, from coordinate 14,191,160 downwards.
ATCTAAAAATAGATTTCAATAAAGGAAAGAAAATTAAGTATGTAAAATTATGTCATTCTACATGAAATGTGATAGTCTGTCCAACCAAATCTAATTAAGTAGGGCTCACTTATGTTTGTACCTTTCACAATTTCTTACATACAATCATATCAATCAAAGTTTAGTGAGCAAATGATAGCTTCAATCCTGTATCACAGAAGTATTTGTTGTGTTTTTCAAGACAATCTGTTGCAACATAATGAGAATGTCCTGTTAGAAGATGTGTCTTCGAACAGAGAGATTTCCCTGCCTCCTGAGCCTCCTGATAATATAGTGGGTATGTTGAAATTTTCCTTTGTGTAGAAAGCGAACAGTTGGTAGTGTTCAAATGGAGCCTCGGGTCTTTTGAGTCTGTGTATCATATAGTATATCAAAACATAATAAAAAATGTCCCTCCAACTCTTAGTCTGACTCAAGACTGTGTAGAATAAGAAACTGGGTTCTGAGAAAGGTACAATAATGGTTATTTAACCAGTACTGGGTAGATTTCATATGAGAGCATGTTTAAATACTCTGCCAAAATATCGTGCTTTTGAATCACTAAAATAACATGTTACATGGTAAAAACATTATTAACTTCTGATATAAAATGGTTATTAATTATGTTAATGCCATACTATGGTTTGATAACCTATATATGATTGGAGATAAATTGTAAATGGGGGGCATATTTTCTACTTGAAATTTATGTAAGGTACCTCAAATGATTTGAGTTCTTTTAATTGGATTTTTAAAAGAATTAAATATATGAGCCCTGACTGGTGTAGCTCAGTGGATTGAGCACGGGCCTGCGAACCAAAGGATCACGGTTCGATTCCCAGTCAGGGCACATACCTAGGTTGCAGGCCAGTTCCCAGCAGGGGCCAGTTCCCAGCAGGGGATGCATGAGAAGCAACCATACATTGATATTTCTCTCCCTCTCTTCTTCCCTTCCCTTCTAAAGATAAATAAATAAAAATTTAAAATAAATAAATTTTTAAAAGAATTAAATATATAATTAGCCTCATTTTTATTTTTTTACTCTTTTTGACATTACATGTGCTCTCTAACACAATAGTGAAAATTTAAAATGTGAAACAAGATGGGCAATTAAAATTTCATTACAGTTTTTTGTGGGTCAACTAATAATTAAGTGATTTAACAGAATACAAAATTTTTAGCAGGCACACAGATTTAAACCAGTCATTTATCATGGTTGGTACCATGTTTTCACTTTGTGACTATAGTCACAGTCATATCAGAGTCCAGCCTTAGATGTCACATGTGCAAAGGAAGGTAATGACACTTGACTCACCTGGACACTGTAGGTCCCAGACTACGTGATAGCTGATCCTGCCCAACTCTATTAAATACATCATTCTGAGAATTCATATGTGGCTCTACTTAGCAACATAAATCTTCAATTAGTTTATCCTTCACTTAAATGATCATAGAGTCCTCTGGTTATTATTTTTCTAATTTTTATGGTGATGTTCATTGGTAGAACCAGATCACCCAGAATGTATACATCTACTAGAAAATGGAAGAACGTATGAAACCACATTATCAAATGAAGGGGAAGGATTTACCCTTGACCCCATTGATGCTTCAGGTGAGAGTCATTCATGTTTCTATTTTTATTTTTGATACCTACTATCTTACTTACAGTTAGATATTTGAAAAATCTATGAGGTACAATAAAAGGTAGTCAGTCTAGTAATAGCATTTGTAATAAAATAGGGGAAGAGTGTTAAGGAAGTTTGAGGTGGTCTTTTCATTCCATTCAGTTATGGTCAAAACATATTTCCAGTCTGGGAAACTGGAAAATTTTAAACTGAGTTCAGTAGTAGTTATTGAGCCATTACTCTGTATTGAGCACAAATGAAGAAGACATAGTTCCTGCTTTTAAGAAACTTAATATAAATATTAATGTATATAATATACAGGGCCTGGTAGAAGTAATGCCATTGAGTGTGGTTGGTAGGGTACATGAATATCTTGCATGCGATGGACAGCAATTTGAACATTTCACCTAAAATGTCATAGGGTATGCTCAAGTGTGATGTTGTTATGTTACAGAATTACATCCTTGTAATTTTGTAATAAAAGGTTTTATGTAATAAAAAGGGGCATTATTTATGCTGGACCCTATATATTATTATATACTAATATATATGTGTATATACATATACAGACAAGAGCAGTATGGTGACAGCCAGAGGGAAAGGTGGGCAGGGAGTTGGATGAGGGCAAAGTGGGGATAAATGGGGACAGAAACAGACTTTACTCTGGCCAATGGGTGCATGATACAGTGTGCAGATGATGTTTTGTTGAGTTGCACCCTTGAAACCTGTCTGGTTTTGTTAACCAATGTCACCTCCATAGACTCAATTAAAAAAATTCACAATCTGATCAGGAAATAAATAAACATGTAAATTAATATAAAATAAGGCAGAATAAAAGAATCAGAAGACAGGCACTCTCCTGACATTTAACTTCAAGTATGTTTTTAGGAATAAACAATAAATATGAATCTAATATGTAACCAGACTTTTAAAGAATGCACTAGTTTTAAGTAGTGTAATTGATCTGGATTTTAGTTTACAAACTCAGGCATGTAAAGAATAGAGCATTCATATTTTTTTTTTCTTTACCAAATTTAACCTTGAGCCTCCATTCCACTGGGCTGGCAAGAATTTCAGCCTACATGGCTCCATTATCCTGCCCTATGCTGTGTAGTGTTGCTGTGTAGTGTCAAAATTTGGGGGCAGTTTGTGGCAAGTGGAAGGGAACCTTTGGTCATCAGCCATACCAGTCCGTAGTGCCCACTGTCCCAGCCTGCATGGCCTCTGGAGTCATCACGCAGCCAGCCCCTCTGGGATCTCATGTTCCCAGGATTTTACTGAGGCCCATCAGCAAGCTGGTGCCTATTCCTTCTGGCTCCATCTGATCTCAGATTTTCACTCATTCTTGGAAATGTAATCCTCCCTCCCCTTTTGCATCTTTACTAAGGAAAAAAATGACTTCCACTTTCTACCTAGTAAAATTACCTATAGGCACGAAATCCCGTGGGCTACCCACTTGGACTTTGTATATGAATTTCAGTGAGGGAAAAATACACTGGACAAATACAAGTTATTGTTTTAAAAAGTTATTCTGCTATGTAGATATTTTAAGGAACCTCAGAATTCAGTGAGTTTCCTATCAATATACCCTCTGTTCCCCATTTCCTCTGTTGTCCACTGTGTAGGTCAACAGAGTCCTCCCTCAGAAACTTTGAGCAACACCTTACAAAATGTGTGAAGTCTTGGCTTCTCAGACACTCTAGTTGTGCAAAAACTTTGTCAACTGTAATTTTCAGTAGAGAGAATGGGATTTTCCTCTCTGTGCAACTCTGTAGGTTGAATTGTGGTCAATATTTCTTTGATATGCACTGCCTAGAATACCATTTTACAAAGTTGTACAACCAATCACATTTGTGCCTATTTCTTATATTTAGACATTGCTTGGAAGAGGAAAAGCAAAAAGAGGAAATTGCTCATAGATCCAGTCAAGGAGATCAGTAGCAAAATTATGCATAAACAACTTACTTCCTTTGCTGACACTCTCATGGTTTTGGAACTTGCACCGCCTACCCAAAAACTGATGATGTGGAAAAAGAAGGGAGGAGTCGATACACTTCTGTCAACTGCCACCCAGGATCTGACTCATAATGAACTGAAAATGGTAATAGCTTCCATACTTTTGCATGTGTGAGGTGTTTAGTTATAAACAAATAAATGCATATTTATATTCATATATTCAATAATTTAAACTTATGAAAAAATACCCCCTTATTTTGAATTAATTGGCTGGATATGTGTGCATGAATTATAATTTTCACTTTTTGGCATATGTGCTTATATTTTATTGAGTTGTTTTATTTGTACAGAAACTAGAAACAAAAATGTGTATTTTTGCAGTTGTTTACAAAATGCTTTCTAGCCTGTGGCTTTAAACTTGGAAGAAAATTGATGCAGAAGGAATCAGTAAGGGAAGAAATGAGAGGTGGAAACATAGAAGGTAAGACATCCTAATTTTGTTGATTTTGAGGAATGTTGTAGAAACAAAAAATTTTCATTTTGCATTACAAAATGAGGATGGAATCCATTTTCATATTCCCAACTATCAATGCTATCTCCAGAAGAGTATTTGAATTTAAAAGAAATGTTATAGCATCATTATATTTTTCTGCTTTGCAGATTAATTTTTGTCCACAAAGCTGCATTAAACAGATAGTTTATATACAAGGTGCACCATACTTATTCTCATGCTTTCCTACTTCCCACGCCCCTAAAGGCAGTATTCGAAAACCTTCAACAAAGAAAATTTTGGTACCTAGTAAGATAATATTTCGCTTTAAAACAACTAACATGAAAAGTCACCTGGTGAATAAGAATAGCATTTAAACAATACAATTAACCTGAGACAGATATTTCCATATACCCAGAGGTTACACAGGGTATTAATAATTGCTGATTATTATTGTGACTATTATAAAGAAATAATGAAACCAACCTATGTGGTGAGTGAGCCTCTGCTTCCTAATAACCCTTCCTGAAATCATTAAAATCTGCCAAATGATATGCCAAGGGGGACTTGAACTACCCATGTTGTCTTGTGAGTAAATGTATGGGTGTGAGTGCTGAGGAGGGCGGTGGTGGAGGACGGGAAGTGGAGGTGACAGGGGCAGATGTGGGGAATGGGAAGATAAATATGTGAGATTTGGGAGCTGTAGAGAGTTTGTATACCCTCTGCTTAAATGGATTCCAGTGCCAAAAGTTTCCTTTTGTAACAATCATATTCTAATTTAAGTTGAAAAGATATTTTGATAAAATCTTCTTTACTTCCTTAATAATTCAGAGACCTCTATGGTGAAAGATCTAAATTCCCAGCAAGAGTTAAATCAACCCAAAACTTGGAAGGATGTGATTAATGGTTCAAATGGTAGCTCTCATGAGGATACCAATAAAAATATTAGTTCTGAGGTAAGTTAACCAAAAAGAATAATCAAAATATTATTATTTTTTCTGACACAGATATAGTGAAGGAACATCGAGACTCTGATTAGTATTGTCTTACATTTTTATAATTTATCTCATCATCCTATAATTTCTTTAGTAGGTAGCAATACTACAGGGTAAAACATTATTTTCAACTGCAGAACAGTATTTTCTGGAACTTTAGGATAGTAACACACAAGATAAGTAGTTTCATATGGAAATGGTATTTTGCATAGTACATTAAATAAGTGATTGTACCTGAATCTGGTTATATGCTGAGGATACTCCTAGGCCCCACATTCAATATGTCATGGAGTTGTAGGAATCTAGACAATACACCTATATTTTGATTTTGATCATAAATTCACCCTTCCCAGCTATAAGAATAATGTGTTTTATTGTTCGGAAGCACTCTGCCTGGTTTTGGAAGCTGTAACCCCCCATGGCTAAAGCTGAGTAAAAAAATCCTGGGACCATAAGCCACTAAGGAGACAAAGCTTATCTTCCTGGCTGCAGCACTGCCTCTCTCCCCTTTACTTCACCCTGCCTGGCCCCCAAGTAGATGACTGGTTAGCCAATGACTGGTAAGATTCCTCAAGAGAGGGACGACCTAAGACAGACATGGTCATGATGGGGCCACCAGGGAAGGACTTGGGGGGGCTATAGAAAAAGAGGGTGATGGACCTTCACCCCTCAGCTTTGACATAGCCTGAGTCCTCATTCTGTCTGTGAGAAGTCTCCTAATCTCTTGGCTGCCTTACTTCCCCTGCCTGATTTAAACCTGAAACAATGCTGGAGGGTGGTGCAGCCCTGGGCGGGGATGGGCGGTTCCCCAGGGCGATCAGGCCTGAGAGAGAATTTATAAAATCCCATGAAACCTGCTTTGGTAAGAATGTTCTCAATTTTCTGATAAGGGTCCAAGCATAAAATGAGTTTGTTTCCCAAAGTTTTATGGCCCTTTAGCTAACCGACCCTGACTCAGAATAAGCCTTCATAGTTCTTTGAATGTTATCTATTGTTTGATCATTACTTCCTGACAATGATTGATGAGCTTTACTTGTATACCTGTGCAAGTTGAACCCAGTAACAACCCACTGAGGAACAGAGTCAAGGTCTTTCTTTGAGAGATTGGCCATCTTTCCTCCCCAAGCAGAATATGTCTTGGTAGACTTATTCTCACCCATAGTGGGTGGGGTCACTCTGTGGTGGAGCCCCCCACATTTTAGACCTACCAGTTACCTCAGTCTTGACTCTAAAAGACTATCTAAAGATCCATGACCAAAATTAAATTTTTTAAATAATTATTATTTGAAGACATAACTTTTATTTGAAAAACATAGTTATTTGAAAACATACTTGGAAACAATTTACTTTATAATATTTTCTCAATTGTTACTTTATTGATTGTACAAATGTAAATATTATAGCCATACCAGATAAAAATAAACCAGTGCTTTTCTAGTCTGTTTCATCATCACTGTACTTTGATAACCACTCAGGGAATTCAAAGTCAGTCCACATTGAAACCGAATGCCCTTGGAAGGAAAGACAACTTCATAATGCATTAAAAGAGAAAGTGTTTTACTAAATATTTGATAACATGCTAGATATTGAGATACTGGGTTGCCATTACTATTCTCCTCTTTATTTGGGCTCAGACATTTCTTAGAGTACAACCACTGAAAATTCTGATTAAGCAAGCTTGTTTACTTTATGACTTTTTAACATATTAACAAAATTGGGTTTTCCCAGGTGCTTGAAGTAAAAGAAAGAGATTGGTGCACTTGTTCTTTTGAACCTTTTGCTTTTATCCTCTGCTTATGCTTCAACCTTCAATTCCATTCTTATTCTACTTACAAAAATGGTGAACAGATGTGAAATATAGTCAGTAATGGGAGCACAGTCAGTTTGGAGAGGCAGGAAATACTGATTCTGATTTGTCATTTTCTATCTTCATAAAAGAAAATGTTCTTGTCAAGTAACTGCAAAATTGAGAGTATCTAAAATGTAGGATATTCATAGAAATTAAAAGAGAAAAACATGGTTTTCACAAATATGTATATTAAAGAATAAAATGCAACTCCTTATATTCACTAAAATTTTAAAAAGCTGAAGTGAAAAATTAAGTAAACTGTTGTAGGAAGCTTCTAAACTTAATCAAGATCAGAAATGACAGCTGGGGAAGGAAGCTTGGTGACAGGGTGAAGTGAAAATGGGTCTGACAGCTTCTATAGCAATGAAAAAGGGAGAAGAGGGGGAATGGAGAATTTCTGGCTTTCTCTTCTTCCTTTTCCCTTCATGTCTTTGCTCTGCTTCCAGATACAGTTTTTCTTCCCTTTTGCCAGTGACAGCTCCAGCACTGGTGGCAAGAGCCCTGTCGTGGCTGTAGGTAGGGATATTAATATCCCTTGCTTTGTATCACTGCCTCTGTTTGCAGATCTCCTTCTTCTGCCACCTGGTACTGGCATGAGAATAGAGGTAGGGAACTGGGGCTAGATAAAATGCTTCAAAGGAAAGTGGCCTCCGCCACATAGCAGCAGAGACTTTTGATATGAGAGCTGCAGAGGCAAACGAAACAGGAGTGACAAGGATAGGAAGCAATGGGGGAAGGGGCATAAGAGCTCTTCATTTGTGGGAGACATGGAAAAGAGGGATGTTTAAGTCAGAGGCTGCCTGCCTGGGATATGGTACTTTAAATTAGTTTTATAAATGAGCATGCATGTGATTAAAGCATTTATCAGAATGTTATTGTTCCTGTGATGACTACTACTACTGTGATAACTTACCTATTTTTTTCTAATTTGCTTTAGCAGGATATTGTTTCTTTGGCTGCTGAGGAATCCTCTTTAGTGAATGCCATCTCGGCACCAGAAATTGAAAATTGTCCAGTTGAATTGGCAAGTATATGTATAGTCTTGGAAATGTTCTTAAAAACTTTGTTCCTAAATGTTTAACACCTTCTTTACCTAAGCATTAGTTTTTAGAGCTGTTGTGTTACTTTTTGAAATTATAATTTATATTGGTGATCTCAACAAAGATGCGTATGAATGGTTTGATAATACATATTCAGAATTACTTTGACTTTTTATTTTGAAACTTCACATAATTCTAAAGGAAGGGAAGAAATTTTTATGCTTATCAAAAGTAGTCACAGATTTAAAATGTTGAGAATCACTATTTTAAGTTATTCTTATAACATCTCTAGAGAAACAGAGCTATATTAGGGATATGGCCCGGGGCACTTGAAATTTTACTTTAGAGGGCTTCCAGTCAAGATGGCAGCATAGTACTCACATCCTCCCGCAACCACATCAAAATTACAACTCAACTACAGAAGAACCATTGTTAAGCACTGCCTGAAATCTTCCTAAATGGAAGTCCTACAAGTAGGGAATTTAAAAAGCCACATCAAGACTGGAAGGAGAGGTGGAGATACGAAATGAGCTGGTCCCACACTTGTGTGGTAGATAAAAATCTGGAAGGAAATCTTGGCTGTAGAGGTCCCCCATGAGGAGCGAGGGGTCCCAGCTCCACACCAGGCCCCCAGCCCAGGGCTCTAGTGCCAGGAAGAGAAGTTCCCATAACTTCTGGCTATAAAACCAGTGGGGATTGAGGCTGAGTGAAACAGAGGCTTCTGGAGTCCCAGACAGTTCCCATTTAAGGACCTGTGCATGGATTTACTCATACTCACTTATTTGAGTTCGGGCACTGGGGCAGCAGCTTAAAAGGCACTGAAGACATGTGGGAAGGAACTGAATGTCCAGTATCAGGGTGAGAGCTGGAGGGGCAGCTTTCTCCCAGACAGAAGTGCTAGCAGAGACCACTGTTCCTTTGATGAGCCTTCCCTTGACAGAGCTGGCAGGCAGGCATCATCTCTGAGACTCCATCAACCTGGCTCACACTGTTTGCCCCACCCTGTTGATTCTCTGGGGCACTGCCCCACCCACTTCAGGCCCACCCTACCTGTTTCCAGTGGCTTTTTCATATGAATGGCCTGTCCTGGTTTATATTTCAGGTTTTCTTAAAATCTCTCAAACAAACAGCATCTTGCATGGTCAGAGTTAGCCTGTTCTGGGATAAATGAGCTCATCCCATTACTAATGTTGATTTTTGTTTTTGAATACATAGAATGCTATTTTTGAAATATAAAAAGCAATTGTCCAACTCTTTGTTAAAAATTCATGAGACTGAAGCTTCTCCCATACTGTACAACTAAACTAACCAGGAAAAGGCTCAGGAGAAATAGTGTGTGTGCTTTGCTGAAGCCTGTCCAATCGATCCATCTGGACACCCTACAGCTGAATCCATTGTGTGGAAAGCTCAGTGGATTATTAAAACAGCTGAACTTGTGCTGTGTTGTACTTTGCTTGACCCTGTATGAAAATAACCTGTGTCTATAGAGGCAAAGAGAAAGAGAAAAATGAATCAGCCCACTTCTGGCTCAGCTGTTTAAATGTTTCGGATAAAAAGTTCAGGTATTTATTCTGTCCTAGCTTACCCAGAGAATTCAGTCCTTTTTTCTCACATATGAAAAAAACAGTAATAGTCTTAGAGCTCATCATAATGATAATTTGCTTAAAAGCAAAAGTAATATCAGGCATTACATGTTTTGATATTATTTACTAAAAAAATGTCTAAAATTCATTACAGTCTTAAAATACCTTTATACTCTGGGACAAAAACTACAGACATAAAACAATACTATATATGGAATTAGTCAGGTCAGATGTTATTTCTAGCTTTGCTATTGACTTGTGGCCCTTTGAGCAGAAGTCATATATATAGATATGGGACTTGAGTCATACAATGTTTTAGAAAAAATACATTTTTTCAGGCTCATCAGCACATTTCTGTTCTCAACTCATAATGTTATAGTTGGTAAGGGCTTGGAGTGAATTCTTGTAAAGGGATTTCAATGTTACAATTTTTCAGTACTGAAGTGTTTCTGAAGATTTAAAGATTGAAAAGAATGAATCTATTCACATAACATGACAGGCAATTGGTTGATCTTCACCCTCAAAATCTGAGTTTTCTACCCCAATTGTATACAAACTACTAAATATCAGTTATTGTTAGAGCTTCTGTATTTCTAAGTTCAGATAAAGGCCTTTACAAGGCAATTTTTTAATAGTTTTATGTTTACTCCTGTTAACTGAGTTTAGATTGACCAGAGCTGGGATAAGTTCTGGCCACAAGTGATGGTCTTTGCTGCCTACTTTTCAAAGTAAGGGCCTGATGCCCTGGGATGCATTACCAGTAAAGACTGAAGATTCTCCTACTCTGGAGCCCCTGATCAGAAGATAGCCTGGGCAGATGACATGATACTCTACATAAAGAACCCTAAAGATTTTAGCAAACTACTGCTAGAGCTGATCAATGAATTCAGCAAAGTAGCAGTATACAAAATAAATATGCAGAAATCAGTTGCATTTATATACACCAACAGTGAACTATCAGAAAGGGAAACTAAGCAAACAATTCTGCTTACACTTGCATCAATAAAAGTAAAATAAAATAAAAAAATAAAAAATACCTAGGAATAAATTTAACCAAGGATGTAAAAGACCTGTACTCAGAAAATTATAAGACACTGAAGAAAGAAATTAAAGAAGATACAAATAAGTGTGTTCATGGATGGGAAGAATTACCATCATTAAAATGTGCATAGTACCCAAAGCAATCTATAAATTCAATGCAGTTTCTATTAAGATACCAATGGTATATTTCACAGAACTAAAATAAATATTCCAAAAATGTATAAAGAACCCAAAGATCCCAAATAGCCCCAGCAATGTTGAGAAAGAAGAAGAAAGTTTGAGGAATCAAGCTGTACTACAAGGCCATAGTAATCAAAAGAGCATGGTACTGGCATAAAAACAGACATACAGATCAATGGAACAGAATAGAAAGCCCAGAAATAAACTTATGCTTTTATGATTAATTAATATTTGATAAAGGAGACAAGAACATACAAGTGGGTAAAGGTAGTCTATTCAGTAAATGGTGTTAGAAAAATTGGATAGTTAAGTCAAAAAAAAAAGAAAAGAAACTAAACCACCTTCTTACACCATACATAAGAATAAACTCAAAACAAACTAAAGACTTAAAAGTTATACTCAAAACCATAAAAGCCCTAGAAGAAAACATAGGCAGTAAAATCTCAGACATTGCTCATAGCAATATTTTTTCTGGTATATCTCCTTGGGCAAGGGAAACAAAAGAAAAAATGAACAAATGGGACTACATCAGACTGAAAAGTTTTTCAGCAAAGGAAACCATCAACAAAATTAAAACACAACCTACTAAATGAGAGACCATAATTGACAATGATATATCTGATGAGTTAATATCCAAAATGTATGAAGAACTTATAAAACTCAACACCAAAAAAGCAAACAGCCCAATTTAAAAAAATGGGCAAAGGACCTGAATAGACACTTCTCCAAGGAGGACATACAGATGGCCAATAGACACATGAAAAGATGCTTCATGTCACTATCATCAGAGAAATGCAATTTAAAGTCACAGTGAGTTATCACCTCACACCTCCCAGAATGGCTATTGTCAGTAAATCAACAAACAAGTGTTTATGAGGATGCAGAGAAAAGGGAACCCTTGTGCACTGTTGGTTGGGATGCAGATTTGTGCAGCCACTGTGGAAAGCAGTATGGAGCTATCTTAAAAAATTAAAAATGGAACTTCCTTTTGACCCAGTGATTCCACTTCTGGGAACATATCTGAAAACACCTGAAACATTAATTTGAAAGAATACATGCACCCCCTATATTCATTGCAGTGTTATTTCTGATTAGTGATGTTCAGCATTTTTTCATATGCCATTGGCCATATGTAGCCCAAGTGACCATCAGTAAATGGGTGGATGAAAAAGCTGTGATTCATTTATACAATAAAATAATATTGATACTTGGCTGTAAAAAATAAGGAAACCTTAACCATTTGTGACAGCATGGATGGACCTGAAGAGTATTATGCTCAGTAAAATAAGCCAGTCAGAAAAGGCAAGTACCATATGATTTCATTTATATGTAGAATCAAATGAATAAAATAAACTAACAAACAAAATAGAAATAGACTTACGGATACAGAGAACAGACTGACAACTGTCAGAAGAAATGGGGGTTGGGGAGCTGGGTGAAAAGGTTTTTTTTTTTTTGTTTTTTTTAACATTTTATTTATTTATCTTTAGAGGGGAAGGGAAGGAGAGAGGGAGGACATCAATGTATGGTTGCCTTTCTGTAGAAAGGTTTTTTTAAAGCAAGGTCTTAATACAAATGAAACCTTTTTTATGTTTTTGTTGAGGCCAAATTCTACTAGGCATGATTATGAACAGTATGTGTAAAACTAAATACGGCAGTTTGTTTTTTGGTGTTTACATCAAAACAATTTTAATCAGAAATTCTTGTTTTTAATTTTTTTTTTTGCTTTTTTAAGCAAAAAAAAAAAACCCTCATAGACACAGACAACAGTATGGTAATCATCAGAGTAAAGGGGGTTGGGGGGGTGGAAGAGGTTAAGGTGAGGGTAAGTGGTGATGGAAGGAGACTTGGGGTAGTTAACATACAATACAAAATACAGGTGATGTATTATAGAATTGTACACCTAAAACCTATATAATTTATTAACTAATGTCACCTGATGAGTTCAATTAATTTTTTTCGTAAAAGATTACCTGGGGAGTATAGATGTAATCCTGCAACCTCTATGCTACTTTTATTCTCTCTGCTATCAGACTGTAAGCTCTTTATTTGGCAGGACCCACTGTTATAACTGTTTCTTGCAGCAGCGAACACCATGCCTGACAAATAGTAAACATTCACTAAATTTGCTTAAGTGAAATATTTTCTCAATCATTCAAACAGGAGTCACTGGGAAGTGAACAAAATGGTGAGGGGGAGAGATGGAACCAAAGAACACGTCAGATGTTAAACGCTTTGCAGGTAAGATGATAGAGTTTGTTAATCCTATTTTTATTTTTAAAAATAAGTAAACCATTGACTTCAGTTTTCTAGATATTAATAAAAATTAAACCATTTTTATTATGTTTTTGTTGAGGCTAAATTCTAGACATGATTATGAGCAGTATGTGTAAAACTAAATTCAGGAGTTTGGTTTTGGTGTCTACATCAAAAATTTTAATTAGAAATTCTTTTTTTTTAAATATATTTTATTGATTATGCTATTACAGTTGTCCCATTATTTTCTACCCTTTATTTCCCTCCACCCTGCATACCCTCTCCCACCAGCATTCCCCCGCCCCCTTAATTCATGTCCATGGGTCGTACATACATATAAGTTCTTCGGCTCTTCTATTTCCCATACTATTCTTAACCTCCCCCTGTCTATTTTGTACCTACCATTTATGCTTCTTATTCCCTGTACCTTTTCCCCCATTCTACCCACTTCCTCTCCCCACTGATAACCCTCCATGTGATCTCCATTTCTGTGATTCTGTTCCTGTTCTAGTTGTATACTTAGTTTTTTTGTTGTTTTTGTTGTTTTGTTTTGTTTTGTTTTGTAGGTCAGTTGTTGATTGTTGTGAGTTTCTTGTCATTTTACTGTTCGTAGTTTTGATCATCTTTTTCATAGATAAGTCCCTTTAACATTTTATATAATAAGGGTGTAGTGACGATGAACTCCTTTAACTTGGCATTATCTGGGAAGTACTTTATCTTCCAGTCTAAATGATAGCTTTGCTAGATAGAGTAATTTTGGATGTAGGTCCTTGCCTTTCTTGACTTTGAACACTTCTTTCCAGCCCCTTCTTGCCTGCAAGGTTTCTTTTAAGAAATCAGCTGATAGTCTTATGGGAACTCCTTTGTAGATAACTGTCTCCTTTTGTCTTGCTGCTTTTAAGATTCTCTCCTTATGTTTAATGTTGGGTAATGTAATTATGATGTGCCTTGGTTTGTGCTTCCTTGGGTCCAACGTTTTTGGGATTTTCTGAGCTTCTTGAACTTCCTGAAAGTCTATTTCCTTTGCCAGATTGCGGAAGTTCTCCTTCATTATTTTTTCAAGTAAGTTTTCCATTTCTTGCTCTTCCTCTTCTTCTGGCATCTCAATGATTTGGATGTTAGAATATTTAAAGTTGTCCTGGAGATTCCTTAGCCTCTCCTCGTTGTTTCTGAATTCTTGTTTCTTCAGCCTGTTCTGGTTGAATGTTTATTTCTTCCTTCTGGTCCAAACCGTTGATTTGAGTCCTGGTTTCTTTCCTGTCACTGTTATTTCCCTGTACATTTGCTCTTATTTCACTTTTCATAGCCTTCATTTCTTCCTCTATTTTGCAACCATACCCAACCATTTCTCTAAGCTTCCTGATTACCAGTGTTTTGAACTGTGCATCTGAGAGGTTGGCTATCTCTTCATCACCTAGTTCTATTTTTGGAGCTTTGATTTGTTCTTTCATTTGGGCCATATTTTTTTTTGTCTCCATGTGCCCGTTACATGGTAAGGGGTGGAGCCTTAAGGTATTTACCAGTGTGGGGCAACCCACTTTGCTGCACTGTGGCACTGTATGTGGGGGAGAGGTCCAAGAGTGACCAATGTCACTTGCTTGGCTCTTGGCTGGCTTCAAGTTACTTCTGCCACTACCCATAAGCAAATTGGGTCCTTCTGGTGCTGATTCCCAGATGGGTGGGTTGTGTAAGTTCTAGGATCCTGTGGGTCTTTCCAATGAACTCTTCTGTGAGGCTGGGAGTTTCTCCTGCTGCCACAACCTCCACAGTTCTTTACAGGTTTTGAGTCTTTCTTTTCCCTCCCTGGAACCCTGGGTTGAATGGTCTGTCTCACTCCCCAGTTGTTTATCTGCACACCAATGTGGGACTGCCTGGTCTGCCAGCCTCCACCTTGCCAAGAGCCCTCTCCACCCCAGCTGCTGGTCTCTGCCACTCTTACTGGTCTGGATGAATGTTTCTTATTTAACTCCCTAGTTATTGGGCTTCCATACAGTTTGATTTCCTTGCAGTTCTGGTGATTTTTTGTTTTTAAATTTTTGTTGTCCTTCTTTTGGTTACACAAAGAGGAAAAGTGTATCTACCTATGCCTCCATCTTGGCCAGAAGTCCTTAATTAGAAAGTCTAATTAATGTCTTATGCATACTCATGCCCCTAGACATCTATTTTATGTTTCATTCTCATTTTTAGCAGACTGCTAGTAAATATTCAATGTGGACCTTGGTTTATAACCATTTAAAAGTGAAATAGAATATTTAAATTTAACTGATATTTTTATCAAAATAATACATGTATGTAATTTTAAAAGTTTAATAGTACTATGCTGAAAAGGAAACACATAAGTCCTTTGCCCTGCCCCTTCTTGTCACTAAGTCCTGCTCACCAAAAGCAACTTTATTAAAAGTTTCTTTTAGCATTTATATCCATATTTCTGATGACTTATTTTACTGTTTTTTCTTGATAGTTTAGAGTTAAATTTTATTTATTACTTCTTTCAACAGAAAAATGAAAATTCAGCTTCATTACATCTCTCTCTTCCTCAGTGTATTTTTAACACAGTATTCAGTGCTCACAGTGTCATAATTTTAATAATTATGGAGCATGTTTAATTGTGACAGAAAGCGAAAATATCAGTGACTTAAAAAGATGGTTCACTTCTCCCTCCTGTAAAAGTACAATCTGGTGTGGCAGCTATGCTCACGAAGTCCTCAGAGACCCACTCTCCACCCCATTTTCATTATTCTCAGGGTCTGAAAGGACTAACTACCCACCATGCCTGCATTCCAAGCAGCAGCAAAGTTCTTTGAAGGGCACAGTGTAGTTATTGTGTGTACATTTCTCTCATTTCACTGACTAGCACTTAGTCTCACCTTGCCACGTGTCGCTGGGAAATGCAGTCCTTCTCTGACAACCTGAGGCCCAGGTCACACTTCTGTTGCCGTGGAATAGGAGGAGAGTGGACATCAAGGAACAGCAAGCAGTTGCTGCCCAAAGGCTATGTCAAAATTAGTTCACATCAAAACTTCGTAGTGTAATTGCATTTCTTTTCTTGTCAACTTTATGGGGATTGGGGACAGGGGGAGAGTTAATCATTACTTCAGGTTTTCATTAGCCTAGTGTCTAATACCCATCTCAATTCTCTCTCCAAACTCTCTGACACCATAATAAAACCCCTTTTAATACAGGCAAATATATCAATTAGTTTATCAGTTCTACTCTCCTTTTCTTGAAGATGTCCCCTCTGGAGCTCACCATCCTGTTGTTCTAATCTGAATTAGTTGCTCCCTAGGTCTGCTCCACAGTTTTTGTCTTGGGTCATTTCTTTACCATAACATGGGATTCCCTTGTCTTTTCCCTCTATTAGTGCTTCTGCTTCCTGGTACTTTGATCTTCCTTGGTTAACATCCTCTCCTAATTTCCTTAGGTAAAGAGTGCATAGGAGTCCTGGCTGGGAGGAGCTCCGTTGGTTGGAGCATCCACCCACCAAAAAAAAAAGGTAAAGGTTGAAGGTTCAATCCCCAGTCAGGGCACATAGGGAGGCAACCAATAAATATTTGTCTTTCATGTAGGTGACTCTCTCTCTCCCTTCCTCTCTCTCTAAAATCAATAAGTATATCTTCAGGTGAGGATTTTTTTTAAAAAGTGTGCATAAGACACCTTACATACAAGTCTGAAAATATTTTAATTTTACCTTTAACTTGTTTGGTATGTCTCTGAACGTGGTTTGAAAATATTATATCTCAAATGTTGAAGGCTTCGTAACATTTCTGGGCTTCTTGGTTGTTACTGAAAAGTCAGGTGCTGCTTGGTTGGTGATCCTTTGTCAGTGACCTTTATTTTCACACAGGAAGCTCTTAGATATTTTATTTATCCCTATCCTGGAATTTCATGATGATGTACTTTGGCATTTTTTTAAATTGGGCTGAGCATATAGTAGGTTCTTTATTCTGAAAATTCATATCCTGAGTTCTAGAGAATTTTTGTATTTCTTGGATTTCTTCCTTGTTCTCAGTCTATTCTCTCTTTCTGGATTGCCAGATGGGACCAGATGAGTCAGATCTTGGATCTCCTAAATTGCACCTTTAATTTTTTTTAAAAATTCTTGTATCTCCTATATTAATTTCCTTTGTTGGTTTTTTCGACTGTCTAGAAGATTTCTTCAACTTTATCTTCCAGTCTATTGAATTTTATTTCTGCTTTTCCTTTTTATGTTTTCCAAGAGTTTTTTTTCCTAGGTTTTAGTTATTCTTTTGTTTTATAGCATCCCAACCTTTTTATTTAGTTAGTTTCAACAGCTTGATTGAGGTATGACTAATATACAATAACCCATACCTATTTAAAGTATCTGGCTAGATAAGTTTTGACATACGAATACCCTGTGAAACCATCACCACAATCGAGATCGTGAACATATGTACAATCCCAGCAAGTTTCCTTGGGCCTCTTGATAGTGCCCTGTCCCGCCTCTCCCATCCCCAGGCAAACCACTGCTCTGCTTTCTCTCTGTCTCATCCTAATCATTTTTCACTGATGCAGTGTCTTTTCTTAACTTTTAGATGATATAGGTTTCTTGGGCTCCTTGCACTATCTGCATTTCCTTAGTAATTCTTTTGAATTCATTGTTTTTTGCTCTCGGACTTTAGAAATTTTACTGAAGTGTCTGGCAGACTTTGGTTATCTGTTTTTATTTAAGAGTGATCACCCAAAAATCTGATTGGAAGTTATAAATGCATGAGTGCAGCTTGTAGGTTTGTGGTCTTCACTGCAAGGTAGGTAGGTAGTCCTCCCTCCCTGGCCCTGCAACAGATGTCTTTATCTGCAGGTGTTTTTTCCTCACAATGGACAGTTTTCCCAGCTTAATCTTCACATCTACTGCCTAGGAGATATAAGCATGCTGTCCATGGTCTGGGAACCAGAAGTGGGTCAGGGAGAGGCTGGCTCTCTCCTTGTTTAGGGTGTAGAATTTCACTTAACCCCCTTGTTTCTGGTCTGACACTTCTCTACCATCCACAGCGCCTGGTGTCCTGAGGCTCAAGTCTCAGTGGTTCTTATCTCTAGAAAAACACTTTCCTGTCTCTTTCATTTTAGAGGGTTTTCTGAAGGAAACAGGATAAACACGTGTGTTTAGTCTCGCACATTTGCCCCCTTGGGGTATTTTTCAAAAGGATTGTTGAACTTGGAAAGACTGTCCCTGATCTCTCCCAAAGAAATAGTCTTGCTAGGGTATGGGAGTCGCCTGTCTTGGTTCAGTGAAGTGGTGCAGGGCTCCTGAGGGTCTCACTGTTGGCAAGACGACTTTCAAGAAATTCTCCTGTTTGCTGCTTCACCCCCTATCTCCAGCTTATCATATACAGTTACTTCTAATTCCTGAGCTTTCCAAAGGCTCTGTAGCTCAAATTGGCTTCCTTTTTTGTTGGCTGTCTTCCCTGTTGGCACTAGTTTCAGCTTTGTCCACTCTGCTAAGTCAGCTAGTCTTGCCCTTTCTTTGTCTTTATCTCCTCTCTTTGTCACCTTTTATTTTTTTAAATATATTTTCTTGATTATGCCATTACAGTTGTCCTATTCCCCCCTTCACTCCCCTCCACCCTGCACACCCCTTCCCGCCCATTTCCCCCATTTAGTTTATGTCCATGTGTCACAAGTTCTTTAGATTTTATATTTCCCATACTATTCTTGCCCTCCCCCTATCTATTTTCTACCTACCATCTATGCTACTTATTTTCTGTACCTTCTCCCCACTTCTTCTCCTCCCACTCCCCTGTTGCTAACCTTCCATGTGATCTCCATTTCTATGGTTCTGCTCCTGATCTAGCTGTCATCTTAGATTGCTTTTGTTTTAGGTGTGGTTGTTAATAATTGTGAGTTTGCTGTCCTTTCACTGTTCATATTTTTTTATCTTCTTTTTCTTAGGTAAGTCCCTTTAACATTTCATACAATAAGGGCTTGGTGATGATGAACTCCTTGAATTTGATCTTATCTGAGAAGCACTTTATTTGCCCTTCCATTCTAAATGAAAGCTTTGCTGGATAGAGCAATCTTGGATGTAAGTCCTTGCCTTTCATGACTTGGAATACTTCTCAGCCCCTTCTTGCCTGTAAGATCTCTTTTGAGAAATCAGCTGACAGTCTGATGGGAACTCCTTTGTAGGTGACTGTCCCCTTATCTCTTGCTGCTTCTAGGATTCTCTCCTTCATTTAAATCTTGGGTAATGTAATGATGATGTGCCTTGGTGTGTTCTTTCTTGGGTCCAACTTCTTTGGGACTCTCTGAGCTTCCTGGATTTCCTAGAAGTCTGTTGCCTTTGCCATATTTGGGAAGTTCTCCTTTATTATTTGTTCAAATAAGTTTTCCACTTGCTCTTCCTCTTCCCCTTCTGGTACTCCTATAATTCGGATATTGGAACGTTTAAAGATGTCCTGGAGGTTCCTAAGCCCTCTCCTCATTTTTTTGAATTCTTGTTTCTTCATACTTTTCTGTTTGGTCATCTTTTTCTTTCTTCTGGTCCACTCCCTTGATTTGAGTCCCAGTTTCCTTTCCAATACTATTGGTTTCCTGTGCATTTCCCTTCATTCCAATTAGTTTAGCCTTCATATGTTCCTCTAATTTGTGACTAAAATCAACCAGTTCTGTGAGCATCCTGATCACCAGTGTTTTAAACTGTGCATCTGATAGGTTGGCTATCTCTTGGTCGCTTAGAATTATTGCCTCTGGAGCTTTGAGCTGTTCTTGAGCCATAATGTTTTGGTCTGTTTGTGCCTGTTACATATGAGGAGTGGAGCCTTAGGTGTTCACCAGGGTGGGGTGACCCAGTCACTGGGTTGTGACGGGGTCTGGCTGAATGGTTCGTTGTTGTCAGACTTCAGTACAGTTCAATTTTCTGTGTTTGGCTGCATTTTTGTTATTAAAACTTTATTGTCTTTAAACTTGGTTGTCTGAGGAGGCACAGTGTTTCCACCTCCACCTCCATCTTGGCCGGAAGTCCTTATTTCTTTTCCTTCATTTTAGAGGTGTTTTTGGAGGGAACAGGACAAGCACATGTGTTTAGTCTTGCATATTTGTCCATAAAGGGTGTTTTTCCAAAGGATTCTTGAAATTAAAGGGGTATCCCTGCTCCCTTCCAGGAAAAAAGCCACCCAACCCACATCTGCTGGGGAGGCACCATATTTCCTCAGGAGTGGGAATGAGTGAAGGCTTGTCAGGCCATTGCTGAATGGCCGCCAAGATTGGGCCACCCTTTGGTTGAGATAAAGTGTGATAAAGTATCAACTTATTAATTTGTTAAATGTTATAAACTGGTAGGAAAAAACTTGTATATCACATTTCTAAAAGTGCTTCACAACTGTTTGGGGGGCACAGTACTCACAGGGATATGGACCAGTATTCATCACAGTATTATACTGAAAAGTCACACTTCTGATGCCAAGTACCAGTCTCATAAAAGGAGTTATCTTCATTCATAATTGAACACTTTACTGGACCTCAACTTTTTGCAGTAGGTTCACAGGTGCCCTATGGCAAATCCAACATCTTTTAACTTGTGCGAAGAACTGAGAGATGTTTATAAAGTGATACTGCCCTGCCGTAGAGGTGTACAAATATAATTCTACATTTAACACTAGAGTTTTGTATTCAACGCTTCCACTCTGCAGTACCTTTGAGAAAAAGGAGTCTGGTAGGCTCATAATCTTCATTGCATTTAAGCCTCCCAAGTCCCGTGGACTTTTTTATCCCTATAGGTCTAAATTAATTGGAGCCGTTTATGTTAACATCAATTTTTTAAGATTTTTATTTGTTTTTAAAACTAAATTGTTAGCAGAATAGTTTTAGATTTACAGAAACATGGTAAAGACAGTGGAGCAAGCTCTCATGCACCCCACAGCCAAAGTCCCGTGTTAGTCACATCTTGCACACTCGTCACAATTGGTCAGCCAATATTGAAACATTATCATTAACCAAAGTCCATACTTTGGTCAGATTTCTTAATTTTTTTTCTGTTACAGGATCCCATCGAGGATACCACGTTACATTTAGTTTAACATCAGTTTCTTTAATGACATGACATTTGTATAGCACATTAAGCATTTTCATAACACGTTAGAGTTCCTTTGCATGCATTTTCTCAATGGCCCGAGCTTGTGATCCGTGGCCTGCATGGCTTTTAAGCTTACTAAATAGTCATTTGAATTTCTCCATTTAAGGATTTTGCAGTCACTTATCAAAAATGTCAATGTTTTGTTGTTCATTATACACCCACCTACTCTGCTTTTAATTATCTTGTCTCCCTTTCCTTTCCTCTTTTCTAATTATTTTCCCAGGAATCCAGCAAGGCAGGAATGAAGCGCTTCAGTCTGATGACTCTCTGCAGAAATAGTGACCGGAAACAAGCTGCTGCCAGATTTTATAGCTTTCTTGTTCTGAAAAAACACCGGGCTATTGAGCTGAGCCAGAGTGCCCCCTATGCAGATATTATAGCTACAGTGGGACCCATGTTCCATAAAATATAAAGGGAATCCCAAACCTGCAGATTTGTGTCATCACTGAAATTTCTTATAGCTTGTTTGGTTTAATGCAGCCGCTGTCTGCAAGCAGCTGAAGGTCTGATCCATTTCATAAGCAGGTTAACCTACCATTTCTTCTTTGTAAGTTCTGAACAATCATAGCCAGAACTGGAAACTTATATGCTTACAGAAGTACTGAATTATAGCTAAGTAATAGTTTGTATCCTCACCCAAGGACATTCTTAATGATTTTAGAGAGAGCAGATGGAAGAGAGAGGGAGAGAAACATTGATTGACTGCCTTTCACCTGTGCCCCGACTGGGACCGAACCCCAAACCTAGGCATGTGCCCTGATTGGGAATTGAACCCAAGACCTTTTGGTTTATGGGACAACACTCCAACCAACTGAGCCACACTGGCCAGGGCTAGCTAAGTAATATTTTAATTTAGCTGGCTTGAATGTATAGCATTTATTACCTCCCTGACTTGAATGCTGCATTTCAAATACATTTTGTTAAATACTACATGTCTTCAAGAAACATTCAAGGATGTTATTAAAAGGCTATCTTACATTGGATTATTTACTTAAAAGTTATGGGATTAATTAATAATTAACACTTCCTTATTTCTCCACAGGCAATAATTATTTAATTCAAATTCACATCATCCTTGATTTGACGTAGTGCCATGGTTTTTAATCTAATATCTTAATTGAAGAGTTATAAAATTCATCTTCATTTTAAGTTATCTGAGGGGCTTTCAGTCCATTTATAGGTCATTAAGCCTTTTTATTCACTCTTTAATGATTATTATAACCACCATTCATGTGTCAGCAAAATTAAGTATGTTTCTTATGTTAACAAATTAGCATAGTGTCTACAGATGGGATTCAAGTCACTGAAATAAATGTTCTCTTACATGGTGCTTATTGAACACTTTTTACAGTAACACTATTGTTCTTCTTTTTCCTTATTTGAAGTTTGTTGGGAAATGTTCATACAGTGCTCTGGGAGCTCCCTAATACACTGTACAATGAAGCCTGTGGTCCTCTCTAAAACCCTGGTGTGCTACAAATGGGATTCTAAATGACCTCTTTGAATGCATCAGCTGTAAGATTTAAATGTCCAGTTGCCTTTTTAAAAATGTATTAGTTTTTTTAATTCTTATACAGAAAAATTGACTTTCTCATTTTGGTGCACAGTGCTGTCAGTTTTTACACACAGGTGGACTCCTGTACCCACCAGCATAAGCAGGACACCAAGAGTACTGTTGTCCCAAAACACTGCCTTGCGCCAGCCCTTCGGACTCAAGCACCTCCCCCATTCTAACTCCTGGCAGCCTCTCTTCCACACGAATATAGTTTTATTCTTATTTTTCCCTTGTCACGTAAATGGAATCATATAGTATGTAACCTTTTGGAGTCTGGCTTATTTCACTCAGTGTAATGTCTTTGAGATTAGCCCAAATTGTTACACATGTTTATTGCTGAGTATTATTCTGTTGTCTGGATATCCCATAGTTTATGTATCTATTTATCCCCTGAAAGACACTTGTTTCCAGTTTTTGACAATTATAAACATGGGTGCTACATAACATACACTTGTGTCAGTTATTGTGTAAATATGTTTCCATTTCTCTAGAATACGCATCTAGGAGTAAGGTTGCTGGGTCATATGGTAAGTGCATGTTCCACTTTATAAGAAATTACAAAATTATTTTCCAGAGTGGTTGTACCTTTTTGTGATCACACTAGCAATGAATGAGAGTTTTCACTTGACTTTCAGTTTGCTCTTTATTTTCAGATAATTGTAGGCTCACATGCAGTGTAAAAAATAACACAGCAAGATCCGTGTGCCCTTCGTCCAGTTTTCCCCAAAGGTAACATCCTGCGTAATTATAATATGGTATCACTGGAAATTCACATTGATACAGTCCACGCACCTCATTCATATTTCATCAGTTTTGCATGCACTTATTTGTTTGTTACTGAGGCCATGCAATTTTATCACCTGTGTAGCTTCATGTAGCAGAACAGGAGTCCCATCGCCGGGATTGCTCGTGCCTCCCTTTTGAGTTCACCGCCGCCTCCTTCCATTCCCCTCCCTTGCCCCTGACAATCACTAATCCGTTCCCCATTTCTATAACTTTGCCGTTAATACAATGGACCTTTGTAGATTACTTTTGTATCCTGAGACCTTGCTGAACTCACGCATTTCTTCTAGGAGTTTGTTTTTCTATAGATTCCTTGGGATTTTCTACCCAATCATGTTGTCCACAAATAGAGACAGTTTCATCTTATTCTTTACCACGCGTCCCCAATGCAAGGAGGGACACACTCACTCTTTGCCCATGAAGTATGTTGTTAGTTACAGTATGTTGTTACAGCTGCTTGTGTGTGGGGGGTGTGTAGGTAATTTTTATCAGGTCGGGGGATGTTTCTTTCTATTTCTATTGCTGAGAAGTTTGTGGATTTTTTTAAATCATAGAAGTATGTTGAATTTTAATTACTTTTCATAGATTGATTGGATCATGAGGTTTTTCTTCTTTAGACTGTTAATAGGATGGATTTTTAAGTTTTTAACCAGTTTTGCATTTCCAGGATAAACTTTACTTTGTTGTGGTATTATTATTTTTATGTATCACTGGCTTCAGTTTGCTAATATATTTCAACAGCTTTATTGAGATATAATTCACAAAGCATAAAATTCACCCTTTTTAAAGTGTTCAGTTCATGGCTTCCGGTACACTTACAGTATTATGCACCCATGACTGTTACCTAGTTGTAGAACATTTTCATTATCCAAAAAGAAACCTCATGCTCCCTAGCCATCACTCCGCACTTCCTCGCTCCCTATAGCTCCTGGTGGCCACTACCTTTCTTTCTGTCTCTGGCCTTTTGAATCTGCCTTCTTTCACTTAGCATAATGTTGTTAAGGGTGATCCATGTTTTAGGGTATATTGTGCTTTGTGGGTTTTTTTGCGGCCAAGTGAATATCCCATTACGTGGATATACGTTTTGTTTATCCATTCATCAGTTGGTAGACCTGTGGGTTGTTTTCCACTTTCTGACGATTATTAATAATACTGTTATGAATATTACTATATAAGTTTTTGTATGTATATGTTTTCACCTTTCTGGGATATATATCTAGGAATGCAACTGCTGATGTATCATGTGATACCATATGTATATGATAAGTCGTGTTTAACGTTTGAGGAAAAGTGGCTGCATCACTGTGTGTTTCCACCAGTAACACACGAGAGTTCCAATTTCTCTGTACCTTTGCTGGTGCTTTTGTTATTGACCCTTTTTTTGGTTATAGTAATCCGAGTGCATATGAAGTGGTATCTCATGGTTTTGATTTGCAGTTTCCTAGTAGCTAATGACGTTAAGCATCTTTGCTAATATTTTGTTTAGGATTTTTGCATCTGTGTTCATGAGGAATACTGGTCTGTATTTGTCTTTTCTTGTAGTGTCTTTTTCTGAGTTTTGGTATCAGGGTAAAATATAAGTAACTTGGAAAGTGTCCCTACCATTTTATTTTTTGGAAGAGACTGTGTAGAATTGGTGTTATTTCTTTTTTAAAAGTTTGGTAGAATTCACACACGAAGCCATCTGGATCCAGAGATTTATATTTTGGAAGATTTTAAACTATGAATTCAATTTTTAAATAGTTGTTGAGCTATTCAGTTACCTATTTCACTTGCTGTGAGTTTTGGTAACTGTGGTTTGCAAGGAATTATTCCATTTCGTTTAAATTAATGATTATGTATATGGTTGTTAGGAGTCTTCTCTTATTCTCTTTTTATTGTCTAAGTCCACAGTGATGATCCTTCTTTCATTCCACGTACTATTAATTTATATCTTTTAGTTCTTTCTCTTTTCAGTAGTTTTAGAGGTTTACTAATTTTATTGGTCTCTTCAAAGAACCAGCTTTCAGTTTCATTGATTTTTCTCTTTTTTTTCTTTTGTTTTCCTTTTTTCCATTTTACTGATTTCTGCTCTGATATTTATTTCCTTCCTTTGGCTTGCTTTGGATTTATTTTGCTTTTATTTTTCTAGTTTTCTAAAAAGATTTTATTTATTTATTCTCAGAGAGAGGGCAAGGGAAGGAGAAAGAAAGGGAGAGAAACATCAATGTATGGTTGCCTCTCACTTCACCCCATGCTAGAGACCTGGCCTGCGACACAGGCATGTGCCCTGACAGGGAATCGAACTGGTCACCTCTTGGTTTGCAGGCCAGCACTCAATCCACTGCCAATCAAAACAGCCAGGGCTATTTTTCTAGTTTGATTAAGGTGGAAGCTTAATTGATATGAGACCTTCCTTCTTTTCTAATATAAATGCTTAACGGTATATATTTTCCTCCAAAAACTGCTTTCGCTTTTAAAGATTTTATTTATTTATTTTCAGAGAGAGGGGAAGGGAGGGAGACAAAGAGAGGGAGAGCAACATCAATGTGTGGTTGTCTTACACGTGACCCCTACTGGGGACCTGGCCTGCAACACAGGCATGTGCCCTGACTGGGAACTGAATCAGCAACCCTTTGATTCATAGGCCAGTGTTCAATCCACTGAGCCACACCAGCCAGGGCTGCATTGCATAAATTTTGATATGTTGTATTTTCACTTTTGTTCAATCCAAAATATTTTCTAATTTTCCTTGAGACTTCCTCCTTGACCTGTGGAGGAATTATTTAGAAGTATATTGTTTAATCTCCAGCAGAGATTTTCCTATTCTTTTTCTGTAATTCGTTTCTAGTTTATGTCATTAAAGAACATACCTTAAATGATTTTGATTCTAAATTTACGTAAGGTTTGTGTTATGACCTAGAATAGAATCTGACTTGGTAGGTGGAATCCTCCTACCAATTCTGGGTCCAGCTGGAATAGTTGAACATTTTTTAGAATTCCGTTTTAATTTATCTGTTTATTTTTACTGCATCTTTTGTTATATTTTTACACGAGTGCTCTAAGAAATAAATACAAAACGCATGCTTACCTTTTCACATTCTACTTTGAATCAGTATTTGACCACTTCCAGTAGAGTGTAGGAAGCTTGCAGCATGTGAGTTCCTTTACACGCCCTCCTTTATATGCTGTTGTCTTATGTTTTAGATTATGTACATCGAAAGCCCATCAGACAATGTTGCAATTTTTTCTTTCAACTGTCCAACATACCTTAAAGAATTCAAGAGGAGAAGAAAAGGCTATTAAATCTACTCAAATATTTACCATTTTGATTGTTCTTTCTTCCCTTCTGGATGTTCCAAGTTTCCTTTTAATATAGTTTCCCTTCTAACTAAAGAATTTTGTTTAGCAGTTCCTTTAGAGCTGGCAATGAATTCTCTTAGTTTTTCCTTATTTGAGAATGTCTTTATATTTCCCAGAGGGTATTTTCTCTGGGTGCACAATTCTGCTTGACTACCCTCTTCTCTCATCAGTTTAGATTTCTTCCCCCGTTGTACTGCTGCCCTGCATGGTTTCAGCGAGAAATTTGGTTATTCAAATCACTCCTCCTGTATAATTAACACATCATTTTTCTCTGATCGCTTTCGATATTTTTTCTTCGTTTTTAGTTTTCAAAAGTAACCGGAAGTTATTGCTTTTTCTATTGTATCATTTGGTTTATCCTCTTTGGCATTCACCAGAAAGCCGGAGCCCGGAGCCTCACTACTCTGCTCTGTTTCGCTGCCTTCTCCCCACAGTTGACCCTGCACCTGGAGCCAAATGGTGGGGGACAGAAAGACACACAAACAGCAGAGGCTCATCCTCTCCCAGCACCAGAGCTACTCCGATGGAGAAGCTTCTCCTCCCTCAGGAGGGAGGCCCCTGTGGGTCCCTGTGGTCACAGCCACCACTGCAGCGTTGCCTGAAGGGTCATGAGACAACAGAGAAAAGACTGGAAAAGAAAAGAAAAACTATTTTCCCCACTCCCCCTGAGCATTTGGGGTCTGCTTTCCTGATCCTCACGTCAGAACTAGGGAAACTTTGAGAGCCCTCTTTGTGTTGATTATTCTACAGTTTGGCTGCCTTGATCAGACCAGGGATATCGGAGGAAACAAAAATTCAGTGGTAAATCAAATTTTGGCCTTCCCCAATTTGCCTGCTAGTATTTTCTCTTCAGAGTCCTCAAGTAGTTGTTCTATGCGTTTTGTTCAGGTTCTGCTGCTGCATTCACTGGGAAGGATGTGCTTAGCCAAAACCAGAATCAAAATTGCCTTGAAACTAAACAAATTTAAGTATTTTCTGTTTCGTATGAAACAAAACTACTGAGTTTTTAGAATAATTTTGTTTTATGCTTAAAATGCTCATTTGTTGCGATTTACATTGTAACTGAACACTGGTACTTCCGACCACATGCTTGATGATGAGGAGGAGCGGGCCCTGTACCAGCTCCCACCGTTCTGGAGGGAGAATTGTGGGCGGAGGTGCTTGTAACTTAGGGAAGTTCCTTGTGGAGGTTGCTGGGAAATGTAGTCTTCTAGGTACTGAACCAAAACAAACAAACATGGGGATCAGACAAAAAAGTATATTTTTAACCAGAATCTCAGTAATTATCTCCTGATAAACAAACAGTAATTCCACAGCTTCCTTTGGTTTTACTTTAAGTATAAAAAATGTTGCTTATATAATTTAGGTGGGCCCGAGGGCAGAAAAAAACATTTAATTAATTAACTTGGACAATACAACATTAGGGTTTTTTTAGACAGCGGGCTTTATTTCACGTGGCTTTTTCAACTACAGTTTCCTATTCCTGCTGCAACTGCTCTCCATGTTTTCCCACAAAGCATAATGTGCTGATGGACATTGGCCCTCCGATTAGAACATTCGATTTAATTGAACAGAGGGAGAAATATAACCAATGATGTATAGGCCTTTGTTGCAAGAGTATAGGCATTATATTGTTATAGGCATCATAGGCAAAGAGTGATTTATCACAAATCAGGGCTACAGAAAAAGATTCACTTTTGAAAAGTCACAATTAATTGAATATTCATTTTATTTAACTATTAATTCTCTTTCACGTGCATTAGAAATAGTAACCAAGCCGGTATTGCAGAGTCACCATATAAAATCAGTGAAGTCACTTTACAAGTCCTCTGGAAAAGTCTGCCTAGGGAGAAGGGTAGAGGGTCCCAAGTGCATTCTTGCTGCAAGAAGACAGAGACTCAAGGACCTGGTGTTGGTACGGAAGACTAGTGCCCGGCACCATGGTGCTTGCTCACTCGTTCACTTCGTCAATATTTATTAAACACCTAAATAAGTGTTGGGCACTATTCTAGGCACTAGGGACACAGTAGTAGAGGAGAAAGAAAGTCCCTCCCCTCACAGAGTGTACATTCTAGTGGGCGTGACCGTGACGGACTAACAAATAGTATACTACACATCAGCTGGTGGAGAAATGCAGCGAAATAGGGCAGAAGGAGAGGGGAAGAAGGGCAGTGCGAAGGCCTCTGGGGAGCAGCGACACTGGACAGGGATCTGGAAGAGGTGAGGGGTGGCTCTGAGCAGCGGAGGGACTGATCCCATCGCCAGGGCTGCTTCGGAAGGAGGTAGCCCCTGCCCACTGCTCCCCACTTCCCACACGGGCACCGCCTGAGAAAGCAGGCCCGGAGAGCGGCCGTCAGGAGAGAGGCTGGACAGGGAGATGCGGACACCCCTGCTACCCAGCAGCTAAGAGAGGGAGGGCGAGGCAAGGACTCCGGTTTTCTGGGCTTTCCCCCACGTTTCCCTCTGGTTTCTCCTGTGATAGTGGTGGGAGACTGAGGGAAAAGCTGTTTCACCGACATTTACTTTAGATTGTGATTATGTACATTTCCATCTTTCCAATGGTTCACCATCCTAACTTCAAAGAAAAACATTTTCGTTCTCAGTTATTTAAGAGTCTTGCTATCATTTTTCTTAGTAGTCCAAGAGCAGTTTTCTGTAAATCACCCTGGTACTTGGAGGTACTCGGTTCGGGGGGTGGAAAATGTTCCTAAAGAAAATCGGATCAAATCACTATTTCACGTAAGTCAACTGTGTGCCGGGAAGCGAGATTGGTCTCACCGTCCCGTGTCACAAGCCAGAAAGCCGAGGCCCAGAGAGGTCAGGGACTCGCCGGGGGTCACACAGCCTGTCCGGAACCAGCGCGCTTCCGGCGAGGCCCCGCGGCCCAGCTGTGAGCACAGGCCGGTGAGTCAGTGCGAGAGGACGCTTCTCTCCGCGCTCGCGCCCCCATTCCCACGCCCTTCGGAGCGAGGTGCCAACTATCTCTTTAAGAAGGAAAGTGAAGACCAGCCGCTTACGCAGCCGCCTGCGAGCCGTGGACTGGCTGGTCCCTTCCGTCCGCCTCCCCCTCCCCTGCCTGCCCCTCCCTCCCGGCAGCCCCAGCCCCTGCGCGCACACAGTTAGCGCTTCCAGCAGGGACTCCGGAGAGCAGTCCGGCCGCCCTGGCGGGGCAGCCGAAGCCATGGAAGCCTCCGCAGGTGATGACGGGACCCTGGGGACCTCCGGGGTCACCCCCCCAGCGGCGCCCTGTGCAGCCCAGAGTGCCAAGTGCGGGGCGGGGGAGGGGAGACGCGGACCGCACCGGCGAGCAGAGCGAGGCAGCCTGCCCTCCCAGGTCCGCGGCCGTGGCTCGGCCCAGCTGTCAGCGGCCGAGGGCTCAGCTACCCGGGTGTCTCCGCCCGCATTCATCCGCATCTGTCTGTCCTTTTCCCCCCGCCGCCGCAGGTTGCTGATCAGGGCCAGGCAGCTGCAGCAGCGACTGCAGAGGCGCTGCGCCAAGCCGGGGCCGAAGTGGTGCGAGCCGGCCGAGCTGCGGAGGGCGAGTGGACACAGGTGAGGAGGCCGCTGCGGGCCAGGAGGGACCCGTGCGCTGCACCGCGGTGGGCGGCGGGCGGGGGCCGCTCGCTGCGGTAGAATCCTCTGAGGGCACCGGCCGAGGAGGGGTTAACTGTGACTCATTCTCACCCTCCTTCATTCCCCTACATCCTTCTAATTGCACCCCCCTGCCGCCACCACCACCCTGAAATTCACAACTAGGGGATGCTAATTGCAACAGGAAAGATGCCCAAGGTGGGCGATTAGGAGGGTTTTAGGGTCTACCCTATTCCCATTTGTTTTCCTCTTCCAGCATCTGGCAAACATTCAAGCCTCTTTTCTCTTGGAGAAGGAGAGGGGTACCTGGGGGTGGGAGAAGGATGGAACCCCACACCCAACCCAAGGTCAAGGGCCAGTGACTGCCTCCTTCCCCTAATCCCCCCTGCCCCTCCCCCCCAAGCATCAGGGCCCTGCAGTAGATCTGGAAAAAATGCCCATGACCTCTAGGGTGAGAGATCACGGCCTCAGGCCTCAGTCTCCCCGCAGCCTCCATGGGATGTGGAGCTGAGCTGTTCTCCTGGCCTGGCCGGGGAAGCCCCATATGTAGCCCCATCCTCGGCCCTGCAGATGAGGAGGGGCTGGTTACTCCTTGCCGGCTTCCTCTGTGAGCTCTGCCTGTCTGCAGGTGTGGGATGGGCTGGAGTTGCTCCCTGGGAAAAGGCGATCTCCGCAGGCCGGGCGGTGTGGGCAAAGTGCGGCAGACTGGGGTTCTGGTCCCTTTGCTTGCTGCTAGGCCACTAGTAGCCATTTTAAAATTCTTTAGGCGTGGGTGTCTTTCTGCTCCTCTGTTCAATGCAGGGGTTGGATTAGATGGTCCAGACAATGGTGATGTGCCACTCAAGCGGCTCTAACACCTCAGGGGGCCTCTGTCTTAAAGCAACCCAGGGTTTAAACTTGAGTGCGTGAAATAAGTAGGGTTTCCTCAGTTGATCGCTTTCAACTCTGGACTTCTCAGGTGAAACATTGACCTTGTGGGTCTCGTGGAACCGAAGGCGTCAGGCAGCCCTGGGCGGGCGTCCCTGTGCCCTCACTGGGGTAACCTGGGTCAAGTTACTTCCCTTCCCATGCGTCAGTTCCCTCACCTGTAAATCTGGAAGGAGGGTACATGTCTCAGAGGGCTGATGTCAGGGCTAAAGGAAACACTTAAAATTGCACCTGTGTCCAGCACGGAGTAGGTCCTCAGAGACAGGACGGGATTTGGCAGACAGACTGGGAAAAGAGGAGTGGCTTCTCGTAGTGCTCTCCCCACCCCACCCCACCCCTGCCAGTCTCTTCTCCACCCCTGTGGATGGTGCCCCTGCCCAGGGGCAGTGAATGCCAGGGTGTGCTGGGCTGCTGGGCTGAGGGCCTAGGAAGCAACCAGGAGACAGAAATGTTTCCACTGCAAGGGCTGTGACATCATTTTAGCAAATGATGGTCCCAAGGAGGCACATACAGCCCAGCACTGTCTTTGGAAAATCTTGGCTTCTGAGAGCAGAGTTCTGAAGAGAACAGCAGCCTCAGACTCCTGGGTGCCAGCGGAGGGGCAGGGACCAAGGCCTCCTGATGTCAGATGGCCCCGCGGCTGCTCCCTTACCCTCCCCGGGGTCTCACACGAGAACCTCCCCGAGACGAGGCAGCTGAGCTTTTGGTGTCCGGATTTTCTATTCTTTACCTTCACTCCTGCTCTCATCTTCAGCCTCGCCTTCACCCTTCCTTGCTCTGGCTTGTTCCACAGTCTGCCTCCTGACAGCACGGGAAAGAAGTCTCCCCGTGGGAAGGGGGGGACATTTTGCTGCTGTACCGTTTCGGCCAAAAGAAGTTGTGCTGTCTCCACCTGCCCTATGTCCTCCCTGCAGAGGCCCCCTTACTGCTCTGTGTCTCCAACCTCTAGTCCGTGGCTAGGCGCAAAGTAGGTCTTCAGTGAGTTTGAGGAAGTTACGCCCCTAAGCCAACTAGGTTAGGGAGCAGTTGCTGGGATGTGTTGTTGGAGGTGTGGGCGAGGGCACTTTGAAGCCCAGGGCATTGCGCACTTGTCGGTTGTCATTTCTGTTCTAATACTGTTGCCATCACGATCGCCAGCGGCCACCAGAGGTTTTACCCTCTCCTCAAGTCAGGTTCAAGGGGGCCAGATGTGCCTGGGAGAGTGGCATTGTCAGTAAGCCGATGGTGCTAATACGACCGTCAAGGGAAGACAATTGGGAAGAGTGATGCTGTCCACTTGCTGTGTTTGGGGCAGGGGGTGGCAGAGAAGAAGAATCAGTTGGTCAAAATGGATGCACAGTAGAAAATCAGAGGAGACCCAGGTCCCAAGTCTCACTCTGCAGCCTCATTGTGTGACCTTGGGCCAGTCTCACCTCCACTCTAGGCCTCTGGGCCTCCGGTTTTGGAGGACTGGATTACCTGATTCCTAAGGCCCCTTCTGGTTCTGACATTTGTTTCTAGTGGATTTTGTTGGGTAAACTTGAGACCAGTATTACTCTCGGTATCATTGATGGAGCGCCAGACCATGAGTATCGCAGGTAATCCTCATGACGAAGTGAACCCGGTTGAAAGGTGATGAGACCGAGGCTTAGAGAGGTCGACTCGCCTAAGGCTGCGCAGCTGGAAGCGGCAGAACTCCTGCCTGACCGCGGGTCTGTCTGACTCGGAAGAGCGTGCTGGCACGAAGGTTTCGCTGCCTCCCCGTCAGACCTCACTGTCAGCGCTGTGAGCTGTGTGCGCTGCACGTGTGCGCAGGGGTTTGAGAAGGGAAAGGGGTTTCCCCAAAGTGATCACCGCAGAGCACCGGCTGGGGGGAGAGTGCGTAAGTCAGTGCTGAAAAGCCCTCCTTTCACTGTGAGCCCTGCTGTACGCGTGGGTGGCGGGTGCCCCTTTACCACGGAGGGCGGCTAGGAGTGAATGACAGTCACGACAGACACACTGTCTGAGCCTGTCCTGTGCGTGGTGTTGTCTTACAGGGGTTCATTTTTTTTATTGCTCGGACGATCCCGTTATGTGGGCACTAGGATCTCACCCATTTTGCAATGAGAAAGCCGGGGCAGAGAGGCAAGGGGTCTGGCCCAGAGTCACATAGCTGATCTGTGGTGGAACCAGAGAAGGTTTTGCTGGAAGAGGGTGGTCTGCACTGGGAGTCGGGGAGACCTGTCAGCCTGGGCCGTCTCATTGACTGATCAGCTTTGCGGAAGCCAGTTCCCTCTGAATGTCGGTGCTCCCATCCCCCAAATGGGCCGATGCATCTACTGGCTCTAAAAGACCTGAATGCCACGCTGGCCCAGAAGAGGAGTGGAGGGGATTCCTTGTCTAGCTAAACATTAATCAGCATTTGTTTATTTGTCAGTCACGCCCTGGATAAGTGCACGGGATACAGGAAAGAGTAAGAGTTCACCTTCAGTTTAAGAAGCTTGCGGCTGACCAAGGAGACAAATACTTAAATGGTCTGGGAACTGTGATGACACTGACGTGGGGTGGAGTGGGTCAGGGAGAAGGGTGGTCCTTCCCACTCAGCAGTCAGGAAAGCTTTAGAGAGATGGCACCATTGTCAACCCCTTATTTTTGGTATTGCGTTTGTGTGTGATGATAATGAGGAGGAGGATACATGTTCTACCTAGCTTTGGATATTACCAAACAGTTTTAGAGACTCGTTGGTTGTTGAACCCAAAACGTGGCCGCAGACGTCTGGGGGACAACTCAGGCTCACTCTGTGGCACGTTCTGGTGGAGCTTCCATCTGTCCCGGTGGGTGCAAACCTTCTCAGCCCTACGTGCGTCCAGAGACAGGGCTCTGACATTCATTCCTCTGGGAAAGCCCGGTGGGCACCTGCAACCTCGCAGTAGGCTTGGGGACCTCTTCCTCACGTCTTTTCTCAGCCTTCCTCCTGTCTGCAGCACCCAGCCCGGAGAGGTGAAGGCATTACCCAGGATTACTCAGCAAGGCTGGGAGCACAGCTCTGGCCCGATGGGAATGGCGCTTCTCTGCTGTGTGCAGTCATTCTGCATCCAGGTCACCCGAGGCCTGAGGGGCCATCTCTGCACCGGATGGGCAACTCGTACTGGGGGAAGGTTTGACGCAGGTGCTGTGAAGCTTGAGCCCAGGGCCCTGGACAGGGAGACGCCTGTGTTCCCTTGGTTGCTTTGCACTTCTTAATAAACAGATGTTTATGAAGCGTTTATCACATGCTCTGCACTGTCCTCCAAATTGAGGTGCTGAGTCAACCAAGAGGGACTCTCTGGGAAGCAGCCCGGTGCAGTGGGAAGAGCCAGGGCTGGGGAGTTAGGGGACTCACCTGGGCTCTGCTGTCCCTGCCACAGGCTCCCTGGGTGGCCTGAAGCCCGGCCCTTATGTTTCCACACCTGCAAAATGAGAGTCAAAGGTGATCTCTAAGGGCTTTTCAAGCTCTGACTGGCTCACAATTCAGCAGCTCTTGCTTCTGTTCTGTAGCCACTTTAGGGGGTGCGGGAGTGGGGAGGACACTGATAACTGGATAACTGTAACTCGAGGAAGGATGAGATAACCACAACAAGAGGCGTGAACAAATGCTCTGTGGGGTTGCTGCAGGGAGAGAGCTTGGGAACGGCCGGTTCAAAAGCCGCCTCTTCGGCGTTAGGATGAGATGCAGATACAGGCGGTTCGAACCAGGAGGAGCAGCGGAAGCGTGCTGGCGTTCTGGGACAGGAGGGCTTCATAGCAGAGCGGTGGCCCCCAGACTTCAATTTCAAATATGCATACTTTGGGGGAGCTCTCCTAGGTTAGCCAGGGTTTTATTTTGCCTTATAAGAACATTCAAATGGCATTTATTAGCACCAGGGTCTAACCAGCCGAGCTACCTGGCCATCCTCGAGTGATGGTTGAGTCCTGTTTATTATCACCATCGTATAGTGAAAGAGCATTGTAACACCTCTGTCCCCAGAGAAAGAAGGCTAGGTAATTCCAGGGAAGGAAAAGGTACTCCTTCAATTGAATGCATTTTGCTTCATGAAACACTCACTGCATTGCCTGTATTTTGCTCATTTTACCGCAGACTAGTGTCCTTGTGTTTGACTTTGGATTCGGGCTGCTTGGGTTTGAACTCTGGCCAAGTTACTTTTTTTTCTCAGAGCCTCTGTTTCCTCATCTGAAAAATGGGGAAATGATGCTGTCTACCTCATAAGGTCATCAGGAAGTCCACAGGCCATAATGATGCATGCGAAGTGAGAGACCGCAAACCCGGTTGTCTACACGGGCAGAATGGGTTGGGCTGTTTGGGGGTTATAGCAAACTGAAAAGTGCTTGCTTGAAGGAGGCAGCTGCTAGCCGGCACCTGGGCCCAATACCGTCAGATGTTCTGATTTCTAAGACAGAAATCTGGATGTTTGTTTGTGACATCTCTTAATGTTTAACATGTAGCCAACTAGGCAACATTTTAAATGCACCTATTAAACTGTATCTGCGGCAGGTCATCCGTCTGTGTCCTGTGGTGTTAAGTTCCAGATGCTGGACACGTAGTGCCTGGTGGATGTCAGCTGAGCATGGGGGCGGAGATGGGAGATGAGGCTGCAAAGGGGGGCCTGGGCCAGGGCCTGCCTTGTCTGTGAGGCTGGGCACCACGTTCCTTTGGCGGCTGGTGATTGTCTGCTTCTGGGCTCTCTGCTTCAAAGGTCCTGTTTGTGTCCCTTTCTGCGGCCCTGTCGGGATTGAGTCTCTAGGGACCGAGGCCTCCAGACACCTCTGTGCCCCCTTGAAGTTGGCACTGGCCGGGCTTCCCTAGCCCAGGGTCTTTGGAATCTCGGTCGGCAGCCTCAGAAGTGGGAACTTGGCTGATGGCCCGTGCAGCCTGGCACAGAAGCCACCTTGAGAGACGGGCGTGGCGAGAGGCTCTGGCGGCTCCTCGGTGGCAGGGAGGGGTGGCTCCTGGCCTTTGGAAGACACACTGGCCTTGCTGCCGAGGTCCTGCCACCCTCTGCTTGCACCGTGTGAGGTCCGAGCCGTCAGCAGTCTCTGTGTGTACATCTCTGCCACACGACCACCCCTGAGGAGAAGTGGGGACCTGGTTGTGGAGGAAGCCTAGAGCGTCCTCTGAGAAAGCCCTCGCGGAGTTCCGGATTAGGAGGGGCAGCCGCGCTGACCAGGTCTCAGGGCATCCTGGGATTCAGATTGGAGCCTCTAATGACAGTTTATACTGTGCGGCTCCAGTTAATCAAATATTCATCAGGCGCCTACCGTGGTACGGCTTTGTCCCGGCCACTGTGGGGAAACGCAGAGAAGTATTTACATCCATCCATTCTACCAGTATGCACGGAGCGTCCAGGCACCGAGACGCAGTCCTACCCTCGGGGGGCTTTTTGGCTTGGTAAAGGTACACAGAGGGTGCCCAGGGCCTGACTCATCAGAATATTAATGACAGCTGCCGTTGGGTGTGTCACTGAATATTGGGCACTAGCCGTGCAGTACCGTTTCAGAGGGTGGAAACGGGGACTGACTGCAGGGCACACAACGCGCCGCCCTCCACGCAGAGAAGCTCCGGGAGAGGGCGGCTGCGTGCGCGCTATAACCTGGAACACCGCGAAGTTCCAGAAGAAAGGTCAGGACGCGTGCGGGTCAGCGAGCACAGGGGCAGCTAACAGTTCAGGCCCACCCAGCACGTGGGCAGGTCAGGGTATAGGTGAGGACGCGGAGGCGCGGAGAGGGTGCGGTTTGTCCAGTTGCCTGGCCGCTGTGCAGCGGAGCCTCCACGTCAGTGCTGGGCTGCTTGGCCGGGAAGCTCTGCTCTCCCCTAAGCCGTGTTGCCTCTAAACTAGTGATTAATGATAAAAAATAATGAAACTACCACACACAGATGATGAAGCACAGTTCCCCTGGTGAGGTAGGGGGTTTGTAGTTGAGAAAACTGGGACCTTCGGAAAGAGGACACTGGACAGAGTTACATGTAACCATGGAGCGGTGGGGTCGGGACCCCAGCCCGGGTGTATTACACGTGGCTTCCCACACTGTCGGGACAGAATACTCTTCAGGGGTTAGCGATAACTGTCTGCAGATACTCAAAGTAGAGTCACTGGAGGGCGCCTGGGCTGAGCACAGAGGTCTGGACACTCTGGAAGGAGTTCGTGCAAGGGGGATGGAGTTTGGAATGGCCGTGCTTGACAGTCTTGCAGCCCAGAGGATCTGGAATTCCAGTAGGACCAGTCACAGGTGTTGCGAGTGGTGGGTGCCACTGGCGTTCCCAGGAGAAAGAATAACTGTAGGCTGGGACTATCTAGGAAGACTTCCTGGAGGTGGAGGAAGAACTAGTGCAGGAGCTAAAGGTCTGGCAGAGTAAGGGCGTGGG
The DNA here is from genome assembly GCF_021234435.1 of Artibeus jamaicensis. Classification (NCBI taxonomy): domain Eukaryota; kingdom Metazoa; phylum Chordata; class Mammalia; order Chiroptera; family Phyllostomidae; genus Artibeus; species Artibeus jamaicensis. The sequence continues at coordinate 14,153,482 of NW_026521924.1, read as the reverse complement.
AACAAACCCTAGGGGAGTGAGTGCACCGGTCTGGCTGGGCCACAGGGCTGGGGCCCCTCAGCAGAGGGCATCTCCCAGCTCTCTTGAGTTTTTAAATGGTGGGAATGGAGGCACGGCGAACCCTGGGTCTTGCCCAAAGTCTCCTGCGGAGGCCAGTTTGGCTCCACTTCCACCTCTTACCTCCCCTCATTGCACCACTCACCTTCCTCCCAGCCTCCCTTTCGGGAGTGGCAGACTTTGGACACCAAGCCTGGTGGGGAGAAAGGCACGCCAAGCTTCGCCTCTGCTGTGAAGGCCATGATAGGGCCTAAGAGGGACAGCCTAGGCCATCTTCTTCACATTTGGGGCACAGAGCCAGCGTTTGGGGAGGCTTGGCTTATTCCACTGCGGCAGCCCGGGGCCTCCTAGGAGCTACTTGCTGCTCAGGGTGAGCGCTGGCTTCAGAGTCATCTCCAGTTCTGCTGCCTGTTAGCCTGGGATCTCAGCCCAATCCCTTACCCCCAGGGCCATGTTCCCGTCCACCAAAGAGGGGTCTGCTAGGTCCTGTGTGTGGAAGGGCCGGGAATACAGCAGATGCCCCCTCTCGACACACGTCAGTTGCTTCCCTGCCCCTCTGCAACCCAGCTCTTGTCCGGGCTAAAGAAGAAGCTACACTGCACAGCAGGTGCAGGGTGTGTACCTTAGAGCATCGTCCTGCAGCTCTGCAGAGGGAAGTACTATTATGGAGGAAGTGGAGTCACAGGGGATTTAACAGCCCACCCACGGTCCCACAGCCGTTACGTAGGGCTGAGCTACCAAGTCCCTGGCACCGGGGCCTGCGTCCTCCATGACCACCACTACCACCCTTTTCCTTCCTTTGCTTCCTCATTCTTTCTCTCCCTCTTTGTCCTCTCAGGCCTGTGGATATCCATTCCTTCCTCCTCAGCCCTTAGCTGGATTCATAAGAGTGATTTTCCCAGCCTGGGGCCTCGCTGGAAGGAGCCTGCCTGAGACCTAGAGAAGAGCATTGGGAAGCTTTGTCACTTCAGAGATGTCCCTAAGGGGCCCTCGGGTGCATTCTGCCCCAGGTCTGCAGCACTCGCTCCATGGGCCATTCCTTTCCACCTCAATTACTTTTACTCACCCCGGTTCCCTCTGCCTCCAATTTTCTTCCTGCCACCACTGCTGTCTCCCGTGTTCCTGTCTGTCTCAAGGCGCAGCTCAAATGCCATCTTTCAGGGCCCCTCTCCGGACCCCCAGAGCCCCTTCTCAGAGCCCAGGCTCTGAGGCACCTGCTACGCTTCACGCTGTCAGGGGGTGAACAGCACCTGACCCTCCCTGCACACCCCTGCTGCCCTGCAGGGACTGGCCATGCTGGGAGGTTACTGGGCCCAGACTGGAGCTGCAGGCCAGCCAGAGCTGGCTCCTTGTCTTGTGGCTTCCTTCTGGCAAGCCGCTCTCCACCCCCACAGGAGGGGGCCTCTCACTCTGAGGGTCCTGTGCCTGGGAAGTGAGGAGCCTCAGAGTTTGGTGGGCCTGGCAGGAGCTTGTCATTGTGAGGAATCCCAGAGGTCCGCATCCAGGTGAAGGAAACCAGGGTCCAAACCTAGAAGGTGGCAGACCCTTTGCCTGGAGAGGTCAAGAACAGAAAGCATGGACTTGGGAGCTAGACACGCCTGGTGGCCATCTTGGTCTCTACCACGGACTCACCTGGTGACCGTGAGCAAGTCTCTGGCTTCTCTGACCCTTTGTTTCCTCGGCAGTGAAAATGGGTGCCCTAATCACAACCCTGGCCTCTTCGGAGCAAAGTTGGCATGATAATTAAACTAGACTAGAAATTTCACATGTCTGAGCACCCTGCACAGGGTTTAGCACACAGTAGGTGCTTCATAAATGGCATACCCTTCCATTCGCAGTCAGAAAGATAGAACTTTATAACTTGTCTAGTTTTCCAAAGATCCATTGCATCTTCAGTCAGTAGTGAGCTCCCCTCTCACCGGAGGTATTCAAACCAGGCCTGAGGAATGTTGTTCAGAGAAATGGAGCTTCAGACAGATGGCTGTTGGGCTTCGAAACCTTCATTCTTCTCTGCCCCGAATGCCTGTGATTCTGTGAAGACTTGACTCAGACCTCATTAGTCAATTATTAGAAATCAGTTGGGGTTTGGCGTGGATGCCTGTTTAGCACAGATAGAAGGATGCTGCTGGAGCTGGGTGTCTCCCGGGAGGTGACGAGGCCGGAACCACATGCAGGCCCGGAAGAGCTCCGACAGGTCCTGGGAAGGGAGCCCGGCTGGGGTGGTCGGGGCACGTGGCTCCATGTGTGGGCTGAATTCCGGCAAGGCTCTGCCGTGACTGACAGAATGAACCGTCTAAGGCAAGGACTGTATTTGACTTACCTCTGCTTCTCAGTGCCCAGATCCTGCCAGGCACACAGGAAGTACTCTGGACAAAATAAAACGAGCAAATGCAAAGTAGCCTTGGCGTCTGTAGCAGGTTGAATCCTGGCTTGAGTGGCTCTCAGAGTAACCCTAGAGGCCGGGCAGCCGCTCCGTACCCCACACACGTGTCTGTGTGCACACACCTGGCTTTCTGAGCAAAACTTGTCCTGCCTGCTGCTGTTCCTTCCCCTGCTTCTCCTGTGCCAGCTTCATTGAGCTGTTGTCAGCACACAACAAGCTGCATGTGTTTAAAGTGTACGGTTGGGTTTCTACATGGTATACAACTCACAAGACCATCGCCACACTTAGTGATGGGCGCCTCCATCACCCCCAGACGTTTCCTCTCGCCCCTTTGCAGTTCCTCCCTCTGTGCCTTTCCCCACCTGCCCCCGGCAGCCACGGCTCTGCTCTTACTATCGTTTACCTCACATTCTCTAGAATTTCACATAAATGGAATCATACAGTGTGCACGTTTTTGGGGGTCTGGCGTCTTTCCCTCGGCATAATTATTGGAGATTCATTTTCTGTGTCTCAATGGTTTATCCCTTTTTACTGCTGTTAGTACTCCATTGCGTGGAGGGATAAGCCATGGTTCATTTATTTCTTCATTTGTTGAACATTTGGAGGTGTTTTAAGAAATAAAGCTGCCGGAAGCATTTGTGTATAACTCTTTGTGTAGGAACATACTTCCCTATTCTCCTGGGTACATACCGAGGAGTGGAATGGCTGGATTACTCAGTAAATCTGTAGTTACGTTTTTAAGAAACTACCCAAGTGTGTCTCCAAAGCGGCTGGACCACCAGCATACGAGAGCGCCCGTCCCTCCACATCCTCACCAGCACTTAATCGTAACCATTCTGACAGGTGTGCATCGTAGCTCTTCGTGGCTTTCATTTGCATTTTTCAATAAGTAATGATGTTGAGCACCTTTTATGGGCTGGTTTATCATCCCTAAGCCTTCTTTGGTGAAGTGTCTGTTCGAAAATTTTGCCCACTTTTAAACCTTTAAGTGTTTGGTTGTTGGTCATCTTATTATTGTGTTGTAACAATTCCTTACATATTACGGCTGGAAGTTCTTTGTCAAGTGTATATTTTGCAGATATTTCTTCCCAGTCTGAGTCTTGCCACAGAGGGCCCCGTGGGAGCTTGGGGCTCTGCACATATGTGAGTGTGCGTGTGAATGTATGTGTGAGAGAGAGAGACCGGCTTCCTGAGAGACTCCCGCTCTGGATTCCGTTCTTCCCCAACAACATCTAGAAGCCTGGAAAGGCAGCGCCCACGGGTGCTAGAGTTCACGCGTCTCACCAGCTTCACTTTGCAGACAGGGCACCTGAGTGCTTGAGACCCCGTGGGGTGCAGGCCAGAGCTCACACGGACCTCCGACCTCCCGCAGGAGCAGGCCCTGGGCTGGATGCCTTGGCTTCTTTCACTCCTGTGACTCCGGGTGAGTCGGGTAACTTTTCCGAGCTCCTCTCACCCCGGCCGTGAGGCGGGCACGGTGGAGACTGCCTGTGGGCGAGCAGCTGGGGCGGCCTTCCAGCCGACCACCCGCACCTCAGGCACCCTCTGTTGCCATCCCAAGGCCTTTGGGAGGCAGGGGCAGGCAGCCACGCCCGGCCGGGTTGGGGATGTGCCGGCTGCAGCAGAGCCGGGCTGTGTGGCGCCAGGCTGAGGGCGACTTCACTGCTTCTGCCGCCGCCCCGCACAGCTCACCAGCAGCACACACGCTTCAACCAGATGCCTCTGTGTGGGAGGATGTGCACGAGTGTGTGAATGTGGTGTGCAGGAGCGTGAGTGTCTATAGGCTCAGGAACTCTCCAAAGATGGTCTCCAGGTGGAGACGTGTGTACACAGCCTGGGCCTGTTGGGGTGAGAAGTACTTTAAAAACAGCGAGTGCAGCGCCCTCCCCGGGGGGGGGGGGCAGACTCGAACTCCGTGTCCCATGAAGCTCTGCCCAGGCGTCCCTGCCTGAATTGGAAGAGAAGCAGGTAGAGGAACCTTGGAAGGGTTTTCTAGACAAAGGGCACCCCATGGGCAGAAGCATGGCAAGCCCACAGTGAGCCCGGGAGAGGATGTGCTGGGGGACAGAGCTGACAGGACAGCAGAGGTCAGGGGTCACAACAGCTCTGTGAGGTGGGGGGCGCTATCTCCATTTTACACATGGGGGCCCTGAGGCACCACGAGATGGAGAGAATGTGTCCTTAGACCTGTGTGTCAGTGGCAGAGCTGAGTGTCGTGGCCCCCACTGCTGTGCTCTGTCTGCTGTGTCCCCGGGGAAATGGCTCTTCCCACGGCCCCTTGTCTGGTCCCTGGCTGGTGCGTGGGACTCTCAGGACTCCAGGCCGCCTGGTGGGCTGCCTGGCTCCCTTCAGCAGGTGTTGGCTGGGCCCTGACTCTCAGTGCAGCCCTTTCCCAGCACCTGGGAAGACTCGCAGCCGTTGAACACATGGCGCCCACTCTGCTGGCAGCGCTCACAGGCTGCAGGACAATGGGCCAAATTCTCAAGTGCAGCCATTGCCACGGACAGTGCACAGGCCACTGTCGCTCTGGGGACTTGTGTGTGTTAAACTGGCTATATTGCCACCCTTGAACAAAAATGGGGTTCTGTTACTAAGGGAGGGGGCACTGAATGTTCGGTGGGCAGCTATTAGCCTCCATTACCCCTACCTACCCCGAGACCTGGTCACCACCACGATTCTGCCCAGTCCCACGTTCCCGACAGCCCAGCGCCCCAGGGGCCCTGGAGAGTCCACCTCTGATGTTTCCCTCGAATCCATCTTTGCTCTCCCCCCACTCCTGTCTCGATGTCCTGGTGCCTCTCATCAGAGCCGGTCCAGGGTTGTCCTCTGTGATATAAACCTGACCTTGTCACTCCTCTGCCCAGAACTTCTTCCTGCAGGCTCAGACGGCACTCCCAGCCTTGCGCCCTGCTCCCCTCCTGCCCCCACACTATCTGGTCTGCGACACCCAGCCCCTTGGGTCTCGCCCCTTCATGCCCCTGCAGGGTAACTCCTGTCCCCTGCTTTGAATGGAGGGCTTCTGCACAGGCAGCTGCACAGCCAGTTGTGCAGACCCTCAGAACCCTGCTCAAGGGTCCCTCCTCCTGAGCTCTGCGCCTGAGACTCTCGCCCTCCTCCACCCGGCCCCTTCCTGGCCCGATCACTGGGACTGTCAGAGGAGGACCGAGCACAGTGGACACTTGGTAAATGTGGACCAAGATGGCCCTCCCAGAGCTGCCACATGGAGAAACCCTGCCATTGTGAGAGGGACTTTGGGGGGACTTGCTTTCAGTCTTGGAGCTGGGCCACGACTGAGCCAGGTCTCTCCTGGGGGCCTCGGCGTTCCCCTTCACCACAGGGCCGAAGAGACAGAAAGATCATCTGGGGTGATGCTTGAGTGTGAACTTGAACTCCTGGCCTTTTAGGAGGCAAGGCTAAGTGCCAGTGGTATTGTCGAGTGGAAAACACAGCTGATGTGCCTGTTACGGGGGAGGGGAGTCCGCCGGCAACTCCGCCGTCTAGGAAAGCAGTCTGGCAGCATCTTTATACTTTTTGACCTTACGCATCCCCTGGGGACCCATCCTGAGGAAATGAATCTAAATATGGAAACGTGATTATGCACAAAGATATCTACTATAGCATTCGTTTTGATAGGGAGAAAGTCTAAATGTTCCACAGAGAGGATCCATGAAATGAAATGGTACGCAGCCCATAAAATAATTCGAATAAAGCATATACCATATTATGGGCAATTCTTACACTGTGTTAAATTTTTTAAAGATACAAAGGTCCATATTTACCATGAACTGTGTGGCTTTAAAGGTTATAACTGTATGAAATTACCCCCCAAAAAAGTTTTCTTCTGTGCCTAGAAAAAAACTAGAAGAGGCAGCAAGAAAATTAATCAGTGGTATATCTTTAAGTGGCAAAACTGGACTTTTTTTTAAAGGTATATGCTACTCTGAGACTGTAATAACTACTGTCATAAATATATTTAACGTTTGAAAAACACCCAGGCAGAGGTAAGGGAGCACGTTTTAATTCATGACCTTCTTGGGATGAATTATTCACTTGTCTCTGGGCCTTGGTGTATAAAATAAGGGAGAGAAGCTAGTGTTCATCGGGCAGTGTGCGCCAGGCCCTTCGCCGAATTATCTAATGAAATCATCGGCGTTGAAACCCTGTTTTGCAGATGAGGGAGCTACGGTTCGTGGTCAGTCTGCTCTGAACTAGGTTCCCAGCTGCATCCTGCCTGAGAACAGTGCCCCTGCGCTGCAGGCCTCCCCAGGGCCCCTGTGATTGTGACGGTCCCTGCCTGCCCCAGGTGGGGGGGGGGAGGTAGAAGGGACACCTGAGAGCACTGTGTCAACAGAGCCTCACAGGAGTTTCTCTTACTGGGCGGGAGGTCGGTGTGTGCCAGCAGGTGGGAAGAGGAGCGGTTTGCTGCCTGCAGCCAGAGCTGGTGCTCACGGCTGTGCCTCTAACCCAGCAGCCTTTTCCTGCACGGGATGTCCCCCTCAGCCCAAGTCCCCTGTCCTGTCTTCTGGACTTCCTTGTGCATCCCAGCTCCTCGAATTCAGAGCTGCAAGCCTAGGGCTCCAGTGCTAGGCGGCTACCACGACAGCCCAGGGGCGAGAGCAAGAGCTCCGATAAAACGAGGGCCCACCTTCGCCATGCTGGAATGAGATGCGTGCACTGCAGGATCTTTGGGGTTCTTTGAGACAAGCTAGAAATCTGGACCTATTAAAATATGAAAGCTCCCAATCTGTAAATGCTGACTAAAATTAAAATACATGCACATACAAGGAAAGTTGTCTGCGGGCACTATGGGAACTGTGGGCTGCTGGTCTGGGACCCCTGTGGTTGCCTGACTCTGAGCCCCTCTGGCATTGACCCTGTGGTTCCGGATTCCTGCAGCACACACCCCACTGGAGATGCAGTGCTGCGCAGAGGGAGGGCAGGTCTGCCAGAGTAGGAAGGTCAGTGTGCCAAGTAGAAACGAGCCCTAAGATTGGCTCTCCTGGGCCCACGTACACACCCTAGGCAAATACTCAGGCCTTATAAGGCTCTGTCCTGCTGCCTGCCAGAAACTGTCCCAGCTGTGGCTTGTGGGTTGCTGTGTACCAGCCGCTGTGCTTGGCAGCTTGACCCCACTTCCTGGTCATGGCAATGATTAACCTCAGGTACAGATTGGGAAAGTGACCCTAAGTGTGATTGGGCTGAAGGCACCTAATGCTCGGGGAATCCAGACAGGGCTGAGTACCCACTGTGCGCATGCGTGATAGTCGTTCGCCCCAGCGGGGACCACTGGTGCTCAAGGCAGTGTTCAGGACAGGGAGCGGAGAGCACGCAGATGAGTGTGATTACGTGTGCACACACGCGTGAACACAACTAGACCTAATGTGTGCACGTCTGTGGACTGGACAGATGTGCCCAGTATAGTTGGTTCTCCTTGTCTGTAATGGCTGTGTTCTGCAGAGCTGCCGTAGACCCTGACCTAGCCAGTGCAGACCGTTGCTCCTGAGAACACAGGGCCAGGTCCCCGCGGGCCTCCGGGCGCAGCAGCTTCATCAGCTGATCGATAGCTAACCTCGTTTTCTGTGTATTTCCGCTTAAAGACGCCTTCCTCAATATAGATTGTTGATTCCTTCATACTGCGCTCACGCCAACAGCCCTGTGATTTACACCCGAATGGAGCTTCTCGGACACGTCCTCTGCATCAGGCACGTCTCGGGGACACTAGACAGCACGTCAGCCCTGCACCCTCGGGCCACATTAAACAACCACGTCACCAAAAGTGCGTGACATTGATAGATCGCGGAAAGGAAGCTTGTTGAGGGACTGAGAAATGAAACAAGCAGGTTGCCTTGTTCCACCTCAACAGAAAATGTGGGCGTCAGGCAACTCACATGGGTGTCGGGCACGCTCAGCGCATGTCCAAGATTGACATGCGAGAACCATGGGTGCTGACTTGAGGGTTACCAATAAATTGGAGAGAGTGGGTTCATTCAGAGTCAGAATCCGCAGATCAGGAGGACCGGCTGTGTGTCTTTCACCTTTTTCTGGGGCTGCTGTTGGGGTTTGGGGTTGACTAATTGGATTTGCTGAGTGCAGGTGTCATTTGGAGGGGCCTCTGGCATCGGTTCTGCGTCCCACTCTGGGTGTGGCCACCGACTTGCCGTGCGCCCTCCTGCAGATTCCCTGGTCTCTGCAGCCTGAGCTTCCTTGGGGGTAAAATGGAGAGACCACCCTCTATAGTCTAGGGGACTACGTAAGAGGGAACTGAGAGAATAAATGTGGAACACACTCAAGACGGTGCCTGGCCAGACGCCGATGAAGTAACAGCCTGGACACCATGCCCCTCGAGTTCCTGCTTTCCCGGAAGATGCCGTTACTGGCAGTTTAGCCCTCGGGACCCTGCTAGATGCTGAAGGCTCAGAGGTGACCGAAACCCTCAGGCTCGTAACAGCATAGGAGAGACAAGCCACCTAAATGGATACTGTGTGTTAAGAAAAAAACGATAATGCTATGAACAAAGAGGCACCGAGCTTTTTTGCCCCTTGTTTGATTTACTGAGGAGCCTGCCCTCACTGGTGTGGCTTCATCAGTGAGTGTAGACCTCCACCTTCACTCAGAGATATTTACTGAAGGCCTGCGGTGCCCTGGGCACTGAGAATTAAATAAAGAACAAAATGGGCAGAAATTCTTGCCTTTCTGGAGCTTATAGTCCAGAGACAGTACACAACATAAATGTGTAAACATATTAGCTGTGTCTAAGAACTGGGGAGAAAATAAAGCATGGGAAGAAAGAGGGGGGCGCTGAGGGAGTGAGGGATGTAATTTAAATGAAGTGAGCAAGGTCAGTTCACTGAGAGGGTGACGTTGGAGCGAAGACCTGGAGGGAGAGAACATGCCGGGCAGAGGGGCAGAGGGAACAGCACCTGCGAAGGCTCTGAATGCGCACGGGCAGCAGCGTGGCTGGAGCAGCGTGAATGAGGGGTCGTGTTACCGGGTCAGAGGGAGAAGGGGGCGGGGACGGGGCGGGGGCGGGGCTTTACCTGAGCCCCAGTAAGGACCTGGGCTTCTGTTCCAGTCCAAGAGCGTTCAGTCTCCCTCACCGCCAGAACAAGATGGGAGCACTGGAAAAGGTTTTGAGGGGAGGAGTGACATGATCCGATTCATATTCTAGAAGGATCCCTCTGGCCACTGTGTCGTCTGGGACAGAGGTGGTGGCTTGGACCAGGGAGGGAGCATAAGACGCTGAGTGGTATCACATTCAAAGCAGGAGTTCCTGTTCGGACCAAGTCACTTTAAGATGCTCTGCGGGATCAACGTGGCGATGGGCTGGAATCTCTTGTTTTGTAGACAGTGATTGGTTAGTGACTTTTTTCCCTGCTGCACCGCGCATGTGTGAGAATGACTGTGCAAGAACCGTGAGTGCTGACTCCAGGGTTGCCAGTAAACTGGAGGCAGTGGGTGAATGCGGAGCCAGAATCCACGGATCGGAAGGATCAGCTGTGTGTCCTTCACCTCTTCCTGGGGCTGCCATCAGGGGTTGGGACTGCTGACTAGTTGACTTTGCTGAGTGCCATTTGGAGGGGCCGTTGGCAACAGTCCTGGGTCCCACTCTCGGCGTGGCCACTGACTTGCATGTACTTCGTGCAGGTTCACTGGTCTCTACAGCCAGTGCACCTAAGTAGGTATAAACAATTCTGTAGTCAAGGACCCCGAGATACAAACTATTACAACATTTCAGATTAAGATTTTGGAGTGGGATAAAGATGTAATTATATATAAAGAACACTAAGAATAAGACTGTACTTAGGTGGCTGTAGCCAAGTGGCTCAGTTGGTCGGAGCATCGTCCTATACACCAAAACGTTCTGTGGGTTTGATCCCTGGTCAGGGCACGCACCTAGGTTGCGGGTTCAGTCCCCGGTCCGGGTGCATACAGGAGGCAACCAGTCAATGTTTCTCTCTCACGCCAACGTCTCCCTCCCTCTCTCTCTTTCCCCTCCTCCCCTTCTTTTCTCTAAAAAAATCAATAAGCATATCCTTGTGTAAGGATTTTTTTAAAGACTGTATTTGGGGGAATAAATAGTCAGTCAGTGCGAGGTGTGAGGCACGCACTCTCACCGACCGTGACCACACACAGCAGTGGTGATCCGCCCGCCTGGCAGAAGGCGAGTGCTGAGCGACAGGAAGTGGCTTCCCGCCGCCATAGAGGTAGAGCATGGTGGAGTCTGGAATCCAAAGCCAGGTGTATCTGAGCCCACAGTTTCTCTCTGTTAGGTTAGTCGGCTTCTCAGCAACAAAGGGCTTTTTAAGTAGGACATAGATATTTCTTTTCCCCTTTGAAAAGATTTTTAAATGTTCACTTTAGCTAAATTAACACATAGGACAGCTTCTCCAGAGAGGGAAGGCTTCTTGGAAGAGGGGTTTGTACTTCCCAGACCTCAGCAAGCCCGAGCCGTGCGGGATCCCGTTGAAGGCCCTGGACCTTAGCAAAGGCAAATGAATATGGCCTGACATGGGAAATGCCATTGGAAATCAGCTGGACAGGAGTCAGCTGCGTGGATGGCCGAGAAGCTGGCAGCTGGGGAGCAGAGATCTGGGAGCAGAGATGAAGGCTTCTGACTCCGTGGGTAGCAACTCCACGCAGAGCCTCCAGGAACTGCCAGGAGATAGATGAGACTTGGCTTCCAACAGGAGCAGTGTGTCCAGAGTGCTTGGTGGGACCGGGATCAGCTGGCTTTCAGCCCCATGCGCCTGCTTCTGTAGCTCACACTGTGGCCTCTGGCAAGTCCTCTGTTTTTTGCTTAGAAAATATGGCAGTTGGACTGGATTGCCGTGAAATGCCAGGAGAGGGAGAAAGGAAATGAATGAGAGCGAATTTGCGGGGTTCCCAGCTTGGGATTCCCAGGAAGAGGTGAAGTTCTGGGATTTCAGGTTGAGTCAGAAACGACCTCCATGCAAAGGGGCAGTGGGTGGTCCGAGGCAGACGGGATTCACCACCGCATGCCCATAGCTCTCCAGCCCTTGTGTTCCCCGGGGCCTTCTCCCTCGCGAAGCACAGCACACACAGGGCGACTTGGGTGAGCTCCGAGGGCGGCGCCTTTCCTCTGTCTTAGGACCTCCTGGTCCGACAGCAAACCCCATGCAAAAATATTTCTCTTAGCGTTCCTTTGAGGGAGGGGCTTTATTTCTCCTAAAGAATTGGTCTGCTTCCCACTCCCCCTAACCCTGAGAACAAGAAGACCGGGCATAATTTCTCGTTTTGTGTGTGTGTGTGTGTGGTCGGGCTGTGGTGTCCCTGTCCTCCTGGGCCTCGGTTCAATGTCTGCTTTACAAGGCCCGTGTGCTTCGTGAGCTGCCTGCGAGTTGGTGTGGCTCCTCCTGTCTTGCTTCTGGGCTTTCCTTCCATGACTTCTTTACTCCTAAAGCTGCGCTTCACTCTTATTTGATCACGCTTCTGCCTGCATTCAAATGCGAGGGAGGGGTGGGGGCTGTGGCGCAGAAGCTGGAGTCGGAAGGGAAGCTCCCGGCCCAGGCTCCGACCCAAGGCCACCTCAGACAAATCACAGGCTCGCTCTGGGGGCTCAGTTTCTCTTGTAAAACAATGGGCCGTGACAAAGTCTACCCAAGATCCTTTCCATTCTAGAATTCGGAGAGTGTGTTAGCCCTTGTTGGTACTTGGGATTTGTTGTACTTGGGATAAAAGCAGGGAGGGCACCAACACAAGGACCCTGAAAACCAGGACAGAGATCTGGGAAAAAGGGAGAATCCCTAGAGATGGAGCCCCCATCTTCTTCCCCCTCCCGTGATGCCTTAGAGCTGGCACCTCAGGAGCAGGGGCAGGTCCAGGAGCCGGGCTGAGGCTTGGCAGCTCCGTCAGCCAGGAAGCCCAGGAAAGCATATGCTGCAGCCAAGGTCGCTGAAGGGCCTCCATCTGCCGGGAGCCACTTGCCAGGCAGCCACCGAGCTGGGACTGGCCCCACGGCCCCTCTGTTTCTGACTCCTCCCCACGGCTGTCTGCAGAGGGGCCGCCCTAGCACGCGGCTGGCTGGCAGGGGCATGGAAACCAGCACTCCACCTGCTGCTTCTCCCCGTGCTGGAGGCCTGCCAGACGTTGCCCTGGAGAGTCACCCAGGGCAGATGGCCTGGCAGAGGTGCCTGGAATTTCAGACTCACCCCCCTGGGCCTGCTCTGACCTCGAGGGGTATAGCCATAACTATCTCTGGAGAAGAAAGGGAGAGACCCCCCCCTTCAAGAAGTGGTGGTTGGAGTAACAAAAAATGTTCAGTCTTTCAGTTGCCCAAGAACGTCCCCCGTCCCTGCATTCCTTGCCTTGGCTGGATCCCCAAAGAGACAGGCAGGGTCAGGAGGGAGATTCCCAACGAATACACGAGGCAGCTGAGACTGCAAGAGGTTAAGGCCTGAGGTCACTGAGCTGGCAACATGCCTCGGGGAGCCGAGGGCCTCTCAGTGGTGGGCTGGCACAGGACCCAGTGGGCTACAGACTGGGTCGCAGCAGCTGTTGGAAGAACTGAGAACAGTGGTCCTCATGGCGAGGGCTTCTCCTTGGCCCCCGTGGCTGATCATTGGAGGAACAGGGAAAGACACACAGTCTTCCTCGCCCTGCCCGCCTCCTGTTTCTGGGAGGTCTGCTTTTGTGGAAGCACAAGGAGACCAGGATGTAGGGCTGCAACCCCGCTCCTCTCACCGTGGCCTGAGAGTCTCCTGGGAAGGTGGAGTTCTCCTCTTTTATGCAGCCTTTAAATGACATGTGCCCCAGATCTCTCGTACTGTGCGACCTTCGTGGGGCAGTAGCAGTGCAGGCGCTCGTGACCTGGAAGTCCACGGCATGACCTTGAGTGATCTTACAGCCTGTGCAGCCTCGGGTTTCCCGGGTGTCACGCGGAATAGGCTCCACCTGGCCTCCCTCCCCAGGGGTCAGATGGGGTGTGCCTTTGCAAAGCCTTCCAACGGGGTGGCCTCAGTCGCTGTCCCCCCCAGGCTGACCGGGAGTCGGGGCGCCAGGGAAGAGCCCGAAGTCAGGAATACGGAGAAGGGCTGGTTCTGGTCCCTGTCCCATCCTGTCGCCATCCCGGGCAGCTTTCCTTGCCCTCCCTGGACCACGCTGTCCGTTCACAGCTGTTCAGTTAAAACAGACAGCTTCTAGATTTTTACATTTGTTTTTATGGAGATACCATTCACATACCGTAAAATTCACCTTTTTAAAATGTACAAAGCAAGGGTTTTTAGTGTGTTCCCAAAGTTGGGTATCCACCATCTAATTTCAAAACATTTTTATCAGTCCAGAAAGAAACTTCACACCAGTTGAGTTATTTCCTATCTCCCCCCTTCTGCCAGGCCTTGGCAGCCACTAGTCTGCGCGCTCTCTCTCTCTCTCTGGATTCTCTTGTACTGGATGTTTCCTGTAACCGGAATCATACAACATGCCGCCTTTGTGTTGGGCTTCTTTCCTTCAGCCTAAGGTTTGGCCCGTGTTCGTGGGTGAGGTGGAATGCATCAGGACCTCAGCAGCTTTCATGACTAAATGATGTTCAGTTCTGTGTGCCCCGCATCTGCTCACCCGTCGTCCGTCGGCGGGGACCCTCCTTCTGGCTGTCGTGAATAGTGGTGCGGTGAGCGTTCCCGGGCGGGTTTCTGTTCTCTGGGGTGCGCACCCACTGGTGGGGTTGCTGGGTCACGTGGCAACTCTGTGTTTAACTTCTGAGGAACCACAGACCGTTCTCCATCCCTCCAGGGGTGCGTGAAGATTCCCATTTCTCCACACTCTCACCGAGACTTGCCCGTCTTTTTTATAATGGCCATCCTAGTGGACGTGAAGTAATATCTCATTGTGGGAAATAACATGTTACGTAGATTTTTAACCCACGAAACCTTCGTAAAAAGTGGTCTTCCTTCCGACAGTCCATATGTGGATCCCACGCAAGAGGGGCCTCCTGGGGTGTGCCGGGGAGGAGGCCGGGCTCGCCCCGCAGCAGCCCCAGAGGCTCGTTCTCTGGGGGCATCCAGACCGCTGCGCCCCGCACCCTCCAAGCCCTGGAATGCGAGTCTCACTGCCAGTCTCAGCCTGGTTGCCGGGGACGCCAGACAGCCTTGGCCCCGCTGTGGGCCTGCCCTGCCATTGTGCAGGGGTTGCCACGGTGAGGTGGAGGGGTGCAGGGGTTCCCATCTGTGGTTCCAGCTCCGGGGGACGCTCGGGCAGGAGACTCGAAGCAAGCTGGAGAAATGCCACCCCCGCCTCCCTTCCCAAGGCCAGGAAGACCGGTCTCAGGTCTCCCTGACAGGGCAGAGGAATGTGGTGGCTGATGGGGTCTCTGAGCCAGTGGGAGGTTTACTGAGGTCAGCCCTGAGTGACCACCGCAGCGCTAGTCCTGTGAGAGCCAGAGTGAGGCAGCCGGGAGGCTCCCGGGCCGGTCCTTCACTCCCGGGCCGGTCCTTCATCTCCCGCTTCTCTCTGCATTAGAATTCTGGAGCGCCCTCCCGGCCGGGCACTCTGCTGTTTGATGGGTGGGATGTTCTGCGTTCCGTGTTGCCTTGGCAGCGAGACGGATCCCCCATCCCTGCCCCCCAGGTTCTGTTCTGTTGGTTGTGATGCTCTGCTTTCCACAGCCACGGAGGCTCGAGTCCTAGACATTGATTGTTCCGTTCCCTGGACTGGGTTTTAGGGCAGCTTGCTTCTTCTGTTGACAGCTAGTGTTTTGGAAAAAAGACAACTTATAGTATACACAGGGACTTTCACTTAGCTGGCATATTAGATCAACTCCAGGACCTGGTTTCTCCCCCGTGACTTGCTGATTCAGTAAAATGCTAGTGTCTCTTTGAAGAATGCAGCTTCCCAGGTTTGCGCAGCTGTGGAACCGGGAACCCAGGAGTCCTTGTCGTCGAAGGGGAAGAAAGCGTCCCCAGAGGTCCCTCACTTCATTCATAGGCCTGGAATCCTGTAACTCTAGAATCAGCGTGTTGGATCCAGAAACGTCTTAGAGACCATCTGATCCCACCCAGCCGGCCTTTCAGACCTGCCTGTGTGAACCATTGTGTTACCTTCAGCTGCGTGTTGACTGTGCTTATTATTATGAAATTCCCCGGAGGGAGGTGTTCCAGCCGAGCATGGTTTGCTAAGGGGCCCAGACTGGAAGTTCCGGGAGAGGCCCCGGCGGGTGGCGTGAGCTTGAGGACGGGGCAGGGACGGAGCTGCTGGGTGGGCAGACGGCCCAGGCAGAGATGTGGGTGCAGAGGACAGGGCTCCCCGGGGGGTCAGCAGGCAGCAAGCGCGGGTTGGAAAGGGTGCAGAGGAGAGGGCCCTGAGCGCCAGGATCAAGAGTTTGCCCTGATCTTACCTAACCGGGGGCCTCCGACGAACTTGGAGGAAGTTTCAAGCCCTCTTCTCCACTGCTCCCGCTGGTGCCCTGGCATGGGCCCGTCTGGTTTCTCACCTGGGAGCTTCGGATAACCTCCCGACTCCTCTCCCTGCTTCTGTTTTGTCCCTTCCCAGCCCTACTCCACACAGGCCCCCTACCCAGGGGCTTTCTAAAATGCAAATCTGATTGCGTTTCCCCATCTTTTAAGGGCTTCCATGACACCCTGTGGCCTACAGGACAAGGTCCTGGCTTATGTCGCTCTGTGCGGTTGGGCCTCACCATCCACCGGCTCGCCCCACGCTGTGACTCTGCCCTCAGCAGGCCTCCTCGTTTCCTGAGCCGTTCTGCTGTTGAGTCACAGCCTGTGCCCAGGCTTCCTTCTTGCTACTCACTGTCTCTGCCTGGCGAACTCCTATTCACCCTTCAACACCCCGTGTAAATTTCTGTTAGAAGGTTTCCCTGACCCTCCTGAGGCTACCCCTGTGCCTTGAATGCATTTCTGTTTTGAAGTTCGCATTACGTTGCGGTGAGGCCCTTCCAGAACACTGGCAGTCGCTGTTTCTGAGTGGTGGTTGTGCGACGGGCACTGGGTGAGCCCCGTGCGTGCGTTATCCAGTGTTGTCCTCACAGGGACGTGCGAGGTGCACTCCGGCGTGGCCCCACACACAGATGGGGAAGCTCACACCCAGAGAGGGGGCGTGACGGGCCCGAGCCATGCAGCCGGGGGGCGGCAGAGCTGGGGTTTGAACCCACATCTGTCAGGCTCTATTTCTGCGTCTTCCCTCCGCTGTTTCCTGGATCCTGCGGTGTCCCCCGCACCCCTGTGTAGGTCCTCAGGACGTGCTGGGCGTGTGAGGGGCCGATCAGAGAGGTGACATAGCAGGGTGGCCATGGGGAGACGGAGGGAGCTGGACTGAGAAGGGGCCGGCCAGACTCTGGGGTTGAGGGGACAGGAGACTACAAGCCCAGCCCCTCATAGCTCTGGGTTTGCTTTCCACCCTCTGTTCCAAGTGGCAGCTTCTGGCCACCTGGGGACTGGCCTGTGGGACTCCGGGCCGAGCAGGCAGCACAGTGACAAATGCCATAGCAACCTGCCTCCTCTCTGGGGCCTACGGGGGGAGGAGGAACTGAGAGCACAGCCCCACACTGAGACTTCTGAGCTGGATCCTAGAGGGGTGGCTCCTGGTGAGCCTGGGTGACTTCTGCCTTCCCATGAGGGACCCCTGCCTACGAGGTCTGATCCCTGCAGGGGAAATGCCACTTCCACCTCCGTCCTGAATGAATGGCTGGCTCTTGCCTCCCAGGAGACTGTAGGCTCCATCCAGATACAAACGCAGTCCCCTTCCCACCCCCGGCCACAGAGGAAGGAAGAGGGAGCTCAAGAGGAGGAGGCATAGGGTTGCCGAGCAAGGTAGGAGCAGAGACAGCTGGGACAAAGCCCTCATTGTACCCCGGCCACACGCAGCTCCAGGGCACACCGGGCGTCTTGCCTGCCTAGGCCTAGACTGCCACCTGGCCTTTCCAGGCTAAGCCACTTAGCAGCCCTCATCCAAGCTGGCCTGGAAGCGGGAGGCTTGTCCTCAGATCCAAGCCTGCCTCTGCTGGGAAGTCCTCCCGAAGGCACAGTCTCCTCTGTGCATCCTGTCGAAAGCCAGAGGGAGGGTGTGATGCTGGGAAAGTGCCATGGAAGCCAAGCTGGGCGGGGCTAGAAACCAAGGGCTGTCGGACCTGCAGCCGCATGACCTTGGCGGAAATGCGATAACAAATCCTGACCGCCTTGAAGGATTGCTCTTTGAAGAAGTGGACCGGGGCTCAGAAAAGCACCCAGCATGGTCACCTGGCCACAAAGGGTTTAGTCCGTGTGCTCAGGGGCAGGTGGCAGTCAGCCCCTGGTAGCCTTCTTGACAAGTGTGGGGGCACTGTTGTCACCCCAGCCCCTGTCCCGTGGCTCCTCCTCCAGGTGCCGGCCCTGCAGTTCCCAGAGGCCCTGCCTGGGGGATTGGGGCGTGATGGGTGGGACGTGTTGCCAACCAGGGGCGAGGAGCTCAGGTGACAGGCATGGTGTCGGAGGCTCCTGCGCCAGCATCCGACACCTCTGCACAGACAATGCTGGCTGTGTCCAGGCCCTCCTGGGGAACAGGCTGCCTCTGTGTCACAGCCAGGAAACAGGCCACCTGAGTAGTGCCTTTGTCTGCTCAGGAGGCAGCTCGCCACTGGCGGGGATGACCAGGCCCCCCACCCCAGGAGGCCCTGACGTGGGAAGGGCGGTGCCCTTGGCCGGGGACTCCAGGGTTTGAGGTCCAGCCCCCCACCATCAAGAGGGTGTGACTTGAGCAAGTCCCTTCGGTCTTGGACTCCTCACCTGTAAGGCACTAATCACAGCACTTCCTCATAGGGCTGTTGAGAGGAGTCCATGGCGTGATGTACGTAACGTGCTTGGCCTGGGGCCTGACGGCCAGCGGGGCTTGGTGGACGCTTGTTTCCCAGCATGGGGGAAGGTGCGAGGTGCTGTGTCCTCAGCCGAGTCTCCTGTGGGCCAGGCTACCGTCCGTAGTCCCAGGCTACCGTCCGTAGTGACCTGGAAGAAGAGAACGGGGGTCTGCATGTGGGCTGCAGAGAGCCCGGGCGCCCCCACCTGGGACTCCAGGCAGCTGCTGATGCCTGCCCAGCAGGGGGCGTCCCCCTCCTTAAACTCCCGTAGGGCTGCCCTTGGAGCCCAAGCCCCTTCCCAGGAGAGGGGCCCAGTGACTCCTCAGCAGGAGCCGGAGGGCCTGAGTCCCCCTACCGGCTTGTCAAGAGGACCACAGATGGGTCTCTGCAAACACGGTCCCTTCCCACCGGGCCCAGCCCAGCGAGACGGCCCCGTGGGAGGGCTCCTGCCCCTGCCCCCCCCCCCCGTCATCTGCTCTGAGCCTGTTCCCAGTGCCTGGTGCATGCCCCAGTCAGCATGGGCTTTCGCATGGATGGGTGCGGGCCGCGTGTGTGCAGCGCGTGTGCGGGAGGGCCCGGCTGCATGTCCTGCACTGTGCGTAGTCCCCTGAGCATGTCCCCTGAGGCCTGTGCAGCACGTCATGGAATGTCAGGGCTGTGGTGCCTTTTTGTGACTGTGCGTATCCATGTGTCTTTCTACACGTGTGCTGGTATGTTGGTCTGTCTTGTCTCCCCTGTAGACGGGAAGCCCGAGCCACATGCCAACGGGCACTCTGGGAAGGTGACGTCAAGACTAGCCCAGCATATCTGGGGTTCCTGGTCCTGCTCCAGGAGTCCTCCGACCTGCTGCCCCCACCGAGGAGGGAGGATTGACCAGCGCAGGGGTGGGGTCCGAGTGTCAGGGGTCCGGGGGCCTGGCTCGTAGCATAGAGGACACAGCGCTGCGCCGATGCCCGTGTGACCTTGGGCACGGCCTTCGGTCTCTGTGGGGCACGGCCACTCATCTGGAGGACACGGGGTTGGACTGGTGATTCCTGGCGGCCCCAAGGCTCTGCCAACAATTTTAAGTCGGGCGGCCAGAGCCAGCTGTGGCCAGAGCCCGGGTGTCCTGCTGAAGGGCGAGAGGAGACGCCATGCCAGGCAGCGGCCCCAGCGAGAGGATGACGTGGCCCGGCCCGGCCCTCCCCACGGCACCCCCAACGCGCCCTCTCTCCTCAGCCCCCGGGACTCCACCCATCCCGCCCCTCACCCGGACCCGCAGCCTCATGGCCATGTCCCTGTCGGGCAGTAGACGGGCCTCGGCTGGATCCCGCAGGTGAGTCTCCCCCTTGCCCGGAGCCTTGGCCTCAGAGGATGGGGGAGGGGCGGTGCCCACTCCACCACCGGCTTGCAGTGTGACTTTGGACAAGTCACTTCCCTAGTTTTCCTGTCTTTAAAATGGACTTGCTCACACTGGCCTCCTCCTGGAGCTATTAAGGGCTCAAATGACGCAGTGGATATAAAGTTCTATATAAAGTTCTCTGACAACATGAACCGTTGGGTTCCGGCCGACATCAGCACTGTGTGATCGTCACCGTTGCCGGGTGGCAGCGGGGCGGGCGCCGTGCGGCCTTCCACTCGGCTCGCCAGGCCCCCCTTCATTTCTGCCCCCGTGTGCTCCTCCTCCTGTCACTGCTCCTGCCTGCCCCATTCTTCTCCCCCTGGACTCAGCCCCTGCGGGGACCTCCTCTTCTGGGCTCCGAGGACCCTGGAAGCTGAGGCCTCTTTAAGGCCACATGGGGCCCCAGCCTTGGCCTCCACCCCGCCCAGCCTCCATTCTTGTCTTGGGGGGCCAGGAGGACCGGCCTCCTTCTGATTTTCCATCTCGATTTGCACTGTCTGTTCTGTGACCCCTGTCTGTGCACCCCCATTTCCCCTCTGCTTCTCTCTCGGCGGTGACCCCGAAGTCGGGGCCCTCTGGGCCGCAGCGGCCTGGCAGTGTTCGCCCACTGTCCGCAGCTGCCCACCGGCCAGAACGAGCACCTGCCTCTTCTTCCTGCCTCCAGGCGCACCTCTCCACCCGTGAGCGTGCGGGACGCCTACGGCGCCTCTTCTCTCAGCAGCAGCAGCAACTCGGGCTCCTGCAAGGGCAGTGACAGCAGCCCCACCCCCAGGTAACCGCCCGCCCTCTGGCCTGGCCCAGCCCGGCACCCCTGGGAGCCCTGGGGGAGGGGAAGAGTGGGTGTGCTAACCGTCCCCAACACTCATTGGCTTGCGACCTTAAGCGAGTCACTTCCTGTCTGTAAGGTGGGTGTGATACTGCCCAGCTACACTGCACATAAGTAGACCATGTATTGGACAAACTAGGAGTGATGCTTTCAGAACGAGCGGCCAGAGGCAGGCAGCTCTCCGAAGCGTCAGAAGCCCCGTCTCCTGCCTCCCCACTCCACTGTGCTGGGTGTAGAGCTCTGGTCCTTGGTGTCACCAGGTGGCTCCTACACCTCCAGGTGGATGTCCAGGAAGGACAGAGGATGTCCAGGAAGGCCAGAACCCCCACCCCCTACCCCCCACCCCCAGGGGCTCATGTTTTCTGACAAGGGACGCCTTCCCCAGAGAGTTCCGTGTGCACCGCACTGGCTGGAGCTGGGCGATGTGGCTGACAGGCAGCAGGACCGGGAGGAGGGAGAGTTAGTGGTCCCCCTGGTCCGAGGTGGGAGGGCAGCGTCTGCCCCTTCCTTTCCCCGGGGGCCACTCTACGGCTGAGAGAGGTGGAGTGGGTTTGGAAAGCAAAGCGTGTGACCAAGGCTACGCTGTGCTCCCAGCAAAGGCGAACAGAGACTCTCAAAGCAGGACTGGGTTGGGGAGGCAGGAGAGGGGAGCGGGGCCTCGAAGACCAGGACATTAGAGCCATAATGGTGCCAGAGCCCTGCTTCCCCAGCTCTGAAATGCTGGTGGAGGCACAAGAACTCGGGCTTGGGATTTGGTCGCCTCCCTCCTCCGTTCCATGACGTGGAAAATGGAGCTGGCCACCCGGAGGCTTCAGTGGGTTGCTGTCTCTCGGTGGCCCGTAGCAGGACTCCAGTCCTACTTGGGAGTCGTGGGCCAGAGCCGCGGGCTGCGGCCCCCGGGGCCAGACACCCCCGGGCAGGCTCCTCTTGCCCGTTCTAGTGGAGAGGGTGTCGTTTATGTGAAGCAGTGCCCAGCTCATGCTGAGGCAACAGTTCTCTGGTTTTTCCACCATGGCATGACTGGTGGGCAACACACGTGATGAGTGACACACGCATGCAGGCCTGACCCCCAGCACTCTGTCTGCAACCACGCCCCAAACCACGAGGCGTGAGTAAGATGGATGCACGTACTCACGTTTTAGAAAATACATGATTGGCAACTTTAAACTCTGGTTTCGGGGGAAGATTTTTGTGGTGCAGGTCATAACTGCAGCCCCTGGGGACAGTCCCTACCCCGGGGCTGACAGCTGCCTCGGTGGAAGGGTCTCCTTGCCCGGATGAGAGCCGCCGCCGCCGGGGGAGCAGGGGGCCAGGCATTCCAAGTCTTGAGTCGCTGAGAGACAGGAATTGTAGTTAATTTTTCTTCTTATCTATATATACATTTTTCCCACAAAGATAGAGCTAGTGACTAAAAATGTTAAATGTTATGTTGGGGGAAATACTCATGAGGGCGAGTGAAACAGTTAAAATAGTTACTTCCTCTCTGAGCCTCACCACTTCCTCGCTTAACTAACCCTGGTCCCTCCACCCAGGCGCACAGGCCTGGCGTGTGGGGCTTTGGGCCCTCGGGGTCCATGGTGCTTGCTGGCTGCCTTCTCTTTTGGAAAGAGGTTTCTGAGAGCCCCCCAGAGGGGTACCCCCCGAGCTCCCAGCCCACGCCATCCCTCTGCCCTCGGCCACCCAGAAAACAGGAGCGCTTGTGATCTGGCCGGAGGTAAATGTAAGGACCACTCGTTGAGTGCCGAAAATCGTTTCTTTCTCTCCACCTCGGTCTCTGCTTTCTTTTCAACAATTTATAGTGAACGAGTATGCTTTCCTTGGTAAACATTAGGCAGTCTCTACCAAGCTTTTAAAACTGCCTCCAGCTGCAGCCGATGGCCTTCACCAGGGCCTGCCTGTCTTTTCCAGGCCCATGATATGTCATTGCCCCTCCTTACACTTGGGAGGCCCCATCCCTAAAGAGCAGAGCTAGGTAGCAGCAAGTCTCCTGCCAAGCTGTGTGAGAACACGTCCAGGCTTTCAGGCCAAGATGCAAGGGGGTTCCTCTGTGGACAGAACAGCCAGCAGCTGGGAAGTCAAGGAGGCCGGGCCGTGGTCTGCTGGGGGAGTTGAGGTGCCCTTCTCCCCTGGGCGCAAGCCTCGGCCTCCCTCCTGCGCCGTACCGGTGGGACCAGAGTGTGCTCACTGCGCATGCGTATGCGCCGCCTCGAGCTAGGTTGCACGGGGCCACCAGGGCAGTGCTGCCACCTCAGGCTCAGGGTGCAGCGTGTCAGTGCCCAGAGCCAGCAGCATCCACACATGTGTTCATATGTGTGTTCACAGAGGGGCACGCACATTTCTATGGGTACACGCGTGGGCTGGTGCCTGCGAGGCGTCAGAGAGAGGGTGGGATGCGCATGCACGCACAGGTGTGTATATTCACGTCTGTGGATGTGCAGGCGCAAGCAGACGGGGAAGCCACGTACTCAAATGTGCACTCAAGTGAATGTGTGCGCGCAGATTAGGAGGAGGGAGGGTCCGTCCCAGCCTGGCCTCCAGCCCCAAACTCGTTCTCCGGGTTGGGAGGCTGGACGGATGGTGACGGTGCCAGGCTTGTGCGCGTGCTCTGCAGCACACCTCCCCCACCCCAAGGAGAGCAGTCGGGACTCCCCGCCCTGACGCTGTAGTCTTCACCCAGAAGAGCTTCGAAAAAGCCCACCTTCCAGAAGAGGGCTGGGTGTTCTCCTGCACCCCCGGGCCCAGTCGGGGAGGCTGACCTAGGACCCTCTGGTGGTGGTGGGACCAGGATGGCGAGTCTGGCCTCCTGCTGCTGCTCTTTTCTCCGTCCCTCCTGGTGACAAGCGTCCCCTTGCAGGCGCTCCTTGAAGTACATGCTGTGCAGCGACAACCATGGCATCAAGCCGCCCACCCCCGAGCAGTACCTGACCCCCCTGCAGCAGAAGGAGGTGTGCATCCGGCACCTGAAGGCCAGGCTGAAGGACACACAGGACCGGCTCCAGGACCGGTGAGCCGTGGCCAGGGCCAGCCCTCGGCAGCCCTGGGGCCATGCTCCGCACTGGGAGGAGCCAGGGCTCTGGGGCGCCTCTGGGAGGAAGGGGTGGCCGGAGCCCATGTCCACAGCACCTGCCTGTCCAGACCTCCCCGCAGCTGCTCTCCTAGACTAGGCAGCTACTTGGGGCCAGGGCAGGAGCACTGCCCCCTGTGAGGGCTTGTCAGACTTCCCCCAGGCCTGTCCTGGCTTTGTCCTGGCAGCCCCCTTCTGGCCCCTTCTTCTGCCTGGCTCCTCCCTACGTGGGGAGGTGGGGCACAGGGCTGTCTTCCTGGTTTCCCTTCTCTCTGGGGGGAGAAACAACCCACTGGGCTTGCTGGTCACCAGGGGACTCTCAACCTGGGCCCCAGAGGCCTTCCCCTCATCTGCTTATAGATGGTGCAGTCAGGAGAAACTTTGTGCTGAGGGCCAAGGCTTCCCTCCCAGCCTCTCCCTTCCAGGCTGGTGGCTTCATCCGCATGATGGCCCCTGCTGTCCTCATCTCCTTGACTCTCTTCTCCAGACTGTGTGGATTTTAACGTGCAGCAGAGCGAGAGCTGGTGAGGGCGCCATGCGAGGCACCACAGGTCAGGGCAGGCCACCTGACCACATGTCCCGTGGTCTTTCCTCTTTTTCTATACGACTTTATCAAGATGTAATTCGCATCCCACACCACGCGATTATTTTTACTGTGTTCACAGAACTCTGCACCCGTCACCCGTATCTGATTCCAGAACATCTTTTCATCCTAAAAAGAAACCCCACCCCCAGTGGCAACCATGCCCCTCTTCTCTGCAGTCACCCCAGTCCCTGGTAGCCGCGAATCTCGCTGTCCCTACAGCTTTGTCTGTCCTGGACACTGCAGATGAATGGAGGTGTCCAGCCCGCACGGCCACATCTCCTTGACCAGAGTGCAGCCGGTCCAGTTTGGCTTTGCTGCGGTTTGACCTGTGGGGGTTACAGGTGGCCCTCTGTGCGCCTCCCTGCCCGGATAGCTGGGACCGCATTTCCCTGGCCTTCTCGGAGGTGCCCCAGGTCTGCTCGGCTGCCGCACTCATGTCCTCAGGAAGGAGGCGGCCCATCTCACAGCTTCCCTTCTAGGCCTGGCCTTGCGGCCCAGAGCTGCCCTCTGCTGTGTGGTTAGGCAGGGTGCCACATGACGAAGGGCCTTGATCCCTGGCTGCTTCCCTGCCTGCCGCCCTGGCACGAACCTGCGGCATTTCCTCCCCTGCTTTATGGTCACACTCCTCGCTCTCTCCACATACGCAGTTGGCGCCGGCCGTTCCGGCGGCAGCCTACCTTCTCCTGGAAAACCTTTGTGCCTTTGGAAGCTGTGTCCCCACTTCCTGCAATGGCCTTTCTTGCTTCCTTGGCAAACGTTTCCTTTAGGATGCAGTTTGGAAATAATATTCTAGGCAAGGCTGGGTGGCCATAACTCCCAGGCGTCTTGCTGGCTCCAAGGAGAAGGAGCAGGGCCTGCAGATCTGAGCATGCGCAGGCCCTTCATCCAGACTCACTCTTCCTCCCTGGGCTCAGTGTCAGTGAGGAGGGTCAGCCTGCAGAGCCCCCTCCCTGAGACAGAAGGAGGGAAGGGCAAGTACCCCCATGCCTGTTGGCATAGCTGTTGTTGCCGGTCTGAGCCCTCTTGCTGCCATCACCGAGTTGTGTCCCTTAAGTGGTCTATCCCCTTTAGGGTGGTGGCCGCTGCAGCTCCGCAGCCCAGGCCCTTCATCAGACTGTGGTGTGAGGTTCCTGGGCCTGTCCCCTGAACTGAATTCCCAATCTCATGCTGGAAATACACGGTGCTTGATCTGGACCTCAGCTCCAACAGGCTCTCCTGACCCCAAAGGGGCGTTGGGCCCTTGGTGGGTTTCATGCACATGGGTGCGGGGAGCGCCTGCGCACGCGCCTCACCGAGAGGTGGGCCGAGCGGGCCGCCCAGGGCAGGATTTCCAATCTCCCTCCCTTCTCACTGCCTTCCGCCCACCTGGTTTTACCTCTGGACTTGAGGGCATCCTTGCCTACCTTGCCCCCACTGCCCTGTGCCCCCCAAATCATCCGAGACTTGGGGATTTGAAAGGCCCGTGAGTTTCGAGACAGGAGGAGTCTGCTGTCTGTCCGCTTTGCCTGGCACTGGCCTCCGCTCTCAGGAGTCGCTGTGTGCTTTTCTCACAGTGTTTAGTTTTGTTGGGTTTTGGGGTTTGCTTTGCTTTGCTTTCCTCTTTACAGTGGGCATGAAAAAGAAGTAAATGCCCACCTGGATAAAAGAACACCGCCCTGTCTTCACCGTTCTCCTCTGGTTCATCGCTTCTCCTCTCTCCACGTGAGGGAAGGCGGCACCTGCTCTCAGGAGAACCACAGTTGTCCCTGCCCCCTCCCCGGGGCCTCTGGCCAAATACCCCTGCATTTCAAATTTCCACAGCTGAGCTGGCTGTTATAAGAGGCCACGTCCCTTTCTACAGAGCAGAGCTTTTAGGGTTCATTTTGTTGTTTGATGTTAAGATTTTTAAGGGTGTTTTTGGCTTTTACAGTAGTAGCATTTTTAAATTGAGGTAATGGATTTAAATGTGGACAATCGGGGGCATTTCGAACTCTGGGCTGGGACTGCCCGGTGTGTCTTACCGCCATTCCTTCTCCTGCGCACCCAGGAGGAGGCCTCTCCGGTCTTCACCGCCTGACCCCGCCCCCACGTCCCCTCCCTGCCCCGCCCCCGGGAATAAAGACAGGAAGGGAGGGGCGTGGAGAAGTCCCTTCTGTTTTTAACTCCGTGGCAGCGCACAGGCCCTCGGAGCTTGGTGTCCGTCGCTCCGTGCCTGTCCTTGGTGGTGGTGCCAGGCGAGGCAGTGAGCCCGTGCGTCCCGTCTGCCCACAGGGACACGGAGATCGACGACCTGAAGACGCAGCTGTCACGCATGCAGGAGGACTGGATCGAGGAGGAGTGCCACCGAGTGGAAGCCCAGCTGGCCTTGAAGGAGGCCCGCAAGGAGATCAAGCAGCTCAAGCAGGTCATCGACACTGTCAAGAACAACCTGATTGACAAGGACAAGGGGCTGCAGAAGTACTTCGTGGACATCAACATCCAGAACAAGAAGCTGGAGACGCTGCTGCACAGCATGGAGGTGGCCCAGAACGGCGCGGCCAAGGAGGACGGCGCCGGGGAGTCGGCCGGCGGCTCCCCCGCCCGCTCCCTCACCCGCAGCTCCACCTACACCAAGCTCAGTGACCCGGCCGTCTGTGGGGACCGGCCCCCTGGGGACCACCCTGGCTCCTACACTGAGGACGGGCCCGACAGTGGCTTCGTGGCAAATGATGACACAATGAGCCGGACAGATGTGCTGGAGGCCAGCAGCCTGCTGTCGTCGGGGGTGGACTGCGGCCCCGAGGAGGCCTCCCCGAACAGCTCCTTCAGCATGGCTCCCCGGTTCCCGGCCGGCAGCGCCTACTCGAAGCTGCTCTGCGGCACGGAGGCCGGCGTACAGGCCAGCTGCATGCAGGAGCGCGCCATCCAGACAGACCTCGTGCAGTACCAGCCTGACCCAGACGCCATTCTGGAGAAGGTGGCCATGGCCCAGGTCTGCGGGGCGGGTCCCCAGTCAGGGGACAGGTGCCTGCAGCTGGATCCCCACCCCCCAGGGCCCAGAGACCCCAGCTCAGCAGTGGTGGTGACAGTGGGTGATGAGCTTGAGGTCCCAGAGCCTGTCACTCGTGGGCCGACCCCGCACCAGCCTGACGCCAATCCCAACCCCCACCTGTCAGTGAGTGTGGCGTGCCCCGTGGAAGAAGAGGAGGAGGCGGCTTCCGCCGAGAAGGAGCCCAAGAGCTACTGGAGCCGTCACTACATTGTGGATCTGCTGGCCGTGGTGGTGCCGGCCGTGCCCACGGTGGCCTGGCTCTGCCGCTCCCAGCGGCGCCAGGGCCAGCCCATTTACAACATCAGCTCCCTGCTGCGGGGCTGCTGCACCGTGGCCTTGCACTCCATCCGCAGGATCAGCTGCCGCTCGCTCGGCCCCAGTACGGCGGGCGGGGGCAGCTCCCAGCTCTGAGGAGGCCGGCCCAGCCAGTGGCTCCGTGGCCTGACCGCTGATCGTAGGGGTGCCGTCCTCCCTCTCACACATTCCCGTGGAGCACCATCTTATTTATTTAGTTTTTGTTTTGGAAGTGGTTCTTTCAGGATGTTAGCAGTGCTGGGAGCTGGGAGTCAGGGCGTTGGTGGAGGTCATCCCACAGCTTGGACAGGAGAGAAGGGAAGAGAGACCCAGGGCAGGGGGGCACGCCGTGGGACAGAGCGCAGGGGGGGACCAGTGAAGTCCTCAGCCCAGCCCCTTCCACTTGGCCCCTCGCAAGGGCGGCCGCTGCTCAGGAAGCCTCTGGCGTATTGATCTGGGGAGGCCGGGCCTCGGCTGCCCCACCTCTCCCCCTGCACGTCCTGCTCAGTCCCCTGATCACCCCACGCCACCCCTTGCCCTCGGCCCGGCTTCGGGGGCGGTGTTATTCCTTCGAAGAGGCAGCTGCAACCCAAAGTACAGGCACCTGACCCAGGACTCCAAGCAGGGTCTGGAACTGCCAGTCCTGGGCTGGAGCCCCGCCCTCCTCAGTCTGCCCACCCCCCTCGCGTGGAAAGCCAGTGATGGGCAAGAGGTGGCAGAGGGCAGTGTGGGCTCGGTGTCTGTCTGTCTGTCTGTCCTGGACCTTCCCCATGATCCATTTTCCCCTTGGCGCTCCCGGGTGTGTGTGACGACTCTTTTCGTGAACGCTAAGCCAGGCAGGCTCTGCCCTGGGCAGGAAGGCTTTCCTCCAGAGCATTTGCCAGCCAGCGCAGGAGAGGAGGTGGGGTTGGTAGCTCAGGGCTCGTCCTCCCGCCTGGCCTGTAGAGATGGGACTCTGTGGCCTGGGAGGCAGGGCTGGACTCATTGGTCCTCAGCTGGTGCAAAAAGCCAGAGGCCACGATGGCCCCCGGAGCTCACCCTGACTTTCTCTGGGGCCTCAGGCCCAATTTCTGCTTTGCACTATACTCACTTTGGGCTTGGTTCCCACGCATCCCCGGATCTCCTGCAAGGTGTCTGCTTACTTTCTAGGGTGAGGGTTCCTGATCTTAGACTTACCTGCCTCAGGGGACATTTCTGGCAGGATGAATGGCGAGATGGGTCTGGGTCGAAGCAGGTGCCCTGAGACCTGTCCCTGGTTGGGGGCAGGGGGCCTGGCTGGTGGGAGCCCTGCAGCCTCCTACTCCCAGCCAGAGCCCGGTAGGCCTGGGACGGTTCACTGTCCTCCCTCCTTCCCCGGGACACCCCCCCCCGGGCCCCCAGCCAAGCTGCTGACATTTTACTACCATTATTACAGAGCAAACCCAGTTGTTGCTCCCTGCAGGGTTTCCACCCATCTGGTTGTCCCATCCACTCTTCAGAGTCAGCCCCACATTTAGGGGGGTCGGTGGGACCCGGCGTCCTACCCACCGCTCGGGCCTCGGGGCCACTCTGGTTCTCTGCCAAGGTTGCTTGCCCAGCCCTGCTGCTCCAGCAGCCATTTCCTGACTCGTGGGCTCTGTCCGTCCTTCCTGTGCCCCCCACTCGAGGCAGGGCACCTGCATGCACCAGGAGTGGGCGGCCACCCAGCCATCGGGGCAGCAGCCCCTCTGCCACGCGCTTTGTGCCTCCGCAGCTCCCCCTCCTCAGCCGGGGCCTCAGACCAGCCATCCTCTGTGGAGCGCCCCCGCCCCAGCTGAACGAAGCCCAGCTCCTGGGGCCTGGCCAGGGCTGCCCCTAGGGCACTGGGGTTGTGGTGGAGGGGCAGCGGGCAAACCCACTCCAAAGCCAAGCCAGGACCGGCCGCGGCACCAGCATCCTGTGCCGTGTGCTCACGGAGCTGAGTAGTGTCTTCTTAGAAGTAGTCAAAGCTTTGCTGACAAAATAAATGTATGACTCTACTTGACAACATAAAATCTATTTTCACCGCCGGCATTTACTGGAGCTGCACAGGCCCTCTGCTCCCACCCGTGTCTTGCTGTCTGTGGCCTTCCTGTTGTGTCCTGTGTTCTGGTGGATGTGGTTGGGGCTGGGGCCACAGTCCACGCTGTCCCAGCTGCTGGAGAAGCCACTGGCAAAAGTCTGACCAGGGCTTGGACCCCAGGCCTCCCAGGGAGATGAGGGGCCAGCTGCCGTCCTGTCAGCCTGCTCCCGCCGGAGACCTGCCTGTCTGGGCCCTCGCCCACCGTACGGAGGGTCCTGTCTTTGGGGGAGGGGGAGTCTGGTGGGGCCTCCGACAGGCTTTTCTCCTTCCTGTTCGTGGAGGAGGCAGCTTACTGGCCAGCCCTGGAGCAGACCCTGGGACCCTGTTGGTCAGCGGCCCTGAGCGCTCCCGTGTGTATGTGTGTGTGTGTGTGTGTGTGCTCAGTGTCCGCATCTATGCAAAATGTGCAGCTCTAGGCAGTGGAGGGGCGGCGGCCTGTCCCCGACTGTGCAGGGCACAGAGTGTGGGGCTGGAGGGCAAGGCTGGGGCCGGGCTGTGGAGTGCTGGTCCTCCAGACGCCTGCTTAATACCTCCTCCTGTTGGCCTGTGACCCTCCCCTCCTGCCCTCAGCTCCTGGAGCAGAAATCTCTGGGGCCTCCACTTCCCCTATAGCCTTGACCAGAGCTGATTAGATCCTAAGGGACAGTGTTTCCAGGAGCCACTTTCTGGAACTGCTGGTCCCTTGGAGCCCAGCAGCCGGAAATGGCTTCTTAATCATGACGTCCAGGCCAGAGCGGCACCGCCGCCGCTTCTCTGGTCCGGGCTCAGGTGGGCGTCAAAGTCGAGGCTGGGACTCTGCACACAGAGCTGGCCTCGAGCGGAGTTCACTAACACCTTAGCTTTTCACTGTACGCCCTTCCCAATCCCCAGGTGCGCAGGGGGGTCTGACGGCGCCGTGGGGGTGGGTGGGCAAGTGACCAGGTTCTGGGGCAAAGGTCTACTGCGGGGCCTCTGCCCAGTGACCTCACGATCCCCTCTGTGACCCAGGGGCACAGTGCAAATGCATCCCAGGGCACTCTCACATTCCGCCACCCCCTCGGCAGAATTCGGGGGATCGGGAAGGGGGGAGGGACGGAGGGGTAGTCACTTTTGTCTCCTTTGTCCTTCTGTTCACACAGAGCTGTCCCTGCAGCAGACAGCTCTGAATTAAAGCATGAAAACACACGGGATCCTCGGCCTGCTTTCTTTACGTGGTCGTTCTCCTGAGGGGGCCGGGCTGCGAAGCCGGCTCACGCTGTCCCCACCTGCACCGGAGGCAGAACGTGCGATCTTTCCCCAGGTCAAGGGAACGGGAGAGCCGCCTGCTGGTTCAGCTCTGCGGTGCAGCTGCGGGGGCAGCTGGGCCACCCCTCCTCTCAGGCACCCCTGAAGTCGTTCTCACGCCCATTCTGCGTGTGCAGAAGCCGTCTGCAGCCAGGGAGCCGGTGCCCCTCCTCCAGAGCCCCACACTGGCCCCCCTCTCCACTACCCCCCATCAGAGGGGGGCAGCGTGTGCCAGGGTGTGCACGCACTCAGAGGCAGTTCGGAGGAAAGGCCTTAGTCTCACACTTGCCTGAAAGAAAACCAGCCCTGGCATGTCCCGGGACCGAAATTCTGGGATTTTCAATTACTTTTCAGGCAGGAATTTTATTAAAACCAAAGCTTTATTCAAAACACAGGAGTTACAACTATGTACAGTTTGTGACCAAGATCAAGTGAAGGAAAAAGAAAAAACTTGTGCAAAGAACGTGTTTCTGTTCTCAGTACGCAGGACTGTTTTTCTTGGAGAGGCAAAATGTTGAGAGGGACCAGGCTGCAACTGCGAGAAGCCCTTAGCCGGTCGGCCGGCCTGCCCGCCCCGAGTTTCAACCGGCTCGGAGGGCAGGCCGCCCGTGAGCGCTGCCCCTGCCTCAGTGCGGTCAGGAGTCTGAGGCTCCAAGGAGGCCTGCGTCAGCAATGACAGGTGACGTGATCCGCCGTCACCCCGCCTGGAACACACCCCCGTGGAGACACCCGTGCCCGAGGCGGCAGGTCCCAGAGGGCTCTCCCTTTCCCGCCGGAGGGTGGGGGAGCCGAGCTGCGCCTTCAGACATCGGGGACGGAGTGGTCCATGCCGTGGTGGAGCAAGGTCGGGGACAACCTACAAGCAGCAACAGCGACAGTGGCCAGAACGGCCAGTGCCTCCCCTCCTCCCTGCAGCCTGTGCACCCCACCTGGGCCTCCACTCTGATTTCTAAGACCTGCAGACCACCGGGAGCCACCAGGCACCGTGAGGGAGGCGGGGGGGGGGGGGGAGGGGGGGTGGGCGGCGCACTGGTGAGCCTGGAGGGGAGGGGGGGCAGCGGAGGGGGGGTGAGATGGGGAGGGAGAGGGGCCCGCCTTACTTTTTGACCATGTGCTCGTAGATCACAGTTGGGATGATGGTCAGGGTGACGACGTTCCCGGCCATGGCCAGGATCTCTGTGACCTTTTTGTCCTACAGAGGAGGCAAGCGAGCGGTCACCCTGGGGCCCAGACGGGTCAGTGTAGCACCTGCTAGAGTCAGGCACCACTGCCACCCGGCTGCACAGTCCGAGCCACCCCTCCGGTGAGGGCCCCAGGCAGACACACAGGGGAGGCTCTGCTGGAGCGAGACTGCGGCCCGTCCCCGAGGAGCCCCATGGCAGAACGAGCGTGCCACTCCCCACCTCCAGGGACAGTCCCAGGGGCCTGGCCCGTAACAGGGCCTTGCAAGCCTTACGGCCCTCCTTCCCTCCCCGACTTAGGCCCCAGAATCTCACCAGGCCCCATCTTCGATCCCATCTCCCTGGCCCCAGTCATACTGGGCTCCCGGCCCCAAAGCAGGAAGAGAACCACCAGGCAGTGGGGGACATCGGGGGCACCCTCCCCCCGCCCGGCCCCTGCCAGCCAGCCAGCCGGCCTGAGCTGAGCCCACAGGGGACGGACATCTCCCCCTTACATCATGTTCAGTGAAAAGAGAAAGGCCACAGAAGCCGCTGAGATTCCGGGGAGCACGGGAAACAAGAGTCTCCACGCAAAGTACGCCAAGCAGGCCGAACGTGACGCAATGGCAACAGCGATGGCCCTCACTCGGAGGCTGACGCCCTTGACCTTACTTGTTTCTCTAACTCGGTTTGTGTTTTCTTAGTTGTTCCAGGATAAATGGGAGAAGACGTGCCGGGTAGAACTAGTGATGGCCACAGAGTGAAAGTAGGTAAACTCTGAAAACATAATCTCAGGAAGCAGAGCCGTCTGGGGCCATTCAGAAAAGGGACCAGCCCCACCGTGAGAGCTTCCCAACAACTGTGGTTTGGCGGGGTAACCGGAAAGTCCATTCTGAAGCCTGGTGCGTACAATGGCTGCCCCTCAGCCGTTAGGGTCAATGAGCTGCAATGCTTTGAAAGGGTGCATTCACTACTACCTGAAAGAGTCGGCTGCTCAGAATCGTTATCAGTGTTCTCTGCATTTCAGTTTTAGTGGGTTCCCTTTGGATCGTCCTGCCTGACCCCTGACGGGGGAGATGCAAGAGCAGGGACCTTGGACAGACCTCAGGAAGAACTTCCTGAACCTCCAGAATAAGCCTCTGGGGAAGGTGGGAGTGACTGTCAGGCACAGGGAAGCAGCCATGTGACCGCAATGGCTTGGTGAGGGGTGGGAGGCTGGCCTGAAAGACCGTGGCAGCTGAGGAATGAACAGCACCACCCAGGCCACTTCCGGCAGGGGAACCCTGCCACGTGAGCCCAAAGCCCTGGCTGCGGGAGGCAGAGGGACCCTCCTCTAAATTACACCTGGGATGAGGACCACTCGGAGTCCAGGGCACATCAAGTCAGGATAAAATCACTTTCACTTGTCCAGAGCCCTAAAGGCATGTGACTGGTCATCATCCACTGTCCCTTGGCTGAAGGCACCTGCCTCTCAGTCCACACCCACAGCACCGACTCCAGACCACCGGCTCCTTCTTATGTTTCAGAGATAAAAGTCGCCACGCTCACCGGCCTCCAGAAATGAGCAGAGGTCGGTAATGGGTTTCCGAATACCAGCTTCTGAAATACGCCTGTCATGTGAACCAGGACGCAAACAGAAGCACCACACAAAGGAGGGAGGTGTTTGTGCAGCCAGTAGCCACCTGGTCACCTGGGTCCTTTCACGGGTCACCACATCTCCTCTTTCTGCCACATCACTGGCCTCCATGTGTTAATATCAACACTAATATTTATTCAGCACTGAACTACGTGCCCAAAGTTTTATGTACTTATTATCTTACTGAATCCTTGCAGCAACCTCAGGATGAAGAAGCTGAGGCTGGAAACTCGGATGGGAGCAGCAGCCTGCCCACAGCGTGGGCCCTCCCGCCGCCCAGCCGTCTCCCTGCCCCTGCAGTTCTGGGACGGAGCCGGCCGCTGGCTTACCTTCAGCCCGATGACATTCTGCCCATTCACTTCACACACATAGTGGTTGGTGAGGAGCCCGTTGCGGGCCGCAGAACTGCCTTTGACTATGGAGACCACCTTCCCCTTCTTGATGACGAAGCCCACGTGGCCAGTGCCATCCTTGTGCATGGTGACAGCCCGCTGGAATGGCCTGCCGGGAAGGGACAGTGGCTTGGACCTGGGATGTGGCTGGAGGCGAGCAGAGAGGCTCCTGCAATTGGCTACTCACCTGTCCCGAACGACCATGACAATCTTCTCCGCTGACGCCTTCTTCACTGCGCGGTGGGCCTTGTCTGCGCTCCACCCGGCACAGTCTCGCCCATCAATCTGCAGGATCTGGTCTCCAAAGCGCAGCCCCACGAGGGATGCGGGGGTGTTGGCCTGTACCAACTGCACAAAGAGCCCCTGGGAGAGGCAGGGCCCCAGTCAGCTCCCCTCGCCCGGAGTCCAGGTCGCTCCTCCCAGCTGGTGTTTTCCTCCTGGTTCTCCCGGGCCACCAGCAGGTGCGCTGGTTACCCCATCCTCCCGGGGAGGAAACACTCCAGGCCACACAGCTAGGGAGCAGCTGAGTCCGAAGTTCAACCCTGGCTGGAGGCTGCACCCACAACCACTAGACTGCACAGCCTCTCACAATGGCAGGAAGACCCTATAGACAGCCGGCTGGCCGCAGATCCCCGTGAACTGGGGGACAGTGGAATGGGAAGCCCCTGATAGGCTGGTGGCAGGTCTCTGCTGCAATCCAGCACCAGCCCGTGAGCCTTGGGGGTGGGGTTGAGAGGAGGAGCCTGGGCTGGAGGGTTAGGAGGCTTTGCTCCCAGCACTCTGCATCTTCCTCACTGTGGACGACCACTCCACCCCCACTCCACGCTGTCCTGTCCTCTCCGGGCTTGGGTGGCTCAGAATGCTTAGCGTGCTGTCCTGCCCGCCCATCGCCCTCCGAAGGGCCCCTCCCCTCCCTCCCGGCCCCCAGCCCCACCTTGTCGATGGCCCGCAGCCGCAAGCCGGTCTTGCCACGCTCATCCTTGCACAGATGGATCTCCCGCACCCCGGGCTTAATCTCCGCACGCCGCACGCCCAGGTTGTTCCCGGACACCGGCGCCACCACCTGGCCGGGCAAGGGGCCAGAGACCACAGTCTGCAGACACCAGGGAAGGAAAGGGTCAGCCAGCCCCCGGGGCCAAGGAAGGATGGGGAAAAGAGGATTCGATGGTCCCTGGGGCCCATCCCACCCGCAGTTCACACGCTTCTCCGCAGGAGCCGAGAAACATGACTCCATGAAGCCACTAGGGGGCACCAAAGTCTATACTCTTGAGAAACAGCCAGGCACTATACAGGAAAGAGGCCCTCGTTTTCCAAGGCTCATTGATAACAGGAAAAGACTCCTTCAAAATTCATGTAAAAACAAAAGAAACATTTCATAGCAATAGTGACCAATGGGAAAAAAGTGAGCTGGATTTGTTTTTTGTCTGAAAAAAATAAGCTATAAGTGTAAAAATGAATAAATGCTTTCCCCCTAAGATCCAGAACAAGGCAAAATGCCCAAGTGCACCACCACTATTAAGTACAGCACCAGAAGAACTAGCCAGGGCAATGAGGCAAGGAAGGAAAAGAAAGGAAAAGGAAAGAAAAGGCCTACAGATTGGAAAAGAAGAAATAAGATGGCCCCTATTTGCAGATGACATTATGCCCTACTAGAAAATGTCAAGGAATCTATGAGCAAACTCCTAGAACCATTAAGTGAATTCAGCGAGGCCACAGGGAGCAAGATCAACACACAAAAATCAAGTGTCCTTTAACATACTAACAATGAGCTTGTAGAGCGTATGCTGAAACTGACAAACACTGGTGAAAGATACCAAAAATGACAGGAATAAATGGAAAGACAGTCTGCATTTGCGGATTGAAAGAACAAAGTAAAGCTGTCAGATGTCCCCAAATTGATGATACAGATTGAATGCAATTTCTATCAAATTACCTATAAGATGTTTTCTAGGTACAGGCAAGGTTATTCTGGGCTATATGAAAAGACAGAGACTGTCTAAAACTATCCTGACAAGAAGGATAAAGTGGGAGACACACTCAGCCACATGCGAAGACTTACCCTACACCACAGTGATCAAGACAGCGAGATACCGGCGGAGGGAGGGTCGCATATGGAACAGAACAGAGAATCCAGAAAGAGCCTCACACGAGTGGGGCCAGCTGTGCGTTCGCAGAGAGACAAGAGGAGTTCGGTGGAGAAAGAGGAGCCTTTTTCCACAAACGGCGTGCCAGCAACTGAACATCCACAGGCAACAATATGAATCTTGATGTACACCTCACCCCTTATACAAAAATTAACCCAAATTCAATCATAAACTTAAATGCAAAGCACGAAACTATAACAGTTTTAGAAGGAAATCAAGGAAAAAGATCTTCAGGACCTAGAGCTTAGTGAAAATTTCTTAGGACAGGGAAGCATGACTCATAAAAGAAAAAATATCAATAAACTGGACCGCACCAAAATTAAAAACTTTTGCCCCGCGAGACTCTTTTAATAGGATGAAAGAAAAGCTACCTCTGGGAGAAAATATTTCAAGCCACATATCGTGAGGTTAAATGTAGCCACAAAGGATTCCAGAATAAAGAATTCTCAAAATTTGACTTTAAAAAAAGCATACAATTCATTTAGAAAATAAAAGAAACAAAGAACCATTTTACTGAAAAAATGTATACAGATGGCAAAGAAAATCAGGAAAAGATGTTCAAAATCACCAGCCACGAGGAAAAAGCAACTTAAGACCATGACGAGACATGACTTTGCCCACGATAGTGGCTAAAGCTAAGAACAGTGATCACAGCAAATCCTGGCGAGCACGTGAAGAAACTGGAGCTCTCGTGTGTTGCCGACAGGAAAAGAAAATGGCCAAGCCGCTCTAGAAATAGTATAGTTGTCTCTTTAAGAATTGAAACATACATTTATCATTCAACCTAGCAATTGCACGCCTGGGCATTTACCCCAGAAAAACGAAAATTT
This sequence comes from Artibeus jamaicensis, assembly GCF_021234435.1. NCBI lineage: Eukaryota > Metazoa > Chordata > Mammalia > Chiroptera > Phyllostomidae > Artibeus > Artibeus jamaicensis. The sequence goes on along the minus strand of NW_026521924.1, from coordinate 14,116,577 downwards.
ATGTTCATACAAAACCCTTCATTGGTAGTAGCCCCACACTGGACACAAAGGAAGTGTCCCTCCCCGGGTTAGACCAAGGGCGGTGCGTGCGCACCGCGGCCCCGCTCAGCAGAAAAGGGCTGTGCTGCTGCTGCGCATCACCACCAGGAGGGGGCTCCAGGGAGCTGCGCTGAGTGAAAAAAGCTTGTCGGAGAAGGCCCCGCCCTACAGGACTCCACTTAGGCGAGGTTCTGAGAGGACAAAGGTCGAAGGACAAGAAGCAGAGGAGTAGCTGCCCGGGGTTGGGGATGGTGGGGGCCTGAGCAAGACGGGCAGCGTGTGGGCGGCCTTCGGGTGAGGAGCTATGCTGATTGTGCGTGGGTCGCCTGACCCCGTGAAGGAGGTAAAACGACAGAGAACTCTGACATGCGTGCACGCTTGCACACATGCACGCACGCCACACCCGTCGCGGTGGCTGCTCCCATAGCGCCCTCTGGTTACGGAGAGTGCAGCCCTCGGGGAGATGGGCAAAGGGCACCGTCCGGGGTGCTTTTCTCAGTGCCCTGTGACTTCCTGAGAATCAATGATCATTTAAAAGCAAAAGGCTGAAAACAAAACCAAATCTTTTAAATATTATAAAATGCATTCAACTGTCATATTTTTATCATAACTTAGGTTATGTGCATTTATATCCTAATTATTGGAACAGAGAGGGTTAAACCAATGAGGTAAAGTTGAACTACAGACACATGACCTTGCTTTGTGTTTGCATTTCACAGCATGACTATCAAGGGGTCAGTCAGAGGAACACTCCAGGGGGTCCTCCTCAGGGCCCCACAGGTCCTCATCCTTGTCATGTTCGCCTGTGAAATCCTCATTTGTCCAAGGCTTTGTGTGTGGCTGTGGCATTTCTCACTCCCCTTCCACCACCTCGTGAAATCCTCCAGACTGGGCAAGACTCGCCCTTGCACTTTGCCATTGGTTTTCAGGGGCTCAGGGTGAGTTTGGCAGACAAGGGTGTGACAAGTGGCCTCGGGATTCCGGAGCTAACTGGGAGGGGCCTGCATGGGGACTGAGTCCGTAAGTGCACCCGGTTCTAAAGTGTTTCTGTGTCAGGGTTTTTTTTTGCTCCCTGAGCCACAGAAAGCAGGAACCAAGTGGTATTGTTTAATGTGTGGGCCAGGGCTAGGTGCCAGCTCCTCCCCCGCACCTCTGCCCGTCCGTGCAGCCACGCCCAAGTCACAGGCAGCCCTTCAGGAGAAGCCCCCAGACTCAGGCCGGGTTGAATATCCTTCTCATTCAGCAGCCAGAAGCCAGCAGTCAAAGGGCAGACAGCGGCCCTCCACTCCCAGGGCCCACTGGACACCATGAAATTCCACAGCACTTAAAACAAAGGCTAAAAGTGAAATGTGCCACCAACAAACAGAGCCGCAAGACCAAGAAAGAAGGAGAGTTGGAAGACCTTTGCCCACTTCCGGCATGAGACAGGTACCTACACTGGCAGCATCTGGAATCTGAGGCAGGTTCTCTTGGACTTCTTGGCTGGAGAGGGAAAGACCCATATAATTTTCCAGTTCTGCCAGGTTGGGGTACAAAACTGATGGGAAGGGAAGAAGGAAGAAGAAAGGTGTTACTCGAGTGCAGAGCTTAGCCACACCTGCCTGACTTCAACACAGTCGCTCAGTTTTGAGAAACAGGGTCTGGGAATGTTGTAGGTTCCCGGGGAAAGCCGTGTATCCATGGGAACGCTGTGCGTCCCCAGAGTGCGGCCACTGCGGCAGAGGAAGCAGGGCCACGCACTGGTGATGTGGCCCTCTCCTCAGAAGGTCTGAAGGGCAGCCGTCCGCCTTCCCCAGGAACAGCCTGGGACACCGAGTCCCTCGTGTTCCGCTTTGGTGTTTAGCTCAACTGGCTTTGCTTGGCACCAGTCAGCCAACACAAAGTACAGGGCTGGCGTTGTGGCCATGAGGCCCTGCTCTTAAGAAATCCACAGCCAAAGGGAGGCAGGCGTGTGTCCAAGGGCGTCTCTGAGGCCCGTGTGTCCAGGGAGGAGGGGGAGAGTTGGGCCTGAGTTCAAGTTCACTGCAACAAAACCTGAATCAAGACAGCCATGAACAGATCTGGGGGCCGTCACAAACATCCTGGTCCCCTCATGCAGCACCAGAGGAGATGGCCCCAGATCAGGAAAGCGCGTGCCCTCCCTAAGCCACAGTTGTCTTCGTGTCCATCTTGGGGAAGGGGAGCCCTGCCTAGAGGGCACAGCACAGTGGCAGGCAAGAGCCGGAAATAGCCGGAAGGGGTCACTCTTGGTCAGGACCACCCCCATCCCGCTCACTCACCTGAAGGCTGGGGGGAAGCTGTCTCCTGCGCGGGCAAGGTGGGCATCTTGGGTGTGTCTCTGGCCTGGGCCTGGGGAGAGGTTGGGGGGAGCTGCTCAGCTGTGTCTGGGCCCCACTCCCTAAACCCTTGAACGTGGGAGTCAGGGCACTGTGTGTTCTGGCAAGCCTCAGGGGGGTGTCCATGGAGCTCAGGTCATGTGTAAATCTGGTCTCTGGACATGTCCACGCTTCCCGGGCAAGTTCATGGTCATTCTCCATGAGCCACCAAATGTCATGACCCATTTGCTCCCTGAGGCAGCTGAAATTTAAGGCCCAAGTCCCAACCAAGTTCCTAGTCAAAAAGTTCCGAAGTCTCAAAATCCACTGCGCCCACGGGTGGGATGGAAAGAAGGGGGGGGGGGCTGTGCAGGCCAAACACCTGCCCGGCAGTGCGGGGCTCGAACCCGGGTGGAGGAAGCACCGGGACAGAGAGGGCACGAGAGAGGCCGGTCAGAGGCTGTTTGGTCTTTGCTGTTTGTGCTATGACTCCATTGCCCTGACCTCGGGGCACTGGTCCCACCCAGCAGACCCTTCAGTGGTGACCCGCATGCCTGGGGCCCCCACCACCCATCCACTTCCAAGACAGGTTTCCCTTAGTTACCCCGGGGTATCCCGAAGGCTCCACCAGGGGGCCCAGCCGAACCCGGCCCGGCGGCTCACCCGAATGGCTTGGTCCACCTTCAGGTCCTCCAGGGATGGATACAGGGTGGACATGGCTGCTCCCGGAAACACCCTGCGGCGCACAGCGGGGAAGGAGGGATGAGAGGAGGCACGGATGCCCACCCCCATCCGCCTGCCACTCAGCACTCTCAGGATGAGAAAGGTATCAGCAAGGCATAATTACTTCTCATTTTGGAAATGGGGGAGCCGGGGTTTGCACCCAAGTCTCTTTGGTTCCCAGGCTCATGGTCCCCACCCTTGCAGAATTCTACCTCACCACATTGAATTGATTCTGGGCTTTCGAACCTGGCCCCAGGGAAGCACTCAGGACATGCTGGTCAGGAACAGCAGCAGTAAGGACCGTGTCCCTGCCTGCCCTGTTTCAAAGATCAGACATGCTTATGAGACCTAAATTCACCCAGCAGGTGCATGGTGCGTACCTGCTGCATACCAGCCTATGTTACAGGTTTGCAAAGCATTGTCCGACAACCACACAGAATTCAGTCCAGTGTCAAGTGGGTGGGGGCTTAGTGTGACGACAGAAAGGCAGCAGGCCCTTTAGAATTCCTTCCCACTCCCCGCACCCCTTGTCACCTCTGGGCATTAGAGTTCCTGCTGTGTAACGCCCATTCCCAGCCTTGATCTTGGCCGCAGAGAAGCAAGACCAATAGAAACCCTTGAAAACAGGCATACAAACTGTTGCAACCTTGTCAAACTCAAAAGAGCTTTGTTCCTAAGGGTGGAGGGAATGCGGATGTCGGGGAGCACCGTGAACATTTACTAAATACCTTCCAACTGTCCCAGAGGAGAATTGGTAGGACCTTGCAGCACGGTACCCCCAGACACTCAAAGGAATTACGGGTGGTGCTTTATCTCGTTCCTCAATGAAATGTGAGGAAAGGGACACTTTCATATCCTTGAATAAGTCAGGTTTTTTCACGTCTCGAGGTCTTTGCCTGTGTTATTGCCTCTCTCTGAACACTCCTCCGCTTCCTGCCACCTACCTAACCCATCATTCCCGTCCCGCATCAGAGCGCTCTTCTTTCAGGAAGCCTGCCTCGGTTTTCCCCCAGCCCCACCCCATGTCCTCACTATTCTTGTAGTTGCCTCTTGTCCATCTACCTTGTTTGACTGGGAGCTCCAAAAGGGCAGGAACCGGGGCCTTCTCGTTTGCTACAGAAACCTCAGCCCCAGCATGGACACTAATTCAATAATATTGCCAGAAGCAGTAAATTCCGCTGGGCTCTCACTTTTTTCCTTCGAGGCAAAGCTCTGATGTCCTCAGGACACCTACCCTCCTAGGATGGAAACAAGGCCCTGAGCTCTCAAATGTGTTCTGTGAGCCCCTCACAGTCTTTTTTTTTTTTTAATTCTCACCCAAGGATTAATTTACTGGTTTTAGAGAGAGAAGAAAGGAGAGCACGAGAGAGAGAAACATTGATTGGTTGCCTTCCTTACCTGCCCCAACCAGGGATCGAACCCTCAACCGAGGTATGTGCCCTGACTGGGGATCAAACCCACAACCTTTTGGTGTATGGGACAACACTCCTACCAACCGAACCAGCCAGCCAGGGCTCACAGTCTTGCTATTTGTTTTTTATTTGAATTAGTGCCAACATTTTAAAATACAGAAACATAAAATTCTTCACTTCTAATTGTATTGATAAACAAAAATATGTGGCAATGCAAGAGCAGCTATTATGCAGACAACACCGAGCCAGGGCTGAGCTGCAGCCTACCTCCCAGATGGAGCCGCAGGGCTTTCCCCGAGCACCCACCCAGCAGATCTGCACGGCCAGCTTGGCTCCTGGAGGCAGGGAGTTCCAGATCCTTGCCCTACCCTGGCCTTCGGGGCGGAAGTGATCCTCTCATGAGGTCAGCGATTGACCTCGGAGGAGAGGGAGACTGACTCTGACCTCTTTTAGCCCAGCCGGGGCCTCCACCACTGTGCACATACTCTGGGCACATGCTTGAGACAGTCCTCAGCAGGTGCCATCTGCCAAAGCATGCCCTGCCACCCGGATCATGCATGACGGGCAGATGTGAAAGTAAGAGGCCACCCCTGACCTGTTTTTTTCCAACGCTGAAGCCACAGAGCGGTCATATTTTTAGCAGCTGCCCTCTGGGAGAGCAGAATCAAAGATCTACCTCCTGGAAATCACTCCCAGGTCGGGACCATGCAACCCTTTCTCTGCTTCTGTGACACTTTCACGACGGCCACCTGCTCTGGGCCCCAACAACTCCCTGCCCGCAAACATGCTCTGTGTCTCACCCGATCATCCATCCATTCACTCGCATTTGCATGTCCACTGTGTGCCAGGGACCCCGGACCTGTTCCAATCGTGCCGATCCCTCCGCCTGGCACACCGCCTTTCTCCACCTAGCGCTCTTTCAAGGCTCAGCCCCAATGCTACTTCTCTGCTGGTTTTCCAGGTCATGGGATCCTCTGCTAGTGGACTGGGGCTTCCTTTGTTCCTAACCCTGACTCGTACTGCCTGTATTGTCAAGCCATTCATCACAGTATACGATTAATATCTGGGTATTTTCTCCTAACAGAGCCAGCCTCAGAAGGGCAGGGTCTTTGTCCTCTTCACCACACTAGGCCTCCCCACCCAAAGTGCCAGCATGTACAGGAAATGTGGACAAAAGTTACTTGACTGGATACATCAGTGGTTTTCCAAAGATCAGAGTGGAGATTTGTGCGGGCACTACTGGGGGTCACGACACTGAGGGGACACTACTGGCCTGTGGGAAGCAGGGAGCACAGATCTGGGCCGCTTGTCATGCACAGAATAATTCACCACAAATCATCCTCGGTCCTGCACGGCTTCCCAACATCCTGCAAACCTTCAGGTGGGCACACACCTGTTGGACATACAAATGCAACTTTTCCTTGGTTTTAACGTAGAATATATACCATCCAGAAATGCATATGCCAGGTTAACGAGGGAAGTTTTGTTTTGTTCTGTTCACTGTTTTGGAAAGTCACGGTTGATCCTTCTCACCACGGGTTAGTCACCAGAACACACCCATCTGTATGTGTCTGCAGTTATAGCTGTGATTGCTTGCTTTTATACAAATACAGTTAGCCTTCGACTTAATATGTCAAATACAAACTGTTGGAAAGATTCATTTGAATATTATGGTTTATTAAATCCAAATGTAATCAGTTTAAGTTAGGTGCAAGCATGATCAGGTGTAATCCAGTCTGAGCTTTTACATAGTGAAATGTAAAATCTCTTATTGTAAATTAAGAGATTGCCCTCATTTCTCCTTTGTAATAAGATAGGGACTGATTTTTTTTACCCAGAGGAAATGGCCACTGTAGAGGAACCCGCCCCCTCCCTCCCTCAATTCCCGCTCTGTCAAATGCGAGCAGCCAAGTACAGATTCCATGCACTGGGGCATCAGAGAAAGCCCCAACGGTCCCCAGGGTCTAATCTTCTCCCCAGGTCTGCTTCCCAATACGTCAAACCATCAACGATCTTCAAACGTCTAGGACTCCCAACCCCGAGTTCAATCCCGGCCCAGCCGGAAGCGACCTCTTCCGGTTGCTTTGAACTACGGCATCTGTGCAGAGGCCCCGCCAGGCCGCTAGGGTGCGCTGCGGGATCTAAGGCGCATGCGTCTCGAGCCCGGCCTTCGAAAGGCTAAAGGAGACTCCCGGGATGCCCTGCGGTTGCGTGGCGGAAACCGGTTGGTTTCTTGCCCGGTTGGTTTTTGGCGTGGTGGGTTACTAGTGTCTACTGGGGCTCTCGCTTCCTTCAGGCGCCCGTAGCTGGCGCTGCATCCACAAAATACTCCAGGTAAAGCAGCAGATCAAGGGACGGGAAGGTTCGGCCAGTCTCCGCGTCCTCTTTACCGGACTGGAGGCTGAGCGAGTCAAGTCGCGCTTTAAAGAAACTAGTGCCCCTAGGAGGGCCGTTTAAGGACTCGGCAATAGGAGGGTGCAGTTGAGCCGCTCGCTGCTGACAATCCGTACTCAGGCAGCCATGGCAAAGGAGGTGGGCAAAGTCAGCACTCCTGCGTTTCTCGAACTGAACAGGAATCCTCCCCCTTGCTCCCTAGGATTTTGAAGCGCCTTCGAGTTACTATTTCCTACCCGTTGTGACGCCACAGTCCCTCCCATTCTCTTATGGGTTTCTTGTCTGGCCCCGACTCCTCCCTGAGCGGGTGCGGAGCGACATTTGCCCAGCCCAACTGTACACTGATTCACCCTGCAATCTCAGCCTGGTGACTGAGTGATTTGGGCCCCCGCTGCCAGGGTAGGGGACTTATGCTTGGCCGAACAGATCACTTCCCGTAGCAAAATTGGACCCACTGCTAAGGGACTCAGGCAGTTGAGTCTGTGAGTTGCAGGACAAAAGGCTAGGACAACGAGGAAGTCCTCTTGGAGGAAGGAAGGAGACCGTGAATTCTGGAGGGCTCAGGAGAATGGCAGGGGAGAATCCTCTTCTGGGAGTAGGTGGCCTGAAAGCCCAGCTGCCTTCCAGACCTTTGGAGTCTCCTGAACTCATTTCCCCCAGCTTTGCTGCTCCTCTACAATAGCCCTTAAGTCCAGCCCACAGTGTGAGCCAGAAGTCTGGGTTACCATCAGCTCCAGCTCTTGAAGCTGTCCATACCCAGCATTTACCCTTAAGATAAATCTCACACTTCAACTTTGTATTCAAATTTCGATGACCTGACTTCCTCACCTCGTTCTTCCATACTCATCCTGCATTTCATTCATTCCAGACGGCTGATCCTAAACCTCACCCGGCTTGTTCATGACTTTGTGCTTTTGTGGATGCTGTTCACTTTGTCTTGAATGCCGTTCATACCTCCTCTCTCCCCCTTGTTCATCTGGTGAACTCCAGTTCTGAGTCCCCCCCCAAACGCCCACACCCATAGGCTCCCTTCTCTAGACCACAAAAATCTCATATTCAGCTATTCATCATTCATTTGACTAATACTGATGAAGCACCCGATATACAATGTTCTGTATTTGTTTGCCTGTCTCACTCTCTGGGTCAAAGAACGATGCTCAGCAGGTGTCCAGTGAACCATTTCTTAAAGTGGAAAAGCAGACACAGAGGGAAAAGAAAGTCCCAAAAAGTCCTTTGAAGAAAAACACTGGCCCTAGAAAGGAAGCAAAATCTGCCTGAGGTGGCAGATTGAAAGTCTCGCTCCTCCACTCTGACAATGGAAGGATTTGCTCAGTTTGGTACTGATAGATTAGTGCAATTAATTAGCCCCTCCAAAAGGGAAAGAACCACCTCTCCCATAGAATTTATCCCGCACTTGCCAGAGTTTCCATCCCTGGGCTACAGCACTTTTTGATACAAAATGTATCAAAACAATAACAACACCCACAGTAAGTCAGCAGTCAGGCCCTCCGAGTTCAGCACGGCTGAAAGGGGTCATCAGCCCCCATCTTTGGACTTGCGATGAGGCTCCTCTGAACGCTCTGTTCCAAAGAGCTGAAACTAGGGGCCTCCCACTTGTTCTGTGGACAACTCATCCATCCTTCAGAAGACTGTGCAGGAGGGAAGCGTGGGTTAGAGTGTCAGAGGAAGAGCTCTTGGAAGGCCAAATTAGCCCGGGGATATTGTGAGTTGCAAAGAAAGAGGCTGTTGCTAGGCCACCAGTTCTACTCTAGCCCCTCCTCCTCCGGATGCACTGCCGGCTGGAGAGAAGCTGGGGGCCTCTTCAGAGAAGGCATAGGCTCCCCAAACCTTGCCCAGGAGAGGCAGGGCAGGTGCAAGAACTGAGTTCAGATTGCTGCTTCTGCCTTGAGAGAACAAGCATGGGCAAGTCCTAAGGCATATGCTCCCCAGACCAGGCCCAAGAGGGGCAGGGCAGGGGCAGGGACCTTGGGGGCAGGCAGGACTGAGTCCAGATTGCTGCTTCTGTCTTGTGGGAACAAGCGCAGACAAGTCCTTTTGAATGTCTTCATTTGTAATACAGGTAACATTATTTGCATCACAAAGCTATCTTGGAGATTAAAAGATTCTTAAAAAAAGATAAGCTACATATGGAAAGCACTTAGCACAGTGTCTAGCACATAAAGGGCACACAGTAATCGTTAGCTCTTGTTCATTCGGTGCACCTTTACTGAGCACCTAAGTCCCAGTCCTATTCTAGGTACCACTAGTAAGGCAGTGAACAAAAGATATCCGACCTTGAGGAGGGTTAACTTTCTAGCTGGGGATAAATAAGTGTTCACTGTGTTAGATGGTGGGAAGTGATGGAGAGAAAGAGCATGGTGGCGGGTAGAGCACCAGGAAGCCAAAAAGCCTTGTTGCTTAGGAGCTGGGGGTGATGGGGGACTTGGGTAAAAAGCCTAAAGGGTAGAGAAAAAGCTCTGGACACAGCCACTGCCGTGGCCCTGAGGCAGGGGCGCCTGTTGTGTTTAGGAACATCTGACCAGTGAGTCTGCAGTTAGCGGTTCAGCGGGGAGTAGCCAGAGAGGAGGTTGAGAAGTAGAGGGGCCAGATCCTGGAGGGCTGGTGGGTCACGGCAGGGACTTGGCACAGACCCTAGTGAGATGGGGCCCTGCAGAATTTTGAGCAGCAGAGTGACTTGGTCCAACTTTCATTTTAATAGGTTCCCCCCTGGCTGATGTTTCGAGAGTAGAGAGACAGGGTGGACACAGGGAGCCCAGATGAAAAGTGACAGTGATACAAGAATTGTTATTAGTTGGGGATGCTGTGTGCCAAGCAGCCAGCGCAGCACCTGCCCAGCGCACCAGCCTTGTAAACGCCATTTTCATCTTCCGTGTGGAGGGCACCTACCTGCCTCTCATGTCCATTATCTCATTCAGTTCCCTTAACCTTGTGGGGCCACTTTGAGTCTCCCAATGAGGAAACCAGTTGTTAGAGAGGTTAAGCCACTGGCCCAAGGTGTTTGTTCCTTGCCATGGGAGGTGGGGGGAGGCTGTTGATAGCACAGCTTCAGGCAGAGAAGTTAGTAACAAACTGATGCCCGCGCTCCCAGCTCCTTGTGGAAATCGGCTTCCTTTGGTCTGGACTTTCAAGGGCCCACTTCAGGAAGCAAAGTATGGCTCCCATCTCCTTGAGCACCCTTGTAGGCAGTCAGAAGGAACCCAGGGCTCCCATCTAGATAAAGAAGATCTCTCAGCCCCAAGCCTGGCCCAGGGCAGGGGTCAGATGAGGAAACCCCAGTTTACACTTGAGGGGAGCCACCTGGAAAGGAAACTGCCTGGGACAGTCCCCGGAAGGCTGAGGTCAGGGTGAGAACAAAGCCCACTTATCCCAGTCCCGGTATCTAGGGGGGCTCTTACCTGCGGTCCAGGAGCTGCCACAGGTCCTTCTCCGGCCACTGCTGAGAGTGTCTGTGCTTCCTCTGGCGGGCGGTGGCCCTTGTCCCAGCGGGGTTCCTGCTCCTGACAGGGTGGTGCCTGTCCCCTGGTCAGCTGACTCACCCAGGCCTGGGACTGGCCCAGGTGACTCTTCCTGGCTGCGTAAACAAAAAAGTCACCGGGCCCAGAGGAGGGCTTTGGCCTTCGTCTAGATGCTGAGATGGGGTCAGGGGCACACACAGCTGCTACTGTCACAAGGGGTTTGAACCGACACCTTGGCGTTGAGAAATCAGATTTGGATTGGACACCAGTCCTGCTGGACATGAGGACAGTTGGATGGGTATCCAGGGTCTTGAAAAATTGTAACCCAACATTTCCTCTTCTAGGAATTTGTTTAAAAATAAAAATAAAAAACAAGTAGGACCCACCGCCGTGTTGCTTATTACAGAGAAATGTCGAAATCCCAAGTGCCCGTCCCCGGGGTCTGGTCCAGTCAGTCCGTGTCCCTGGGAGATCACACAGCCGTCGAAGCCACGTACGGAGGAAGCCATGAGGAGACGTTCCCGCGATGGAAGGCAGATACCGAAAGGCAGCGATGTCTCCTCGCGCCTCTCGTGACTCGTTCTCAGTATCTGAACAGTGGCCGTGCACTGAGAACAGCCTGGCAGGACGCAGACTAGAACGCCGAAAATCGGGGGGGGGGGGGCGGTTCGCACTTTTGTGTCTGTTGGTTTTGTTTTCAAGTTAGTTTTCGCTTTGAATGCTTATGATTTTTGCAAGGAGGAAGCAAATTAAATTTGCTTTAAGAAGGAATTCAGATTGGTTGTGTCCAGGAAGGGAAACTACGGGGCTGTGTGCCGGGGTAGGAGGGGATTTTTTTTTAAGGATTTTATTTATTTTTAGAGAGAGAGGAAGGGAAAGAGGTAGAGAGGGAGAGAAACAGCAGTGTGTGGTTGCCGCTCACCCACCACACCCCCTACTGGGGACCTGGCCCGCAACCCCGGGCATGTGCTCTGACTGGGAATTGAACCGGCGACCCCTTGGCTCATAGGCTGGGGCTCAATCCACTGAGCTGCACCAGTGAGCAGGATTTTTTTTAATCCTGCACATTTTTTGGTGCCTTTTAAATTTTGAAACATTTGAATGTATTACATAACCCAACAATAATCATATAAAATTAAACAGAAAAGAGGGGTGGATTTCATTCCCAGTAGGGTGAGTTGCACAGAGGAGCCTGTTACACTTGCTGCCTGGGAAGGGACCAGGGACTTGTGGGTGGGGCAGTCCCCTGTGAGTGACACGGGGCACCCATGCAGGGTGGGGCGAGTATCTGGCTGTTCACCAGGCGGCCCACGTCACAGTGCCCAGGACAAGCCTGGGTGGGGCTGCACTAGCCGTGGGTGTCAGGTCGTGACTGGGGCCCCGGCTGGTGCTCGGCCCCAGGGAGGAGGTAACTGTTCCTCTGAGGAGCCTCCAGCCCAGAGTCCCCACAGGAAACGTGACAGGGACAATAACGAGGGCATTTGTTTTTGAGTGCTGTGGATGAAAAAGGGCCACACACTAAACCTGACAAGCTCAGGGGAGGCCTGCGTGGCGGCCTTACAAACTCAGAGACTGAAGCAACCACATGGGAAGGTCTGAACATAAAAACTCCTAAGAGTGGGTCTTGGGGGCAGAGTCTCATCCTCGGCCTGTGGCTCCCTTGCCAAAGTCAATTTTCACCTTCAGTGAGCCCATCTATTGTGCTTTGCGTTTAAGGTAACAATATCTATGGAATGTCAGGGTGTCTTTTCCAGACCCTGACACCCCCACACCACAGCGGAGACCGCAGAACCCTCCGAGTTATCCTGTGCCCCGTGTACCATCGCTGCGCGCTCATTGTTAACTATTAACTAGCCTGCACCCTCCGGTGTGACGGAGTGCGCGTCTCTTTTTATCTGGCCCCAGAGATTTCTTCCATTTGCTTTCTCCCACCGCCAATGACTCTCAAGGAACCACCCTTACTGCTTCTCCTTTGATTCTGATGTACTCAGTGAGCTGCAAACTGCCATCCTCTGGAGCCTTTTCTTATTTCTTTGAGACTTCGCTTCTCAGCAGTTGTCAGTTCGATTCAAATAAACTCACAAAAACTCTCCACTGGTCCGGACGCCCCTGCGGCCCTGCCTGCAGAGCAGAAGGCGCTGGCCCAGGTGCTTTAGGGGCCTCACTCGGGTCCCTTTCTTCCCTGTGAAGCAGGTGGAGAGGCGCAGTCCCTCTCCAAGTCACACAGCTGGGAGGTGGCTCTGAGGTCTTGGGTTCTCTTTGGTGAGGAAAATGCCACCTGCAGCTGAAGTGGGGACACACCCAGGGCTGCGCCTGAGGGTCGTGAAGCATGATGTAAGCCAGGAGTGATGGGCCCGCCTTAGGCCAGGTCTTCAAGGCCAAAGAAAAGTAAGAAATTGATTCCCACTGAACCAAGTGAAAACCCTCCCCCTCCCACACACACCCCTCATGGTCTAAAAGGGCCTTTAAGTAGAGAAGATGGAGGAAAACCAGCCCAGAGGGGCAGAGCACTTGCCTGTGGTCACACAGCACCTCTTAGGACTTAGGACTTAGGACCTGGTCCCCGAAGCCCCACTTACACACAGGGCCTGTCTTTACACTCCACAGTGTTCCAGCCACCCCCATCTCTGACTTATCCCTACTCCAGCCACTGAGAAGTACCTTTCACTGGGCGTGACCTTGCTCAAGGCCTCCAGCAGCCCCCACCGAAGGATCCCGGGGTGGGTTACGTCAGGCCCAAGCTCCCAGACCCGACACTGAGGCCTCCGTGGTCCACCCCAGCCCCGTTCATCAACTTTTCCACCCTGTCCTCCCAACACCTCTGCCCCGGCCAGGCCGGAATCCCCTCCCGTCCCCACTCCAGCCCGCCCCCTCTGCGTGCTACTGCTTCTGGACGGCCTGCCCCGCCCCACTGCACACAGCCAGGTCCACTGGGCTCCCCTGGCCATCGCCGTCACGTGTCCCGCCCCCCCCCCCCCCCGGGAGGGCTGGGTCAGACGTTCCAGTTCCCTCTGTGGCAGTAACCGCCTTGTGCTGCTCATGCGCACCGGGGGCTGCCAGCCAGACCCCAGGTTCCTTGAAGGCAGGGCCCACTTATCCTTCCCCAGCAGTGGCTATTTTCAAAATAAAAATTGGAACATGGGCTTCAACCAGGATATATTTCTGCTTCCTTATACATTTGTATGAACAACCTTCAAAAATAAAACGAGTGTCCAAGACACAGCGTACGCTTAGAAACTTCCTAGCAGCGCCTTTGGCAGACCTGAGTAATCAGCCTCGACACTCCCCGCTGAGCCCAGAAGTGGCTCAGAATCCTCCAACGACAGCGACAGTGAGATCGAGGTCCAGGTCCCAGGCAGCTGCTGCCACCTGCACTTGGCCCAGGAGGCGAACGGTTCCGTGCCCCCTGCTGGGAGCTCCCTGAGGGCGGGGCTTGTCTGTGAGGCTCCATCCCCGGGGCCGGGGCCCTGCCAGGCACAGAGTGGGCTGTCAGGGCCTACTTATTGAATGAGTAAGTGCCCCTCCTGAGAAAGTCCATCACAGTGACAAACAATGGCTCACTCACCGAGGAGATGGGTGGGCAGGCCGACATCATCAAATCTGCGTCCCAGATCTGTGACGCCGCACAAATTACCGTACCTCTCCGAGTGACAGTTTCCACATCCACAAAGGGGAACGCAGGGACCCGCTTTACAGGCTTGTCCTGAGGATCAAATGAATTAGTCACAAGCAGTGCCCAGGACACCGTGGGGACTCAGGCAGTGCCCTCGTTTGGCCTCCCCGTGGAACTGGTCCAGCTGTACGCTACAGAAATGATAGTTACCTGGCTCAGGTGGCAGTGCTCTTACCTGAAAAAGGGGCAACGGTTGGTTGCTGGGGAGAGAGAAGGACCAGCTGCGCCCCTGCCCTCCGCGTGGGGTCTGGGCGGGGCGGCAAACCCCGGTTATGACGTCATCAAACGATGACGACAGGGAGAGGCCTTCTGCTGGGCTCCTCCACGTGGGCGCTGTGCTGGGCCGCGGGGCATAACCCGGTCTCCCACTGCTCCCAGCAGCCCCAGATCCTGACAGCGAGGCAGCTCGTCCAAGGCCACATGCCTGAGCGGAAAGGCCAGGCCTTGACTGTGCACTGAGTGGAGCTGCCGGGGCAGCCAAGTCGCAGATGTCCCTGGTAGTAGCCGAGGACCCTAGAGGGCCAGAGGCCTGGTGAGCTAAAGGGCTACAGCCCCTCACACCTGCACCCCATTTAGTCCCACCCGGCACCTCAGCCCCTTGCCTGGAAGCAGACACCAGCCAGAGACCCTGGCCTGTGGTGCCCTCATAAGATGTGACATCCTGAAGGGGGCACAGCGCAGGCTTAACCCCTGCTGTTAAGCCATGTGACCTTGGACAAGTGACCTCTCTGGGCCTCAGTCTCCTCACCTGTGAGATGGGGAAAACAATATCACTTTGATTCTATTAGCACAAATAAAGTGCTTGCTTAGTGCCTGGCTCAGGGGCGGTGCTAACTACAGGTGAACTATTACATATCCATCCATGTTATGGGACTGCATTATCCGAGGGAGAAAAACGCACCCGTCGTGGTTCTCAGTGTGATAGAAAATCAGATCCAGCGAAAGTACCTGCATCCTTCCTGGCCCGCGAGCTCAGGTTGGATTGCCCCTGAGACGGTCACTCTAAAAGCTTCCAGTGAGGGGAGCTAGCATCGCCCCCACCCCCGGCGGCCCGGCCATCTGCCCCTCAGCCCCTGCACCCGCCCCCTCAGATCCTGCATTTCTCCAAGTGTGGTGGCCCCAGCCACCCACAGCAGAGGCCTCTAGGCAGGGACACACTAAAAAGACAGATCCCAGGGGCCCCCAGCCCACTGGATCTGACTCTCCTCTCCAGGCTGATTCTGAAGCAAACAACAACATATTACTTCACTCCTCCTTGCTGACCCAGTGTCTCCTCACATCCAGTGCTCACAATGTGCTAGGCCTGGGGCCAGGGACTTCCCGTCCCTCACGTCCTTCAAACCTGTGGGGTGTGTGACAGATAGGGAAACTGAGGCTCGGAGGTATGCGGTGGGCCCCAGATCACACGTGTAAGTTGCAGAACTGGCCCCTTGCAAAGGTCTACTCTCCCATTTATGCGGCTTCTGCCACTCGGGCCCTGGACCTGGGTCTTATTTTGTAATTGCCTGGGGAAAGCCGGCCAGAGATGCCTACGCAGCATCTACACACACGGGAAGGGGAAGGTCAGCCATTCAGAGAACAGCCTTAAAGGGAGCGCCCGCAGCATTCGGGCCTGGGGAGACAGTGGGGGTTTGTGGTCACCGTCAGCCGAAACTGGCCACGGGTGCCTTAAGCAGCAAAGGAACGTATCCAAGGACACTGGGGAGCCCACAGGCTCAGGGAGTCAGAGAACCCAGCTTGGAGGACTATGGCCTTGGCCCCGTCTCAGCCCCCTCCCTCCGGGCATCGACATAGCACGCTGTGCCGCCGACACCCAGACTCGGCCAGTCCCTGCAGACACTGTCCCAGATGACTGCAGACACTGACAGAATGGGTCTGCGTGCCCCGGCCCCCGTGGGCCGTGGATTTCCCCAAAGGTCCGTGCCCGGGGCTTGCGATTGGTAGAACCTGAATCATGTGCTCAGGCCCTCACCGGAGGGCCTGCTGGTAAACAGGCTCTCCTCAGTGGGAAACATCATTAGGTGGGGGATTCACCCCTCATGGGGGAGGGTTTGAAACAGGGGAGCCAGTAAGAATGCAAACGTCACTGAGACCAGGAATGTGTGAGGGACGACCCACCTGTTACTGAGGGGCTGCTCCGCGCCAGGCCCCAAACTAGGGGCTCGCATGTCCATCGGTGTCAATCCCTGTCTCCGGGAGTCACGACGCCCATTTTGCAGATGGGAAAGCTCAGGCCCAGGATCACAAGGTCGTGAGTGGTGGGTCACACCGTTGGCCCCAGATCTGCCAGACACCGGACCGGGGCTCCCGGGGCTCCTGACCACCAAGGCACATGTCACTGCTCTTTGCTTCCTGTGACCGGGAGTGACCCGCTCAGCCAGAGTGCACGCTGGTCCTTTCCTTCCTCCTGCCTGCCTCTCCGCTCAGAGCAGGGCCCCTCCGCACCCCTGGGAGGGAGGTGGGGTTAGTATCCCTGCCTCGTTTCACAGACGGGGGGCCTGAGTACAGGTTGGGGGGTGGTTTCTGGCTCACAGAGCAGTCAGCGCAGGGCTGGGGTCCCTCCCACGGGACTTCCCTCACTGACTCTCCGCCCCACATCTTGGTGGGGGCGCCTGGCTGCCCTTTCAAAGGCCTCTGGGAGAGTTGGGGAGGGAAACTCTTGTTCTTCCTACCTCGGCCTTGCTCATGCGGCAGAAGGCTGTGGGGTGGGGAGCATGGCATCTGGGGGCGCTTGGGCAGGAGAAGGAAGGCGAAGGGAACTCTAGAATGTATGTTCAAAACCCCATTTCCCCAGTCGTCTGAGTTGCTCTGCCTGAGTGGCCCCGCTCCATGGCTGGAGAAAGTGTCCCCAGGGCCCTAAGCTCACCCGGGGACAGCTCTCCTAAGCCGCTCCCGTGACTGACCTGATACAGGGGGGCAGGGCCTCTCTAGCTGGGCGTCCTCCTGGAGAGTCAGCTGCAGAGGAGATTTTATGAAGCCTTCGTGATGTACTGAAACACCTTCCCAATCGTTTCCATTTTCACACCCGCCGTGGACTCTCTGTTCCACCCAGTGTGGCTGCTGGGCTCGCAGAGATGACAACTAGCAACTGCATTCCAGGCAGTGGGAGGAGGAAGCAGGACAAAAAGTTTCCCTCCCGTGAGCAGAGCTGGCCTCCTCCAGGATGCCCTCCAGGAGGTCCAGGGAGACTTCAGCTGACATAGTCAGGCGGCAAGAACTTAGTCCCAGGGCCACACAGCTGCACAGGAGACTAGGAAATGGAGTTTGTGCTGGGCAGTATCAGGGTTCTGTTAGAGAGGAAAAGGGGGAGAACAGCTGGTGGGCACTCACACCAAGATGTGCTAAGGTCCGACAGGGGGCCAGCTCGCCAGCACTCCAGTCCCTGCTGAGCCCAGACTCCACAGATGCCCAGCCCGGACACTGGGCATCGTGCACCCCGAGCCAGGCCTCCTCCACCAGCTCCCGCACCCAGGAGGCCACATCCTTCCCCTTCCTCACCTCATAGTCAGGTGCCCGGCAACAGGAGACCCCCGTATAGCCCAGGGCCAACCCGAACTGTTCCCCCTGCCCTGCATTGCCCGCAGAAACCTCAGTCAGGCCGAGGTCCTGGCAGCCTCCGCCCCAACTCCATCCTTCTGACAGCGCTGGTCTTTTCCCAGGTGGCCCCGTGTGACATGAGCACCTCCTGTCTCCAGGACCCGTGGGTGTAAGAAACTTGGATTTCCTAGTTTGAGGAACTTGTAAGAGGCTCTCCTCTGTGGCTGCACCTGACTGACCACGGCGTGAAAGAACACAGAACAGGTCTCCAGACACAGAGGGTCCTCCGCGCTGTCCCTCAGCTCCCATGTTGGTTTGCTCTCTGAAGCTCTGGACTAGTCAAGGCAGGCTGGGTCATGCTGAGGGACAAACCAGCCCAAACCTCAGTGGCTCCCGACATGAAGGCGTTGGTTGCACACTCCGGGGAGCTGTGGCGGGCTGGCAGGGCCCTTCTCGCTCCAGGGCCCAGGGCGCTGAGGCAGCTGCCGTCTGTCTCAAAGGCCGTCAGCAGCCTCCGCAGTGGGAGAGGGTCTCAGCCTGGTAATAAAATGCCCCAGGCCAAGGGGCAAATGTCACACCTCATACTTCCTTGGCCAGGGCTAGTCACATGACTGACCCTACCCAATCACAAGGAAACGCCGTCCTCCTATCTGTGAGGGCAGAGCGTGGGGAATAATATGGAGAATGACACCAATGACGACCTAAGGCCTCTGCTCAGGGTGTCTGCCAGGCCACTGTGATCACCTGGGCAGGGGCAGCGGGAACAGCCGTGTCCTGGGGTGGGGGTGGGGACCCACCTGGGGCATGAGGGTGCTGAAGGGCGGAAAAGGCAGCTCACATTCTAGAGCCCGGGGCTGTCCTGCCCGACAGCCCTACCCTCCGATCTGGCAGGAGCCTCTGGTTCCGTCGCTGTAAAAGCGGGACGGTGTCTCCTGACCTGTGGAACCTTAGTGACGATTACATGAAATAGGTGCGTAACATGGGGAATCGTGCCTTTGTACTCCAAACAGCCCTCCACAGAAGGCGGCTGACTCTTTCCAGTGGCAGAGCCTGCTCCTACTGAGCCTGCTGATGAATCTGGTGGGCAAACTCGAGAGCAGGAGCCAGGCGAAGGGAGGCTTGGAAAAGGCCCGCTGGAGGGGCTCACTCCGAGACTGTGTGTTTACGGTGGCACAACATGTTCCTAAAATGTCTCTGGGGGTGACTTGATTTGCACTGGCTTTGAGGAAGTGGATGAGCATTATGGGAGCATGCAAGCCCCCTGCACCTGCCCCCATCAAAGCTGGGAACCAGTGGAAAGCGGGGAGCCGCACAGAGGGGAGCAGGAAGGCAGGCATGGCAATGGGGAAGGCCTGCGGCGCCGGAACCTCGCGGGGAAAGCGGCTTCCTGCGAGGTGTTCTGAGTACAGGGTTAGGCTCTGAAGCTGCGATGGAGGTTTCAGCCCCTGTTCCTCCTCCTGAATCTTGCGTGAACTCCCTCTGTGGACGGAAGGTTCACCCCCGCGCCCCGGGCACTGGCATGCGGTCTTGTGTTGTCCACACCATGTCAAAGCCAGCCTGTGGACACAGAGGCGCCCTCTGTGCCCTGAAGCCAGGGCTCGGGGACAGCAGAGCAGACGCCTGGGCCTGGGCCTGCCCAGCGGGAGGACAGGCTGCAAAGACTCTGATTTACTCTCCAGAAGCCCGACCCGAGGTGTGGCACAGGTCCTCTTCTGAGCCAGCGACAGAAAGATAAATGAAATACCTGTAGATCAGGAGGAATCTCACTAATCTATGTGCACATACCATTTTGCAGGTAAAACAAACTGAGCCCTGGAGGGGTCAGCTTTCCCGAAGTGACCCGACCAGCCAGGGCAGTGCGGTCAGGGGGGAGTGGGGGAGCCACACCTGCCTTCCTGAGCCAGTGGAGCAGAGGTCCCCACCCTCCCCAGGCCTGGGACCTTACTGGTCTGGGTCTGCTAGGGACCTGGCAGCGCAGTAGAAGGTCAGATCGAATGTAATGTGCTTGCATCGTCCCCAAACCGTCTCCCCACCCCTGGTCCATGGAAAACTTGTCTTGCACAAAACCGGTCTCTGGTGCCAAAAAGATTGGGGACCACTGCAGTAGAGGAAGGAAACTGGGGAACAGAGGGGGAAGGCCTTGCCCAAGGTCACACAGCAATTCAGAGACAGAGCCAGGATGCAGGGGCTTCAGATCCTGCATCTTCTGGCAGCCAGCCTGGAAAAGCTGCTCAACCCTTTCACTCACTTTCTGCCCAGTGCTCGGGGAAGGGGCTGTAGGGAGAGGCAGCGTGATCTGAAGAATCTCTCTGGGCCCAGACACTAAGGGCTAAATCAGTGCCCCGGCACCCAGCTGGGAGCTGCGTTCTGAAAGCTGGCCTGAGCCGGTCCCTTTGAGGACTGAGGTGCTCACGGCGGGAAGCCAGGCACGGTGCTCAGCCTCCCGCACGTGTGGTCTCATGGAGCCCTCCTGTGTCCCTGTGAGCTGGGCACCTCTGCTGTCTTCCATTTTTTTTTTGGAGAGGAAACGGAGGCCCCAGGACTCACGGCCTGGTGCTCACACTCCCCAGGTGGGCACTGGAGGCAGGTGGGCCCTGGCTGACCGTCCATGAAGGAGGGAGAGGGGCGCCTGGATGCCTTCCCTGCCTGGGCTGGAGCCACTCCCGCCGGATTCTCGGAGAGGCCAGCGCAGGAAGGCAGGAACAATGGGCAGCCGGCAGCTGCGGGGCATCGGGTTCCGGAGCCGGGCTGTAGGAGACTGTGGGAATGAGGACCCCGCACAGGAGGCCGACAAGATTAACCACTGACATTGTCTGAGCACTCACTGTATGCCGGGACCGGAGTGAAACACCTTAGATGGACTATCTCATGGAATCCTCCTCACCTTACCCCTATTTTACAGATGAAGAAACTGACTGACACGTAGAAAGTTTAAGTAAAATGCCCAAGGTAAATAAGAAGAGGTGGAAGCCAGATTTCATTCTAAGCAATCTGGCTGCAGATCCCAGGCTCTTAACCACTGCGCGTTTTACACAACACACACACATGCACACACACACGCACTCTCATGCTACATATACCTTCTCACAGTTTCCCTTCTCCACTTATATCATTGGCAGCTTTCTAAGTCATAAATATTGTCCTCAATCGCATCCTTGTTTAAAGGATGGGAAGATTCCTACCAGGCTGGGATGATTTTGTTCGTGTCTCATGGGAAAGGGGCTGGGCCCAGAGCAGGTCTGCCTCAGGCCAGCCTGTGGTGCGCGGGGTCCTGACTTGGTGCGGGAAAGATCCCCCAGTGCGAGTCCAGGTGATTTTGAAAGTACGTTTATTACAGCCGGGGACAGTGAGGTAAAGGTGGGCTTAGGGTAGAAGCAGCAGCAGCAGCAGCAGAGAGCCCAGGCGGTCCTCTGCCTCGGCTCCTTGGAAACAGGATAGGAAAGGAGAGAGCCAAGGCGGGGCTGCTGTGAGCTCACCGGGAAGTCAGGGAAAAGGGGGCTTTGGAGACAGGTTGGGGGGGTCAGCCCAGGATGAGCTGCTGCTGCCGCCCGCTGCTCCGCTGTCTGAAAGTCTAGTGGGGACCCTTAGAGTCCAGGGGAAAGAAAGGTCAGGGGCCTGAGAAAGGGGAGGAAAGGCGTGGGCACGTTCCAGAGGGAGCCTGCACCACAGGCTGGTTCTCTCACAGCTGCCTACCCTTTCCAACCACCTGCGCGTCCCAGTCCTGAAAGTTCAGAGGACAGGGCCCACGGGGAAGTCAAACATGAGTGCAGGGAAAAGGGCAATTTAGACTCCCAGCTAAGTTCCAATGTCCACTTCTGGAGACTTGTATTCGTCCTTTGAAAGCACAAAAGAAGAGAAGGGAGGTTTTGATGAGGAAGCTAAGCCACACTGTTGGAAGGTTCCCTGCCTGCTCACAGAACGGGGTGAGCAGTGAGCCGGGGCAGCTGCTGCAACCTGGGTGCTGCATGGTGACTCGATGGGTCCCAGCTGAGCCGTGAGGGGCACTGCCGTGGAGGTTTCCTCTCTGAGGCTTCTTGCCTATGTCACTGAGCAGCTCAGTTGTTAGCACTTTCCTGCTCTGGGATAACCATGCACTTTACTGCAGAGTTGCGTTTTCTTAAATCCTAAATGATCACTGTGAGCCTTTATCTGAGTTAATACTAGAACATGGGAGGAAAGACAGAAGGAGCAACTTCGAAGAGGTGAAAGGCCGCTCTTTCCCTACGGATGGTTTCGTGGCAGAAAGAGAGGACACAAGGACAAGACTCAATTCCATTTTACAGGACAGGGGCCCCTGTCATTTTACGGCTTCCTGATTCAGTCTGGGCAACACCCTTGTTCCTGACGAAGACAAAGCACCTGCCGGCCAGGTTTGCGGAGCACTTTGGGCAGTGGAAGCAACTGTGGTGCCTGGGTTGTCCTTCAGGGGTCGCCACACTGGTGCGCTTCCCGCAATCCTTGGCAAAGCTGGCCTCGTGGCAAGTCACACAGTTCAAGTTTGCCCCTTAGAAAAGGAGCTTCCAGTCCCGATGACTGGCCTGCAGCCTCTGTGTCAGACCACCTCCTGGTACCCCGCATTCTGATCTTCTGCCACCATCGGTTTGAAGCGGCCCTTGCCCTTGGGGAGGTCCTCCCGCGTGGTGCGTTTGCTGCACAGGATCTTGTGGTCCTTGGCCACGAAGGTCTCACTGCGGGCATGGTGGGAGCAGGTGTTTGCCAGTGATGCTCTCACAGCGCCCCTCCTGGGCATCCTCACTGACCGGCTTGTGGCATTCACTCAGGTGCACGCGCACAACCTGTTAAAGCTCTTCGGGCCCGGGCGGGGGTCATCTTTATCGCCACACTTCTTCCCCTCTGGGGCCCCTGCCGTAGAGGCCTAGAGGCCGTCAAACCTCTCAGTCATGGTGCCCACCTTGTACCTGGAGGGACCTCACCCAGTGAATGGAGAATGGGAAGCATTCGGCAAGAGCTGGCTGTCGCCGTCAACACTGCTGCCCTGGGACATGGCGCACCCGGAGGCGGACTGAGCCCCCTGGCCCAACGTGCGTCCTCTAATTTAAATTGGTGACCGACAGTGAGGGAACCAAGGGGTGAGCTGGTAGGTGCTTGACCCCGCTGATTCTCCATCACAAACCCTCCCATCACCAGGAAAAGAAATGACATCTAGAGAAAATAAGGTGCTTATTATGCAAACGAAGCTTTAAGACAAGCCCCTCCCACCAGATTGCCGCACCGAAGCCCCCACCCACAGAGGATTTCCAGCGACCGCCCAGCTGCTGGGATCTTGCTGGCTTGGTTGATGTGGAAACACTGTAGAGAAGTCGGGAGGAATCAAACCTGGGAGGGAGGGCGGCGGGAGCTGCTGGTAGCTCGGGAAGGGAGAAAATGAAATTCCTTTTTCACTCAAGCCAGTTTGAAGTGTGGTTTTTTTTGTTTTGTTTTTAAAAGTTAATTGTAAAGAGGAAGGGAGGAGGAGGGGAGCGAAACATCAGCTTGTTGTTCCACTTACTTATGCATTCATTGGTTGATTCTTGTATGAGCTCTGACTGGGGATTGAACCTGCAACCTTGGTGTACTGGGACAGTGCTCTAACCAACTGAGCTACCCAGCCAGGGCTTGAGTGGGTTTTCTGTTGCTCACAACCGGAAGAATACTGAGTGTTTTGCTGGATTTACTTGATTTTATGGCATCAGCAATTACAAGATGTTTTTTAAGAGAAAAACATTATATGTATTTAATAACTTTTGGATGGAAAAAAGCAACATATCAGTGTTGCCCCTTTAAAAAACTGACACTGGCCCTGGCTGGTGTAGCTCAGTGGATTGAGCACGGGCCTGTGAACCACATGATCGCGGTTCAATTCCCAGTCAGGGCACATGCCTGGGTTGCAGGCCAGTTCCCAGCAGGGGACTCGTGAGAGGCAACCATACACTGATATTTCTCTCCCTCTCTCCTTCCCTTCCTCTCTAAAGATAAATAAATAAAATCTTTAAAAAAAAAAACCTGACACTGGACACTGGTATGTTTTTATTTATGAAGTTGTACATCATAGTCTCCTTCAGTGATTTGATCAAAATTCTCCACAGTTGGAGTCTAAACTTTCTTTGGCTGAATTTGGCAATTTCCACTTCTGACTGCGTTGTCTGGGCAGTGGCGGCCTTGTGTGCACTCGGTGACCCTGCAGGGTCAGGTGGCATCCTTTTAGAAGTCATTTGAAGTGAAACTTGGAGTCTAGTAAAGTTCCACCAGCCTTCATCCCAGCCACCCAGGCAGCTGGACAGCAGACAGTGGCTAAGTCACCCTCGGCTGGCACGTCCCCTCCATGTCAGCCGTGGGGCACGTCCTCATTCCAGAAACGTTAGGTGTGTGGGAGGGGGGCTGGTGTGTCAGAACTAGTTACCTTTTCCCGTGAGTCACGCACTGAGCTCAGCAGAAGAGAGAGAGCTACGGCATGGGGCAGGTTACATCACCACTCTGGGACTCAGCTGTCACAGTTATAAATGACAATGATGCTTCCGTAGTTCTTCGGGAGACTTAATGAGAACCCTAAGCAGAGTGTTGGCATATAAGAACCGTCCAATACCCGGCATCATTAGTCTGATTAGTTCTCACAACCACCCTTCGAGGTCAAAACGATGACCCTACTTTACGGTTCAGGGCGCTGGGATTACGGGCGAGCAGTGCTACGTCCAAGGTCACGCATCTGGGAAGGAGGTGGTGGGTCTGGGACTCTGAACCAGGTTTACGGGTTTTTTGTTTGTTTGTTTTTTAAAAGATCTTATTTATTTATCTCTAGAGGGGAAGGGAAGGAGAGAGGGAGAGAAATATTGATGTATGGTTGCCTCTCATGCGTCCCCTGCTGGGACCTGGCCTGCAACCCAGGCATGTGCCCTGAGTGGGAATCGAACTGTGATCCTTTGGTTCGCAGGCCCATGCTCAATCCACTGAGCCACACCAGCCAGGGACAGGTTTACGTTTTTAACCATAATGCCATCCAGCCAGGGGCTGGACTCCTTATCAGAGGTGCGGGGTGGGGTGCACCGGGGCACTTGGGGTCCAGTTCTTAGACATGGGGCAGGGCAAATTCATAATCACCAGCCAAGGTCAGTGCCCAGACCACTGTCTTAGCTTAATCTGTGGAATCTTGGGTCTTTGAAGACTCCAGAGAGGGAACACCACGGCCATATACCCAGGAAGTGACAGGACTCCAGCTGGAAGCCCTGTTCCCTGACTCCTCACGTGGTCCTCACTCTTCACTGCCTCCAGGAAGCCCTCCTTGACTGCCCCAGCTCACGTCCCTCCGCCTTGCTCAGGCAGGGTCTCCACACTCGCTGCCATTTCAGACACACCCTTTGGAGCCAGGCCGACCTTAGGTTTGGATCCCCCTCCCGCCACTTGCCGTGTGGTCCTGGATCCACACGGCCCCCGTGGCTGAGCCTCAGTTTCCTCACTTGTAAAATAGGTTACAGAAGCCCATCTCCTGAGGTCGAGGTGAAGTTTTGGGCGAGGGCTGCCAGACACGGAGTTGGCCTTCAGGCACCGGCTGCTTTCTGTCCCTCCCCATGCCACATAATTATTGTCCTTAATAATCACAAAATAAAATGAGTCATAAGAATAATGGTGAGAGAAAATGCAGAGTGAAAATTTTCTTTTACTGAACTTCACAGACATACACTGTGGCAGTGAAGAATAATGAACGAAACAAACACAACATTATAGACTAAAAAGGAAAAGTGTAATGAATATTTTGTCATACTAATATATTTTTTGCAAAAGGGAAAAATGACATGCTAAGAAACACTTTCGAAGACTGAGTCTATGAGGCTCGGGGTGTGGCGGGCGTGCGGAACGGGCCCGAGGCCACGGGGGCGGCGGTTCTGCCTCGGCTTCCTTCACACCAGCTGTTCTCTCGCTGGGCCGGGCGGGACGCGGTGGAGCACCGCCTGTGTCTGAGGCTGAGCTGAACTGCCCCCACTGTTACCGAACCTGACACAAGTGCCTGCAGTAGAGCCCGGGTGTGCCAGGGGCCGCGGGTACAGAGAAGTTCTCTGGGTCAACTGTCGTGTGGAATGCAGTGTCTATTACAGGAAAAGTGGTTTTAAAACGTGCTGATATCATATTCTTAACAGAAACCCCAGTGGTTGTTTGTTTATTTAAATATATTTACTGATTTGAGAGAGCGAGAGAGAGGAAAGAAGAGAGAGGAACATCAATTGGTTGCCTCCCATATGTGCCTTGCCAGGAATCGAACCCCCAAGCTTCTGGTGTGTGGAATGATGCTCTAACCAACTGAGCTACACTGGCAGAGCCTCCCCCTGCCTGTGATTATTTAGTACTTAGATTCACAAAAGATTTCTAACTAGAGGAGTAATTTCATCACCGCTGTGGTCAGAATTGCAAGTGTAGTGATCATTAAAAACACAGGCCACTTTTTGTGGTTTTCTTATTGTCTTTAAACGACTCCCCCTTGCTGCCTACACGGGCAGACCTCCCCCACCCCCCCTCAGTACTCGATTGAGCTCAAGTCATGGTGAGCGTCTTTTTCGTAATCAGTCATAAGACAGTGTCGCTGCAGGAAGCCCAACGGGGAGCCATCGCTTCTGAGCTCTAGGCCTGCCTCAGTTAGCACATGCTGTGTGTCTTCAGGGAAGTCACACCCTCTCTGTGCTGCTGATAGGATGGGACATCCTTTCCCTGCTTTACTCAGCCTGCAGGATGGAGCTGTCAGGCCGAGGACAGTGGCCAGTGCATGCCTGCCCCACGCCTGGGCACCCTCTAGCAGTTCACCCATGCGGGCTGGCCGGGCCAGGCCCTGCTCACTTGCTGTTACCCCTCCTGCTCCGGCCGCCTCGCGGTGCCCAGGCCCGTAGGGGTCGCTTACATGCAGGGGCTGACCTCCGAAGCTCTGGACCTCCTCAATTCCCAAGGACCCTGCCATTGGAGTTGTCTCATGGCTGCCACCGTGGCCACCTCTTTTCCCGGTACTCCCAGTGTCCAGCTGTTATGGAGACCCCAGAGCCCTGGGGTGTGGCACAAGGTGACATCTTTCAGTCCTGTGGCTTGGCCGTCTCCCTTCTGCTGGACTGTGCTGCAGCTGAGGCTGGTTAACAGGTGGCATCATTGCCTGCCCGGAACCTCTGCTCTCTTGCTAGTTTTATTTTTTAAAAGATTTTATTTATTTGTTTTTAGAGAGAGGGGAAGGGAGGGAAGAAAGTGGGGGAGAGAAACATCAATCAGCTGCCTCTTGCATGACCCCAAGCAGGGACCTGGCCTGAAACTCAGGCATGGTCTCTGACCAGGAATCGAAACTGTGACCTTTCGGTTTGCAGGACGACACCCAACCGCCTGAGCCACAGCGGTCTGCGTTCCCCTCCGGCTTTGACTCACGTGGCTGCTGGGCCCACTGCAGAGCTGAGGGGACACTGGATTGCCAAAAGGAAGCAGAGTTCACAATGATTTAGCGAAGGGCGCAGAGACAGTGGAAGCGAGGTGGCCCCAGGGCAGAGCAGATGCAGCAGGCTGGGGCCCCCTGCGCCTCCTTCCCCCCAGGCTCCCTCTGGGGCCGTGCGGGTGCTGCATTCCTCTGAGCAGGTAGGGTCCTTCCAGAGCAGAGAAAGCGGCTGAGTTATTGCTGCACCATGGTCTTTTATTTATTCAAGGTGAGATATACTTGGCATATATTGTACTTATAAAGTTGTCTTTATCGTTAAAGTGGGTTTCTTGCAGACAACGTACAGTTGGATCTTGTGTTTTTAAATTATTTTTATCCAGTCCGACAATGGATATTAATTAGTCTTTATCATTTTTAAGAATATTTTATTGATTATGGTATTACAGTTGTCCCACTTTTTTCTCCCCTTTATCCCCCTCCGCCCTATACCCCACCACCCTCCAACATTGCCCCCCCCTTAGTTCATGTCCATGGGTGGTATATGTAAGTTCTTTGGCTTCTTTATATCCCACACTATTCTTAACCTCCCCTTGTGTGTTTTGTACCTACCATTTATGCTTCTTATTCCCTGTACCTTTTCTCCCCATTCTATCCCCTCCCCCACCCCACCAATAACCTTCTGTGTGATTTCCATTTCTGTGAGTGTGCTCCTGTTCTAATTGTTTAGATTCTCTCCATATCTTTAATCTTGGGAAATTTAATTATGATGTGCCTTGGTGTGTTCCTTCTTGGATCCAACTTCTTTGGGACTCTCTGAGCTTCCTGGATTTCTTTGAAGCCTATTTCCTTTGCCAGATTGGGGAAGTTCTCCTTCATTATTTTTTCAAGTGTTTTCAATGTGTTGCTCTTCCTCTTCTCCTTCTGGCACCTCTATGATCAGATGCTGGAATGTTTAAAGTTGTCCCACAGGTTCCAGAGCCTCTCCTCCTTTTTTGAATTCTTGTTTCTTTTTTCTGTTCTGGTGGAATGTTTATTTCTTCCTTCTGTTCTAAATTGTCAATTTGAGTCCTGGTTTCTTCCTCTTCACTGTTGATTCCCTGTATATTTTCCTTTATTTCACTTTGCATAGCCTTCGCTTCTTCCTTTATTTTGCATCTGTACTCAGTCATTTCTGTGAGCATCCTGATTACCAGTGTTTTGTCTATCTCTTTGTCCTTTAGTTCTACTTTTGGAGTTTTGATCTGTTCTTTCATTTGGGTCATGTTTCTTTGCCTTGGTGAACCAGTTACGTTGTAAGGGACGGAGCCTTAGGTATTTGCCAGGGCAGGGCAACCCACTTCACTGTGTTCTGGTCTATATGTGGTGGAGGGGTCAGAGAGGGAACAGTGCCGTTTGCTTGGCTCTCACCCTGCTTTCAGTCACTTCCCCTGCTACCCACAAGCAAATTGTGCCCTTTCGGGTGCTGTCCTGGTGCTGATTCCCAGGTGATGGGCTTGTGTTCGTTCTAGGACCCTGTGGGCTCCTTCAGTGGATTCTTCTGTCCCACTGGGAATTTCTCCCGCCACAATAACCCCCACAGGTTTTTATAGCTAGAGGTTTTGAGGCTTTCTTTTCCCACACTGGAGCTGGGACTCTGGGTTGTGTGGTCTGTCTGGGTCCCCAGTTGTTCCTCCGGTTTATCCACAAATGAATGTGGGGCCACCCCGTCTGCTGGCCGAGGCCTTGCTGCAGGTCTTCTCCCTGCCGGCTGTCGGTCTCCATTCCTCCTACTGGTCTGGATGAATGCTTCTTCTGTAGCTCCTTGGTTGTCGGACTTCCATGCAGTTTGATTTTCTGGCAGTTCTGGTTGTTTGTTTTTTTAATTGGTTGTTATCTTTTTTTTTGGTTATGTGAGGAAACAAAACATATCTACCTATGCCTCCATCTTGGCCTGGAGTTATTTTAATTAGTCTTTAATTGGTGTATTTAGATCATTCATATTTAAAGGTAATTATTGAGGTGGTTGGATTAATATGTACTGTGTTTGCAACTTTTTGTATTCATTCCACTTTTTCTTTGGTTGTATTTCAAATTTTATTTTACCTTTCCCTCTTTCTGACTTATCTGGTTTTAATTTTAAATGATTCCATCTTCTGTCCTCTCAGCATATTAATTGCTTTTTTTGAACTGTTACTGGTTTGCAATTAATCTAAGTCCACTTTCAAATAACACTATCCCACTTAATGGGTAGGGCAGGTGCATTATACGAGTTATCACCTAGTCCTCCCTTCTCTCCTTACAACGCTGCTGCCCTTCACCTCACTTATCGCTATGCCACCATCGTTCACTTCACCTTTGCTACTGTTACTTTAGACCCAGAGTTCTCTCCGTGATTGGTAGGTGTACAAACAACGAAGTTCTTATTTTACTTTCATTTCTTCCTTCTCTGATACTCTTCTTTACGTACAATAGATCTGTTTCCAACCTGTTTCATTTTCCTTCTCTCTGAAGAACTTTTAACATCTCTTGCAAGGTAGGTCCACTGGCCACAAACTCCTTCAGTTTTTGTTTGACCGAGAAAGACTTTATTACTCCCTCATTTTTGAATAATTTTACCTAGATACAAAATTCTAGGCTAGTGGCCTTTATTCTTTTAGCACTTGAACCATTTCACTCCACTCCTTTTTTTTTTCCTAAAGGAAATTCACTTAAAAAAAAGATTTTATTTATTTTTATACAGAGGGGAAAGGAGGGAGAAAGAGATGGAAAGAAATGTCAATGTGTGGTTGCCTCTCATGCACCCCCTCCTGGGGACCTGTCCCTCAGCCCAGGCATGTGCCCTGACTGGGAATCAAACCAGCAGCCCTTTGGTTCACAGGCCGGCACTCAGTCCACTGAGCCACACCAGCTGGGGCCCTCCATGCTCTTCTTGTTGGCATGTTTCCTGATGCAAAATCCAGTTTAATTTTCATCCTTGTTCTTCTGCAGGTCTTCTGCACCACCCCTACCTTTGGCTTCTCTCAAGATTCCTGAGGTTTGAATGTGATAGGCTAAAGTGTAGATTTTTTGCTATTTATGCTGCTTGCCATTTTCAGAGCTTCCTGGATTTGTGGTGTCTATCATACATGTTGGAAAACTGTCAGCTATTAGTATTTCAAGTATTTCCTCTGCTTCTTTCTCTCTCTCTTTTTTTATCCTTCTGCTTTTCCCATTCTGTTTATGCTATACATTCTGTAAATGTCTCACAGTTCATAGGTATTCTGTTCAATTTTTTTCAGCTTTATTGATATAACTGACATAACACTTAAGACTGAATTTCTTAGTGACTTTCAAGTACAGAACACGGAACCCTTCCTGACAGCCACATGCTGTGATTAGACCCCCGAAGCTAATCCACTTTATAATTGGATGCTCGTACCCTCTTACCAGTATTTCCCAACTTCCCCCACTCAGGCCCCAGAAGCTACCATCCTACTCTCTGTTTCTATGTTTGTCTTTCAATGCAAACCATTTCAGGATTTTAAAGTCTTCTCGGTTTGGGACTCACACAGCTTCTGAAATCTGCAGGTTTGTCTTTGGCTAAGTCTGGGAAGCATCCCACTATTTTATCTTCAGTATGTTTCCACACTCTGCGCTTTCTCGTCTCTGCCGGGCACGCCCGCGACACGGGTGTGGTTCGGTGCCGCCCCAGGGAGCCGGCGTTCTGCTCGGTCTGTGTGGGCTGTTTCTCTGTGTAGGCCGTACAGATGTCGCTGGCCTGTCTTCAGGTTCACGGCTTCTCTTCTCGGTCATCTCCTCCTGCCACCGTGCCCACGTGGTAAGTTTTTTACTTGTTACTTGTTACTGTATTTTTGAGTTCTAAATCTTCACTTTTCTTTTATAGCTTCTATTTCTTGGCCAAAACTTTCTATTTTTCTGTTTCAAGAGTGTTTATAGTGGCTTGTTGAAGCTTTCTAAAGTTCCTTTTAATTGTCTAACTGCTTTAACATCCTGGTCAGATATTCCCACAGTCTGTATCGCATCGATGCTGGCGTCTGCTGATTGCCCTCTCATTGCAGCGGCAACCTTCTGGTCCTTGGTATGACAAGTAATACTTGATTTTATTCTCAACTTTTTGCATATTATGAGACTCTGGCTCATTTTTAAGTCTCCTGTTTTAGCATACACTCAACTTGTTGAAGTTCCCAACGCACACATCCTGGCTCACTTTCATGCTCTGCGAGTTTGAACGTCGATTTGGTTCCAGATTCAGTGCTATTTTGGTGTGCCCTTCTTCTGTGCCACCCCGAGCCCGTCTGAACCCGTGCACTATTCCCCATCGTTTAATTCCGGCGTGTTTCACACGTCGGCCCCTTAGGGTTGTGCCTTGGTCTTCGCAACTGAAAGAACCTCTCTCTGCAGCTTCTGCTTCTCCGTGACCCAGGCCCCCTACACTCTAGCCGTGAGCGGATGGGTGCTGCCTCTTTGTTACCTTTGTCACCTGGTGCAGGGCGAGGACTGTGACAGGGCTCCACCCTTCAGTCTCCACAGCCCTCTGTGGGGGTGGGAAGCAGAGGGGTATCCCCGCTGATCACATCAACGCCAAGTGGAGAGGATGGAATGCCGTACCACAGTCATCATGGTAGTGAGAGGACAGCTGCCCCCTTCGGCGCCTGGCAGGGATGACTGACCAGCTCGGCACGCAGCCTCCGCAGAGCCTGATGGGGGAGGGAAGCCCCCAGCTCCTTTCGTGGCGTTTGCCTGGAGAAGAGCAAGTGTGGTCACAGGGTCTGTCCTTAATGGCTGTGCTCTTCTCAGTCCTCTGACCTGGGAAAGCAGGTTTCCCTTGGCACTTGGTGCCTGGCTGTGGTCTGGGGTCATGACTTCCTGCGGGGCCCAGGCTGGGACATGGGAAGGAGTGAAGCCCCTGAAGACTCCTGGCCAGTCGACCCTCGAGACCCAAGCTGCCTTGCCAGCCCACCTTCTTTTTTCCGCTGTCAGAGTATCCTGATACTTGCTTTGTGTATTTGATCAAATTTCTAGTTGTAATAAGTAAAAGAAACACGGTGAAATCCATTTGCTCCATCTTGTCTGAAAATGGAAGTCCCATACACACACACACACACACACACACACACACACACACACACATATTTAAATCCAGTTTTCAAGGTACAGTTTATGCAGTAAAATGTATCCATTTAAAAGGTGCCTCTTCATGAGTTGTGACACATACACATACCCATGTAACCACGGTCGAGGGAGACAATACTTCATCACTCCAAAAGGCTCCCCCGGGCCCCTTCCCAGCCAGCGCCCCTGTCACAGCCTTCAGACAAGCGTGGATCTGATTGTCACTATGGATTAGACTTGTCTTTTCTAGAGTTTTCGATAAAGAAAGTCGCACATTCCGTGTGATTTGGTAGAAGTCTGCCTTCTTTTACTAAGTTAATCTGAGAGACCATCGATGTCACTGGGTACCCTGACGACTCCTTCCCTCATTCTGCTGAGCAGCACCCCATTATATTTCTGTCTGTGCTCCCATTTGGGCTGTCACTACCCTCTGCTCGTGCCTGACAGACACCAAGAGCCAGCTGGCCACAGTCGCCCCCACCATGACCTTGCTACAGTTCTGCTCTCAAAGTCCCTGTTCTTTGATCCAGGGAGGAAAACATTTTTTAAAGAGTGTTCGACCCACTGGCCACACCAGTCAAGGCCAAGGGTGGAAAATTTTGATACATCACTTAGTCCTTATTTCAGGGCATGGGTAGAATAAGATTTCAGAATAAAAGGATGGTTTCTTTTCTAGATTCCTGGATTGATACGCTGCATCATATATTTACTAATCGCCTGCTCAGAACAAAGTACATTGAAAAAAAGTCATTTTCTTGCCAGAGAACGTTGGGGGTTGTAACCTTGGTCTTCTATTGCTGCCTATGTTCAATGAGTTAACGACAGGAAGGAGCTCGGCACCTTCACCGTATGCAAGAATAACTACCAGGTAACAGACAGACATGACTAGCACCGACCGCCCTTCAGGTTGGATCCCTGGTGGCTTATGAGGGGCCGATCACCTCACCAAACAGTCTTGTCCACATCCTCAAGTTCTCTGTCCAGTCCCGCACTCGAACTCCTGCTGGAGGAAGTGTGTTACTCTGGGTAACACACTAGCCGGAGGCGACCTGACTCCACAGTCTCTGCTGGCGAGTTACATTTACCTGGCGGAGGCGTGGTTTCTCTGACTGCCGTCTTCCCAACGTTACACCATCAGACTCCCCAATGCAATGCTAAGTAGTGTTTGTGCTGGGAGACAAAATCAGGTTTAGTTTCCACCAATACAAGGTTGGATACGGTCTTTTAAAAGAGATGACTGAATATTTCCCATTTAGCCCAGTCCTAAGATAAAGAGTTGGTTGCCAGGTTTCCAGTTATATTGGTTTCTGTACTATCTGTTCAGACACCAGCTCCTTTTAAAATGTGTCTGGTTGGAATTTCTTCATATATTTCAATCAAAACAACACATTGTAACAGATGGAATGCAGAAGTAGAAGTGAGGGTTGTCTTCTATTAGGCCAAGATTAAAGAGATATGCAAAAATGTGAAATAACACTGCTTCTCTAATATGTTTTTGGAGAAAAGAGATTTGTGGAGAATACAGCTATCAACTGAATAAGTAAAACGTCCAAACTGAAAACCACATTTCCAGATTAAAGTGATTTTCCAAATGCTCAGTAAATGAAAATCAGGAGGAGAAGAGAAAAGAAAAGACGACGGGCCACATTATGAAATTTCCTAAAACCACAGATAAGCGGAGACCCCGACAGACTTCAGAGAGGAACAAGAGAGACTGCAGGCAGAGGAACAGCAACCGGCATCACCTTTGCCTGCATGGAAACCACGAAACGACGCGGCAATGCCTTCGCTCAGGGAGACGACAACCCATCGAGAGCACTAACCCCGCCAAACTATCGGTCATTCATGATGCAGGGGACATTTTTGATGGCACGTGCTCGCGTGTTACAATGGTCCCCAAAGAATCACACCTCCCGTGGCCACGCCACCTTGTGATGGAACTCCCTTGGCCGTCCAGTGAGAGGAGGTTATTTTTTCGCTCCTTGGAACCTGGGCAGGCCTTGTGATTTGTTCAGACAAACGGAGTGTGGCAGAAGTGACACTGTGGGTTCCGCAGACAGGGCTTTAGAGAAGCCTCAAAGCATCTCCTCTCACCTTCTTGGAAGCAAGGCCTCCATGCTGTGAAGAAGCCTAGGCATGTCTACCGCAGGGCGAGAGGCCACATGGGAAAATGTCGAAACATGACACAGCAAGATGCAGAAACGTAAAATTCCTAGAGCAGCTTAATGCTATTTTCCATGGGATTATCTTTTTATTTAGTAATGTATATATATTTAGGATGTAAAAATTGTTATACTTTGCAAACACTTTCTCTCCATTATGGCTCCATCTTTTAACTTTGTTTATGCTATCTTTTATATATATTTTTTTTTCTTTCCATTTTTCAGTGGCCACATCTATGAGTAATTTTCTCTAGGTCATTGAGGTTTCACTTCTTAAGTCCCTCCACATACAAGTTCACATGTATCTTATTTTCTTTCTTGAGAAAGAAAACAGTACAAGTCACTGGTGCTGTATGGTGGTGACTGTAAGAAGAGAGAGCTAAGCGTTGAAAACAGTTCTCTTTACAGAGTGGTCTGGGGTGAGGGGAGCCAGGCAAGTTCTGTTCTGACTTTCTCACGGTTTGCCTGAAGTTACACCAACAAATGTATCCTGAATCTGAGGACTCGCTAGTCTTGGCCAGTCTGGTCAAGGCCTCCATCATCTCTTGCCTAAAAGACCCCAAAGGCCAGCTCACTGCTGTCCTGCCTCCTGCCCTGCTTATTTCCCTTACCCATTGCTATGAAATAAACCACTTCAAAACCAACTTATTGTATCTCATAATTCTGTGGTTTTCTTGACCGAGGGCTGTTCCTCTATTCACGCGATACTGCTGGGCAGAATGTCCAGGAGGCGCACCCAACCTGGCTGGTGCTGGCAGTTGGCTGGGTCCTCAGATGGGGCGTGGTCTTCTGTGCAGCTTGGGCTCAAGAGCTAGTAGTGTTCCCAGAGGAAGGAAGTGGAAGCCGGCAGTCCTCTAAGACCGGGGCTTGGAAGTCCCAGAACCTCTCTTCCACTGCCTGCTCGCAGCGGTCAGCGCAGCCATGCAGCCCGCCAAGCCTCAAGGGCATGGAGGATCGTTGGGGACTCTCTTTTGAGACTAGCTACCAGGATCCCTTCAGGCAGTTTTCCAGTTTCCAGAGACATCTTTTAAAAAACAAATAGGTATCACCCCCTGCTGAAATTCACCCACTGTATCATTATGCTCACATACCTGTCACGTAATGCCCCGCCTTACCTGGCCCCGTCCCAAATCTGTCCTTCACACCTCTGCTTTCCCCGACTGGTCTTAGCGTTTTCCCAGCACCTCTAACTCACCACCCCTCGGTGGGCTGGATAGCTTTTGCACCTGCTGTTCCGTAGCTCAGAACAGTTTTCCTCCAAGCCTTTGCTGGGCCACTTCTCTCCCCTCACTGCTTGCACACTCTGGGCAGCTGCCATTATTTATCTCTTCCCATGCTGGGTTTCTGCTAGATCGTAAGGTCCTTGCAGGCAGTGAATGCCTTTCTCTGTCCTATCCCGGACACAGCCCCAGCACCCAGGACAGCACTGATCACCGGGATGATCTACAGTCAGCTGGAAGTATTTCCCTAAATCTTGGGCATGCACTGCATCGAGACATAGATGAACTAATT
Source organism: Artibeus jamaicensis (assembly GCF_021234435.1). NCBI lineage: Eukaryota > Metazoa > Chordata > Mammalia > Chiroptera > Phyllostomidae > Artibeus > Artibeus jamaicensis. The sequence continues at coordinate 14,080,852 of NW_026521924.1, read as the reverse complement.
CCAAAATGGGAAGCACTACAGTGGTAATTAGCAGAGAGATCGGTAATATACCAGCCCTACATACCTACTGGCAAATACTTCTACCTTCCTAATAAAGCTGACAGCTGTTTTCCTGCGTGGCCTGTGCGGGCAGCTGCTGCAGCAAGCCCAGCCTCTGACGGCCGTGACCAATCTGCCCTGTGCATGCCTGGAACTCAGGGAACTTGGAGGAACTCATCAGACACACTCTGGGCAGCAGCCAGGGGAATGCTGCCCTTGACATTTCAATTTTAATCCCTTTTCGGTGTCAGCTGTCCCTCATTAACTCACTGAATTTAATTAGAGGGCTGAACGAGCATCCCTCAACTCCGGTTTCTCCGTGGGTCCTAAGAAGCAGTGCAGTCCCAGGCTGTTGGGCAGTGAACCCAAACCCACCTTCACCCAGGGAGCAGGCGCGCGTTAAGGGCAGAACTCTTAGAGGCGCATCCCACATGTCGAAGACAAATCTACGTCCAAGACACAATTAATAAGGCCTGTTCATAATGCACTTGCAGCAAAACTCCCTTCTGCTCGCACCCTTGTTTCAGCAGGGGTTCAAAGGCGTCGGGGAGCATGTATTATTACAGAAGTACCTATTCCTATTCCTGCGGAAAAGGAAACGTGGACACACTGCCTCAGTGGGAAAGGTCCTGTTAGGGGGATTTGTGGAGTGCGGGTGAGACCAGCTGGTATTCAAGTACACTTGGCCGTGACAGTTGGCTGCGAGGAGCAGGCGAGCAGTTTGGGGACATTTCAGAAGAGGAAGGGGTGGCGGGTTTCTGTGGCCAGCCACTTCCTGGAACAAGAAGGGTCAATGGGGTTTGTTTTGTAGTCGAACTGTCATCATGGTTGGGGGTGGGTGGGAGTGGCTGCCATGGCAGAAAGTTTCTCCCACAATCACCAACTTCAAATGATTAGTTCTGGAGGTGGAAGTTTCCTTAAGTTCACCTGGCCACTCGGACGAGGGGAACCCGCACCTCAGCCCCCACCCCAAATCCACGCGATGAGTGGGAAAGCTCAGAAGCAGGAATGTCGTGTCTAAGCCTTAGAAGTCAGAAGCACAATCAGAAAGTTTTCCTGAATCCTAGGACTATAACCATCATGCTTCTCAGAAAGATTTAAAACAAAAAGGGAAAAAAAAGTAACAACATAAGCCAGTTCTAGCTGGGCCCGCTGATGCCCCCAGTATGTCATTAACGGAACCTTGTTCAGGGGCTCAGGGCGTCAGGGCCCCCGAGCCCCTCCCCACCGCTAGTGTTCGCAGGGGTCCTTGACTGGTGCAGACCAGCCAGCTCTCCAGATTCAACGGTGGCCAACAAACCCAGGGAACAGGGGGGTCAGGAAACACAGACTTTGAGGTAGGTCCTGCCCCTCCCGGACCACTGGGTGTTCCACCCAGCCCACCCTTCGGAGTGTCTCCGCTTCCTCTCTCTGTGACTTTAAAATAATGTAAACACACAGGAACCGGTAACATAGGTAATTCTCCGCCACACAAATGCGTCCAGTGAACATTGCCGATCACGGCCCTGTGCACACTGGCCGATACAGCCAGTTCCGTTTCTACTAAGCGAATTCATTTCAGTGTTCCTGCTGGGCTTATCATATGGCAGGTCCGCAAGTGGCGTGATTTCATTTTAACACGGACAGAAAGATCGATCCCAGGCCGCCACCTGTGCGGGGTGTGCCCTTTCTCTGGGGACCCGCTTCCTCTCCCACCCCACAGATGTGCCGTTGGGTGGACTGGTGTCTGCACCGGCCCCGTCTGAGTGTGGGTGGTGTGTGACCTGCCACGGGAGGGGTCCTGACCCTGTCCCCTGAGCTGCCAGGAGCGGCTCTGGCCACCCTTGACCCTGAACTGGAATAAGCAGGTTGCAAAGGAATTATTTTACTTGTTTTCTATGTTTATTAAATGTTAAGTATAGCTCACCTTTATTTCAATGTTTAATATTAGAAGTGTTTGGGTTCTTTATTTACACGTTTGGTGATATTTTTGTGACCAGAAGTATGCCACGGGAACTTAACTCGTGTTTACATGAATCAGCCTGCGGTAAAATCGGTCTGTTACACAGTTTTGCTTCGAGCTGGTTTCCCGGAATCAGCAGACGACAGGAAGTGTTACTGTACATTGCCTCACCTTCCGGATTCGCCTTCAAACCAAATAAAACATCTAGTTCTCTCATTAACAAGTTAAATAAAAATCTTTGACGTGTTCATGGTGTATTTTAATCATTTTACTTTCTAAAAAAATGTATCCTTTAATATTTGGTGACTAATAACTTCAGTACATTAATTTGATTTTAATTGCAGTCTTCCTTGAAGTAGTTATAAAGACCATAAAGCAATATAAATACTCTTGATAAAACATTATGTGGGGAAAAAAAGAAAAACATGAAATTTGTAGTAGGTTGTGATTGAAACTAAAAATTTTTAAGTGTCTAAGACGAGACTGGAAGGGAAGAATAAAACTGAATTCCGATTTACCAGGGTGGTAGGATCCTGGAGAGTTTTTTTAAGATTCTGAGTTGCTGTCATTCTGTTACGCATTCAAACTAAGAAATGCCCCGTATCAGTTTCCTACTGTTACTGTGACAAATGACCTCAAACTCAGTGTCTTAAACAACAGGTATTTGTCATCTTACGCTTCTGGCAGTCAGAGTCCAGGTGAGTCTCACTGGGCCAGAACCGAAGTGCGGGCAGGGCTGCTTTCTTCGGGAGGCCCTGGAACTTGTTTGTTGCCTCTCTCAGCTTCTAGTATTTCCTGGGCTCAAAGTTCCTGCCTCCTGCCTCTGGTGTGGAGGCCGGCAGCATGGCATCTCGACGTCTTCTCCTACTTACTTCTCTGATTCATTTAATGACCCTTATGATTACAACAAACCCACATATAATCCATGATAACGTGCCGCCCCAGGGTCCTTAGCGTGATCACATCTGCGAATTCCCTTCTACCTGTGAGGTGACATATTCACGGATTATAGAAATTGGGACGTGGGCGTCTTTGAGGGCCACAGTTCTACCCATCACCGACCCTGTTCCTGATCCAGAGGATTTCTGACCTTTAAATTCCATGAAAACTAACAGCTTTTCTATGTGTCTGAGTGGAGGTACCACCCTGAGTGCTAAGTGTGACAAGACAGTGTAGAATCTCATTTAAACTCTGTAACAAGCAACATTATGGAAAAAAATAAAGCCACTGCTGCTGCTGGGGTGGATGAAGACTGACTGGGAAAGGGCACAAGAAAACTTGAGATGGTGATACTCTCCCTTTGTAGGGGTTTAGGGTACAAACGAACACTGAATTCTAAAAACACATATTTAGGGGCACTGTATGGATGTCTCCCTTTTATTCTGAAATGTAACATAAAAAGGTGGACTGACAGATGGATGAGTAAATACGTGATGGGATGTTTATGGTAAAAGGCAGGTATGTGTATTCACTGCGAAAATCACCTTGACAACTTTTATGAAAGAAGTTTTTGGAAAATATGATACAACCCTGAAGTATTACTCTGGTGACTTAAATTAATAAAGGGATGGATTTGGAATATGACTGAGCAAGTCCTTGAACAACCTACTAACAATCAAAGGTTCTTCTCTTCCTGGGGGCCGCTCTGGAGACGTCTGCCGGGGGTGGCGGTGCCCCTGGTGGTCTCTGCAGTGACGGGGGGGCGGGGAGGATGTACAGAGCAGAAGCCAGGAGACAGCTGCCACCACCCCGCCGTCCACCTGACAAAACCTCTGCACCACGCGTCACCGAGGGACACCAATTTGAAACCACGTCTTCTCTGCCCTGGCCAGGTGGCTGTTGTTTGGAGCATCATCCCCTCACCAAAGGCTGTGGGTTCGACCCTTGGTCAGGGCACATGCTTGAGTTGTGGGTTTGGTCCCCAGTCAGGGCGTGTACGTGTGGCAACCGATCGACATTTCTCTCTGACATTGATGTTTCTTTCTCTCCCTTTCTCACTCTCTAAAATCAATAGACATCCTTGGATGAAAATTAAAAGATAATAATAAAACATTCAAACCATGCTGTCTCTTTGTAATTCTTTATTAATTTGCCAGCAGCGCACCTTCGACTTCTCCGTAACCCCCCAGACGCCCAGGCACAGTGCTCGACCCAGAACGTGTACTTAGTACCCATTCGATGAGGGGTCAGGGGTGCCCCCCGAGGACCCCAGCGGACCTCAGGCAGCTCCCTCCACGGGTGGAGATGCAAACCCAGCCCACCCCCGCCCCAGAGACACCAGTGGGGAAGGATGTCCCGCTGCGGTCCTGCACCCCGCTGTCACGCCTCCAACCCCACCCCCGAACCAAAAGGTGGGGGGGGGCACCTGAAAGCAACCACCGTCACACCGAGCTGAGAAAAGCCAGCATAAAGCACTTTTATTGCAATAATAAAACTTGAAACTCGTATGTAGTGCAGGAGAGGAGGGTGGGGGTAGGCAGCAGTAATTTCTCTCACCAAATCACTACACAGGACAGCAAAGGAGTGAGAGGGGGAGGAAGAGCGAGGAGACTCTGAGATCAGCAGGGGGAGGTGAGCATCAAAAAACAGGAGATGCTGAAGCTGTGATGACCAGCATCGTCTTCTTAAGACAGCACTCAGGGATTTGTCGTGGTGGCTGGGCTCTCACTGGGTTTTCAGTGTCTACAAACAGCACCTTCGATTTAAACTTTCGACTAAAGTTCTCAAAATTTAGGAAGTGGAGCCTGGATAGCTGTGACATTATAAAAGTCCTGAATATCTATTAGAAAAGAACCACAGGCTGGGGAAAAGCCAGGCCACGAAGAAGGCTTCAGAGGTCCCTGCTGGCCCGGGACAGATACCTGTAGTGTCCAATGTCGCAGTGAAAACGAGCTGCTTTAAAAGGCAGAGGGTTTAAGGGGAGAGTGGGATGGAGCAGTGGGGGCGAGGCCCCCCCACCTCACTCCGGTTTTGGGTAGAGCTCTTGATCCAACCCAAAGACATCTCTCAACCTGGAGACCACTCGGCCCTCCGTGGCGCCCGGATCTGCTATGGCTTCGCAGCGCAGCAGCAAGAATGTTTAATATATAATAGATAAAAATTTCATCCAAAAAATAAAATAAAATAAAGATTCTTGCACCCCCCACACCAATTCCTAGTCTAAAGTTAACCCATTACTTGTGCTGTTAACACTTGACTAATATGCAATTGGAAACCTAGGCCCGAAAGACTGAAACTGAATCTTCACCCCAGAAGGAAAACGAAAGAAAGAGTCAGTGAGGTTGGTGGCAGGTGGTTCAGGCCGACACACACGGGGAGGGGAGGAGCGAAGCTGGGTGACGGACACATTCAGTCGGGCGGATGTCTATACAGAGTGTAGTGGGACATCAGGAAAGCTCCGCACGGATTCGCGTGTGCGCGTCGGGGGCGGCAGGTCCCTCCATGGCACATCTGCTGGGGACAGAAAACTCGTGAGTTCCGGCGACTCGGGGCTCTCTGTGTGCAGTGGGGACAGCCGCCAGGCTGGCTGCCACACGGCGTCCCTTCCCAACAGCTGCAGGTCTTCCTTGGACCCAGCCACTTCTGCCCCAGCTGCGGAGGGCCAGCTGGGCAACCCCTTCCTGCTTAAGCTGGTCTTCTTTTTAAAACCCAAGGTTAAGTTTATCTTGCCGAGGACAGCAGGAGGGGCAGTCCACCAAGGCCACCCCTACTGTCACTGGCTGCATACAGGAATTACCTGGAGGCTTTAACAAACCCTAACACTTGGATCCCACGCCCGGTGACTGTGCTAACTGCGCCTAGGCCTCGGAAGAGTCCGAAGGGCTTCCCAGGCGACCTCAGTGTGCAGAGCCCCAGGGGGGTGTTCCCATGCTGAACACGGTCTCTGTGCACTGACCCGAACCTGTCACTGCTTTGGGCTTTCCTTCAAGACCCTTGCAGGAAGCTCTGAGATGTTCTTTGGCGGCGCACAGGGAGGCCTACGCCAGGTACCTCGGGCCCTTCACTCCCTCGCCTTTGTTCCCCATCCTCCCAGATTTACAGAAGCCTGCTCCCAAATCAGGGAACTCCAAGGCTCCCTCAAGTACATCTACGTTCAAAGGACTTGGCTTTCAAAGAACAGGAGAGAGGGCGTGGACTAGGTGTACTGTGGGCAGAGGGAGGCTCTCGGGACTGTCGGGAGTTCCCTCCTGGCGGGACGTCGAGTGGAGAAGCCGGAGTCATCAAACCCGAGCCTGCCTGCATGAGCCGGTGTGCAGGGCTCGAACCTCGGGCACAGAAAATACCTACCAACCAACAAAGCCCCTCTACTGAAAGCAGGCCACAGCAGGACACGGCTGCGCCAGCACGGCCAGCGGGCAGCCACTTACTGGAGCTTCCAAACAGAAGCACTCCTCCCGGTCACCGGCTCCGCCCTCTGGGTCCAGAGGCAGGAGGGAGGGGAAGGTGGGCCCTCACGTGGTTTATGACTCGAGCTCCCACGCGAAATGTTTTGTGTCACTAGGATATGAAGTGTGGTTTCCCAGAGTGAAGGTAATGGGAAGGAAAAGTCCAGGAAAGAAAGGCATGACAGGGATTCTGGTTGTAGTTCACCACTGACTGACTGTGATCCGTCAGGCGCTTTTCTCTGGGCCTCGGTTTCCTCACCTGCTGCACAAAAGGCTGACTCAGGTCCCTAAGAGTCCTTCCCAGGACTGTCTGAGAGCACCCTCTACACTTCAGTACATCCTCTGGCCTCGCTTTCAACCCACTGACAGTAACTGGCCTGCGGCCCTCCACCGCCGGGGCTTGCTCCCCAGGGCAGGGGGCCCAGCAGGTAGTGCCTCTTACGTCACCTGAGAGGCAGCAACCAGACTACGGGGGAGGGAGGGGCACAAGCCGGGAGAGGCTAAGCAAAGTCATCACCAATCTTACTGCTAAAGAACTGAAATACTGGCACTAAAAATTCAGCCTGTGCTTCCAGCTCCCACCTGAGGTTTAGTTTATAAGCTACACATAAAAATGCTTCATTTAAACAGTCACCCTCAGCTACCCCATCCCTGTGAGCAGATTCAAGAACATACGCCACCCCCTCCCACAGGTGAGCAACCTTTACATTCAAGGTGCACACCGATCACCAAGACTGCAAGCACACCCACAGAGGGGGAGTGCGGGGTGGGGCGGTGGCACCCGCAGTTCTCTCTACCACCCATCCAATGCTGAGCGAGACACGCAGGGAGCGGAGGGAGTTACAGGCCCTGCAGCAGTAAGTTCCTTACCCAAGAACAGGGAGCTCGGGGAGGAGGCCGTTCCTGTCATTCCAGTTTTAGGAGCTCCACGTCAAAGACCAGAGTGGCGTTTGGTGGGATGATGCCCGGGTGCCCAGTGGCACCGTAGGCGTAGTCTGGGGAGATGGTCAGTTTGGCTCTCTGGCCCACACTCATCTGTGAAAAGAACGAGTGAAAAAGAATCAGGTGGACGCACTCAACTGTCTCCATAAGAAGCTTGGGTGTCCTTTGTCCAGGATGGTGTGAATAGCACCTTCCAGCGACTGTTCAGCTGCCTGGGCACCGGGCGACGCCCCTATGCAAGACACGGGGGTCCGCAGTCAGGTGTGGTGACCCTGCACACGGCTCCAGGGCCCAACGGCATAGAAAGCTCTCGGATTCCCCACCACAGCCAGGTCCCCAAACTGCCTGCCAGAGTTTACTGACCCGACTCCAGGCGGCCAACACTCTGGAGGTGTCGCCACCCTAGTCCTTCAGTGGCCTCCCAGTCAGGGGACGTGTTAATCCATCAATGCTCTTGACAAAGGGGTGCTTGGAACAAAACTTTGCTTAAAAGAAACAGGGTGTCAGGACCCAGGACCCCGAGGGGAAGTAGTATCTGGGGTAGTCTCCTTTTCTGCACTCATATATCATGCTTCATAAATACAGAAAAACTTTTAAAACAGACAGCATAATGTTCTGGAGTACAAAGTAGCATGGTATAAAACCTACCACTTGTGTGAAAAAGAGAAAAATATTTACAAATTTGTACCCGTCTATATAAACCGCCTATATAAATCTTCCACGGGGAGAGGAGAGTACAGTGGCCAGGGTGGAGGGAAATTTTTCGCTTTAAAAAATGTTTGTATTTTCTTCATTTTCTAATCTAGTGCACAAATAATTTAAAAATCTATTTTATGAAGAGCGAGCAGGTTCTCTGCCGCATGTCCACCCTCCGGCCTCCGGAGACCCCACCCGAGCAACGGGGACGAGAGGAAGAGGCGGGCTGCAGCGGGGTTTCACCGAAGCCGTGCTTCCTGCGGCTCCCTTCGGAGACAGGGACGTGTGGGACCAAGGTGGCAGGGACACTTAAAAAGCATTCGGCTTAATCTGATAAAATTCGCAACTATCATATCCTTTTGCCCAGCAATTCTACTTCCAGAATCTTCTGCTAACAACCCAAACATCCAATGTAAGGGGAGACATGTCAAAGGCACATCTCACTATGGATTAGCCACTCGAAAGAATGCAGTGCCCAACGCACTTCTCTGACAAGCTGCCGACACGGCGCCTGAGGCAGGGCTGCACACCTGTAAACACAACACCAGAACAGTAGCAACACAAGGGGAAAGGGGCACAGAACGACCCCCCGCCTTCCTGTGCACGCTGCTGAAGAAACACTCTGTTCAGGTGTTTAAACAAAGACGGCCTATGGCGGTCCCGAAGCACCCAGACTCTCCCGAATGAGAGCTGTGATTGACCCCCAAGTACACTGGGTCCAGGGGAGACTGGGCGTCTTGCCAAGCCTGGAATGTGAAGCAGGCTGATAACACTATCTCGGTGGCAGTTACAGCTCTTGGAACACACAACACAATTACTGTTCCGGGCTGGAACAGCCAGAGAAGATGGGCTGCGGTGTGGACAATGGCTGGCATGGGAGATGGGGGCTGGGCTGCAGACCAAGAGCTAGACAGACGTGGGGGGTGGGGCACAGGATGAGACAGAAAGGTGTAGCTGGCAGGGCTTCCAAAGGGAAGTAGACCCTTTTTTTACTTTGTACACAAAGATCCTCTCCTTCCCACACTGCCAACGCTCTGCCCCGCAGGGACAGAAGTCCAGACACCCAGGAATGGGACGCCTTAGAGTTCCTGAAAGTTAAGCAACTTACTTGGTGATAAATCAGTGATTATATAGGAGAAGTGGAGCAACGTCTGTTCTAGAGAAATCTTTCTTTTCACTTTGGTAAAGCTCCAATTCTCTTCGGTCAGAGGGAAACAGATTTAACACCAACATGCAGCGCCCAATTATAAAGGCCACGGGGTCTCAGGCCACTGTAATCATCCCTTCAGCTGGTGGGGCTCCACGGAAGGACAGCATCCAGCTGAAGTCTGGCAGCCCCGGGCCCCCTATTGTCCACTGGGAACTCCGTTCCTGGCAGAACAGAAGCTGTTTACACAACGGGGAGGGAGAGGCGATGAAACAGACTGGAGACAGACAAGATGACTTCCCTGAATGGGACCTCTCAGAAGCGGTCTGACGGAAGGGCCCACAATCACACGGACCCACATGAAACCACCCCGGGACAACATCTGCCACTCACTGCATCTCCCTGAGAAGTCTAACAATACACTGCTGGTGGGGGCTGAGCGGGGACAGGCAGCTTCAGAGGCCGCTGGTGGCCGCTCGCAGTGTGACCCCCACGGAGGGCAACTCTGCAGTATGTCACAGACAGCGCGCACAGCCACCGACCCACTCGCTCCATCACTGGGGCCTTGCCTGTGGCCACACTGGCTAAGGAGAGCCAAGTCCCCGATTAGTCGCTGCAGCTGGTTTACGAGAGCAAAACACTGGAAATGCCCCAAACGGCCACCCAAAGGGTGCTGGTCAAATACATTAGAGCACACCGACCTAAGGAAACACTACGCAGCTGCGAAGAGAGCTTGTATTTTATTTTATTTTTCCTCGTATGTAAAGTGTTTTAAAGACAGATTACACATAGTTTAAAAGACACTCAGAAACAGAACAAACGAGAGCATACCTGGGCAACCCCTTCTTCCCAGCCTCGGATCACCTCCTGCTTGCCTAGCATAAACTTAAAGGGCTTGTTTCTGTCCCGGGAGGAATCAAATTTCTTTCCATCTTCAAGCATCCCTGTGAAAAATGCATTGGAACATGAGCAACAAGCAGTGACGACACAAGGCAAGTCAGATGCCAGCACCGAAGGGCGTGGCAGGGTGTCCCCGGCCCGAGAAGGCACTGTGGAGTCTGGGAAGGAGTCCCTCCGTCCTCAGCAGGTCTCTGAGGAGCTGGGGTAGTCCCTCTGCCCTGGGTTTGTGGCTGCTCTCCCCCGGCTCACAGCAGTCTGCCCTGGGCGGAGAACAGGGGTGTGTACACGCTCCTTGAGTGAATTTCCAGTGCTCTGTGGACTTCCTCCTGGACTCACTGCGGGCCCTTCAGGCACACAGAGTGGCTGGAAGTCATGCACACCATAAGAAACAAAATTCCTTCCTTAATTCGCCCATCACCTTTTACAGAAATGTGGGCGGTGTTGAAACTGAACTGAGTTGTCAGACCCAGAGGAGGAGCACTGGAAAGGACACAGAGCTCCCACCAGTGAACCACTAGCAACTCCAGTGGAACTGTGGTCAGTGCTTCCACCCCCAGTCAGGGACTGAGCTCGGCACTTTCCACATATAAACCTATCCAACCCCCCACGGCGCTGTCCCCTTTTCCCAGATGAAGGAACTGAGGCAGACGGAAGTAGAGTAACTTACTAAAGTAATAAAGCTGGACTATAAACCCAGACACCATGTTCGTTTTACTACTGCATTTCCTGGAAGCCAGACAAACCACCACGCACCCTTCACTAGACAGGGAATTCCAGGAACAGAGGTGCCAGAGGGTGCGTGACCAGAGAAGAGTTAACAGACGTCCGCAACACCTCGTCCACAAGAGACCATCAGTGCTGGTTTCTCCAGAGGCCAGTGTCAGCCCACTGTGGCAACTGTCACTCGGGTCCTGAAAACCCCCGAACCAGGACCCCAGACTGCAAGGGGTCAGCTGGCTGTTGCCACATAGTTAACAAAGTTGATTCCACTGGAGGCCAAGGGTGGCACCCACCATGGTTCTAGGCATTACTGAGAATGCCTGGTAAGACACAGAATTTTGTTGTGTTTCCGTTTTTGAGAGAAAGGAAAATCCCAACAAAACCCCGACCTGAAAATGTCAACACTTTTACGTGGGAGGGGGAAGCAGAGTCGGAGTGAGAGCTTTATCACAGGCTCCAGACTATCTGTGCTTTGGCGAAATAGGAAACGGAGGGGGGCAGGGAGTAGAGCCACCGTCCTTACAGACCAGGAGGGGAGACAGATGTCCTGGGGGCAGGCGCCTGTGACACTGCCGGAAGCCTGGGGCTGAGAGCGGACGACCGAGGGAGACAGCAGGACAGGAATCTACCCCTGCTAAGTCAGTGCAGAGCTAGGAACTGGCACCCGGGAACCAGCACATTGGGGTGTACACAAAGCCTGTCTCTTTGCCAGAACACAATCACCCTGATGAAAGAAATGACAAACGGCAGGACTTAACAGTTTTCTATCAATGAGTAACTGGGAGAACAGGCCTCCACTCCCCATGCTACTCACTGCAGACACCCCCTTCGGTCCACCTGTATGAAGCTCTACTTCATACACTGAGCCCAGCCCAACCGAACTTTAGCATTTAGAGTGAGAGTAGGCAATGAATAGCTAGGATTCTCAGATTCTTTTTCTGGTCAGGCAGCACCTTTCCATCCACCCTCCTGAGACTGCTTGTAACAGAAACAAGGGAACCAATTCCCAGGCTCAGTAACCTGCTCAAGGTCAGAGCCAATGAGCCGCAGTGTCTGGCTGTAGCAGCAAGACTTTATTTGCCCAATGAGGACTATGAGCTACAAGGGAGACTGAAGACCAGAAATAGCCTCTTCTGGGTCTGCATTCTTTATAGAGCAGACCTTGAGCAGGGCTCTTCGGCTTCCTGAGTAGCCACAGGGGGGAGTCCCTAGGTGAGGAGCCCCTGTGGGAAAGAATCAGGGATGGAAAGGCAGTCCCTGCCCCCTGGCTGTCTGCAAACGCTAGCTGGACAAAACCCACAGAGAAAAACCTGCCCAGAGAGGCGCCTGGAAGCCAGGCTGTGGCACACTCCAGACTCTGGAAAATCCAGACTCAGCAACAACCCCTCCCCCACCCTGCTCTTTATAACTATCAGCTTTCCAGGAGCAGCAACAGCCTGGCCCAGTGGGTGAACGGGAATCAATCTAAACCTTTCTCCTATACCAGGGTGAGGGTGGGTGGGGCATATGGGTCAGTCTGGGCACTCAGACCAACTGTGGTCTCCTGGAACCTTGCAGGAAAAGACATGTCTCACTGGTGAAAAAGAAAAACACACTCAGGAAAAAAGCTCCTGCCTTCCCTTCCTGCTGAATGCCGCTGTGTGAGGATGTGATGTCTGGAACCATGGCAGCCACCCTGTAACTATGAAAAGGTCAGGAGCACCAGAGCAGTCCTTCCAAGGATCTGAACCAGACCCAAACTACCTCTGTCAACACTTCAGCTCTAAGGTGATTAAAAGTCTGCTTTGCCCTAAGTCAGGTTTTCAGTTACTTGTGGCTGAGAGTAACCTAAATGGTATACGAGGTATGCCTTTACGTGACGCTTACTCAGCACACCCTGCTGTCGTGCTGCCAGAGGAGCGACAGAAGCGGAACTCCAGAGCCCACACCACAAAGAGCTGTCACCGACTGTGACGGCGGACCAGCCTGTTGTGTCAGGACGCAGGACACACATAAAAATGTGTCAGGGAAACATTATTGTAATAATTACCACATGCAGCATACTTCTCATTGTTAAAGAGCATGCTGACTGTGATCCTGAAATTTATGTCACGATACACTAATGGGTTGCCACTCACAGTTTTAAAAAAACACAGTACACCTCTGAAAGGATTACCCTACTTCCTCCCAAATTTGAACATGCCCTGAAGCTGGGCAAGATCGCATCTGACTGCCGTGAAACACTACAAGGTACTGAGACAGACTCCCTCACTGTGTGCGCACTCCTCCTCGCACTCACTGCCAAGCAACCTCCTGATGTCCTGCGCCCCCATCCCACTGTGCCTACAGGTGAACCAGACTAAGGGCAAATGTGGCCCCTGCCTCTCCCTGCTGCTGAGCCAGCCTGGAGAACCGGATACTCTTCACCAAAGAGACTGTAGGCCTGGGAAAACGTCTAACCCCAGTTCTTTTAAGCTATTCTGGGTCTTTGAGGGGCGAAGCCTCTTTACGAAATCATAAGCTTCAAGTAGAATTTCTGAGTATACGGGCTCTAAGTAGGAGCTCTGGCAAGGATCGTATTCTCCTGCCCCATTTCAGATGAGCTGCTGTGCCCAGGGAAGAGGACGTGAGCCTTGCTCCAGTAACTTCAGGCCACAGCGAAACCTGAACCCTGAAGTTTTCTAATGCAATCTCGCCCACTTCCTTGGAGGAGAAACCTTCACGGGGAGGGGCTGAGTGCAGGTGCTGGTACTGGTGGGGTCCCTTCGGCCGAGGAGGGATTTCCTGTATCTAAGTCTGAAAGGTAAACAATATCCCCAGAGCTGAGCAGAATGTCAGACAACTGGCACAGGCTGCAGGGCAAGGAGGTGCTAGGGACAAGGCTCCCCTCGACGGGGAGGAAGAGACCACTTCATATTGTGTATGGCTGTCGGCTGTCAGCTGGGGGAGCAGCGGATGCAGCGCAGGAAGCAGTGCCCACGAAGAAACAGGAATGAAAGCGCTTAAATAGTACTTTCTGCAGTGGGAATTGGGCTGGTCAGTGTTGAACGCAAAATGAAAGAAAAGCTGTGACATCAAAACAGGTCACAGGTTTGGTCGAGATGGAGGGACAGGGATCAGATTTACCCTCCCATCTAAACAACCCAAAGCAAAACAGAAACACAAACCTAAACAAATAAACAAAACAAAAAATGCCTCCCCCTATAAAAAAGGAGCGAAACAGCCCAGATAATAGCTTAAACAACGGTTTTTAAGACACTGACCATCTCAGTGAGGGCCAGTGATTCCAGAAGGATGGGAAACCAACCCAGCGAGCCCTGAAACTGCCCCAGCTCGCATTCTTGAGAATTTCCAGGGAGAGGGAACTGGGATGAAGCCCAAGGCAGCCCGAGTCTACCGATATGTACCAGGGAGGAGAGCTATAGAGAAATCTCCAGAGCCTTGCAGAGGGTCCCTATGTGGTGTTTAGAGAGAAATAAACAAGCCTGTGTCTGAGGAAACTACCCAAGGCCAGGAGAAGAACCACCCCGAACCTTTAGGAGGGTCTGTGCCTGCTCCTACGTGCCAGACAGGAGGTCATGAAGCACGGGGATAGGATACACAGGAAGGTCTGAGGCAAGATCTCTGAAACTGTTTCCAAATAACGTGTTTCCCAATACAAAGCTCAGGCTCATTTACAGGAATGAAAATACTCAGTACCCCGAAAGGTACAATTCATGTCTATCATCCAAAGATTACCAAGCATGGGGAGAGGCAGGCAAATGTGACCCACAATGCAAAGACTAACCAACCAACTGAAACCAACCCGACACAGATGTTAGAATCAGTAGACGAGGAGAGTGAGATTCAAATCAAACTTCCAGTGCCTACCCTGGGCTGGAACAGCTGGATACCCACAGGCAGACAGTAAAAAGTTGGATCTGCACTTCACAGCAGGACCAGTATCAACTCAAACACAGGTAACAGATCTAAACATAAACAAGAAACCTCGAAACTTCTGGGAGAAAATGGGGAAATAATCATTATGGCTGTGGTTCAGGCAAAGATTTCTTATATATGAAGTCAAAAAGCATAACCCATAAGAATAAATGGAACTTTGCCAAAATTAAAAACATCTGTGCTTTAAAAGGTACTTTTAAAGAACCCAAAGTTAAGTCACAGATTGAGAGAAAACCCTTTACAAAGTATGTATCTTTTAAGGACTTATGTCCCAAATATATCTAAACAAGAAAACAAACAATTCAAAAAGGGGAAAAATGTGCACAGCTATGTCACTGAAAAAGACACACAGATGGCAAGTAAGCACATGAAAAGATGTCACCACAAAAATGCAAATACCACTAGGAGGCAGGACTATTACTGATTAAAATGAGTACAACTAAGAAGACTGATCATACCGTGCGTTGGTAAAGATATGGAGGACCTAGAATTCTCATAGATTGACAATGGGATTAGATGATGGAAAAACCACTGTGGAAAAAAGCCTGGTAGTTTAAGTGAAACCTACACCTCGCATGGGACCCAGCCATTCTACTCCTGGATATTTATACACGAGAAGTGACAGCCTGTGTCCACACAGAAAGACTCACGTACAAATGCTCATAGCGGATTTACTACTTGTAACAGCCAAAACCTGGAACAACCCAGTCATCTGCTCACTGGTGAATGGATAAGCAAGTATATCCATACAACAGAAAAGTATTCAGTAATAAAAAGGAATGGACTATTACTACATGAGGATAACAATAATCTCAAAATAATTATACCAAGTAGAAGAAACTAGACGGAGTACAACTGACACCTGAAATTAATATAATATTGAATGTCAACTGTAAGTGAAAAGTTTAAAAAAGAGTATATACTGTATGATTCCCTTTACATAAAGGCTTAGAAGATGCAAATTAATCTATGCTGACAGAAAGTGTATCTGTGATTGTTGGAAATGGGAAGTGAGGCTCCAAAGGGTAACAAAGAAACACACCAAACTTATGAAATTGCACACTTTATGTATGGCCAGTTTACTGGATGGCAGTTACGCCTCTATAAAACGGTTCTTCTTCATAAAAGGGGAAAAATGGGTGATTTACTAAAATCCCGCATGTTTACCTACTACACCCAACCTGTCAGTAGACGGTGAGGGCTTCCTGTGTCTGGGGCAGGAGCAGGCGGGTAGCGGTCACGTCCCCACAGCTGCTCCCACTTTAACTCCGGACAGCTCTGTGCCAGGACCTCCAGCCCTTCACCAGTGGAACCTCCTGCCAAGTTGGTGCCACAACTTCCTAGAGAAAGCACGCTCTGCTGAGCAGAGGCGACTGAAGTTACAGTTCAGATGTGACAGCTGACACTCTTTAAGCCCCAAAGGCCACTCTTAGTGAAAATCATCACCGGAACGACCTATTTCCAGAACTGCCCAATTTCATTTCTGACCACACACAAACCTATGACCCAGACTCTGCCTGGGATAGGTCCATATTCTTTATTTCAAAAACTGTCTCGAGGTCACAGACCGGGACTCAGAGCCCTGCGTCCCTGTGGCAGTCTGTTCCACTCCTGGCACTCACAACGCTGGCTCTCACGGGCACTCTCCGATCTGCTCCACTTGCACAGTTTTAAGAAGCAGCAGGACAAGCACAACGCTTCCGTATTTAGACCTCTTCCCTCTGTGGTCGTAAGAATCTGAGCGGCAATCCCAGAATGGCAGTTTTTACGTTCAGCACCTTCAAATTACTGACCAGTGAGAAAAATGTGAAAATTTGGGGTCTCCAGTTAAAACCATAAGACCATGAGAGGAGCAAAAACTACAGGTGGCCCTGATCGGGTGACTCAGTTGATTGGAGCATTGTCCCATATGACAAAAGGCTGGGGGTTCAATCCCCACTCAGGGTATGTAGAGGAGGAAACCAGTCAATGTTTCTCTCCCCTACTCCTTCCTCTCTTTCTTTTTTTTTTAAAGATTTTATTTATTTTTAGAGAAGGGAAGGGGGAGAAAGAGACGGAGAGAAACATCCATGTGCGGTTGCCTCTTGAGTGGCCCCAACTGGGCACCTGGCCCACAAACCCAGGCATGCTCCCTGACTGGGAATCGAACCTGTGACCCTTTGGTTCAAAGCCCACACTCAATCCACTGAGCTACGCCAGCCAGGGCTCTCTTCAAAATCAATAAATATATCATCAGGTGAGGATTAAAAAAAAACAAGCAAGCAAACAAGTCACGGTTGCATGAGGGACTGTTCTCTGGCTGCAAGGCAGTTGATGTCATTTTCGTCTGGGTCTCCTCCCAAACCGTTCAGCTGTTCTTGGGGGAAGAACCAGACGCCAATCCTTGGAAAGGGAGCATGTGGGCTTTAACAACAACGAAGGGCGTGGGGAAGTGTCCCGAGTTCCTCTCTCACTCGGCACGCTGCTCCTTCCCGCTGCTCGTGTGTTGGCGGCTGCTCTTGCTCCGCAGGAACCAGAAGAGGCAGACCCGCCAGCAGCTCCTGAGCTCAGTGCCCCAGGACTGTGCTCCTCAGGCTTGGCCCACGTCACAGAAGCAGTGACGTGATTGAGACCCACGGCCAGGATTTAGAGATTGGAGAGGACCGCTTGGTTATTATTTTGCCTCTGACCCCACAGAAACGGCACCACATCCGGTGTATTCTGCTTTGCGGAAGGCAAAGTCACCACACACCCCCAAAGGGATAAGGGAAGATGACCGAAGGGGGCATATGTAGAGTTATGGTTCCAGCCCTCGTAGTTACAGCTCGAGACCCAGTGTGGTTTTCAGTTGCTGATGCATCTTTGCAGGTGGTTTTCACAGGCAGCATTTTACAGGGTCCAAATATGGAAAGTTTTAAGATTAAAAACAAAACACTCAAACCATGGCAACAACAAAGGGGAACATCCCAAACCCCAAACTTTCACAACGAATAAAGTTCTTGCCATTTACAGCTGGGAGACAGAGAAAAGGTTTCTATATTTATCTCAATAGGTAGTTTCTTAAGCACAAAAAGTCCAGTGGTTGAATGGAGGTGGGGAAACCAAATTCAAAGTTGCCATTGTTTCTGCAGATTTGCACTTGAAGTCACCCAGAACATTTCCATATAAATAGACAGACAGACTGACTTAGACATATCTGTTTCCCTTCCTTCTTAATATACACACTCTCTCAAACACCTTTTACTTAACTGCCTCACCAGAGACTCGTATAAGACCCACAGCCTGCCCTGGCTGGTGTGGCTCAGTGGATTCAGCGCCAGCCTGTGAACCAAAGGGTCACCAGTTCGATTCCCAGTTAGGGCACAGGGTTGCAGGCCAGGTCCCAGTACGAGGTGAGAGGCAACCACACACTGATGTTTCTCTCCCTCTCTCCCCATAAATAAACAAATCTTAAAAAAAAAAAAAAAAAAAAAAAAAAAGAACCTGCACAGCCCCAGCGCGGTGAACACTCCTTCCCGCCCTGGTCTCTAGTTCATCCCCATTCCCTCTTTCCCACCTGAGTTCTATGCTTACCAAGGGTCAGTCAGCGATGTTATTCCCAAGTCCACTCATCTCAGTTTACTTGCTGAGTATTAATAACATAATTAAATAGTATGTATATAAATGACAGATGAGTGTGAAGAGTTTGGAAGACTCAATAAATGTGAATCTCTAAAAAATACTGCTGTTGAACGACTGTGTGCAGGCGGGACCAGCGTGTTTGGAGAAAGCCCCCAAATCTAGAAAGGCTGGCATTTAAATGACCTTGCGACAGCCTCTGCTCTACTTTGACAGAAGCCAAAACTAGATTTTCCAAGAACCTTGACGGTAAAGTCCACCAGAAGAGCCACCCTCAAAGAAAGACACGCTCATCTAGCCAATGAGTTATGTCCGGGTTTGACACGTTTACACACACCATGTCATCTTTATGATGAACGTTATCACCTACCCACTTGTCCTAACCATGATGGGTGGAAAGAGATTCTACCCACTGAGGGAGCTAGGAGGTAGTCATTCAAAGTCCATGTCTCTGTCCTGTTTCCGAGTCTCTGAGGTCACACCCACAGGGCGCCCTTCCTGGACCGGAGTTCTGAGAGCTCACGGAGTGACCGAAGGTCGAATGCCTGTCCAAAGACAAGACTCGGTTCTCTCTCCCCTCACACAAACCGACTGCAAAACTACTTCCATCTGGAAATGCTTCTAACCCTTGCCAAATCCCTCTAGCCTGAAAGTGTGTTTTCAAAGGAGGGCCCATGACCGACAGGACGCGGCAATCCCAGAACACAAACCAGAAAGCATGTCTTTCCTGGGGCATGCCTTTCCATTTTCCACTTCATCACAAGACACACGAGACTGCCATATGAGCCGCGATGAGGAACCATCTCACACCTGCCAGAATAGCCGTCAGCAAACATGCGCTGGCGAGGATGTGGAGAAAGGGGAGCCCTTTTGCACAGTTGGTGGGTGCAGCCACTGTGAAAAGTAGTAGGGAGATACCTCAAAAAATTAAAAATGGGCCTGCCTTTTGACCCGGCGATCCCACTTCTGAGAATATATGCAAAGGAACCCAAAACACTAATTTGAAAGAACACAAGCACCCCTATGTTCACTGCAGCGTTATTTACAATCACCAAGACATGGAAGCAGCCTGAGTGTCTGTCAGTAGATGAGTGGACAGAACAACTATGGAATATTTACACATCGAAATTCTGCTTAGCTGCAAAAAAGAGAAAGAAAATTTAACCTTTGCGACCCAGCATGAATGGGCCCGGAGAACATTATGCTGAGTGAAACAAGCCACTCAGAAAAATACCACATGATTTCACTCATATGTGGGATCTAATGAACAAAGTGAACGAACAAGCAAAACAGACAGATTCATAGATGGAGAGCAGATGATGGCTAGTGGAAGGGGGGATAATTAGGGGGTGGAAGAACTGAGCAAAAAGGAAAAAGGACTCATGGAGATGGACAAAATGTGGTGACTGCCAGGGAGGGCAGTATAAGGGGACTAAGTGGTAATGGGGAAAAAACATTAAATAAAAAAAACCCCAAACTGTCACATTATGTCTCATGGCGGGGGGATGGGGGGGCGGCAGATGCAGAGAAGGAAACACACTGGAAATAGCAGAAATATACACGACCTTTACTCTTCTTTTGTTTTCAGTTTTCCAGAAAACACAGAGGCAGGAGGCTGTAGGTACAATGGTTAAAGCATCGGTTCTGGAGCTTGGCCCCAGATTATTCTAGCAGTTCCTTCCCTGGGCCTCCATGCTTCTCTGCCCTTGCTCTCTTACAGTTTAAACTTGACACAGCAGCCAGAGAGACATTTTATAAAAACATAAGTCAAACCCTATTGCTACTGCTCAAAACATTCCCATAGCTCATCTCACTTAGAAGCCCAAGCCCTTGCTATGGCCTACAAGACCGTGTAAGAGCCACTGCCCAGCACAGCCATCTCTCTGACCTCACCTGGTTACACCCCTGCTTCTATACACCGAGAACTCGGTTTCCTGCTGTTCTGTATACACCCCAGAGGCATGCCCACCCTGGGGCCGTCGTCCTTGCTGTTCCCTCTGCTTAAAATACTCTTACCCAGAGAGTCCCATGGATTATCCCTTACCTCCTTCAGGTCTTTGTTCAAATGTCACTTTCTAGTTGAGGCCTTCATCAGTCTGTCTAAAATCTCAACCTTCTACTGTCCTCTCCTTAGCACTTCCTGGCTAAGGTACAATGTATTTTTTTTTTAATTTTTGGAGAGAGGGGAAGGAAGGGAGAAAGAGAGGGAGAGAAACATCAATGTGTAGTTGCCTCTTACGTGGTCCCCACTGTGGACCTGGCCTGCAACCCAGGCATGTGCCCTGACTGGGAATTGAAAAGGCGACCCTTTGGTTCACAGCCCGAGCTCAATCCACCGAGCTATACCAGCCAGGGCTGTACAATGTATTTTTGCTTATTAATCATTGTTGCCATCTGTCTCCCACACTACAGTGTAAATCTACGATGGCAGAGACTCTCTTGACTCCCATATTCTTGGTATCCAGAACAGTACCTTGTAGAAAAACCAAAAGCATCTTCCCCCCACTCAAGGCCTTGCACACACTGAAACCCTTCCTTCCTGCCTGGCTGGGCCATACACACCCGAGACTGTGTGGCGCTCACAGCCCCAGGTGTCTGCCGCTCCATGCGCCGCTCTTGTGAGGGCAAGCATCAGGGAAGGTGCCTCCTACAAGATAAGCATCTTGAGGGCAAGACTGAGGCGTCCCCTTGATTTCTCACCCATTTACTGAATGACTGAGAGAAGGGTTTGGTGTGCTGACCTATGAGCAGTGTGTGTGAAAGGAAGAAGTGGTCACAATTTTATTGATCCATAAGGAATGGGCGAAGTCCAAAATGATGCAGATATTTTCTTTCTTATTCTAATGTAAAGGAAATAGAAAGTTATAGCAATCATTACAGGAACGAGGGCTTTTCACGCTGCAGCCACAGCCTATGCCAGACCATCCTAACGGACCACTCACTCCAACAGCTCCTGAGTGCCTGCTCCACAGCGGCACAGGTGGGGAGGCCCAGGGGGACACCACCAGTGTGGGCCTGGCCTCCTGGAGGAGAGCGTTGATGTTAACTACACACAGGCTGACTGCGAGGAAGGCTAAGAAGGAAAGAGGTGCCTTGTAAGAAAATCAGAGAGGGGTGTGCACATGTGCATGTGAGAAGAACCAGTTTAGGAAAGGGTCAAGGAGACCCACTGAGAGGGTGTCACTTAAGCTGCGCTAACGACCTGCCTTGTGGTGGGGAATGGGAGCAGTGCGGGGACACATAGCGAAGGGGCGGACACCTTCCTGGAGGGGAAGCTTGGTGTGTATGAGGAAAGGAACGCAGGCCAGGAAGGTCTGTGCCCCGGGGAGGGGACGTGTACAGGCCACGAGAGCAGAGTCAGCAGCATCCAGGAGCTGAACATTCCGCCTGCGTTCCTCCTTTCCTCCTGCTTTTTCCTGAACTGCTAGAATTTATCTGGCTCAAGTTAAAGGGGGTGGGAAAAGGAAAGCAAAGGCCCAGTTCAGTTCCTTAGCAGCAGGTTAAAAAAAAAAGAGGACTGGAAAAATAAAAATAAGCAAACATTACCAGGAGCACCAAAGGGAGAACTGAAGAGCACACGCTAAGTTATCCAAAACACCCCTGGCCTTTTCCATGGGAAATAGCAGGTGACAACACTATTTTTAGAGAAAACCCCAAGGCAGACAAATGAGTCCCTGGTTTGAGAATATAGTGAACCCATTAGCACTTCACAAAAAAATCAGTTTTAACCAACAAAAACCGTTCAAGTTAAAAGACCAATGGGTAAATCAGTGAATTTTATGGTACATAAATTGTGTCCAATAAAGCTGTTCATGAGAACAAGTCTTTGAGACGCAAGAAAAGGAACCGCGGCTCTTTGGACAGGAGACGGCCGCCAAGGCCGGAGCAGTGAGACCGAGGCAGTGACTAAGGAAAAGTGGGAGCTCGTCACAAAGGTGTGAAGGGACTCCTACTGGCAAAATGTGGAACCTTGCATCAAAAACAATAATGGGCATCAGTGATTTTAAGGCCCTGAGTAAAATCTGTGAGTTCTCAGTAAACTAAAAACAAACCGACAGAGAGGGAAAGTCACTCTCTACCACTGGGGATGACTATAAAACCAAGTCCTCGCTTTAGAAATTAGTAATTAAAGGAAAAGAATGAAGCTGTACCCTTACAGAATGGCAGCTAACAAATGCAGAAGATATGAAAGAACTTGAAAATGGCCACTTTGTAAATGCCAATGAAATGATTTCTTCGAGTACAAATAATCACTGGTGTGAATACCAGCAGGGAGAGAGTGATGAGGAGCCAGCCGTCGGCAGGATGCGCAGATCCCCCCAGACCACCTGCTCCTTGCAAAGAGGAAAACGTACGTTTACGAGAAAGATCACATTTAGTATCACAAATAGTGATGTCTCCCACAGGGTTCCGAGTATGACGTACACAGCATCATGTGTGAAGTCTTCCCACTCAAACGTTTAACCAGAAACCATACAGACACTCAGTTTCCAGGGTAAGAAAATCAGGGCCGTGGAAGGAGGCAGACGTGGGTATCCGATGAGACTGAGTCTGCTCTCTTTGGAACAACAGGGTCATTCGAAGGAAATCGATGAGTGGACTCCTCTAGGTTGACACTACACACACAGTATCCAACTGCAGTGAGTAAACCTCAACTGGAGTCTGTGGGTTTTTTTTTTTAACTATTAAAAACACTCTGAGGACAACTGGGGCAGTTTCAATGTGAACTTGGTTTTAGATACTATGGAATCATTTTAATTTTTCTTAGGAGGGGCCAGCAGGATACGATTACTCTCACTCTTAGAGCATGCTCAAGTATCTGAGGTCAAGTGTCACGCTGTCTGCAACTGTAATGGCTCATCGAAACAAAACGAAGCGACCCCCCCACGGACACATCAGTGCACATCCTGTAAACGGACAGAAACGGCCAATGTGGCAAAATGTCAGCCACTGTGGAACCCAGGTGGGGAGCACGCGGGCATCTGCAGGAATCAAACCTACTTGGATTTCCGTCTGTGCCTGAAGATTTCACAAATGAGAGCTGCGCACACACGAGAACCCTGAGGGGGCCTCTGATTCACTCATTCAAGACCAGCAAGCCTTCTGCTCTCATCTGTGGGGTTCTGTATTTGGTGATCACTACCCCAAAAGAAAGAAAATCACGTGTCCCTAGCAAGGTCTATTTTCAAAACGTTCAAATCTCATAATGTTAAGAAGACGTGGGGAGATAAAGGACTGGTCTCTTAACTTGGCCACATAGTGAAGCTGGTACAGCCCAGCACTGTCCCTCTAGTACCCACAGGGAACAACGAACACTAAACACCTCCTCTGGTCCTCAAATTTAAGAGAACAGCTATAGCCTTCTTAGCCATTATATCCTGTAGGTAAGATGAATCCTAACTCAGATTCATCTCTTTTTTATAGGTATCTATTCCCCCATGTGTAAAACAAAAGGAGAGTGAGGTCCCGGCCGCTCCTCCCCCGACCCTGGACCGCCTGTACACATGGGCCGCTCCAGGAGCTGCAGTGCTGGGGCCAGGGCTCTTCCCTTCTCCTGCCCTAGCTTGGTGTCACAGGGCAGGCCACCTGGATGAAAGACACAGGGCGGAGGGGACACACTGCACAGCCCCGGGACACAGGAAGTCTCAATGACAGTACGCTGCTGCCACTGTTCTTCCTGGAAGGCACCTACCCCGGCAACTCCTCACACCAGGCACTGTCACTCCCGTTTACAGATGGCACAGGGGAGCTTACATAAGTGGGACAGTTTTCCCAAACACTCATAATGTGTCACAAAGGGTGGAGGCAAGGTGTGAACCCAACAAAGGACCCACGTCCTCTCAGGGACGACATCCACTTAGCACCACCTCTGTGCGCTCCCCAGGCTGGCACACTTTACAACCCAGAATACGAGCAGGGCCCTGTGTCTGCCCTGGCCCCCTGAAGTTCAACGTCCCCACGGTAGCCAGAAGGCAGTGGCCTATTGACACCCAAGCCAGCTCATGACCTCCAACGATCCCACCTTGCTGGGAGAAAAAGGTCATGTTCCTGTAACAATCTATGAGGCTCCGCCATCACCTCCTCTTTACCACTTCCCCCTTACACAGCCCACGGCAGCCACGCAGATCTCCTGGCTGTGCACACTCCAGCACACTCCAAGCACCGAGCACACTCCAGCCTCAGAGGCTCGGAACTAGCTCTTCCCTCTGCCGGGAATATTCTTCTCCTAGACAGCCACGCCACTCACTCCCCAACTTCCCTTCAGCAAATACTAAAGTGTCATTTTGTCAGAGGCCTTTCCTCACTAAAAGTGGCAAGAACCCTCCCCAAGCCCTCACCCTGCTCTAATCTCTCCACAGCGCTTGCTTCTCGCCACTTCATGGCACACCTTCATGCTACTGGTCTTGTCACCCGGGTAAGCCCCACCAGATCACGTCTTTGTCTGTTTAGTTCACTGTTGCTCATTCAACATCCGCTGTAGGAAATGAGGGTCCTATTGCAGCCTGGCCCGAAGACAGCAGGGGGAAGCCCCCCGAGGAGTCTCTGCTGGGGGCATGCCTTCCTCCAGACATCAGATCAGCAGCCAAGAAACACCCAGCGGGGAAGTGGATGGAATGAAACAGAGAGGTGAGGGAAGACAGGGGCTAAAGGGCAGCTGCGGGCTAGTGACCTGTACCTGCCCTGAGAGCTCGGGGGATGGGGCTGAGGGACCCTTGGTTTTCCTCGGCCAGAAGCCAGGCTACTGACGAATCTGAATCCAAGGATGAGATGTCAGCTACTAGTAAGAGGATAAAAAAAGAATGACTTCACAATCCACCTGAGGTTGCTCTGACAATGGCAGGCACGTGGCCTGCCCGGTAGAGGGGATGTAAGCCTCGCTCTGTGTCAGGACAAACTCAGCAGCAATTAAGGTGACAAAGCTCCTGGAGGCAAGGAAGCAGCCGTGAGAACTCGCCTGACCCTCAAGGCACACAGGTGCAGGCTACCTTTCCACCTCCTCCCTCCCACCTTGGTGCCTGTCATGCTACTAGGAGCTGCTTGGCAGGTGACAGTCAAGTTTTCATTTTCCCTCCTGGCACCATCAAAAGGTGGCACAGGCCTTTCTTGGAGGCCATGCTCACGCTGTGCTCAGAGGGAGCCTGGAGAATGCCATCAAGCCTACTACTGGAGCCACCTGCAGTACCAAACATGTCCCTCCGGAAAAAGCCAGCCTGGCTATGCATATGTCTAGCGGCTGAGGGGAGACTTTGGCAAGCACCTTACTACTGCTAGTTCTCTGCACTGCCCCCAGATCTGCAGCAGTGAACACCTGGCCAGAGAGGACTGGATGAGCACGTGTTCACTGGACCCGAACCTGGGCCATGCAGGTTCTTCCTCCTAGAACTGTAATCACTGGGGTCACAAGGCCCAGCAATCTTCCTAACTCAAAAGGAGATACACAAACTGAGGATAGGATTGGGGGTGTGGAGCGGCGCCCAAAGGGGACTTCCACCATCCACCTCTGAGAGGAAGAGAGTAACTACTCTGTAACAGGAAACTACTGGTGCAGCCAGGCAGGAAAAGCAGACATGAAAACTAGGATTATCATGAGAATTTCTTCTCCCTTCTTAAAGACCAGTGGGCTTCCGGTATCAGAACACTCCGATGTCTCCAATACTCTCACTGCCCCACCCCCAATCATATTCCCTCCTTCTCGGTGGCTTAAAAGCCTTACCTATCACAGATGAAATCTCAAAGCACCTACCCATTCCTCTCACACCCCCACAGGCCTTAAACAGGTTCTTCCTGAAGGCTGGTGGCAAAGGCCCACAGGAACAAAGCCATCAGCCAGAGAACAACCTATTCTGGGAGCACAAGCAGAGAGGACTTCTCATGAAGGCGTCTTTGTAGGGCTTATCAAAAATGAAATAAGAAAGGTTTTGTCGTAATGCACGCCTGGGTCCTGCTGCTGTTCTGGGAACGTGTGAGTGGGTGCCACCCTCAGGGAGAAACACAGACTCAGAGGGGAGGCACTGGGAGCTCGGATGGTGTCCCGGGTCCCACAACCACCCGCTCTCTCAGAGAGAGGCTCCAGACACTCTGTGTTGGGACAATTCCCCAAGAGGCACCGGGAAATGTGGTTCTGCCTGCATGCTGGTGTCCAGTCCTGCCACTG
This sequence comes from Artibeus jamaicensis, assembly GCF_021234435.1. Taxonomy (NCBI): domain Eukaryota; kingdom Metazoa; phylum Chordata; class Mammalia; order Chiroptera; family Phyllostomidae; genus Artibeus; species Artibeus jamaicensis. The sequence continues at coordinate 14,054,411 of NW_026521924.1, read as the reverse complement.
GCGCCAGGAGATGGGTAAGCCAAGGACAAGGGGCACAGACTCTGGAGTGGGACTGATGTACAGTAGTAGCCAATTGTCGGAATGTGGCAAAACACAAGTTGGAGGGCAGAAGGCGCGGCACAGAAGTCACCTGGTCACCTGAGTCCAGTCTCTACTTAGCTGGCTGTGGGAACTGAATGAACTGCCCACACCCCCAGCACTGTAAAAGGCAATGGCTCCTCTTCTCGCCCTACTGATCAAAAACAACCTAACCGGTGAGCTCTTCTCCACCAGTGCCCTAGGTTCAGGTGCTGACTGTGCCTTACAAAGACAGTCATTTAAAATGTCAAAGCCACTTTGGCAGTTTCATTTACAGGCACGAAACTGTTCTCTACAGAGACGGGTTTCCTATCTCCTCCTTCGGTAGCCTTTAAAAAGGTTGTAGTCCTTCACTCCCTCCACCCCCTACCCTCGTTCCTACCCGTAAAGGAAGACCAGAGAAATAAAAGGCTGCTGAAGGGGGATTTTAGTTGCCCCCCCACTTCCTAATGAAAGTCATTTCCCTCAACAGAAGGCTCCCCACCATGGTCTGGGAAAGAAGGGTAAAGCTTAGAAGGGTAGACCTGAGCAGCTCAGTCAGAACTGCCCACGGCCTACTACCCAGGAGGAGGGAGAGAAGCGAGAGAAAGAAGAAACAGAGGAAGTAGGAGGAGGAACAGAAGCAAGGGCTGGAAGGGGGAGAAAGGAGAAGGAGGAGGGGGAGGGAAAATGATTCATATCAGCAACTCCAGCTACACCAATCCCCCTCCCTCCACCCACAGCTCTGGAGTCTCCGCCTGCTCAGTCTCCCCACCCCCCTCCCCAATACAACCCAGAAGGACCTTGTAAGGGCATGGAATAATGGTCTCAACGCATCGATTCTGATGTCTGAATTCTGGCTGGGGGGGGAGGGGTCTTCGATTTCCTATGCCTACATTATTTGTTTGTTGCCCTACCTGGGCCTTAGTTTCCTTATCTTTAAAACGGAGATGAGAAAAGTCTACTCCCAGAATCATGGGGGGACTACGTGACACGTTCTAGCATCCTGGGCCATCACTGCCACTGAAGCTTGGATGTGGAAGTGCCTCAAAAGTAAAAAGAGGTGGAAGACCGCGCAGATCTAGTTTCTCCATGGCCAGGCTGGGTCAAAGCAATGCCTTGGGAACTGGGACGTTTCTCTACCGGTTCCACCCTCGGTGGAGGGACTGAAGCCCGACTTCCCCAGGGCGGGGAGAGGCGGCACAGCAGATTGGGAAGTACCTCGCCCTTCTTTCTTATCTCCATCGAAGGGAGGGCCAGAACGGGGCGCGGGTGGGGAGAACTGGGTGTCAACCAGGACACAGAAATGGTGCAAATCCTTTCTGATGGTCCCTGGCCGGGGCTCTACTAATTCCTGAGCGCGACCTTGGGCAAGTGACTTCCCCTGCCCAAGCCTCAGTTTCCTCATCCGTACAGTGGGCATAAGGGCAGCATCTGAAGCACAAAGTTGCTTGCGAAGGACGAGATAACGCCAAGTCCGAGGTCAGCGCTCACAAGCGCCGGCTCAGATGGTGGAGGGTTCCGCAGGCCCAAGGCTGCCCCCTCGGGGGCGCTGCCACTACCCAGGCCTGAGCCTGGGGCCACGCGGGCCTCGACGCCGCCACACCCGGGCCTTTGCCCCCAGGCTGTATCCAGACCTGGGCCCCCCCCACTCTGCGGGCCCGCCGACTCACCCGTGTAGTGCACCACGCAGGTCTGGCCGCGCTTCGGGAAGGTGCGCCCTGAGGAGACAGACAGACGGGTGCGGTGAGCGGATGCGCACGGCAGCGGAGCCCCCAGCACTGTCGGAGGCGCCTACTCACCGTCTCCTGGGGAGATGGTCTCCACCTGCACTCCCATTGCGGCGGCGGCAGCAGACGCTGGACGGGCTGGTGGCGCGACGGGCGGTATGGACCAAGACCAGACCTGGCGCTGGTTCCTCTGCTTTGCCTCCTCCCTCTGAGCGACGCCTGCGCACGCGCGCGCCCCCGCACGGCCCGCCCTACGTGCGCGCCACACAGGACGTGCACGTCCCACAGCCAGGATCTCGGAGCCCGGGAACCGGAAGCACCGTGCCTAGCGGGTGCCACTGTCTAATGGCAGATTTCCCTCCCCCCCCTTATTTTCTCCTAGCGTTCAGCCAGGCTGGCATCTCTTTAACCAAGTTTCCGCATCTGAAAGATGGAAAGAATATTTGGGGGTCTGCCGATGATTGACTGGGAGACTTTCAGCAGGTTCACACTTCTGTACACGCTCATCCTGTAAAAAGGTGGCTCTGAGAGGTCAGCGCAGATTTGCGTTCAGGTTAGCGTTCAATAAATGGTTCAAGATAATGAGCTCTGCTTTTCTGTTGGAGGAGCGGTCATTACGTACACTGGATTCATTCATTCATACATTCATTCCTAGCTTACATATATTCTTACTGAGCACCTGCTATCTGCCATGCATTGTGCTAGGTGCTGGGGAAACAGTGAAGGAGACAGACACAGTTCCTGACCTCACAGAACTTACATTCTGGTGAGGGAGAGACAGCCAATAACCACACGAGAAATGTAAAGCTTCAAATCTGTCAGTATTGCGAAAGAGAGATCCATGGTGTTATGCTCTGAGAGGCATGTCAGTGGTACCTAATTTAGCCTGGAGTGTACGGCAATGTTCCCGTGAGGTAGCCAGGTTTAGCCAAGGTCTGAAGGAGTTGGCCGGCTGTATGTGTTGGGCCGGGTGGGGGTGGGGCAGAAGGAGCACGGGGAAGAATTGTGGCAGGAGGGAGCATTGTGAGATTCTAGACCTGAAGGAGGCAGATGCGAACTAATCCTTCCCTGGGTCTCTCTGCATGTGCTCCTCAGGTGTTTCAAACATGACAGCAGAGTTATTGACACTCTTCCCATTATCTCTGTCTCATTCCCTAGAATATCAGGGACCTGGCGACTGAAGTTGCTGTCTCTTTACCAGTCCAGAGGCAGACAGGACGGTTGGCTTCACCGGCTCTCCAGAGACTCGTGTTCCTTCTACTTGTGCCTCTCCATCCCTAGGATCCTACCCTCCTCCACGTGGTACAAGCTGATGCCAATGTACTTGCATTCCTGACAGTGGAAAGAGGGAATGTGGAAGCATATCCCATCCCCTATATGAGCATGACCTAGAAGTTGCATACATCTCTTTTCCTCATGAATCATTGGCTGCCACCTATTTGGCCAAATTTAGCTGCATGGGAGGCTGGGCAAAATAATCTTCATTCTGTGTGGCCGTGTGTCCAATGAAAAATAGTTCTGTGCCTATAGAAGGATGGAAAAACATATTAATAGCTCCCCCAAAAGGTGGGAATCCAGCAATTGACAGGACGCTATCTTTCACCCCCCCCCCCCCCCCCCACACACACACACATACACCCCTGCCACTGCCAATGCCATCTAGGGAAAGTCAGACTGTGGAGAGTTCCTGGGTTCAGTCTTCCCTGAAGCCCAGCAGATGTGGCTCCCCTTGCTTTCATTCTGGAATCTGGGGGCTTTCTCATGGCTCTGAATTGGGCATCAGTTCAAAACAGAGACCTGCCTGTGAGACAGTGTTCATCTCAATCCACAGATAGAAGACTGGTTATTCTTCCCCATGGGAGTGTTTACCAAGAACCTCCTTTTCTTCCTTTAAAGAGGCACACTACCTCTTCTTCACTGCTTTGGGAGAAGAAAACGTGTGACTACCATTCCAGCTGCCAGTGGTGACGTGTGGCCCAGGCCTAGCATGAACTGGGCCCCAGGACTGGCGTCTGCTGTGCCACACAGGGGTCACCAATCAAACATTTGTTTGATTTTTTAAAAGTAACGAAGAGCATTCCTTTCCAAGTTAGTTTGGAGACTATGTTCATGTATAGCCTAATTATTTTTTCAAAAAATTGATTTAGTTTCTTATCAGGAAAGTTATTTTAAGCCTAGATACTAATTAACTAAAAATATTCAATGTTCACATCCTTTCCAATTACCATTTAGCAACCAAATGACCTTAAAATGGAAATAATGACTCTAGGAGGTGGGACTGAAAGGAAGTTCACAAGATTTGACTTTTTATTTATGTCAAATCAATATGATTCTGAACTGATTTAACTTATTTTTACTATGTGTATTATTTTTATGGTCTCTAAAGAAGACAGAGTCTCATTTGTGTCTTAAGGTGTAAGAATCCCTGATGACCGGGGAAATGATTCCTTCCCTGGAGCTCTGAAATCTCAAACAGAGCTTAGATTTCTTTGGTTTTATCCCATCTGTGGCTCATTCAGCTCCCTGAATGTGTAGGTTTATATCTCTCACCAAATGTGGGAAGTATTCGGCTGTCAATCACAAATCTCTTGAAACAAAGGAAAAAATAGAAAATCTCAATAATGAAATAGATGTTTTTTAAAAAGCCTTTGGTAGGAACTCATTTATCATAGATACAAATGGTTGCATATAGAAATATTAATGGATGTGTGTGTATATTTTGGCTTGGCATACAGGCATATATGAGTATTTCTTTGCTCTGTTAGCTAAGATGGCCCAAAAGAAAGATATCCAAAGAGCAACAAGCTTACCTAGCGGCCAGATCTTGGTTTTTCACACAATTCTCCAACGAAAGAAAACAGGGCTCCTTGGAAAAATGGCTGATTCTTAAACTGGGTAGGAAACATACAAAATGAGTCTGGAGCATCTTGTTGTGATAGAAAGTAATAAAGTGCTAAAAAAAACCCCACCCCCAAACAAACAAACAAACAAACAAACAAAAACAAACTAAGATCTGGCAAAGGAAGCTGGAAGAGGGCAGGTGAGAGGAACTGGAGTGTCCTGAGAGAAGATGGTGGAGACTGTGGAGGTGGTGGTGGTGGTGGACATGGAGACAGAGGTACTGGTCATTGTGGGGATGGTGGTAAAGACGATGGTGGTGGAGTGGATGCTAGGGGAGGATGTGGTGGAAGATGGCAGAGAAGGTGGAAGAGGGAGTGCGGATACTTACACATGTAATAAGGTGCATTTTACCTTGTGACCACTTGGGAATAAACACCTTATTATGGGATCCTCCGTCTCTGAGAAAGGGGCACATTTGAGGATTTGTAGTGAGTTTCCTTGTGAGTCATTCATTTCCTTGTGTCCACCCCCTTATACAGACAGGCCCCAGTGGCCCTTACTGAAATCACCAGGCAGAAGCTACTATAGCTTGTCCCTTGGCCTAACTCCTCCTACAGCCAAGGGCTCAGGCAGTTGGGGATTTAAATCTTGGCTCTGACTTTTACTTGGTGTGTAACTTCAGTTAAGTCCCTTCACCACACTAAGCCTCAGTGTCTTCCTCCATTAGATGAGCTAACCAGGGTACCTTCGGGTTGTTGCTGAACTACAGGTGGAAAGGCCTACCACCAAGTTGTGCTCAAATAATGGCTGCTGCTGTCGTTACTGATAGAATCAAAGACCTGGTCTTAGCATTGAGGGTCTCAGATTCTCAAGATGGCAGGTAATTGGCCTGAGTCCAGCCCTGGCAGGGTGAGGACAGTGCTGTAGCATCCCCGGCACACCTTGCTCTCCCATCCCACATACATATCTGCTCTTGGCTCCACCTGCTCTTAAAAACCTGGAAGTCTTGCTGGAAGCTCCAAGTGCTCTTTAGAAGCATGCATCCCTGGGGCTGGATGAGAAGAACCTGCTTTGGGAGGAAGGGAGTGAGTGTAATTACCTAAGCACTACTACACTGGGCACTTTAAGCATCATCCCCTTTATTCTTTTGATAGTCAGGTCTTATCTCCATTTCACAGGTTCATCCAAGAAGATCTACTACGTATTATAAGACACTGTGCCAGGTGTTCAGTGAGTGCAGAGTGAAGAATGCAAGACCCCCCACCTTCATGGAGGAACAAAGGAAACGAACACATAGGGCGTACATAATGCATCAGATGGAGTAAAGAGGAAAATAAAGCAGGGCGAATGGATAGTGTGAGTGATGGGCAGGGGCCAGGTCCTGTAGGGCTTTTCAGGGACTAACAAGGAGGTCACTGCAGTTGTCAGTATGAGACATGATGGAGGTGGACCTGGGAGATTGCAGGGGAGGGATGATGAGTGGCTGGATTTGGGATGCTTTTGCAGGACCTTGAGGTCTTGCTGAAGGACTGGACGTGTGGTGGAGATGCAGTCGCACAGCTCATCCTGGACCAGACTGGACACTAGAAGTCAACAATGTGTTTTCTGCTCTGCTTCTGTGTCCTGGCCTGAGAAAACAGTGGACCTGGAAGGAAGTGTGTGTGTGGGCAGGGAATGGGAGGCCACAGCTATAGACCATGACGCAGGAACAAACCTATTTTAAGTCCTTTTATTTGGCCCTGGAAGGTGGAAGTCCTGACAGGCAGTTCCTCTGAAATCCTAGCGGTTGGGCCAGACGGCAGCAGGGGACCCGCCCTTCTGCACCAGTTGCTTTCCTGGAATTAGCTCGGTCAGCTTTCAAGACTTCCTGGTGGGGACCTGTACGCTTTGTTCTGCTGGTGGGCACACTGAAGGGCACTGCCGCTTTGGAGGACGCTTTGGCAGTGCCGCCCGAAGCCATAAAACTATGCTCAGCTTCTGCTGCACACATCTGCTTCCTCCGGTGGCCATCTTCTGAAGAAGCAACCAGATGTACCCCCAACTGTACCTACCAGGTTGTTTGGCATGGTGTGGTCTACAAGACCAAGCAGACACTACGTCCCATAACGGAAACTAGTTTAGACAGAACTTATCAGAAAAAGGGCATCATCACAACTAATGTACCTTTTTCATTGTAAACTTTGGCTCTTCCCATTAGGACATGTCCTGGTTGTTGCACTGTGCTCTTGGCCTGGTCTTTTAACTCCAGGAGGTTCCCTTACTTGCCAGCTAATTTTTGGGATAATCCAAAATGCCTCCACCAATTAAAATGCCTCAGTTGAGAACGAATGCTCTGAAGTCCCAGAACCAGTGGCTGCTGAGTACCCTTTCTAAAACAAAGAAAAATCTGTGAAAGCCTATCTGGGTGGACAAATCCTCTCTCTGGACTACCCAGAGAACCAGGGCTGAACACATCCTTAGCCAGACTGGACGCAGTGCCAGCGTGATGCCTGACGCCACGGCAGACAAGTCCTCTGACCTTGGGCCAACACCTAGCTGGTCTGAACTGTGGGTGGTGGGATTCCCACAGGCCTTTGTGATTTTCTACATTTGCAGATTTAAGTGGTGTTTTTGTGATCTCTTCTGGTGTGTCCTAATAACTCCAGGAGCCACCCTGAAGCGGGGTGGAGGGGCTGAGTGCATACGGGCTAGGTGGGGCTGGGGCCGAAGCGCACGTACACGGGGCACAGCAGTTAAGAGCGTGAGCTTTGGAAGCAGGCACACCTTACCACTGTGCGAGCTGGGTTTTAGGGTTTGCACTGGGAAATGACCATTGTGAGGCACTTAAGTACTTACAATGGCTGCTATTACACAACTTCTTCAAAGCCAATCCATTAGAAAGTATCAAACTCCATTGTCCTTATTCTGGTTTTTAATGGTCAAGGTGACAATAATGTACAGCTTTTCCAGACCTGCACTGTTTTCCACAGTTGCTGCCACCTGCTGGAGGACACGCTTGTGGCAGATGCTGCAGCCCTGGCAGGCCCCTGCCAGTTTGGGATCAGAAGCACCAAGCTGGGTCCCTTTCTCAGGATGGGTCTCGGTTGAAATCCAAGGAGTTCCCCAACTCTGGGTATAAGCAGTGGTGGTTCTTGGCTTGTTGCAGGATGTGGAGTGATTGGCGGACTGCTTGGAAAGAGGACTGAGGCACATTATGATTTAAAACCAGGAGATTGAGTCAGTGTTGATTCTAAGTCTGTGGTTCACTTAACAGGGAGGTGGAAAGGCTTCCAAGCCCCCCGTGATCCTCCTCTCCCAAACTTGCACAGAAGAAAAGCACACTTATTTATTGGGGGGGGGGGGGGGGGAGTGTCTATACAAGACTGCCCAAACTGCTGCAAGTGTGAACTTCGCAGGGCAGAGAACAACTGTGAGGCAGAGCCCGCACACCAAAGCCAGGCACAGACCTTACTCTTACTGTCAAAATTCACTCCGTCCAGGCCTCCTGCAAACACTAACACAGTAAAAAGTGCAGATAGCAAAGGAACCAGCCCCTCTCAGCATTTGTCCTGCACAATAACAAATAGCTCAGTGGTATCTTGATTGTTCCTCACCAAGATACCATAACTGAACTCATTCGGGTTGGCACGAGCTGTTAATAACCAATGAAAGTACCCCACCTACTCCCTAGGTCCACATTTCTGCACGTGAGCAGCTGGAATCACCAGGTGATGAGGGAGGAAAGGGCTGTGGCTGGCAGGTATCAAGAGTCTCAGAAAATCGAATTTCCCAGGTTTGAGTGACAGGAGCCCCAAGAAGTATTTATTTTCGTCTGAAGGGGTTGTGCGCATCTAGCTCTGACTGCACACTTCATGGGACTCTTACTGCTGCCTGGTCTCACCTGGGTAGAGTCTGTTCCTATGGGAGTAAGTGGCTGCAAAGCCTCTTTCCATGGGTCCCCCACTTCCTTCCTTATAAGGGGGAAATCCTCCACTAGTTATCATGGGGGGGGCAGGTGCACACACAGAGTGGACAGGTACTGTGTGCCACAGCAATTTTTATGCACACCCTGGAGGTAAACGATTTTAAAACAATCAAAGCCTACTTCAGTGGGAGAGGAGAGGTTCCGTATAACATGCTGGTGATATTCCTTCCATTTTTTTTGGTTGTTTTTATTTTTTTCTTTAAAGTCCATTGATCGTCACAAAAACCCAGGAAATGCAACTAAGGAGAAAACAAATGTCCAACTGAGATCTAAGAACCCAGAGCTACGGAGGAGACGTGGCACTGGACTGCTGGGTGTTCAAGAACGGGTTGGAGGGGTGGTCCCCACAGGGCAGCTGGCTGTGGGAAACACGGGAGGAAGGCGAGGCCGCCCGGCAGGGCTGGGTGGCTATGTTAACCGCTGCACGATGACGGCGTTGAGCAGGTTGGCTTCCTTAAGGGTCTGGTTCTCATCAGCCAGCTCTTTGTTCGGGAAGGTAGTCATGAGGACAAAGCTGGTGGCAGCCATGGCTGGCCGGGCATCCACGATGAAGAGTCGGATGTCGCTGATCCTGGTGGAGCAGGGGGCAGGGGGGAGGTGGGTGAGCAGTGCTCTTCTCTGCAGCCCACCAACCCCACCCTGTGGAAGGCTGCAACCCAACCCCCGTGTCCCCTCCCGTGATCCTGACCTCCAGAGTTGCTCCTGTTTTCTTTAGGGTAAACACCAATCTCCTCACCATGGTCCTAAGGCCTCATTTTATACCATTATCCTTCCCCTGGTTCTCCATCACACCATGTTCCCTGCTACATCTGAGTCCCTCTCTCCAGAGGCTTCTGTCTGATCCTTTTCCTGTCATCCTTATCTAGCCTCAGGCCTCAGCTTCAATGCCGCATCCTCAGGGCAGCCTTCCCTGCAAGCTCCTGTCTCCATCCCCTGACCCTGCTCTTCCATGGTACTGATAAAGTCTGTAATCAAACAATTCTGGGACATGATTAATATCTGTCTCTTCCTGTAAACCATGAATTCCACAAGGGTAGCAAATATGTCTCTTTTGTAAATCACTAAAACTATTAGTGAGAAGAATTACTGAAGGTCAGCAACCCCTAGGTGCCAGGAATCCCTACTCTAGACACTGCTTGCGTCCTGAACCTGGTGCTCATGAGAATGCAGTCATCTGAAACAGAGCCTTTTCCCCTAGAGTGCTTAAATGGGCGTTTCTTTTTACCCCCAACCCTTAAAATTTATGCAATCCACAATTGCCACACTCAAGGGCCCAGACATCCATGATAAGAGTCTGAGACTGTCAGCAGTTTTCTCACCCACCAGCTGGTAAGCATTTGGGATGGGCTGTCCACCCTGGGGAGTGAGCAGCACTTATGCTGAAAGGCTGGAGTTAATGAATGAAGTGAAACCGAGCCAAAGAACTCAGAGCAGTGAGATGGATTAATTCCTTTAACTGCAAGCACTGAAATGCAGTAAATGGTTCCTATTAAACAAGAAATGTCTGAACAAAGCCCCATGTGTTCCCGGGGCTTGTTTCACAACTTATCTGACATGTGAACCTCGCCAGCGCTCAAGGATAGTCAGTCAAGCCATTCACCGAGCTCCACATGTGGGTTCTGGTTTACCTGGCCCGTTAAGTGATGAAATCCAGACACTGCTGTTCTAGAAAAAGGAACTGCCAAATCTCTTTACTGGTAACAACGCTCCCCTGCTAATTAATCACTTCATCACTCCGAGACTCAGTTTCTCCATCTTTAAAATGGAGGAGGCACACTTTGCTTTGATCCAGGCCACCTGATTTCACTTAGTAGAGCAGATATTCTAGAATTCTCTAACACGAGATCTAGAAAAGACCTGAATAGCCTGGTGAGTTTTGGAGGCCCCTTGCAGGAAGGGGGTGGAGAAAACTGTGAATGGGATGCTGGTGCTATGTCTCCTCTTCCCTCTATCAACCACAGCTGTTCAAATTTTATCTGTTCTACACTTGGACTTTAGCATGAGATTTCCTTTGAAGAAAGAGTTTGGTGGATGAAAAATCCCTAAGGAATCCAATCCTCTAATTTTACAGATGAGGAATGAGACCCACAGGAAGGAAGTGAGCAGTCACTAGCAACATTTAATGGAAGTAGGGATCAAAGGCTTCAGACTTGCATACATTCCTAGCCCATTGCCTCTTCTGTGAAAAACACAGAGTGCCTGCTGGTGTTGGAAGGAAGAACGGCACTCCCCGCCCTCATTTGTGGGAGCCTCTGGGACCCTCCTAGCATTAGCTGGGCCAGACAATATAAGGTACCTGTGGCTGTGATTAAATTTCTGCACCAGCCTCCCACCGTCAGCAAGCCGTATTTGGATGTTTGTGGTAGGCTGTGACTCGTCGATGGAGATGGAAGAGCTGGCTTTGGCTTCATTTTCTGCTTGTTGGGCTGGAGAGCTGGTATGTAACACCTGGGGTGCCGTGCTGAGGAGAGAGGATCATGTCAGGACCAGAAGAGAAACAGAGCCCCTAGCAGGAGGGAGGTCCTGTCTCAGAATTTTGCTAAGCATTTGCTACACCTGGCACTGGATCTGGTGTTGCTGAACGAGTGACAAGACAATGCCTGCCTGCCCTCATGAAACTCACAGGCTCAGCAGAATTCACCCCAAACTCTGGGTTACTGCTAGCTCCCCCTCACTTCTAGTGACCTTGGGCAAATTATTCAACCTCTTCCTTGGTATCCTCACCTGAACAAGGGCTTAAAGAAGGGAGGAAAGCAGTATCCATGACAGCTGAGGGTGGGAGATGGGGACCGAAGCTGGATGGTGCAACAGACCAGAAGTTTTAGCCTCAATAAGAGAGGCTGAGGGCAGAATGGGGAGAGAGGAGTTCTGAGTCTGCAGTGGAGGCGGGAATGACAAAGCCTGGGAACAGCCGATGGGATAGGTGTAAGAAATGAGTCCACTCTTTCCCTGTAATGGAATTTTCAGGCCTGTATTCCCTACTGCAACCTCATTCACATCGTGTATTTCACACTCATGTGTCAACTATGAGGAAGGGGGCAAGATTTCCCGAAGGCCAACTAGGTGCCTGGAACCACAGGAATTAATCATACAATATGGACAAGTCATGGTGTCAGCTGCAGTGTTTAGAGCTCAGATTTTCCAAGCAGATGGGGCCAGAACTCACCCAACAGCTTAGCTATGTGCTACTGAGCAAGTTACTTAAACTCCCTTAGTTTCAATGACAGTAGTAACAAGAATCTTCAATAAGGGTTGAGGCTACCTGCCTTGCTCAGTTTTTGAAGGGATTCAAGGGGAGAATCAAACAAAGCACTCAGGGTGGCTGACGAACACAAAATGTACCCAGAACTCCTGACTCTGCACAAGCACTCAGAGCCTTTGTCTCTCTCCTGTAAACCACCGTGTGTCTCATTCTCGGCCCTTCTCTTAGCGGATGTCCTGGCCCAGGCCTCTGGAGACGACAGGCCACGAGATGAGAGCCTCTAACTAGACTGGTTCCACATCTCTTCCTCCCTCTGATCCTTACACTTAAAAAGGGCACTCAGCAAATTCAACTGAAAGTGCTTTCCCAAGTGTGTTCCCTGGAGTCCCGATCACGTGAGATATTTCCAGGAAGGTTCTGGAAATGGCAGATATTACACCAACAGCATCACAGGCCACTAGCACATTAAAGGTCTCGAGAGATCGTGCAGTTAGGGTAAAGTTACTCTACCTCCACGTCCTTTCCTTATGTTATACTTGTGGACCTCTTGCAGAGAATTTCAGTCTACTCAATGGCAGCCATTGTTATTCAGAAGGGTCAGTGTGATGCTGGAGAAACAGCACAAAACCCTCCATCCAGTCCCAGCTCTATCACTAAACTAGACAAGAGGTATGGCCTCGAACCAGTCACTCAACAGGGCTTCATTTTCTCCACGTGTAGCACGAGGAACTGTTCTGCTGCTGTGAAGATTAGGTAAGATAATGTATGCCCAAGGCCCAACACAGGACACCTAGGAAGTCCTCCATGCAAGGAGGCAACTGATGTTTCTGGCTTTCAGTCCAGCACAGCCTCTTGCATAGAGTAGATGCTCATCATTTCAAAGTCAAGGAAGGCCTGACATATGAACTTGGCTGGCTGCTTCTATTTCTCATACTCTCTGAAAATAAGGTGGCCTAGGGAGGTTCAATGAACATAGCATACATTTATGAAACACCCATTACCAAGCTGGACCCTGTGCTGAGTACTTTACATGTATTAGTTCACTTAATCCTCACAATAGGGACCCATCTGGAAATGAGGAAACAGAGGCACAGTGGGATTAAGCAATTTGCCTAAAATCCCGGTGCTGGTCTGAGGTGAAGCCAGGATATAATCTGAGCTGTTTACCTCTAGGTCCTGTGCTCTTACCATCTGCCACACTCTCCTGCCAGGTCTGGGAGTCAGGCAGACCTAGACTTGATTTCAGGAACATTTCCCAAAGACGAAGTTTCCTCATCAATAAAATGGAGTTAAATAAAATCTCCTACAGTTAAGATAATAGCTAAAAACAACACATAATACCCAGAATATGGTAGAGCACAAATAGAAGTCTTTGTGGCTATGCAAGAGCACCCCAGGATAAAATGCAGAATGGAGGGTAAGGGCAGAGATGGGTGGGAACCCAGCTCTGCACTGACCAGCAGTGTGGCCTTGGTCATGACTTATGTCATGACTCACAGAGAGAGAGAGAGAGAGAGAGCAGGCAGACAGCTGTGGGGGTTGCAGGGTGTGGGGGGAAGAGCAAAAAATAAAAGAGAAAAACTCATGGACATAGACATCAGTGTGGTGACTGCCAAGGGGAGTGGGGTTAGGGGAGCTGGAGAAGTATATGGGGGGATAAACGGTGATGGATGGAGACTTGACTTGGGGCGATAAACACAAAATATAGTGTATAGATGATGGGCTGTAGAATTGTGCACCTGAAACCTGTATAATTTTGCTAACTAGTGTAACCCCAATAAATTCAATAGAAAGGAATAAAATAAGCCTTAGCATCCTTATTTATAGAAAGAAGGGGGATCAAAATGGGATTAAAGGGTATAACACATGTGAAATGCTTAGTATAGTGCTTAGCTAATTGTAGTAAAACACTCATATAGCTGATTACTATCTTCAAGGTCCTGTTCCACATATACTGGCCTAAACTCTGGACCCAAATCACTCAGAGATGATACTGTCTATTCTCGGGCTGTAAATGGAAGGTCATCTGAGAGGCGCTCCCAGCCTATGCTGCCGTAAAGGAGGGTAGGGAATGGAGAAATGTCAATACCAGACCTTGTGATTCTTATTTGGAGCAAGACACTCAAAGAGCATTCGTTCCAGATTCCTCTCATCACTGTATAGGACAGCCACGTGCATATGCTCAAGGGAACCCAGTCTGTTTGGTGCCTGACAACTGCTACCTCCCGAACCGTTACTCTCCAGCAGTGGCTGGGCCATCTGCATCGGTGAGGGCACTTCACTCGGGCAGGAATGGCCAGGTCAGACCAGAAATCTATAAGAAGAGTTTCTTTACTGTCTCCCTGAAATATCACATAACGAGTCACAGGGTAATCAGGGGTCATTCAGACCAAGAGCCTGAACCACCTGACTGCTCACTTCCTTTATAGTGGGAATAAAGTGGACACCAAGGTGCTGTGCTTCCACTACTTTAAGTCCTGAGGCTCCGTCACCCCGTTTAAAAAAATGACCACCTCAGAAAGCACGATGAGCAGGAAAAGCTCATCCCACACAGTAATGCCTGCCTCCCAACCAAGTGCCCTCCTTGTGTTTGCTACTCAGGTACATGCACTCTTTTCCTAACCTTCAAATTAGTTCCCATGCAAATTACTGCAACAGCTACACCAACAACAAAATGTAATGGAACGGAAAGAATTTTTTCAACTGAGAACAATTTATTCATTCACTTCAAAGTATTTTTTCAGATAACCGGAGGAAAAAAACCCAGGACTGACTACTTTTTGAGGCAAACCTAAGAAATCTTTCTGCAGCTGTTGGCTCCTGATCATTTTAGTTGACAAGACGACAATGGAAGATGTAGTAAGGCCCTGGCTAGTGTGGCTCAGGAACTGAGTGCCGGCCTGCGAACTGAAAGTTTGCTGCTTTGATTTCCTATTAAGACACATGCCTGGGTTATGCACCAAGTTCCCAGCTGGGGTGTGTGAGAGGCAACCAATGGATGTTTCTCTCCCTCTTTCTCCTTTCCTTTTCTGCTCTCTAAAACTAAATAAAACCTAAACTCTCTACAAAAAAAAAAAAAAAAGGATAGTAAAATTTATGAGAAAAACTAAAACAACAACAAAAGAAAACTGTCCATCTGGTTTAGATAAAAAAGTTAAAATAATATCTTGCTTGGCTGTATAAAACTTTTAAAAAAAGCCAAAACTGAAATAAAATGCAGTTGGAACTGGCTATGAACATTTATTTACCTGATGAACATCACCCCTGATTATCGAGCTGTCTCAACTTGTGGGTTCACCCTCAACACTAATAAAGTATGTATTCCCATCTGGCTAAAATAGACTCCCTTAAAAATATTTTCACTTTTTGAGATGTGGAGTCTTGCACACATAATATAGTTGGACCTTCCCACAGTAAAAGGATTTCCTTTAAGTACTATAAAACCAAACAAATGCAAACTGCAAAATGTTCTCAGTTCTGAGCCTTTCCTTATAATTGCTGGTGGGTAAAAAACTGATACAACCTTTTTGGAGGTCAATTTGACATCTTCAAAATGTGAAGACCTTTGGCCAGCAATTTCACTTCTAGCCCAAGATTAAGGGGCATGTAAAAATTTCATTAAAGATATTCATTGCAGTGTTGCTCATACTAGTGGGAGCTGCCTAAACATTAAACACTTTGACTATAACACATGCACAGATAGAAACATATCAGCATTAGAAAAAGTATTAGAGAAATACACCTACTGACATGGAGTGAGAGCCAGACTTTATGGATTAGGCAAAATAGCAGTTGATAAACAACATGTTTGCACATACACCATATGTATGAAACTAGAAGGATACTTCCCAGACACTAACTGGATATAACTGGGAGTTAGATTTAGGAACAGTTTTTACTCTTTACCTGAATTTTCTATTTTTCTAAAGATAAACACATTTCATTTTAATAATACAAGAAAAAAATTATCTGGTGCTCCCCAAAGCTTACTATAACCGACAGGGAAGGTACGGGTGGATCACCCTGAGAATGGCCGTCCTGGACTAACCCAGGGATCCCAATGTGGTAAGTGAAATGATGAGAACAGGATGGACTTAACTATGTTGGCTCTGGTAAATTACCATCCAATGGTCTCTAATATCCTGAGATGTGTGTGACCCTTGCTCCTGCTGAGGGATGAATGGCCAACAGGAAGGTAGGGGATTCTAGGAGAGGGGCAGCCAGCAGCTCAAAGAGCACAGCTACTGAGAGACCACACCCTGACCCCTGCAGATGAGGGTGAGATGAGCAAGGACAGAGGCTGGTTCGAGAGCTGCCAGATCTAGGTCAGAGAGGGTATCTCGTTATGCAGGAGTACAGGAAGGAATGCCAATCAGAAGGCCTGGGTTCCAGTCCTGGCTCCACCACCTACCACACACATACCCAAGGGTAAACCTTGAAGTCTAAGAGTCTCAGCTTTCCCTTTGTAAAATAGGGACTATACTGTGCTCCAAGTGTCTCTCATGTACATTCAGTCCCTCTGAACAGTACTGGTCAAGAGACCCCATGACCATGTCCCAAAAGTGAGGGGGCCCCTGAGAGAAGGCAGCCTGCCTATGGGTAGGTCAAGGGTCTTGACAGAATTCTATCAGAGGTAACAGTGACTATTAATTAATCAGATACTATCAGGGGTTTGAATGCAAGATGGAGGTCATGGCAGAGGAAAAAAAGCAGAAAAAGTCACAGGAAATGACACAGTGAATGTCAGGAAGAGCCACAGAAGTAAGAGCTACCATAATGGTAGACCAGCAGCCTGCACTAGCAACGTCCTCGAGCTTCTTTGGATCCTGACCAAGGCTGCTGCAGAGCTTTCTGGTAGGGAGAGTCTGGGTGACCTGAACATGGGTGTCTGTCTCAGCCTTAAGCCATCGAGGTTACCCACGCCGTGAACACCCTAAATTACTGAGTCAAAGCAGCAATGTGTTAGCCTTGCTGCTTACACCGACTCCTCACTGTGGGGCAGTGCTGTATGTTCTTGCAACAATAACCAAAGAGGGTAAGGACTCTCATTAGTCCCATTTTATAGCTGAGCAAACTGAGACTACACAGTCCAAGGCCATGTAGCTAGAAAGCAAAGACTGTCAAAGCCCACGTTCTCCATAATCTCCCTCCCATAAAAATAGAATGTGAAATACTTTGTAAAGACTTAAACAAAGTGAGCAATACACAGGGTGTGCTGAGCCTCACAGGCAGTTACACTCTCACCTGTGCTGCTCCTTACCTGCCCAGCTTCTGACCCTCGCCAGTGAAGGCTTTGAAGACTCCTTTGGGCTTCACGAAGTCCTCATCTCGGTGGTCCTCCATGTCCAAATTCACCTGCCCACCGTGAGCTAACCTCCGCAGCTCTGCTGGCACCTCCCTGCGGGAGAAAAGGCGATGCTGGGACCCACACAGCACAGGACGGGAATGAACTTTTTGGTTCCAACTGTGAAAACCGTTGGGCCTCCTCAGAAAGCTGGCTGCTCCAGTGATTACCTGTCCGCCTCCCCATCTCTCCCATCTGCTCAAAGGCCCAGCAGAGACCTGCATTTATCTGGTCACTTGGCTCTGCTTGAGGCCCAAAGGGGAAAAATGGACACAAAGTTTTTGGTACAGATCTGTGAATCTGTACCTCAGCTGTGCTAAATCTGCTTACAAATGCTTACTTCTTAAAGAGCAAACATTTGGATCAGCCTCTTCTTTCCCACTCGCTGACATGGAACCCAGGGGAGAGTTTTTCTGCTCACCCTCTGCGGATGGACTCCAGAAACTGGGCATTAGACGGGTCTTGGTAGCTTCTGAGTTCACCATTGTCCAGGCTGAATCCACTCTTCCAGAGTTTCAACACCACATGAACCTGTGACAACAGGAGGTAAGCAGTCCACACACTGTCTGGAACCTGGCAAGCACACCCCTGTGAACCTGCAAGTCAGCATGTTTTTACTATTTTTCTGTGTCATTATTGAAGAGATGAATAAAAATGCATGTGCGAGGAAATCAACCAACCAACCAACCAACCAACCAACCAAGTAAGCATCAATCTAAAATAAGAAGGTAATGTGGCGCAGGCTGAGAACGGGCTTTGATGAGAGCAGACCTGGGTCTGTCCCTTCACTTTGCACCTGCTGGCTCAGTGTCTCTGAGCAGGCGACTCAGTGAAAGCTGTGGCTTCCTCACCCGTAGGGTCTCCAGTGTGCGTGGCACGTAGCTAAGCTAAACCACTCAGATTATTTTGCAGTCATTTAAAGTATCTGCCATATTCACAGAAAAGCATCTAGAAAGCTAAAAACGAACATATTAGCAGCTGCTCCCTCAGATGGATAGATTTTCTATTTTTTTCTTCCTTGACTTTATTTTAGAATAAAACCCAAAATGATTAAAAACAAATACATGATGGAAGCTACTGGTCACAAGGCTACATGAAAAAGCTTATGGCATTAATACGACATTAAAACAACCTTGAAATTGTTTATAGAGCATGATTACTCTTATTAGAGGGGAGACCCTTATGCACAGGGACAGGAGAACCAGATAATAAGAAACATTTTAAGTTGCGTTTCAGGCCTCAGGTGGTCTGAAGACCGAATTCTTTAGCTGTGCTGATCCCACCAGAGAACCCTGGACACACTGTCCAGTGCTAGTAAACTTTATTTGCCCATCTCCTCTGCCCAACCAGATGAGAGCTACCTTTGATTCTCAGGTAAGCCCCTCTGTGTTCATGCACCACAGCAAGGGCACTATCTCTTCCCTTTCAGAGGCTGCCAGTTCATGCATAAATATGACCGATCCCTTCTGAAAATGACAGAACTGTTCACAAGCTTCCCCCACGAAGGCAGGTAGATGTATACTCACATCTTGACCAGAATGCCGCCTTCTTTCTCCTGCCACGTAGGCAGACTCTTCCTCTGGTGCTGCCCCAAGGCGGTAGCCACCCCCTGCAAATGGCTACAAAAGACAAATTCTTAAATACTCGAGGAATGGGTCAATGGTGGTGGGGTTACTCACATACAATGATACGCTGAAAACTTGTTAACCACTAGAGACACTTTTGGGGGTATCAAAGGCAGAGCTGCAGGACCAGCCACATGCCTGGCCATTAAGTGGTTATGGTCGGGGGAAAACTGGAAGAGGGGGATGCTGCTTAGCGAAAGGAAACAGCTGCTCCTAGCTCTAGTTCACCATGGCCATGCAGAAATCTGTGTGGAGGAGAACAATGAAGAATTTTTGATTTTCTTAAAGAAACAGAAATCCAGATTTTATGTAAAACAGGTGGCTATTAATTCAATTAAAACAAAATAAAGCAAAACACCAAGTCAAGTTGGACAAGCCACATAAAACATGTGCAGAACCCAATCCAGACCAAAGGTTTGAAAACACTGCCCCAAACCTTGATTTCATGTAAAGGGTGAGAGATACTGTGCTGCTTTTCTGTGTATAAGAGGAAGTGAGCAAAGGAAAACTAAAACAAAAATTCAGTCACCACTGGGGTGAGGAGGGCCCCCTTCCCCTGCTCTGGAACCTGAGTCCTGTGGCCAGAGACAATGACCCTCTATGCTCACTCTCGGTTTACTGGTCTCTCCGGGGCTCCTGGTCATTCGCTCCACAGCTACAGCTCCATGTTCCTTGGCACCTTTAAACAGATCATCCACCAGCTCGTTGGGACTTTTCTTCCTGGGAGGGCCAACGATCTGTTGTCCACTTCTCTCAGAGCCTCCGGCATAAAACCTGTACAGAAAATACACACATAACACCAAACACACTTGGAAAACACAAACGTGCCAGGCTTTGGGCTAGGTGCTGGGCACACTGAGGTGGAGGGTACTGTGCCCATCTTTAAGGAACTTCTGTCTAGCTGGGGATGTGCAAGGAGGCAGGCAGGCACAAGGCAGTGTGAGCAGCAACAGAGGTCAGTTTAAGGGGTACTCTGGGAACACTGAGCTGGGGAGGACGGTCAAGGCTTCCTAAAAAGGGTGTCTTCTGAGCTAAGTCTTGAGGATGAGTTTATCAGGTGAAGAACTCAGGGATGGGCATTCCAGGCATGCATGACAGCACATCAGCTCCAGAGAGTCCCAGCTGGCAATTCTCCATCTGGGGGCCAGCACCTCTCTAGGACATAGCAACTATGGTCACAGTCAGAAGCAGCTATCACTAGCAGCTCTGGGTTAATGGTTAACAGTGGCATGGTTAGTACAGGCAGCAAGACTCCAGTGCTGGCTCTGCTGCTGAGTGACCCTGGGCAAGCCAGTGCATTGCCCTGAATCTTAGTTTCTTCGTCTCTGAAATGGGAGGCAAGAACCACATGCCCTACCTACCTGTTCCTTAAGTCAGGGCCGTGAGGTTCAAATCAGCAGATGTATGCAAAAGAACAAGCACAGAGTAATGCGCACATGTAAGGTGGTATGATACAGCACCAGGAGCTCACCCAAGCCTTACCTCACCTTGCTATGCTTGGTGACATACACTGGGGCACTGAGAGGGCACTGGAAAATGTTGGGGATGCTCAGAAACAAGCCTTGACACACCTACACTGGGCTTTGCAGTGGGCCAAGCATGACTTGAGATTTACCTGCATCTGAAAACTGTGAGTCACTCAGCCTGACTAGCTGCGTCCTTATTACTTGTATTCACAGCTAAGTCAGCAGCACGTCTCTGGGTGGGGAATTAAGAATCTATAAAAATCAATCTCAGCCTTTTCTTTCCTGACAGTCCCTAGAGAATGCAAGACAAGACCACCACCACCAGTGTCAGTTAGGTCTGAAATGCTGAGGGGCCAAGGTTGATGCCTGGAAGAGGTAACAGGATGAGAGGAGGAAGAGGAGGTCATTTAGGAGCTGGGTCCTCGCATACTTGATGACACTGCCTGTCACCAAGTGACATTTACACTCCTTAAGGAGTGTAAAACAGCCAAATTAACATTTATTTCTGAACCCTGAGTGCATCTAAGCAGACTCGGAGGCAGTGTAAAGTGTATACAGATGAAACCAGAGTATAGAACACGTATAACTTCTCAGCCCACCTCCCAAAGAATGACCACGATGAGGTAACTGCATTCCCAGTATGGTTCCCACAATGGTCCTTAGGAATGTCTGGCAGACTGAGGCAGAGTCCACCGGAGAAAAAAACCCAGGAAATGAGGCTGCAGCCAGGTCATTCTTGCTCATTCCAGGGAGATGAAGTTCTGCTAAATGGACTATAAGGTCTTGATTATAGTTCCAAGGCTTGGGATCTCCAAACCCTGACGTACAAACTAAGAACTTGTGATCAAGTACCTTGAAAATATTCATGCCCTTGACCTGCTATTTTCATTTCTAGAAACTATTCCAAGAAAGTACTCTGAAATGTAGTCAAAGATGAACAGGCGGAGATGTTCACGTCACTGACATTTCCAGTGGAAAAAAATGAAACATTTTTAAACACTGGACATCCCATATGATGGATTATTATTATAGTCATTGGAAACACTTATAAAAAATTTCAGTGGCATGAAGAAGTGTATAAGATGTAGCAGTAAATGAACAAAAGCAAAAAAACAAAATGATCTGACCATCATATGTAAAATATAATATAAAACAAATTAGGGGGAGGGAAAAAATTGTATTTTACAGAAAACCAACACTGAGTGGAAATATGCCAAAATATTAATGCAGTTACCAAATGGTAGATGAATGTTACATTTTTTCATTATACTATTCTGTATTTTCTACAATGAACACTAATTTCATTATAACATTCCTAAAAGTTAAAAGCAAACTATGTGTGTGTATATAGTAAGGCAATGTATACTTATAAGCCTTCTATTCTGTTTATTATGTGATACATTGCTTCTCTAATTAAAAATAATGCTAGAAAGATATATCAAAAATAGTGATACTTGCCCTGGCTGGTGTAGCTCAGTGGATTGAGCGCGGGCCTGCGAACCACATGATCGCGGTTCGATTCCCAGTCAGGGCACATGCCTGGGTTGCAGGCCGGTTCCCTGCAGGCCAGTTCCCAGCAGGGGACGCACAAAAGGCAACCATACATTGATGTTTCTCTCCCTCTCTCCTTCCCCCCCTTCCCCTCTAAAGATAAATAGATAATAAAAAAAATAAATAAATAAAAATAATAGTGATACTTAGTTACTATGGTATTATGATTTTTCTTTCTTATTGATTTGTTTTCTCCCCATAATATTCTTCAATAAACATATATTCTTTATATATGTTTATAACTAAACATATAATTAAACATATAAACGTATGTGTTTGTAATTAAAAGCAAACCCAGACTACACCAACAACAGTGACGGGGGACAGGGCTCACTGCGAAGCTCTCTCTGAGAGGCGGGGAGGCTGCCCTGCCCCGCATGTGACCAGTCCGCAGCAGCAATGGTACTGATGACCGAACACAGCTGTCCTTTCCATGATTCACACAGACCACGATTTACACTGTCAAGGACCTCTATGTGGACTGCGCTCCCCCATAAAAGACTCACCTCTGGCCCTCTTCCTCGTCCTCATCCTCATCTTGGTCATGAATGAGGTCTTTGAAGGATGTTACCCTGTTATCGCTGGAGACACAGAAAAGAGCAAAATGATCTCAGGGGAGTCCAGAAAGGTAATCCCCACCACCAGCTGTCAGGGAGTCCAGGACACTGGGGCTACATTTTTTGGGTGGGGCAGAACGAGGATCTTCATGGAAAAAGTTCAACTCTTAAGTTATTATGTAAAAATACTGTGGCATATTTCTTCAGGGTCACACAGGACTGAGAATAAGTTAGAAAAGGGGGGAACGAGATGCAGGTCTATACTACTGCGTTGGCCAAAAAGTCTCTTTAGTTGTTTACACAAAATAAAAGACACATTTTTCATTTTCACCAATAACTTCATGGATCTGGATATTGTGAGTATGTTGGCTATCTCTTGGGCAGCATAATATTGATTGTTCTTAACTAATGTCTCGATGTGATCGCTATCACTTCAACTACCTGACTGTGGAGCCTCACCCAGGGAGGGTCTCTAGGATGATACCTCACAAACCACTTTTGCATTTTCTTCTACCTTCAGTATTAAAATGGCTGTACAAAAATTCACCAATTTTGCTAAGTTTTTTAAAAAATGCAGGCTGATGACAACTGTCACAATATAATCTAACAAAATTGTTTTGAATGAAGTTAAAGATAACTAAGGTGTGCTAGAACCATCTCGCAGAAAAAACCAAACAAACTTTTTGGCCAACCCAATATTTAAAAAACTAATGAATGAATAGGTATTGTCATCATTTAATTTGTAAATACCGAGGGAATGCCTGTGCTAGGGACTCACCTAGATGGCAGGTGGATAAAGATGAACACACACAGTTCTCACCACTAAGAGTTCTCACAGCACTTTGGCCAGGAAACCATCACCGAACACTATGCCACAGGGCTACGGCAGACGCAAGCACACGGGACGCGGGAGCAGAGAGCCACGCTCTGGGTGGGAAAAGGGGAGCACCAAGGAAGGTTCCCAGAAGAATGAAGATGTGGACTGAGGGCTGAAGAACCGGCAGACTGCCATTCAGTGTACAGGTGACTGGAAAAGGGGGGTGGGGCTGGTGGGAAAGGGCACCAACAGGGCACCACAGGAAAGTGACCCAGGCATGTACAGAGATCACCGAGAACAATACACTGGAGGAAGGACAGGTGGTCAAGACGTAGAAAGGAAACGAATAATGTGGGCAAGGAGGCCTCTGCCTGCTTCTACTGTAGTTTAGTCAAGAAGTATTCATCACTGTCTAGAAAACGGGAGAGTAGTCTGGCGTGTGGTAGAGAGGGCACGCTAATAATCAGTGTGAGAGGGGTTAACACCTGACACTGTCTCACACTGCCCCCCTTTCCAGTTTAGATTTGTCCTCAAGGAACAATCTTAGTTTTCAAGGATCACAAGACATATTTTAAAAAACATTTCCTGTATTTTCTTAGGAAAACAGTAGCTTTCCTATGATATGGAGACAGGAGGTAATACAGACTTTGTGAGGCCACACGGGGAAGGAAGAGCTGTCTACTAGGAAGAAAGCTCCAGTTCAATCTCAAAGATTAATTTCAAGGAGACAAGTAGAGGACAGGACAGGCTTTGAGGTTCCATCAACTTGACCTGGGAGGACAAAGACCAACCGATGAGGCAAACACATTCCCTGCTTGAGTTAGCTGACAGCAACCTCCTGGACGTTCCTCGATGCTCTGTATGACATGGTTCGAAAAAACAAAAATCCTCTCTATGGTTAAACACCTTCAAATACATGTGTGTACCCGTGAGCAAACCACGTGCCCTGGCTATGGGTTTGATTCTTTCCCCTAAAGTTCTTAAGGTTTGATTTTTTCCCCTAAAGTTCTTACACCTAGACTCTGCATACTACCTGACACGGACTCAGGTGTCTACATACCTGGGTCTGATTCCAACTTAGCCGCCCACCCTGGGATCTTGCACATGCTAATGAAGTTTCTAAGCCTTCACTTTCTCGTGTGAAAATGGAGACAATCCCAGCACCAACCTCTCAGACTGTCTGTGAACAGGTGGGGTGCTGATGCTGTAGCATGTTGCAAGTGCTACTCTCGAGCAGTGGTTCTCAAAGTGTTGGTCCTGGGACTGGCACGTCCATGTTACCTGTGAAACTGTGAGAAATGCAAATCCTCAGGCCCCGCCTCGGACTACCTTTCAACAGAGTCTGGGGGAATGTCCAGCAATCTGCTTTTAAGGTTCCCTCCAAGTAGTTCTGAGGCATGCTCAAGTTCGAGAACCAGTGCTCTGAGAGTAACCTTGGTGGTAAGGGTGTCTCAGGAACATTGTCGATTTCAGAATATTTTGTCTATGTACTCCACAAATTGGCCAAATGTCTGAGAAATCTTAATTTTTCAGCATGAAAACTCTATCTCTCAGGCTACCCTTGAGCCCTGAAGAGGCACAAAAGTTCTTTATCAGATCACATTTTCTGTGGTGTGAATTGCCAATATGGGAACCATTAGTTACATGGGGCCACCGAGCATCTGAAATGTGGTTAAGTGCAAATATTACATTTTAATTAATTTAAACAGACCCATGAAGTTAGTGCCTACCATATTGGACAGTAGAGTTTTACAGAATCAGACAATTGAAAAAGTATGGTTTTGTTGGCTGAAAGGAAAAACAGGAACTGCCTGCAAGCCTTTGGTTGACCCCAGTAGGTACAGGAGTGGGAGGTGCTGAATAGGAAGGCAGTAGCTGTGGATTCAGACAGACTTGGGTTTGAACCTGGCATAACAGCAACTGTGAGTTACTCGACCTCTCTAAGACTCAGCATCCTGACCTGTGAAGGGTGAGCACCCACTTTCACCGCAACTGACCTAAGCAGAGAGCGCAGGTGAGCGTATCTGGCAGAGCTACAGGTGTGAGTGTTCCTCCAATACTGGCTTCCTGCTTCCAGGAACTTATGATTTACTGAGGGAGGAAAAATTAGGTTAAACAGCAGAAGAGTTCAGGACAACACAGTAGAGATGTCCCCGAGCAATTCAAGGAGGACATGAACTGAAGGAGGTGACTGAAGTATAGTTGTGACTAGAGTGCGGAGACACAAGGTCACGGCGTGCTGCCTGTGGGTGGGGTAACATGCTCAACGAGGCAGGTGGACATGAAGGTGGACAGAAAGAAGCACTGCGGTCTGAACAGGCTGAGTCAGGTGAGAGGCCCAAAAATAGGCAGAACCAAAAATAAGGCACAAATGAGACACCAAACTGATCAGTCTGGTTAAAATAAAGATTTAAGAAATGAGAAAAAGTGGTTAATATCAGGATGACAGGTTCATGGCAAACTCTGGAGGACTCTGAATACCCACAAGAAGAGGTGGTACTGGCTGAATACTGGAAGCAGAAACAGATCTGCATTTAAATCCTGGTTTTATTGGCTGTGAGATCTTGGGGAGATGTCCAGCCTCAGTGTCTTCATCTGTGAAACGGGAATGACAAGAGTACTCACCTTGTTGGGTTATAGTGAGGACTAAAGAAATACACACGTAAGGACTTAACCCGGTACCTGGCACTTGGGAAGTGCTCACTAAATGACAGCAGTTACTACTGACTTCAGGGCAATACCTAACCTTATGTCCTGCAGACCTTTGAGAATCTTACATGCTAAGGATTTCCTTTGCAGAAAAGATACAGCAAATTTTTTGCCCAAACATCCAGGTAACTCATGAACCATCTCACACTCATTCCACAGATTTCTCCAAAGGGACCAAGGCCTCTACACCAAGTACCTTTGTTCCAGAGGCAAAGGAGCAGTTTACTAATTGATGTCCATGGCAGCAGTGATGACAAGAAAGATGCCTGAGAAGATGACAGTACAGTGGGGCAGGGGGAGGAGCAGAGGCAGCCTAAGGGTCCTGCAACAGTCAGGTCGCACACGGGTCAGGGTGAGGAAGAAGCAGGCCCTGTACAGAATTCCTGAGGCGCTGGTACCAGCTTGGCCTCTGGGGATTAGTCTGCGTTTTCCTTCTGGATGAGGAAGACAACGCAACACACTGCGCCCTTCCTCTCCCCCAGTGCCAAGTCTGAGGCTTTCCCAAAATTATAAAGCAAGGCCCTTAGGTCTGCACGTGTTCAGTCTTTTATTCCCCTTGGTCTTAGCATTAAACTCTCCCATTTCCTTGATTCTTTTATTTTTATGTCTATTTTTAAATATGTGTACTTGTGAAGTGAGACAGGGAACACAAAGAATGGGGAAGGTGAGAAGGGATGCTAATGCTAATAAAATGACAACAGTAGCAGCTAATATTTACTGTGTTCAAAACGCTTTGTAAGTATTAGCTCACTTAACCTATTTGGTAGATGCTACTAACATTTGACAAGTGAGAAAAACCAAGAGACTGAGATGTTAAGTCACCTGTCCAGGGTCACAAATCTCCAGTGACAGAACTGGGATTCGAACCTAGGCAGTCAGACTCCTAGGCCCATAGTCTTGATATGACTCCCTTGATACGACTTTGGGACTATTAGAGAATTATGAATACGTGAGTGACATCATAGGCTAAGTTTTGACTTCGCCCGCTCTGTATTTCTGACATGCGAACATTCTAACAGTAACCTGGGGTGGCTGTGAAAGACACCCCCCAGAAACCAGCAGCTGCAAGAGCCCTTATCCAATAACCATATCATAGGAAATAACATCCTGATGTGCCATTAACCTTGTGGATGTTTGAGCAAAAAAAATTACAGTGTACGTGTATATCTGAGAGATATATTCATTACTAGTATGTGCTGAAATACGAAAAAAATTTAAGAACACTGCAAGTTTGCATTTATTATACATATATAATACATGATTTTTAAAAATTTACTTTCATTACAATCTGGAAATTATTAAACAGAAAAATATAAAAACATAAAGATTAAAAAGCTTTCTTTTCAAATAATGGAAACATGGGTATTGCTAGAAAACACAACCAAAAATTGTCTTTAAGGTGAATTAATCAGACTCTTCAGTAGTTGGCTTTGCAAACGTTTGTAACAGTCACTGCAAACGATATCGCTGTGCTCAAGGCATATTTTGCACAGCACTTGCAACACTATTGTGATAAGGGGCTCATTCTGGATTTACAGCACCTAATACATTTTTTTCCTTTTTCTGCTTGTCAAGGGAGCTGTGTCTGTCTTTGTTAGAATTTCCTTCAATTTGTATTTGAAATTGATGACGTTTCAGGTATAAAGGCTTACGCACACCTATAGAGAGTTCTGAATACCTTTTTATTTGTTCTGACACTAATAGCATTACAAAATTTCTAATAAATATTCTGCTCCTTATTTTCATATTGCTGTTCAGCATATGACCAGTCGGAGGATTTATTGCTGCAATATTCAAAATTGTATAGAATATAACCATACGCCACCTCTTGGTGTTCCTGGCCACAGTACATGTACCTATCCTTTGGTCCACAGTGTCAACTCCTGACTTTGGTTGTAACATTCCATGACATCAAGCTTTTGCGAATCTAAATTATGGCATCATAGAAATGCATATTTGAAACTAAAATTGCATTTTTTCCTTTTAGGTATATGAGATACAAGTGTGCAATCTGCACCAAAACAAGTAAGTTGAATTTCTAAGACTTGTTTTTCAGAAGACACAAATTCAGGGGATAGTTGGGGTTTATTCTTACAAATAGTACCTACATATGAAAGTTGCTTTCTTTTCAAGATGAAATTTATATCAGTGAACCAGTCTTCTGCTATATTACATCCTGATATGTAAATGGGTTCTACAAGTCTCTTGATTATGCCTGCTGGTTTATTACTAGTCAAGTAAGGACCTTCTAGTTGCTTACTGGCATATATTTCAGGATTTCCTGTGTCAAATACTTTTTAATTGACCATAGCAAAAATTTTTATACTGTGTTTACTGGGCTTGGATGGAATCTAATGTCTAAACCCGCACCTGCCTCTAATCCAGGTAACATTTTGTCTATTGTTATGTTCTGTCCCACTGAATGACATACTTTATAATTTTCTACAAATGCTGAGAAAATGTCCGACAGCTGCTAATCTGTCCACTTTCAGGCCTTCTAAGCATGTAAGTTTCTCATTAAACCTGATACTATTATGAATAAACCTAAATCTCTATAAGAGACTCTGTAAATCTATAAAGTTCAACCCCACTACCATCTGTGGTCTGTAAATCCTGCTGATTTACCTGATCACTGCAACGTAAACCAGCATGTATGAGATGCCTAAAACTGCGTTCAATTCAGTTTTGTCTATTCATTTAGCATCTCTTTCTCCTCAAAACAGGTTTGAGATACAACTGATGTACTTATTGGTATATAATAAGATTAGATCTAAAATATCATTTGTAATAAAGCAGTTTCAAGTTCCGTCTTGGCATTTTTTGCATTTGGCCAATCTAACAGAAGTTGACCCAACATATTCTGTGGCTGTTTTCTAATTTGTCTTCTCATTGAATTTTTCCTTCATTTTGATTTTCATCCTTTCCAAAAAAAAACACAAAAACTCTTTACTCATGCCTAATTCATCTTCACTTTCTTCATTAGAAACATCTTGCTCAATATCCAAATCTTCTGAATGAATGTCCACATAATCTTCATTCTTCTAAATCACTTTCATTTTCACATTCGATTCTATCATTCTGATCATTGGATTCTAGTAGAATTTGCTGAAGTTCTTCAACATCTCTTCAATTATTGATTCGAAACATTTTTCCAGCCATTTTCAATGGTAAATGAAAAAAAAACAAAAACAAAAACAGAACACAACACTGACTCTGAAGTTCGTGGGAAAATGAAAACAAAAAGAACTACACCAACACTGACTTGGGAGTTTGTGGTTATTTTGTCAGATACAATTTACTATAGAATATTACACATCCTGAGGAAACACGGGTTGTAACTATACTGACAGCTTAACTGTTATAGCAGCTAGTCATGACCTTGAATCCATGCACCTGATATATGTACCAATATTTAAACATTTGTTTGCATCTCTCAGATCAGTCACGATTCTGCAGCGTTAAGGGCATCTCACAGATTAGCACCTATGAGCAATGAAAAGATGAGTGGCCAGTAACCTCTTTCCTCTGGAAATGGGAGTTAGGGAAAGAAGTTAAAAAAGCAATGAGATCTGGGGTTAATGTTCCTTTATATGGAGGAAATGTAGTTTAAGTCTCAGAAACACAATTCACAACTGCACTGGCCAAGAAACACTGTTATTTATATTCCAGGGTTGAATTCAAACCTAAGTAAAATTTTCTGGTAAACAGATATGCCAGAGAATAGAAGCAAATCAAGCTAACACAGAGAGAAGTTGTAGCTCAGATGCTTGTAGTAAGAGGCCTTGCTTGTCCTGCAAGACCAGCATTATTTTACCCTACAGATCAAAGAAACTTGGAGCCAAGGTAGCTGGGACAGGGAGGTAAATAGGATTATAAAGATTAATACCAGTTTGCCTAATAAGATAGGTCTCCATAATCAATTTGGAAAAGCATGGGTTACACTGGTTTATTTTCTCTAAGACTTCTTTATAAGGTAATGGGCATCCTAAAATGTTAAAATAAAACAAAAACAAAAACAAAAAACCCACATCAACTTTCTAAAGTCTAATCTACTCTATATTACCCCTGGAAATCCTTTAGTTTCCATGGAAAACCTACAGAGATGGAGAAGAGGTCACGCCTCACATTTCATAAATAAAAGACACTCAACACCTTAAAAGTGGGCTGTGTGGTTTTCCCCAGGATTAGACCATAAACTATACTCACGTAAGAGTACCCACCTCAGTGCTTACCTCTATGGGAAAGCAACAGTCAAGTTAAACAGGGTGGGACTGGGGGAAGGCTGGCTCCACACAAAATTCCTCTAGGTGCTAGTACAAATCTGGCTTCTGAGAACGCTGTCAGCATTTTCTTTCTCAACAAGGAGCTATACTCACCAGTAAGTCTAGCTTTCTCACTCAAACCCACTGGCCCATATTCCAAGGCCTGAACCCTCCATCAAGTTATATGGAAACACATCCACGTAGCAACAACTGAAATTGGCTCTTACCTGGGAGCTGTGCCTCTGGACACTGAACTGGGGGTTGCCTGCGAAATGGTCACAATGTCGTCGTCCCCTCCATCCTCATAAAAGCTTGCTAGGGCGATCTGAAACAGAGAGGCAGAAACTTGGGATCCTTAAGCAGGCCTTCATCTAACACATACCTCCTGTGAGTACAAATGAGCAAAGACACAAAGATATGGCCCACACTTCCAAGTAGGTCTGTATCTGGAGGCCATAGAAAATGAGACCAACTGTTAGTCTTCATGTTGTGTGAAACAAGGTCCGCCTACTATGGGGGGAAAAAAGCAAGGAGGAAGGCTGGGATGAAGTCATTCTCCATTCTCATTTTACTAAAAACTGTGATAGTAAAAGCAGTGTACATTTATTGAGCATTTATTTATGGGCCACACTGAGTTTAAATGTACATGTCTGAACTCATTTCAGCTTCAAAGAATCCTATGTAGTTAGTACTATTACGTTCTCATTTTATAGTTGATATAGAAGTACTGAGACATTAAGAAGAACTGCCCAAGGTCACGAAGCTGGTGAGGGGCAGGGCCAGGTTCCACCCTAGGCAGTATGCTCAGGCCCTTACTCTCAACCCTTATCTGATAGCCAGGAGTCATGAACTGCGAGGCCAGCCCAGACTGCTACTTCTACTTTCTGAGTTCCGGTCTCCTAGCTTGTGCAATGGGGACACCAAACCTAGACAATGGATGAAAGAATTCATTAGTGTTTATGCAAGCCATGTCTTAGCTCTATACACAAGGCATATGCCAGCCTTTTGGCTATTTGTGATTGTATGTTTCTCTTATCGGCTCAATGGATAAGCATTTACTAATCACTTACATTGCACAAAGAAATAAGAGCATTGAGGTCTACAGAGATGAAAGAGTCATGGCTCCTGTCCTCAAGGTCACCAGGCTAATAGCAGGCATTGAGCTGTTATGGGGCATAATCAGCCTACTAGAAATAGTGAGCTTTTGCAGGACCTAACAGGCCTACTGGGAGAAAGAGTGGCTGGCACGGGACATGCACTAGGCTGGCACTGAGAGGTGCCTACACTGAAGTCCTGGCCCTGCCAGGCAAGTCACGTCACACACGAGCCAGTTTCCCCACCAACAGCATGAGGAGACTAGGACTGATGACCTACTAATTGTAACACTTTCAGGCAGAAGCTGCATTTTCTATTCCTGCCCTGAACAAAGGCTTCATTCACACTGTGTGACTGCAGAGGTGTGATGATTTATCTCTTTAGGGAGGCAATTTAAATGATGACGTGGGCAGACCCAGTTCAAATCCCAACCTCACTACTCACTGCCTGTGTGACCTTGGACAGGAGCCATGATCACTTACCCTCTGAGCTTCCAGGTCCTCATCTATACCTTGAGGCTCCTCTTTACCTCAGTGTTGCCAGCATTAAATGGATCACCATATGTAAAGTGTCAGGCATATGGCGGGTAAGAGTCTGGACTTTGGAATCACACATCACTGAGTTCTAATGTCATGTCTTCACCTGGTAGGTAGTGAGGCCTGAGCAAGTAACCTAACCCCAGATCTCAGCTGCAAAATGACTGAAGACACACGTAATGCAGTCAGAGCAGCATCTGGCTCATGGTAGGTGCTCAAAAACATTAATCATCCTCTAAGATGTACGCCGGCCAGGAACATCTACGCAATCCTTTCTACAATTACTGAATATCTATTGTGTGATAGCGTTGCAACAGTTTTCAAAACCCTCCTGCCTCGTCTGGTTCATCTTAATGTCTTAATAAGTATGTCTGAATATTTAACACGTGCCAGTGAACTAGATAACCTCCACGGGACCCCCATTTTACACATAAGGTAACTAAGAAAGATAAAGAAGCTCGAACTGTGCGTCACCACTCCAGGAGTAGATTTCCCAGTAATTGGGTGGGAGGGGAGGGGCCGTGGGCCAAATCCTTGGTCAGGCTTCTCCCGCCACCCGCGGTCGGCCTACAAAAATGGAGATAAACGACCACCTTGTCCCCGGCGCCGCTCCACTCCAGGGTCGGTCATTCCGGCCGGGCCTCCGTCCCAGACTCTGCGAGGCCGCCACGCCCCCAGCTCCCGCACTCCACGCGGGTTGTTGCAGTGCCCAAAGTCTCGTGGGCCCAGCGAACCGGCGAGGAAGAGTGGAAACTGAAGCCAGGCAGAGTAGGTCGGGGCCGAGGCTGGCCCGCGTGTTCCCACGACCGAGCCGAGCTGGCAACGCGTGGAAAGCAAGCACAAGCGCCTGAGGCCTGCGTCGGGCTGCGGCCCGGCGGGATGACTGTGCGCTTCGGCCGCTACAGGCTTGACGCACCAGGCGCCCGCGCCCTGCAGCCCCAGCCTGCCCGACGCAGCCCGCCTCGCGGCATTACCTGCAGGTCCCAGCCGGCCGACTCGAGGAAGAAGCGAGCCCGATCTTCTTCGGTTCCCGTCACAGCCACAAACTCCCTCAGCGCCTCCTGCCTCTCGGCCGCCATCTTTGCCCTGTGTGCTGTCCAAACCGCTCCGGTAGTCGCTGCACACCCTCAGCCAGGCTGCGGCGTTCCGCCAGCGGGTGGGCCAACCTAGGGGAGCACCGCCCTGCCTCAGGCCCCGCCCCATATGGTGTCTCACACAAAGTCCTCCGTGTGGCAAAATCCGCCGCCCTGCGCCCTCTGGCGGTCTCAGCGCGGGTCTGTAGCCCAACGGCTAGGGTGGGAGCGGCGGGCAGGATGAGAGGCGGGGTGGGTCTTAAACTCAAGTGTGGAATGGAGGATCCTGAAGGAGTCAGGGTCACATTTATTCATGGTCTATCCCGTCTTTTCATTAATTTTTTCATTTGTCCATTTTATAGGGGACTTAAGAGCTGGAAAATTTTAGTTTAAGGTAAAAAGTTGTAAGTCTAGCAAGTAATGTATGTGTTAAAGCTTTTGTTTCAGAAGCTGCAGATAAGGCCTGTCCTGGCTCCTGGGAAAACAGCAGACCCCCTGAGGCACTGTTACAGATTACCGCCTGGGGACAAGTGGAGGCATCCGGGCCATTGTGTTTCAGGGAGGGGCAAACAATTGCCTGCCCCTGGGAACAGCTAACCACGCAGGACAGGAATATTGCAGTTTGTTCTGTGACCCTCCCTGAATTTCAAAACCCCTCTCACCACCTCTAGTTTATTCTGTGCTATAAAAAGCTTGGCCTGGAAAGAAAAGATAAGATGGTCTGTTAGAGTATGAACCCACCATCTTTTCCGATCGATGGCCATCTAAATAAAGTGCCCATAAAGATTCAACTCCTGTCATTGTTTATTGGGTTTGGTAGTGACAGGCAGCCTGAATACCAGTCTCTTCCAGTTTCACATTCGTGTGTTCAAAATATTTACTGAATGTTATCAAGGGCCCGGTTCCTGCTCTCCAGGATGAGCAAAGTTCCTGCTCTCTTTATTTTTAAAAATGATTTTATGTATTTACCTTTAGAGAGATATATATCTTTAGAGAAACATCATGTGAGAGAGAGACACTAAGAGGTTGCCTCTCATACATGCCCAGACCAGGCACTGAACTGCAGCCCTGGTATGTGTCCTGACTGGGAATCGAACCATAACCTTTCCAACTGAGCCACGCTGGTCAGGGCTGCCCCTGCCTTCTTGTTGTTCACATTCTAGGCAACAAAAAATAGACTTTGAACAGGTCCCTCCTCTCTCCCAACCCTTCTGTAGCTCCCCATCTTAGGCGGTGTGAATCTCACAGGCCTGCAAGACCTGTGCATCAGCCCCTCCTCCTCATTGCCTAGGCTTCTCACTGGCTTCTTCTGTTCCAGGCACACTGCCCTTCTTGGTGTTCCTCAGTGGGCCAGACATGCATTTACACGAGTGGCAAATCAGTACATAGAACTTTTCATGTTCCATA
Organism: Artibeus jamaicensis; assembly: GCF_021234435.1. Classification (NCBI taxonomy): domain Eukaryota; kingdom Metazoa; phylum Chordata; class Mammalia; order Chiroptera; family Phyllostomidae; genus Artibeus; species Artibeus jamaicensis. The sequence continues at coordinate 14,020,175 of NW_026521924.1, read as the reverse complement.
AAACAGGTGGCTTTATATCAAGGACAAATGGCCTGGGCCCTCAGATCTGCAAACGTACTGTCCCAAAGTGAGGCAGTTGCAAAGCCACTACTCTCTGTGTTCACTGTGTGGTTGTGGGCTGGGCTCTCCCCTGACAAGTTGGGTGAAGTGAGAAGGCCTCTTGCTCTCTCTGGGCTTCAGGGCCTACATCTGAGCAAGGTGGGAGGTGGGTGCTGGGAGGTGGGCCAGCCCAGTGTTCACAGTGTTCTCAAACCCAGGCCTCTTTTTTCATAATAAATATTTCGTATCACCCGGTTGCTACTTTAAATGAAATTCAGAGATAATAAAGTTAACCTATACTTATTGTGGGAAAAAAAAGCAACATCATGCCCAGACTGGAGATATAAAGGGAAAGAAATTTGGAAGACAACTGAAACCAAATCCAAGTTTGGCTGCATGGCACAATGAAAGCCAAACTTGTGAGACAGGCATTGGTGAGAAGAAAAGTAATTTATTCAAGTGCTGGCATCTTGAGAAGATGGTGGGGGCGACTCCTGCCCTCAAAAACCATCTTAACATCTCTGTTCAAGCCAGTGATTGGTAGAGGGAGTTGACGGGAACTCAGGAGGGAGGAATTCCTAGGGGGAGTGCAGAGCTGCAGTTTCTCTGGAGAGAGGCAAGCAGGAGTAAGGGGAGGGGGCTGGAAGGGGAATCATGCAGCTCCCGCACAGGTTCACTGCTTTCATTCCCAGTTGTTATCTCTCAGTTTGCATTAGCATTCCTCCCTTTCCCGGACACCTGTGGTTTACAGCTGCAACCAGAACTAAAGCACAGTGCTGATTATGTACTGTGATTTGTTGCAGAATGCATAACTTTGATTACTAGCTAAGAGATACTCATCATGGTTATAATTTAACATTTTAGTGAAGGCAGAGGTTTTTATGAGGAGAGAAGAGAGGGAAAGCAGAACAAAGAGATCGGGGGAGGGGTTGTGTCCTTGCAGGTCCCCATGTGGATCTTTATGGTCAGTGTCCTTGAGTTGGCCACCTAGTCTTTGTCAGTTTAGCCAGATTCCAAGGTTGCATTGTTTCTTAGGTTTGCATAGGAATGGAACCTGTTGATTCTAGTAAAGTATACTTAGAAAAGAAAGTTTTAACATGTAAACTCTAGCTTTGAGAGAAAAATCAGGTTAGAGTAACAAGCTGGATTTAACATTTACTAAGATTCATATGGATAGCTTTATGTAAAAATTCATTGCCTGTTAAAAATGAGCTGTATTTCAGGCCTCAGGTATAAGTATAATGCAAAACAAAGTGAAGCAGTTATGTTGCAGGTGGGCACACGTAACCAGGTTCTTGGTGATAGGGACAAAGAATTGAACCGAACACCCAGAGTTTATAGCAGAGAACCTGGGAGCAGGCAACTCCAAGTACGGATTGACCTCATGGGCTAAAAAGATTCTATTCTTATAGAGCAGATCCTTCCTGGCTAGTTTTGGCGGGCTTTTACTGCACTTGTGGTCTCCCATGATTTTCCCTGATTGGCCACCAGGGAAGGGGTTGCACAATGTTACAGAATGGAACCCCCTTTTCCTGGGGTCCCTCTGTACAGCTCTCCACGTCAGAGATTGTTGAAAAGAAAAGGAATTATTTATTCAAAAGTCATACAGACTTAAGAGTAGTGACTTAATGTCTTCATTTAAATCCCATAGTCCTTTAAAACACCCACAAACACACACTGTCTTTTCTTCCACCCTTTGTCTGGTCCAGGGTACCATATCTCAGGAAAGGAAGTAGAAGTCCATGGCTCAGGTAACCCCTGCTCTTCCCAGTAATTTGTGCTCATCTGACAGGCCTCCCTCAGTCCCCAGCACCATCAGCTGTGTCACCGGGATCTCCAGTTCTTATTCCAAAACCACATGGCACCTTCTCCTGGCCCACCAACAAGAGTCCTTTCACCCCTTTCCTTCCCGCAGGGTCTCTCCTGAATTCTTCCAAACTGCTAAGAGAGAGCTCTACATGGCTGATACATCTTGCTTTCTGGCTTCCTAAACTGTGTGGCAAAAGGACACCCAAAACCACATGGTTGCTCTCGTCATAGCTGTGGCAACTGTGTTTAAGTCCTAGCACCAATCTTCCTCTGCAGTCCCATTTCTGACTCCTCTCACAATCAGCTACACCTGCTACCATTCCCATATTTCTCCAGCTTTTCTGGGCTGCCATACTAAGTCTGGGCAGGCATGGCCGCATGGTCTGGAGCCAATCATCTCCAAGCTCTTACACAGGCTCTGTAACCAGGGGGAGTTGCCTCCCGGTTACATCTTGGGCTGATGTCACTCCCATCTCCTTGGCTCAAAACACAGCCACAGCTATTTAACATATCTATGAAACCAGTTAAAACTTATAGATATGTTAAATGTCCAGGCCTGAAGTTATTTACAAAACCGTTGCTATGCCAAACAACTCTCAATAGCCCTGCTCTAAGTGTCCCATCCCCCAGTTCAGACTTGTGTGGGTGAGGACATCACATATTTTTAATATTTTCTGGATACCCTGAGTTCTGGACCCAATTACAAATCCTTCTTTTGGAGGCCTTGGCTGCACCCTCTTACAGTTAGATGCTTGCCTCTATGTACAGGGCTGCTTTAGGAGTGATTACAATACTGTGTGTTGCTGTGATGACATAATTTTTCAAAATAGTAAAAAAAAAGGCCTCTTAATAAAGTTATAAACAACACAAAGTTCACTCTTCCCTCAGTTGACACAGTAGTTGCATTTTGGAGAAATCTGGTGTATATTAAAGCCAGGCAACAAATACTTCCCGTTTATATGTCAAATGAATTAGGATGTAGGTTCAAGTTTTTAGAAGCTGTACTAGGTGTAAGAGGGTGCAGCCAAGCGCCCACCCCCAAAGAAGAATTTGTAATGGGGTCCAGAACCCAAGGTATCCATGTAAGGGGGTCCAGACTTCTATTTCTTTTCCTGAGATGTGGTACCCCAGACTGGGCAAAGAGGGGAAGGAAAGACTGTGTCTGTTTGTGCATGTTTTAAGGGACTTTGGGATTTAAATGAAGACATTAAGTCATTACTCTTAACTCTGTATGACTTTTGAATAAAAAATTCCTTTTCTTTTTATTAGTCTCTGACATCGAGAGCTACAATTCCCTAGTGGGCAAGGCAAACCTACTACAGGGGGACCCCAGGAGAAGGCGGGGAACCATTTGGTAACATTGTGCAACCCCATTCTCTGGTGACCAATCAGGGAAAATCATGGGAGAGCACATGCGCAGTAAAACCTTGCCAAAACTAGCCAGGAAGGATGTACCCTGTAAGAATAGAATCTCTTCAGCCCATGAGGTCAGTCTCTCCCCGGAGTTGGCCTGCTTTCATGTTCTGCAAAGTCTACTATTGCTTAATAAATCTGCTCTCTCTATGCTATAAACTCTGTGTGTTCGGTTCAATTCTTTGTCCTTGATCACCAAGAACCTGGTTACCTGTGGCCACCTGTGACACTGGCAGGATGTGAGGGAGGATGAGCTTCGTGGTTCAAGACTCTCCTTTCTGTTGCAAGGGCACCCAGACCCAGTCCTGGTCCCAGTCCCTGCCCTGTTCATTGCTGTGCCAGCCAGAAATGTCCCCCAACTTCCCTGGACCGTGCTCATGCCTGGCCGCCAACAAGGCTTTCCACCCTGGAAACAAACAACAACTTGCCCCAGCTTATAGATCTGTGGGTGACTGGTTCCCCAAGATCCAGCTCTTCGGCTAGGGTTCAAGTCACTGAACCCAGATATTACTCCCTCTTGGACTTTCTGCTACTAGAGAAAGCCTTTTCTTTGGCCTCTTCTAGAGGACGCTGGGCATCTTTCCCCTGGAACCCCATCTGACAGCTAATGTTTACTGAGAACTTACTATGTCTTGGATAGTCTTTAAATATATATATATATATATGAGAGGGAAAGGGAGGGAGAAAGAGAGGGAGAGAAGCATGAATGTGTGCTTGCCTCTCACATGTCCCATATCTGCAACCCAGGCATGTGCCCTAGACTGAAAATTAAACCAGTGACCCTTTGGTTCCCAGGCCGGCACTCAGTCCACTGAGCCGCACTGTTACCGAACAAGAGGAGGTCCGAGGGAGGGGCAATACAATATTTGGCCCACTTAGGGATGCCCAAAACTGCTATACAACAGGGGCCCCTCCCGAAAACAAAATACTAAAATCTACTGGGCCCTTCTGTCCGCCGCCAATTGGAAAGACATCTCTCAATGCCAGAGATTTGTGAAAAGGAAACAAAATGTTTATTTAATGCTATTCAGGCCTAATGCCTCCACTAAAATATCAAAGTCCTTTAGGGAATACACCTACACCCACACAGCGCTCCCTTCTCCCACTGTCCCAACTCCAGGTACCGTAAATCAGGAAAAGAGCACACGTCTGTATTGCAGGCTGCTGGCACCGTCAGCTGTGTCACTGTGCAGGATCTCGAGTTAATCCAAAGTACTGTGGTACCCTCTCATGGTCCACTGGCAAGAGTCCTTTGTACCCAGTTGCAGTCAAAGTCTCTGTTGCTTTTCAGGCCCCGCGGCCAAAGGGGGCACCCCAAAGCCGCGTGGGCCTCTTCTACCAAAGTTGCAGGAGTCCGCACTCTACCAAAAGCATGTGGCTGTCCTCTTCACCTGGCTGCAGGGATCTCCATTCTGGCAAAGCTGCGTGATTTTTCCCTTTCACCTGGGAAAGAGGGGGTCTGCACCCTGCCAAAACTAAGTGGCTCTCTCTTTCACCTCACCTAGAGGGGGTCCTCACTCTGCTGAAACCGCGTGGCTCTCTCTCAGGCCTTCTCACTCAGGAGCGCAGCCCCTCGTTACATCCTGAGTCCTCCAGCCCTTCTCACTCAGGAGTGCAGACCTTGATTACATCCTCCTGAGTCCCCGTCCACTACCTTCTCCTTCCGGAGAGCAGCCCCTCGTTGCCATCTTGAGTCCCAGCTCTCCTCACTCAGGAGAACAGCTCATAGCTCCCATCTTGAGTCCCAGCTACTACCTTCTCCCCTCTTCCTCGGCCCCAAACTTGGCCACAGTTATTTAACATATCTATGAAACCAGTTAAAGGTTATAGATATGTTAAATAACCATTCCAGAGGTTAGCTCCAAAACTGTTGCTATGCAAAACAGCTCTCAATGGCCTGGCTCCATTCATCCCTTCCCCCGGGGGGGGGGGGGGGACGGTGAGGACATCTTATATGTCTCTCCAATATTTCTATACACTTTGAATTCTGGACACTTTTCTAAATCTTTTTTGGGGGCCCCCTGTCTGCACCCTGTATCAACACCAGCCAGGGTGCCTTGGGTATTCTTAAAAGAACTTTAAATACACTAATTCTATGAAGTGAGTTCCATTATCATTTCCACTTTACAGATAACAAAACCTTAGACTTCTAAAGGAGTGTGAACCCAGGTGCTGTGTTCCGAGCCACTACACCACCATCTGTCCTTGGTCCATCGGACTGTGCTGGTCAATCTCCTCTAGTGTCTGGAGGCAGTTCCTGGTGATCTGACTGCAGGCATTTAGGGTGGCAATTTGACTGGAAGGGAATGTGAGGGTGTCAGCTTGAAACTACACTTTGGTAACACTTATCTAAATGTGCTTCATGAAAATGAGTGGGGAGGGTGCTGCAGGCCCAGCTCAGTCCCTTGTTCCTGCCTCCATCCCCATCCCCAAATCTCAATACCACTGTCACCTCTACCTTCTCCTTTACCTTGAAGACCCACCCCCACCACCTCCTGACCCACCCACCCACCTGTTCACCCCTAAACCCTTCCTTACTAGTACATACCCCTACCCTCCAAGGTCTGCTTCCACCCTGTTATAAATTCGTGGGAGATAGAGATGGGGTGGAGCTGGATGATTTGATCCAAGTGCCTTTATTTGATGCTGCACTTATAGGCAGGTTGAGTCTGGATAGAGTGCATCCATGAAGGGAAGCAAGAATGGGGTTTTTAAAGGAAAAAACTCAGGGTTGTGGGGGGTGGGGTGGGGGAAATAAGGGAGGGGTTAGTCTCTTCCTCTTCTGGACTGTAGCCTCAGGGTGATGCGGACACTGGCCCGCAGTGTCTGAGTCATTATAGATGGAATGAGACAGTCACAAGAACTACCGAGACCTGTGGAGGAAAAGGGACAGCATGGCTTTTCTCTCAAGGGCAGCAAAAGCTGAGGCCTCCCTCAGGACCAGCCTTTATTGGGTTTCTCAGCACATCACATGATGTTCCTCATTTACTATGCACAGGTGGCTTTAGGGGGTTACCTTTTATAGAAAACAAAGGAGCCAAAGCTGCTAATCACATCACAGAAGAGGGATATTTGCAAATGAAAAGGGCAAAAGTGGTTGAACCCGATACACTGGTCCTAGGAAGGTTTAGCATGGATTCTAGGAAGTTACTTTGCAGTAAATGTTTGCCACAAATCTGGGTGAGGGAGTATTTAGGGAAAAAGCAAGACTCAAAGCGGCCTAGGTACATAGCAGGCCTGACCCCCCCATGGGAGAACCTGTCCGTGGGCGTGGGTCCTGTGCATCTCCCCGTGAGAGCTGGGCCCATGCCAAGCAGAACGGTCTCCTATATCAGGGTTTCAGGATGTGAGCCTGGACAATGGGTTAGGTAAAGGTTGGGGCTGTTCCCAGATACAGGAGTGTGGGTCTGACCATTGAGGCTGGTGTCAAATGTCCACTGTGTGGGGTGGGGGGATGACTGGATTAAGCCTCGGGATAACTGAGTCAAGGGCAGTCCAGCCCTTCGGAAAACTGGCCTGACTGGGTCCTGAGCAGTCTGGTGGGTCAGGTAGCTGCCCTGACCCTTTCACACCCCAGGTCTCATTCCCATCCCCCCTCCAATCTCATCCCCACCTTAGTTCCCACCCTAGGTTTACCTAGTCCCACCCTTTATAGTATTCCCTTCTATGGGTCCTCACCGCATCTTCCTGTGGCTCTCCTCCTCTGTCTGGGCACTGCAACTCCTGGTGATGTCATTGTGGGTGGGGCCTCTGCCTCTCCCCTCAGTGCCCCCCCCATCTCCCAAACACCAGACCCCTCTATAGCTTAGCTGTCTAGGGAGAGCTGTTGTTAGGTGGAGCAACCTATCGATTCTCACTTGGTAGTCAGATCTTCCAGACGCGTCCATACACAGAAGCACCTTTCACCCCTCCCTACCACCACTGCCTCAGCACAGTTGGGACTATTTCTCCCATTTCACAACTTCTCCAAACCAACTACTAACTACTACGACCCATCCTATGACAATGCTGCCAGTCTATGGATGAAAGGATGCTTCGCTGCACTAGTCAGCAGTGAGACCTCAAGAGCATGCCCTCTAGTCCCATCCAGAGGTCAAAACATTTTACAGGTCTGATCGCGTGAAGTATTGGCATGGATGTGAGGCAACAGGAATGGTCCCGTTATGTCTGGCAGAAGTGTATGTAGGCTCGAAAGGTGGTGAGACACAATTTGGCAAACCAGTGAAGCTGGAGAAGCATGACACCTACATAACCTTCCAACTCTGCTTGTGGGCCTACACCCCAGGTAAATGCCGGCATGCAGGCCCCAAGAGACACAGTGAAATTGTCTCTGTGTGTGTGAGAGAGTGCAGCACTGGAACACCTTAGGTCTCCAGTCATCAAGAGAATTCCCAGATGTGACGTATTGGTGCAGAGGAATACGATACAGCCGCTAAGATGAATGGATTAGAGCTTCAGGTAACCAACCTCGGTAAATCTGAAATGTCAAGCCCAAAGAGCAAGGTTGGGACTGATACACGTATGTGTATAAAGCACCATTTAGATAGAGTTTAGAAACTCTATGCTTGACCAGGCCTGGCCCTCCTTCCCCCTCAGCCTGGCCCAGGGCCACACCACTGCACTCTGAGTGTGAACCCAGGTGTTGTGTCTTGTGGGTGGCAGTGGCGTAAACTTGGGAGGCCCTGGCACCCCTCCGACTTTACCCCAACACTGACCTTTCAGAGTCCTCATCCCCCGGTGTCAGGATACAGGGGTCTCCGTGGAATGGTGTCTGTCTCTCATCTTCCTCCAGTTCTATGCTCACCTTATCTGCAGGAGGAAGTGGGGGTCCTTGAGGGGAAAGAGAGGGGCGAGAACCACAGAGGGGAAGGAAGGGGATAAAGAAGAGCAGCAGGAAGGGAGAAGGCAGAAGAGGAAGAGAAACACACTCCGGTCATGGAGGCCTGGAGTGCAGACACTGATGTCCCAAAGTTTGGATCCGAAGGCCCAAGCCTGTCAGCCCCTGGTGGGAGCTGCGGCAGCCGTGCACACCCCATTCCCCTGCCCACCCCCCATCTTGGTCGGCCATCACGCCTGTGCAGGGCTCCAGGCCTCCGGAAGGGAGTGGCAGGGCCGAGAAACCTTGGCTTCAGTTCATTTCCCCTTCTTTCAGTCAGCAGCAGGTTTTCCCTGAGTGCCCCCCAAGGGTGCCGAATCACCCACTTTGTTTTATTTGCCAGCACCCTCTTCATGTCTTTTGGGGATACCCCTTCCCTGCCATGTTCCTATAAGTCACATGAGTGTTTTCCCCAAGATTTAAAACCTGAATCGTAAGAGTCAGGTCCCTCTTGATGGCTGCAGTCACAAGATGAGGGGCAGGCAATATGGACTGTCACACTCCCTGTCACCTGTGGGATGGCAGCGGCAGATTGTTCTGTCAACACCTAGCAGCAATTACTTAGCACTTCCCACACGCCAGGCACAGTTAGTGCTTTACACGCACCGAGGCAGTTGCCTCAGAACTACTTCAGAAGGGCAGTGCTAGTGTTATTAATAGTTTGCACATATGAAAACCAAGATGCACTGGGAGAAACAAAATCATCCCCAGCGATGAGTAGAATTGGTATTTGAGCCTGTGCAGTCAGATTCCCAAGAGCATGAACTTCGCCTCCACCCCGTGTACCCCTTCAGACATTTCCAGGGGCTCACAAGTGCCAAATATTCTGTTTGGTGCTTGCAGTTCCTGTGCTCTGGGAGGCATACTCTGGCCTCAGGGCCTTTGCACTTGCTGCTCCTTGTGCTTAGTAAGCTCTTCTGCCGCATATCTGAAAGATTCCCTCCCTCACGCCCTTTGGGTCTCAGGCAAATGCCACTTTATCATTGAGGCCTATCCTGACCATCCTAAATAAAACAGCCTCACCTTGGGCCAACTCCAGCATCTTCTATGCCATCACCTGCCCCCTACTCTGCCTTATTATTCCCTTGTCCCCACCACCATGTGACATTTTACTTATCTATCCATGTGACATCTTACTTCTCTATCCACGTGAATACTGCTTATCTACATTTATTCGCTCTTTGTCTTCTCCCGGCAGGACGGTAGCTCTGACTTTCCCATTTTATTCTCAGAACACCGATTAGTGAGTGCCTGGCACACAGTCAGCCTTCAACCGCCTCTCACGATAGAACGAAAGGGGCTGCAATGGTGAAAAGCTAGGTTCCTGCCCTTGGCGGGCTCACATCTAGTGGGGGCAACTAATGGTCATCAAGAAACACATGCACGCATTTATTTCGGGTGGCAGTAAGTGCTGTGAAGAACACTTAAGCTGCGTGAGGGAAATGAGAGAGATGGTGGAGGTGTCCTGGTGGATGTGGTGGTCTGGCGAGGACTCTGGGGGGAGCCGTTAAGCAGAGGTTGGGATGAGTTAGGGGACGGGGTGTGGTCAAGGCCCAGGCAGCTGCCGGAGTGGAGTTGGGTGGTGGGAGAAGAGGTGGGATGGGTGATGGGGACCCAGTCATGCAGGGCCCTGTGAGGTCAGGAGGTTTTCAAGGCAAAGCAGAGAACCACCTCCGGCTTTTGGGGGGTCCCACCTCCAAGCTTCCTGCTGTCAGTTTCCCCTGGCTGCTGTAATAAACGTTCACAAACCTGGTGGTTTCAAACAACAGACCTTTATTCTGTCATAGGTCTGGAGACCCAAAGTCTGAAATCAGTACCGTGGGGCTGGAATCCAGGTGTCAGTGGGCCATGCTCCCTCGGGAGGTGCTGGGGGATCTGTTCCTCACTTCTCCCAGTTTCTGTGGGCGGCTGCCGGCAATCTTTAACTTGTGGCTGCTGTCTCAGCCTTTGAGGTCACATTGCTTCCTTCTCTTCTTCTGGGTCAAGTCTCTCTGCGATTCTACCTCATCAGGATACTTGTGATTGCATTGAGGGGCTGCCTGGGTAATCCAGGAAAACTGCTGCATCTCAAGATCCTTTTCTAAAATTCTTTTAAAAAAGACTTTATTTATTTATTTCTCTTTAGAGAGAGGGAAAGGGTGGGAGGGAGAGAAACTTCAATGTGTGGTTGCCTCTCACACCCCCACCAGCTGGGGACCTGGCCTGCAACCCAGGCATGTGCCCTGACTGGGAATCAAACCTGTGACCTTTTGGTTTGCAGGTTGGTACTCAATCTACTGAGCCACAACCAGCCAGGTGCATCTCAAGCTCCTTAATCACATCTCCAATGTTGAGCCCAATCAGCAAGGTTGGGACTGATATATGTATGTATATGAAATGCCATTTTAAAGTGCCATGAAAAGGTGCAAAGTCCTTTTTTTCCATATAAGGTAGCACTCGCAGATTCCAGGAATTAGGACGTGGAATCTTTGTGTGTGTGTGTGTGTGCATGTGTGTGAGATATTATTTACCCTACCATGTCTGTGCTTTCTGGTGTCTGGTAATTCGATGATTCTTACACAAAATTAGTGTCCTCATTGTCTTAGGCTTGCTCAACCTGCTTTTCTGTTGTTATGATGAAAATGTTCTAGACTAACCCACTTCCCCACATAGTAGGTACCAGTAAATGTTCACGCGGAAAGAGAAAAGAAAGGGGGCTCACACGTCCTGAGCGGCACAGTGAACATGATGCACAATAAGTCCCCAGCAAATGCTGAATTATGCTGGTTCTTACACAGCGCAGAGCAGCCTATGCGTAATCCTCCAAGTTTCAACGGGTGAGGTGACTGATTAGTCACTGAGGGCTCACAGGGAGGGGTGGGGGCCTCAGGACCAGCAGTCGGGTGCGTGTGACTCCAGGGAATGCATGCTCCCCTACATCAGGGCTTCACAACCTGGACTCGGCCGGTACTTCAGCCCAGACAGCTCTGCTGTGGGGGCCGCCCTGGGCATCACACTGATATACGCAGCAGCATCCCTCACCTCTAGCCGCTAGAGGGTGACCCCCAATTCGTGACAACCAAAATGTCTCTAGACATTGCCAAATGCCCCTGGATGGCAAAGTCCCCTCTTCCTGAGAATGACTGCACTCCATTACGCTGCCCTGCTGCAAGAGGTGACACAAAAGTACTGTTTCAGCTGCGAATTGAATTCAGGTGTCGCACAGAGCAAGGGAGAGGCTGCATCTATGAGGTGGAAACTACAGTTCCAGTATCTGCTGATAGTCACCTTTGTTTCTCTAGTACACCTTTTCATCTCGGGACATTACTGCCAGAATAAAGACTACATTTCCCAGCCGTCCTTGTAGCCAGGTATGACCATGTGACACATTCCAGCCAATGAGAGGTGATGTGGGCAAATTCCTAGCTGTGTCCTTAAAAGAGCATGTTATGCTCCCTTTCATGGCCTTGTCTCTGGTCTTGCTGCTTGGGATGTGGACCTGGCAGGGACATGATCAGAGAATCCTTGGTCTCCATACCAGGGAGCAGCTGTTTTGCCTGGTCTGTTTATGCTTGGACATTACTGAAGAAACCAACTTTGTTTTGGTTTCGACCACCATTATTTATGAATTTTGTTAAATTGGCAAACCTGGATTCTAGCTATTACAGCCACCCAAGCCAGATACCAGGGGGAATTAAAAAAGGCAGGAAAGGGGAGAGATGGCTATAAATGGGGGGCACAGGCAGTGTGTCTGGGTGAGCTCAGACATGATCAGGGATACCTTCCGGGAAGTCTGAGTCAGATCTTGAAGACTTTGAAAATGTGGAGTTGGGAAGAAAGGGGAGGGCCCTTCAGAAGGGACTGCAGCAGGAGCAAGGGCCTTGAGGGGAGGCCTGGATAAGGCCTTGAAGGACAAGGAGAAGAAACAGAGGGCAGCCCTGTGCCTAGCAGGGTATCTCACCAGGTGAACCGAAACCAGGAGTGGGGCTTCTGGAGTTTGTCATGAGCCCTGGGGGGCATCTGAAGCCTGGTATTGGAGGCAGAGAAATGGGGAGCCCTGGCCCCTCTCTGATTCAGAGGACCACTCTGGAGCTGACCCCTTACCCATGTCCCATGCTCCCACACTAAGATGAGCATAGCTTTGCCAGGCATGGGGTTTTGAAGTTTTCTTGCCCAGGGCTTCTTTTCCTGCAGGCAGCCAGGGCTAGCAGGAGTGCAACCAAGGTCACAGCCTTCAGTCCCAGGACGACAACTGTGAGCAAAGACAGGAGGCCTGCGGGACACAAAGGAGAGTTCAGGAAGGGCCCCAGGTGAGCCCTCAGCAGCCCACACCGCAGTGCTCCCTGTGGGTGTGGTGGGCTCAGCTGCCCTCTAACCTCTGGGGCCACATTCCTTCTATCCCAGAAGAGGAGATGCAAGTCCTCCCTCCCTTTGTTCCAAGCCCAGAAAGGCTTTGCTCGATGTCCTACCTGTACCTTTAATCATATCGATAGCATCCCTGACCTCTGACAATATAGGAAGTCCTCACTTAACGTCATCAATAGGTTCTTTGACTTTAAGCAAAACATATAATATGTGTAATAAAACCAGTTTTACCATAGCCTAATTGCCATAAACGAGAGTGAAGTTCCTATGGCATTTCAACAACACTGTAATGAAATGATGAATACCATCATCCAAGGACCCGCTATGTCAGAAAACTGCTTTCATGTGTTGGCTGCTCAGCTCCTCTGCCCCCGGCCCTCAGCTAAGCACTTCCTAATTGCATAATATAGTCCTCAAACTAATCTTGCAAGGTAGATAGCAATGCAATTTGTATACAGACCAAGAGTGGGGACGTGATTTGCTCTGGGCCACTCGCATCAAAGAAGTGATGGGCTCCCGAGAATGGCAGGAACAGGGCTGAGGACCAGGGATGGTACCTGGCCACCTCTCTTTCTAGTTCCCCCCAGTTGTCAAGAACTTCCGAGTGCTAACGGGTGAGGTGACAGGCACAGTGCTGGGCACTCAGCATGTGCGACTCATGGGATACATGTGTACCTCTGCCAGGTAGGCTCTGATCCTTATCTCCAGCCCTCCCCTCCCCGCAGTTCACAGAGCAGGACACCAGACAGTGAAGGAGTGAGGCCACCTTCCTACAATCTCACAGATAGAAAGGGGCTCATCCAGGAAGCTAGAGGGCCATGCGCTCAGCACTGTTACACACAGATTTACAGTGTAATCTTACAAGGAATCATGGAGAGCCCACTACCTCGCAAGCAAGACCGCCCACTGAACAGACTGTTTGTTTCTCCAATTGAGCTTGAACAAGATTCTCTGGGTTCATGGTTCTGTAGTTGAGATGAAGTCCTAGGAACTTTTTTGGTGGCAGATGGGCCCTAGAAGGGACCACTCCCTGCCCATGGCTAAGCCATCTCCCCACATCCCCTGCCCCTTGCCTGTGGGGGACTGGCTAGCTTCACTGGAGGCAGGTATACTCACCTGGCAGAAATCTCCCTGCTACAGGTTGATCGATGACTTCTGGCTCTTGGGGAGAAGTGGGCTTTGCTGCAAGGGAGACAGGTGGTCTTGAATTCCATTTTTCTTTCTGTCCCACTATTTTCTGAGCCCTGTGTTTGGAGCTGGGGTCACCCGGATGAGTCTGCCAGTTTCTACCTGGGATGGGATTTGAGTTCTTATAACTGTCATGGTTACGTGAAGTCAAACCTAGCCATGAAAGACTAGTTAGACCTTCATGCTTGAGCATCTCTGGGGCAGAAGCAATGTCTGTTTCATTGTAGTATTCATAGCACTGTGTGCAGTGCGGAGCAGTCAACCAGCACGTGCTGGATGTTTGCTGAATCATTAACTATAGAAGGATCTCTGGAACCCAGAATGGGGAGAAATTAACTCTTTCTGACAAAAGGAGGTTTCAGAGTAGGGGCTATTTATGCTGGGCTTTGAAGGATGAGTAGGAGTTCAAATAGAAAATGAGAAAACATTCCAGGCAGAGGGCACAGCTTGTGTAGAGGCATGACAGCTAACAAGAGCTGGATTGTTCAGGACATGGTGGAAAGTTTCTTGTGGATAATCTCCCGCTTCCCGTTAACACCTCCTGGGCCACCTGTCTCACCTTTCACTCTCAGCCTGGTTCCCTGTCCGGACAGGTATTGCCTGTTGAATTTCCTTTGAAACTTTACACAATAGTAGGTGCCTGCATAGTCTGTGGAGATACCTCGCAGAAGAATGCTGAAATCACTGTTGGAGGCCTGGACCGCAGTCACATTGGGCTGGGAGATGCCCTCGAAGTTGTAAATGGCTTCCCGGCTCAAACCAGTCCCCCGAAACCACCTGATGGGGCCAGGAGGGCCACCTCCAACCACTGTGCAGTTCAGGAAGACAGTATCTCCAGGGGTTGCCAACACTGACTCCTGGGGCTGGATGATCCAGAGGCTTGGCTGTTCGTCTCCAGCTCCTGAAGCCAAAGAGAGGTCCTTGTTTTATTTTCTCTCTTCTTCCATTGCCCACTCATTTCCTCCCTCCTATCATCTCTCCCTTCCCCTTCCCTGACTTCTTCACTCATCCAGTTCCTCCTATGTCCCTTCGTTACTCAGTAGTTCATTCACTCAGTAGAGAAGTTCTCAGTAGTAAATTTGCTGATGCTAGAACTGGGGGAAATGAAGCTCAGAAAGACACACAATGTCCTGCCCTGAAGAAGGTCTGTCTGGTGGTGGAGATGGTCCAGAGAATCCCCCTGAGTTGGGAAACCTACAGGACTGCAAGACCGAGAGAAACTGGCAGCCACAGCTTGAAAGGAGTCAGAGAAGTCTTCCTAAAATGGTTGCATCAAGTTAAAATGAAACACCCGCAACCACACCCCACACACAGACACTCTCCGTGTCAGCAGTTTACGGAGGGTTTCACAAACATCTGTTCTGTTTCATCCCCCTGAAGGACTCTTTTTTTTTAAAAATTTTTTAAAAGGTTTTATTTATTTATCTTTAGAGGGGAAGGGGGGAAGGAGAGAGGGAGAGAAACATCAATGTATGGTTGCTTTTTGTGCATCCCCTACTGGGAACTGGCCTGCAGGGAACCAGCCTGCAGCCCAGGCATGTGCCCTGACTGGGAATCAAACCACGATTGTCTGGTTCGCAGGCCCGCGCTCAATCCACTGAGCTACACCAGCCAGGGTTGAAGGACTCTTGAAGCAGGAATTGCATTGCCTATTTTTCAAGTTAAGCACTTGAAGTACATAGAAGTGAAGTGACTGATTTAAGACCACACTTCCATTGAATGGCACACCCAGGATTTGGGTATCCAGGTCATCACTGATGAACTTGTAGATAACTTGACTGATTCCTTAGGGAGTGAGGTAAATTAAAGGATCAGCCTCAGTTCTCCACTGTCCTCTGCTGCCATGGTCTCATGATGGCGGGGTGCACTTTCTTGTCCATTGAATTTGAGCTGAGTCATGTGACTTGCACTAACCAATGGGCTCTTAGCAGACATTATGCCAGTAGAAGCTTGAAATGTGTTAGGAGCGTTGGGACTTGCCTTCTTGTTTTTCTGACATCTCCGTGAGAAAAATGTGCTTTGGCCAATCTGGGCCCTGGAGTGAGACATGTGGAATGGAACTACCCCAGCTGTAAATGCGTGAGACACAGTAATTGTTATGTGCCACTGAGAGTTTTGTGTGTGCAGAATGATTGTGGATAAAAGCTACGGAAGTTGGGAAACAGCTCAGAGCAGAGTCTAATACTCACCCTTCACCAGCACCGACGTGCCCTCATCCAGCTGCATTTCTGAGTGCTCACGTGAGCCATCAGACCTCACACAGTGGTAGGTTCCTGCCTGCTTCCTGGTGACATTATGAATATAGATGGAATAGTCGCAATTAAGTGGCTCCAAAGTCTGTTGGATCATGGGTGTCACCCCAGGGAAGAAGCCATGTTTGAAGTTATAAATTTCCTGCTGGGTCTGATTGCTCACCTTGACCCATTTTACCATGGCATCAATGCAGGAGCCGGTCATGGTGCACCTCAGTAGGAGTGTCTCACCTTCTGCCACCAGCATGGGACCCTTGGGTTGCAGCATCTGCCACTCATTTCTGTTGCTCTGCTCAGAGGTTCCTATAATAAAGGCAGAAAGACCTTGAGCTGGGCAGGAAGGACTTGGAGACCTAAGAGGCAAACTTAGCAGAAATTAGTCATTAGCTGGCCAAGAACAGCTGCTCAGAACACTCCGGGGGTGTTGCTGGAGATGGAGGTGAAGGAGATGAGGCAGTTGCCTGGAGAGAACCGAGCCATTCAATGGAGAACTTAGAAATAGCAGGTGGCACTTGAGTGCTCATGATGTACCAGGCGCTGCATGCGTTGCTGCATTTATTCCTCCTGACACTCCTGAGAGGTGGGCAGCAACATCCCCTTTTACAACAAAAGACACTGAGTGCCTGCAGAGGTTAGGTAACTTTCCCAGGACCACCGTTTATGGATCACCAAGTATGTCCACTTACATATAAATAGACATTTAAATGTAAATGGTCTAAATATCCTACGTAAAAGTTAGAGATTGTCATATGGAATAAAAAAAGTAAGACCCAACTATCTGTTGCTTATAAGAAATGCACTTTAAATGTAAAAGGTTCAAATAGGTTAAAAGAAAAATGATGGAAAAACATGAGGCAGGCGAGCACAAATCAAAAGAAAGCTGGACTGGTTGCATCAATATCAGAGAAAATAGACCTCGGGGCATTGTGAAGACTGTCACTTCATAATGATGAAGGAGTAAGTTAATCAAGAAGACACATAAATCCCACACATTTATGTACCTCAGAACCAAACTTCAAAGTATATAAAGCAAAACCCAATAGAACTGCAGGAGAACTAGACAAATCCACAGTTGTAGCTTGAGATTTCAATATCCATCTTTCAATAGTTGATTGAAGTGGAGGGCTCAGCACAAGGTAAATACTAAACATATTAGCTATCCTTATTCGAGGAAACCAGCTCAGAAAAGTGAAGTAGTGCCTCAGGTCAGAGCCAGAGAACAAGGGAGCATCCAGGTCTGGCCCCACACCTGGGTTCCACCAGGGTACCTCCTGGGGTGACCATCCTGAAGGACCCAAGGTGTGATGAACAGAATCTAGATCACAATAGGGCCGGGGGCAGGGGGCCCTACTGAGCAAGAGATGGAATGAGCCTGCTGAGAGCCAAGCCTCCTGTCTAGTGGGTCACAGTGTTCTGGGCTCAGAGGCTGAGCGTTACCCAGGACTCTGGAGCTAAACACGCTGGTCTGTATGATAATAGCCAACAGTATTAAATCTTTACATTGTGCCAGGTACAAGTTTACCCCAAAACAACATAGGTTTAAACAGCACGGGTCCACCTATAGGTAGACTTTTTTCAATAAATACACAGAGCACTATAAATGTATTTTCTTTACTATTTTCTTAATAACATTTTCTTTTCTTTAGTTTACTTTATTGTAAATATACAGTTTATCATACATATAACACAACATTTGTGTTAATTGACTGATTCTAAGGTTTCTGGTCAACAGTAAACTATTGTTAGTTAAGTTTTTGGAGAATTGTGGTTTTTACTTGCATGGGGAGCCAGAACTTCTAACCCTCGCTTTGTTCAAGGGTCAACTGTCATTATAGGTATTATCTCATTGAAACCTCCTAACAAAGTCATGAGGTGGGTCCTCTGATTAGCCTCGTTTTACAGAGAAGAAAACTGAGCCTAGCTTTGTCTCGGGCTGGGCCAGGGCTGGTTCCTGGACATTCGGTGCGGATAGTCACAGGGGACACCATGCTTAGCAGGGCTCCATGCTTGAGTTAATGGTTTGCTGTTGCCTTAAAATTCTTAACACTTTTTGAAGAAAGGACTTGCATTTTCATTTTGCACTGGGCCCTGCAGATTACACCAATGGCCTCAAGCTGTTCCTCACAATTTTCATGTTTAATACCCCCGATGCCTCTAGAGAAAGGTCTCATAAGTGGTCTTGTTTTGCAGACAAGCTGTGGCATCTGTCATGGGCACGCGAGTGTCCAAGACAGAAACCACCTGGCATGAGCCCAAAGCCTGGGAGCTTAACTGGGACTGAGCTGCCTAGGAAGTTCTGCTTCTTGGGACACTGGTACATGCTCTGCTGGGGGCAGGGAAGTTCTCAACACCCTCCTCCTACTGTCTTGGCAGGTTCGAGCCCCACCAGGCATGCTAGAGCTCCTGGTGCCCCTCTCTGGGAGCAGCCAGAGGTATGTTCTGTTCTGTCCCAGATCCCACTCACCTGAGAGGAAAAGTAGCAACACCAGCAGCTGGGAGAGAGGCAAGTGGGCCCTGTGGAGAGGGGTGGGCATGATGCGGGGCACTCGGTGCCTCCTCTGGTCCCTGGGACTGGCTGCCTCCTTGCTCTCTGATGCGTGTTGGAGTCTGAAGTGGAGCCTGTGGGCAAGGCTGTGTCTGCTTCTGGTGGTGAAGGCTGCTTGGGGAAGTGTGTTGACTACAGCAAGATAAGGCTGCTGATGCAAGAGGAAAGAGCCTGGTGGAGGGGCTTCCGGCTTTCGTGTCTGGGCAGTGGTTCCTGTAATCACTGGTTGAACCGTGATGATCCATTGCCACAGACTGTCCTCAGCACTTGGGAGGGAGGTCAGTATAGCTGTCGTAGTGTGTGCTCAAATCAGCTAGGCTTTTTGGGTCAAGGGTGGGGATTGCCTCTTCCTGGCTGCGTGACCTATCAAACCCATGTACTGTCTCTGAGCCTTTTTGTTTCTGAGTCCATTAAAGCAAGCCCAGACTCTTCCAGATTCTGGTAGCCTCTTTAGCTACAGTGTCTGGGTCCAAATCTTGGTTTCACTTGGTCATTGCAATCCTTTGGGCACTTTGTGCTTCAGTTTCCTGGGCTGTTGCATGGTTGCGTGCATGGGTGGAGTAAGCACTGCAGATGCTGTCATCGTTCTCTTTTGGGTGAACTCAGTCTTCCCCAGGAAAAAAAACAGCAACTCGTGCGTTCAGCAATCCCCTCCCTGCCTCCTACTCTGGATAGTTCTGGGTGCAGAGGAAACTCAGCCTTGCGTCTGAGTACTGTCATGAGGAAGTCCTGGTTGCTGCAAACTTTGCGCTGGGCCTGCTGAGGTATGGCCCGCCCTGTCTGGCACTTCAGGACCACTTGCATTGGCACTGCTGCTAAATCCCACGGCTCCCTTCGCCGTCCTCCAGTGGAGGAGACCCAAGTATAGGAGCTTCTTTGGACTGACGACAGGCCTACAAATTTTCGTGAGACCCTCAGGACATTGACGTCATCCTCCCAGGGAACTTCTGAATCACCTGCTCATTGCAGCTATTTCTTTTATTTTCATGGTTCACTAAAAATTAATTTAATTTGTTTTATCAGGTCAGGCATTACATTGATCAGCTGTTGCTGTGTAACCGGCACATCACCCTAAAATGTGATGGTTTAAAAACAACAACCATTTATTTAATTCATGATTCCGTGGGTTGATTGTTTCACCCAGGATCCGCTCCACGGTTCTGTTCACATCTGCTGATTGCTCATGCACTTGACCTCAGCAGCAGGTTGGCTAGGTAGCTCTGCTACTGCAGTGGACTGATTGTCATCCGAGCCACCTTAGCTCTCCTCCATGTGGTCTCGCATTCTTCAGGGGGCTACTCTGGGCTTGTTCCCATGAGAGGGGCAGTTTTGAGAGCAGAAGCTGTCACAAGGTACAATGTTACTTCTGCCACATTCTTTGGCCAAAGCGTGTTGTAAGACCATACCAGATTCAAGGGTTGGAAAATAGACTTCACCCCTCAATAGGAGGAGCTACACAAGCATATGGCAGGGGTACAGGGAGAGGGTAAAGAACTGTGAACATTTTGGTCGCTTGTCTACCATGGGCATCCACAGGGTTCAGAATTCACCAGTTTCAAGGTCCTTTATAAGGCTCCCAGACATTACCTTCCTCGGGGTCAACCATGGCCACACAGTTTCTGGAGATGTTCAGTTCCTCCACTAGTTCTGATCTGCCGCTCAGAAGCCAGGTGGGTCATGGCCCCTTTGGGAGGCCTGTGGCCTCCCAGATGCCCTAGGAAGCCAGGCCAGGGTCTCTTCTGCTCTAAAGTCTGTAAACACATGGGATTCTCACTTCACCCCAGAGTTTGTACCCCAGGGTCATGGGGGTGCCGGGACTTTAGCACATCACCTCCTGCCCAACCACTCCCCTTTTCTTGTTGCCTTCCACCAAGTCACAAGGGGAGGCGTTCCCCTTTTTTCCATCTGTAGGGACTTTCCTAACCCCAACCTTCTCGGAACAGATGGTCTCCTTTGTTCTCGCTGGGACCCCTCAAGCCCCCATCTCAAGACAACAAATCTCAGGCACCAGCTTTGTTAAGGGACGGAGCTGCCTGGGAGGGAACTGGAGCTGGATTACTGTGAGAGGGAAAATGGAAAACAGAGTAAACAAGCCAAGGGAAAGCATTCGACCTCATCAGCAGTCAAATAAACCATCAAAAAGAACAGCAAGAATGGTGTTTTTGCAATCAGCATTGATCTCCATTCCTGTCTGCCCTTCTCTTTATTGGAGGGCTGACAGTCCAAACCCATATTTTGCAGGACTCTCAGCACCATTCTGGATTTGGTTCTACTGAGGGGGCGTGCTTGCCTTCGCTTTGGAAGGGGAAGGAGAAGGGGAAGGAGAAGGGGAAGGAGAAGGGGAAGGAGAAGGGGAAGGAGAAGAGGAAGGAGAAGGGGAAGGAGGAGGGGAAGGAGAAGGGGAAGGAGAAGGAGAGGCCTGGTTGCTTTTCCAGAAATGAAGCAGGGCAAATGTGTGTTCATCAGGAGGTGGCAAATGTGAGGTTTTGCAATGGCCCCCACACTCTCTTCTGTAAATGACCTAAAATCACAGGCAGCTGTGACCACTAGTGGTCGGTTCCTGTGAGTCTTTCGGATTCTTGATTCTCCAAGAAATAGCAGTGAACTTGGGAGTTAGAGGCTCTGAATGTCTAGGCAGAACCTAAACTCTGTGTGGTGGGAGTGGTGGGGGAAGGAGCGTGGGGAGGGAGAGGTGTTATGGACAGTGTGATGGGGAGGCTGCTGAGTGGGGCAAAAGAACTCTTCTGGCCTTGGTCTTATGAGGTGGCATGAATGTGGGCAAGTTATGACTCTCTGGGGCTTATTTCCCCCTCTCTAAAATAGGATACTAATATTGATCCACTGCTTTTGAGGATTAAATGAAATAACAGGTCTGGCACTTCATCAATACTGCGTGCAAGGCTTTGAAACAGGAGTCTAAATGAGGCTTCGATCACTGAGGCTCCAAAGCTGAGAACAAGGGTATGGGTATCTCTGCAAGCTGAGCAGCCAGATTATTTGTCTACACAGATGTGCAGAAGGGATGGCCAGAGATACTTTTGCGCTCATAGCCTGGTGGCTACCCTGGAAGCATACAAAGGGAGCTGGGTATCGATCCTTTGAGACAGTAGAGTGGGATTTCTTTAGAACATGGATAGAGGACATGCTTGGGAGAGGGAAGAGGAGTTTAACCCACCTCAGGCTGACTGGAGGGTTCAAGAGTGGCCTCAGCAAGCTTGCCTGTACTCTCTGGAATTTTCACTGTCTCACACACAGAGAAGTGTGGGGTGAGGGCTGGTGGGCTGCTAGAGAGAATTATATTTGAACTCCCCATCCACCAATCAGCACTGTGTTACTGAAGGGGAAAGAGGGGAAGGAAAATGGGTAGGATTCTCCTCACCTCTTTCTTCTTTCTCGATCTTGGAGAAGCCAGAGACAGCGGTGAGAGGAAGAACAAATGGAAGAACAAGGTGGGAAATGGCCAAGAAGCCCACTCATCACTCAGCCTCATGCAGGCTTTTCTATGTGAGCCTGGTCCCAGCTGGGGGAGAGGAAGCTACTGATGGAGAGATTGCAATTTCAACTACCCGAATGATAGGTACATTATCACCTATTTGGAGGGATGACGTGGTAGAGCTTATCTGAAAGGCAGTGTGAAGAAGGAAGCAGCTTTCTCCTTGGATCCTAGCTGGTCAAGTACATCTGGCAAACTGATTTTAAGAACGGGAACACAAAAGCTGTCTGTTTAAGAGGGTTGGGTGAACTTCAGCTGGATAGAAGTTGGAAGAGATCGTGTGTGGACACTCTTTGTCTCCCTCTTTTTGCCGCCTGCAATGGAGGGCCCTCTGGGGTTTGATTCCCAGTACTCCTGTTCTGCCCCTCATCTTATACAGGGAGGGGGTCTTGTGAGTAGCGTTGCTAGTTGACGTGATGGGGGCATTAGTGTGAGTGGGCTGGATATGGCAAACCATGGTGCCCTGGCCTCATGCTCTGGTGACCAGAAGGCCTACCAGAAGAAGGAAGGGGCCGGGGCAGGAGAGTGCCTGGGGCTGGAAGGGAGACAAAAAAGGGTTTCAGTCCTACCCCTTAGAGGAGGTGAAGTAAAGAGATGCTTTTTCCTCCCTCCCTGGAACCTGGTGATGGCACCTGACGAAGTCCCACATCAGAGATTGTATCTTTCAGCAGCCAGGGGGGATGACAGACACCGATGAGCCCTGGACCTGTGTCCAGAACTACCTCGCAAACACTTCCTTGCTGTCGGGTGCACTGCTGCCTTCCCAAAGGAATGCTTTTTCTAAACATCTTGGTTCCTAGAAACTTTTAGCTGCAGATCATGGGAGAAGGTATTAGAGCTGGCAGGACCAGGGAATTTTCTCTGCAGCCACGGACCTTAAAATACCTCCTTCTTTTCCTCCCCTTATGCCTCCTGCCATCCATTCATCCTTCTCTCTATTCTTTCTTTCATCTTTTCAACACCAGACATTGTATAACATGGTCATTCAACACATACTAAGTACCCGCTAAGTACCAGACACTGTTTTTGGTGCTTAGACTACGTCAGTGATGTAGACCGATAAGACTCACTGCTCTTTTGGAGCTTACATTGCAGGGGGATGGGAGCAAGACAGGCAATACATAATAAATAATGAAGCAAAAAGTCAATCGTGCAGTGTGTTAGAAAATCGTACATCCCATGGAAAAACATAAGGTGAGAAAAGGGGATGAGGTGAAGTGGTAGGAAGGGGCCATGTAAGGACTTAGGGTAAGGAATAGGGTTATGTGCTCAGTGACGTGAGTAGCTATTGCAAGGTTTGGAGCAGAGAGGGACTGGATCTGACTCTTGTTTTAAAAGAGTCCCTGCTGGCTGCATTGGGAATGGATGAGAGAGGCAAGGGCAGATGCGTGGAGACCAGTGAGGAGCTAATTGCTGCAATCCGGGAATGATGATGGTGAGTGGATGAATCTAGGCGGTGGAGGTAGAAGTGGTAGGACTCTGAATACGTTTTAGGGCTGAGTAAACATGATTTGTTGATAGAAAGGATACAGGGTGAGAGAGAGGAGTCAGGATGCCTCCTAGGTTTTTAGCTGAATTACCTGGAGTAATGGAGTTCCCATCAACTGAAATGGGGAAGTCTGTGAGTGGAGCAGGTTTTGGGGGGATAAAAGGAAAGTTGGATTTTGAAATGTTATTGGGCATT
Organism: Artibeus jamaicensis; assembly: GCF_021234435.1. Classification (NCBI taxonomy): domain Eukaryota; kingdom Metazoa; phylum Chordata; class Mammalia; order Chiroptera; family Phyllostomidae; genus Artibeus; species Artibeus jamaicensis. The sequence goes on along the minus strand of NW_026521924.1, from coordinate 13,996,532 downwards.
CAAGTAGAGCTACTGAGAAGGTAGTTAGATATAATATTTAAGGGAGAGAAGTTAGGAGAAACTTATTTAGGAGCCCTTGGGCTCTCAATGGTACCTAAGGTCGCCGGGCTGGACAAGATTGAAGGGAGAAGCCCTAGGAGACCTTTGCTCACCTAAGACCCCAGGCGCCATGGGAGAACGATAAGGCCGTCTGGGAAAAGCAAATAGCAGGATAGTCACAAGGACTGGGGCTAGCACCCCCACAGATAGAACCAATGTTCACATTTAGCCTTTGTACTCTGCTTCTGCCCCGTAGCTAGAACTAATTACTGCATTCCGCTTCTGTATCCCACTTTGCTATGTAGATAGGAACACCCCTAGGCTATATAAACCCCTAAGAATCCTTTGTCTGGGCTCAGAATTTGGAGACTAGACTCCTCTGGGCCCGAGCACATTAATAAACCTCGTACTCCAGAATCCCTCGGTGTCTGGTTGCTTCATCTTCCTATAACAAAGATCATCAAAGGACAGTATGTAGTTGAGAGCAAGGGAGCTGGAACAGACTGCCTAGGTCCAAATCTCAGCCGGCCACTTACCAGATGACCTCAGGGAAGTTACTGAACCTTTCTGTGTCTCAGTTTCCTCTTTTGTGATAGGCTCCACCTCATCCAGCCATGTGAAGATAAGCAAGTCCATACAAGTAAAGTCCTCAGAACAGAGTCTGGCACACGGTAAGCTCTCAGTAGCTGGTTACTATTTTCGAAACATGTAAGAATTTCTTGCTGGTGAGGATGTGGAGAAAGGGAAAACTTTTGCACTGTTGGTGGGGACACAGACGGGTACAGCCACTGTGGAAAGCAGTATGGAGACACCTCAAAAAATGAAAAATGGAACTGCCTTATGACCCAGGAATTCCACTTCTGAGAATTTATCCAAAGAATCCTGAAATAGTAATTCGAAAGAACATAAGCATCGTTATGCTTTTTTGTAGTGTTACTTACAATCGCCAAGATATGGAAGCAGCCCAAGTATCCATCAGTAGATGAGTGGATAAAACAACTTTGGGACATTTATACAATAGAATACTACTTGGCTGTAAAAAATAAAGTTTTACCATTGGTGACGGCATGGATGGACCTGGAGAACATTATGCTAAGTGATATGTAGAATCTAACAAACAAACTGAACTAACAAGCAAAACAGAGATAGACTCATGGCAGCAGGCTGACGGCTCTGGGGGGGGTATTGGGGGTGGAGGGATCAAGCAAAAAAAAAAAAAGAAGACAGAGCTCATGGGCGTGGACAACCATGTGGTGATTGTGGGGGTGGGGAAGGGGGGCATAAGGCGGGCAAATCATAATGGAAAAATACAATAAAATTTCTTTGTGACACTAGAATATCATCACTAAAATTTTTTGAAATAATTCAAATCTTAAAGAAAATATACTAGCATAGGACAAAATGTTTTTTTGAGAAACATTTGTGAATACATTGTTGACATGGTGTCTTCTCATCTCCAAATATTTGTATTTTCTACAAGTGAAGGACATTCTCCCGCACGGCCACAATGCCATCCAGATCAGGAAGTCACCACTGACTGACACATCACTACCACCTTCAGACCCTCACAAGGTTTGCCAGTTGTCCCCACAATGTTGTTTATAGAAAAGGATTGAGTTTCATTTAGTCGTCATATCCCTTTAGTTCCTTTGAATATGGAACAATTCTTTTCTTTGCTTTACAACCCTGATACGTTTGAAAAGCATTGACCTGTTATTTTGCAGAATAGCTGTCAGTTGGGATTTTTCGGACAATTGTTGGTGATTAAAGCTGGGTGTGGCATCTTGGGTGAAAATATCCAGAAGGGATGCTGTGCTGTTCTCTTGGCACCCAATCAGGAAGCACTGCTGTTTCAGTTTGTCTCATTATTGGTGACGTTCACGTTGATTGCCTGATTTAGGTAGTATCTGTCAAGTGTTTCCAATGTAAAGTTATTCCTTTTTCCCTTTGTAATTAATAAGTCTGTCACTTAAATTTTTTTCTAACTCTGATTATACTCAGTTTGAGCAGTTGGTCCCACCAAGGTTGGAGAGATTGATAACAGAGATTAATAGGGATGAATGGCTCTCCACCCACCCTTGGACTGCGTAATGGCTCTAGTTTTCGCAGATATATCTTCTCTGGCATGTACTGGAATCCAGCTCTCAGTTCTGGATGTCTCCGGGGTATTGCATCCTAGCAGGGCGCAGTTGTCCACGGCTCACCGAATTCATCACCCACTTTGTGGAAGGTGCCCTTGTTCGAAATGTGTGTGTATGTACACTTGTTTGTGTGTTCTCCACAGTGGTATCCCACTCATGCTCCCCGATTCTGTCCAGCAATGAGTGTCAGTGGTACCAATTCACTTCCCCAGCCCAGGAGAATGATTTTCATTGGTTCATGTAAGTTACAACAGCCCCACCTGCTGGCTGTGATTGTGTGAGTAATTGGTTGAGGCTGGAGCACCTGTTGAAAAATTCTGACCAATCAGATGTGAAGGGAAGTCGACTGGACATTTCTTGGGGAAAAAGTTCCACTAGCGCACCTCCTCTTTGCGCAGACAGTGCACTTGGTAAGGGATCTTCTGCCTGGACAAGCCTAATATTAACTGTTACTAAAGCATCATAGAAAACTTCAGCAGGACATTCAGAGCTTAAGTTTCTGAGAACCAGATGATGTAGCCCACTATCTGAACTTGCCTTAGACATGCCTTTTTTGCATCCCCGCTTTGCCCCAAGATCAATTCCATTAGGGAATCTGGGAAGAAATGAGGGTTCCAAATGATTGTTATTATTTTCTCTCTTCTCATATATTATAATGTACATAATGTACATTATATGTATACTTAGAATGTAACTCATTAATTTCTCTCTTCCCATATACTATAATGAGGGAGTGTTGAAAATTTGTAGAAATAAGGCACATAGAGACTGGTGTTTTGTGTGGTCAGATACATTAGTGCCCTCCAAATTCATATTGGTGTTATTAAAGAAAAAAACACACCTGAATAACTTTATACAGTATCCCTACATCGTTGTAACTTCTTCCTCTTTTTTTATAGATTTATTGACATAATTAACCTGGCATAAAATTCACTCATGTGCATTGTACAATTCAGTGGTTTTGAATACATTCATAGGGGTGAGATGGCATTGGATTTTAGAATGTACAGACTTCTGATATATAGTTATAACACATGCCTGCTGATTTCACAGCAGAACCCTGCGGTCCAGTTTTTATGAATGCTTTCCCCTCTGTGTGTATGTTTTTTTGTGACCAAATTAGGCAGTGGATAAATGTTATGCATTGGTCTCAAGGGAGAAGTCACTGTAGAAATAGAGAATAAATGCACCTTTGATTTGTAAAATCTGAGATTCAGATGAAAGATGCAAATGTTTGGAAAAACACAGTCTCCCATCGTGGGGGGAGTCCTGGAGTCCCTCCCTCTGCATTGTCCCCCTCACCACATGCACACTCTGGTTACCTTCTGTGACTAAAGAAAGCTGTCTGATTGGTGGGAGACAGAAGGGGAATGGGAGGGAACTGATGTTGTGCAGTCCTGAAAAGGGTCCTGTAACCTGGTCTCCAAAGGTCAGGTCTGATTTGGAGGGATTGGAGATGCAGGACTTGTGCCTTCCTACCTGGTGACATGGCTTAGGAAGGTCCTGCCCTGTCTTGCCTGGCAACAGAAGACCAGAGCTGGATACATGCCCTGCTTAAGTGGACAAGACCTGAGGCCACCTTGCAGAGTGTCCTGGGGCCCCAGAATAGCCAGATTTCCTAATGTGTTGAAGAGCTGAAGGCGAGTGTATGTAGGGAAGCCCTGGGACTAGAAGTTAGTTCTAGGGGCACCAGTGTGTGTCTATAGCTAAGGGCAGCACAGGGTAAGGGACATATTAGTAGCTGGCTTCATGAACCAATGTCACAAAGGCATCTTAGACATCACTGGGGATGGAGAGGGTGACTAAAGAGATTTTGAATTGATCAAGGTTAAGTCCATGGAAAGAATGCTAAAAATAGAAATTATGTTAAATCTTGGAAATACTTTAAAATTTGATACTTTTTGCCCCCCTGGAACAGCGGCTTGAGAGTTGTGTTGTATTATCTTGATTATGTCACCTAATTTCTCCAGGGCCCAGCCTTCCCATCTGTAAACTGGGGCTGGGCAGCAGGGGTCAGGCTAGGTGGTATCGAGAGCTTTTCCAGCTCAGACTGACCAGGATGCTAAAGTCTCAGCATCTCTCAGAGGTTTCGCTGCCCACTTGTGAGTGTTTTCCTTACATGTCACTCTCTTTGCTGTCCTTTCCCCAGTGTCCAGTGAGACTACCGACAATCATCAGGTTAGCCCAGGGTGACAGGGTACAAGGGGACAATCCCAAACTCTGCAGATGTCATATGAAAGTGCAAAAGAAAAATATATATGTGATCACGCCATCATGATAAATGGAAACATTTGGTCTCTCTGCTTTCCCTTCCGATCCATGTCTATCTACGTAAGCACCCCACTTGTACCAGAGCCTGGAGACTGCATTGTATCCAAGGGCTTTTGGGAGGCAGGAAGCATAAAAAGGGAAAATATGACAATTTCATCCCTGCTGATTAGCTGCCCTGGCAACCAGCTCTACAGACCCAGTGACTCTAAAAATAAACACCTCTCCAGCTCTGATCTCTCTCCTGAACTCCAGGCGTATCTGTTCATCTGCCTACTCAACATCTGCACTTGGATGAGGAACAAACATGTATACATCATGTTAAAAACTGTACCCATAGTTCCCATCACCAAACCTATTCTCCCACCTTTCTTCCTTTTCTCATTCATTGCTCAAGCTACCCAGGAAGCCAGTCCCACTTTCTCCCTGTCCATGACCTTTCACATTTAGTCCCCAAACAGGTCCCATCATTCCTATGTTTAAGCACGCCTCATTCTCTCAGTCAATTTTTCTCCATTTCCATTGGCTCCGTTGTAGCTCAAGCCCGCTTCATTACCCCCTAGTTGGCTACAGTTACCTCACATCAGCATTTTCTGATTACTTGCTTTCCTCTAATTTTTAGTTATCCTACAGGCTTCATGGCGATTTATAAAAATGTAAATCAGATCTTGCAATTTACTCTGTGGTTTGAAACTCTATAATGTCTTTCCATTCTTCTTAGAATAAAATTCAAACTCCTTACCATGGTCAATAGCCCTGTGCCATTTGGCTCCTGTCCATCTCCTCAGCATCATTTCATGCCCCATTACTCTCAAATTCCAGCGTCACTGGCCCTATGCCCTGAACATTCCAAATCCCTTCATACCTTAGGTCTTGGCACTGTGTGTTCCTATAACAAGAGTGTATTTTCCAGGCTCTTCCACATTTCAGATACTTCCACATTCCAGCTCAAATATTCCTTTTTCTAAAAGACTTTCTTTACTATTTGTTATAGATAGTAGCTACTAATTCTTGATTCCTGAGGATATCTCTGTAGCTGAAATCTGCATTATTTTATGTACTATTTTATTTTCTTTAGATCACTCATTATATTCTTATTTCTCCCTTCTTCCTCTCTCCCTCCCTCCTTCCTTCCCTCCCTCCCTCTCTCCTTGCCTTTTAAATCTGTATTCATCACACTCTATACTCCACAAGGGTAGGGACCATCTGTGTCAGTGTTCACCAGTGTTTCAGTGTGTCTTACACAATACCTCCTGTCACATGGGATAAGCTCAGTAATATTTGTGGAATAAATGAAGGCATAAATTTCTTTGGGATGACAATTAGTTGTGTGGAAGCTCTGGACTGGGTTTCACTGGAGCATAAGCTATTTACTCAAAGGAATGAGAAATGTCTGTGTCCAAGCTGTGAGTCTTTCTGCTGCTCTATTTTTCCTCTGGTTTCAAGCTATGGGACACCTGGGACATTTCCTATCACCTTCTTGAAGTATGATTTAGGGAATGAGGGACTATGTAAAGTCTTTGGCCAAATGTTTTATTTTATTTTATTTTTAATTAATTTTATTTAGTTATTTTTTCAAGTACAGTTTTTTTGGTCTATTTTTCTCATCCCAGCCTCCCCCGCCCCTTGCTCCCCACCTCCCTCCCATTTCCACCCCCCTTAGTTCTCGTCCCTGTGTCCTTCCTATTTGTTCCTCCAAATCCCTCCCCCTTTTTCCCCTTAACTTCCCTTCCTTCTCCCCTCTGGTCACTGTCCCCTTGTTCTCTATTTCAGTGTCTTTGTTTTTTTTCTGCTTGCTTTTTTGTTTTGTTGTTTAGCTTCCTGGCTAAATGTTTTAAAAAGACCATTCTGATGTCTGTGTAGTTGATGGATTGGAGGCTCCAGAACAAGACTCGTGAGGAGGCTATTGGAGTGATTTAGGTAAGTGCTAATGAGGGTCTGAACAACCATGAAGATGAATGGGGAGAGATGGAATTCAGTCGATTTGGAGACTTCGGGCATCTAGGACACGAAATGTGAGATGGCAGGAGGTCATACCAGTGCTGATGCTGTCTTTGCTGAACGCTGATGGAGACTGTCTCTTTAAATTTTTCTCCTATAGGCATTTGGCTTGCTTCCTCCTAGTCCTGGCCCTACTGCCAGTGGAAGGTGAGAGGGAATTGGCCAAGGCATCCCCCTCGGCTCCCAATAGTGGAGGCTGGGGATGTGCTGTTGAAGATGAAACTGCTCTACTGAGAGTAGAAAATGTTGAAGAGGAGAGTCACGTCTGAGGGGTGATGGAAGTTCGGTTCAGCCACTTCATCTCTGTGACATTCTCAAACAGATTCAAAGCCACAGTGAAAGAAATAGAGCAGGAGGCCTATTTCCCTTGGACATATTTATCCTTTCATAAGAGAGACTTTCTCTGGAACTTGGACTATACTACCTTCCCTAGATCCTCATCAGGGCCATTTTTGGGTTCAGGACTATCCCTAAATATACTGTAGGCCCAGCTTTCAAACCTGGAAAGTATGTATGTTCCTTCCTTCTCCTCCCCACTCAGAGGCATTGTGTGGGCTTTAGTGTAGAACAGCAAGCCTATGAGATAAGAAAGCAACAGAATGAGGACAGGTCAGGATCTCACCATCTGTCTCTAGAACCGTGGGCAGTGTGACTCCTTGGAAAACACTGAGCAGAGATGACTTTGAATCTGAGATTCTTGTTCTACCTCTTGTTGTTTAAGTAGTGCGGAACAGGTTCCTTTAGGCCTCTCACCTGCACAATGGGGGAATGGTGCCTACCTTGCGAGACTGGTATGAGGATGAAATGAGATACTGCACTACACATGAAGTGCCAGAGCCCTGGTGGCACCACCAATTATGTTTTCCTTCTTATGTGAAACCACTGGGTGTCTAATAGGAAGAGAACTTGGGGCTTTGAAGGCAGTGTCTTTTTATTTATTTTTTCCTTTGGATCTTAAGTAGATAGAATGGTACCTACCAGAAATCTTGTTTCATGACACCTGTATCATTGATTCATGCATGATCTTGTTTTGTTAATCTACTTATTCATCTATGCATTGATTCATCCATCCATCCATCCATCCATCCATCCACATCCATCCTTCCACTCATTCTTTCTCCCTCCTTTTTCCCTTCCAATCATTCATTCATTTACTTACCGGCCCACTCACATGTCTATCAATCTTATATTATTATTTTATTTTTTGTGTATAATTATACAATCATTCATGAAACCACCACCCAGACCAGAAGCTAGAATCCTGATATTATGTCCATCTACCTTATATACCTATTCTTCTCATACCTCTGCCTTCCCCCACCATAGGAACTACTATTTTAAATCTTGGGTTCATTCTTCTATTTTTCTTAAATGTGGTTTCATTATGTTTACATATATTCCTAAAAATCATCTGTTAGTTGTTTGCACCTTTGTAAAAAGAATATAATGCTGTATGAAATCTTTGAGGGTTTACTCCCCCTAAATTTTTTGCTCAGATTTATTATTTATTCATGTTATTGTGTATAGCTATGGCTAATTAAGTTTTTCGCTGCTGTGTAACATTGCATTCTATGACTCTGCTGAATTATTTGCCCACCATCCTGTAGATGCACACTTAGATTATTCTCGGGCTTTATTAATTTTAAACCACGCTACCATGTTCAGATTTGTACCTACCTCGTGGTGTACATGGGCAAGTTTGTATGTACTTGCACAGAACATAGAAACCTAAGAGTGGAAAAAACCTAAGAGTGAAATGCTAGGTTATTGGGTATGTAAATGTTCAACTTAAAATGTTCCACAGGAGTTGTGCCAATTTATATGCTCACCAACAGTGTAAAAAAGAGCCATTGTTTCTTTAGTTTTGCTATTCGAGTAGGCACAAAATGGCATCTCAGTGTGGTTTTGTTTGGCTTTGGCTGATTACTAATGAGGTTGCCTCTTGAGGTGTTTTCTTCAAATTCACTGTAATGATGGGGCTGTAAAGGTTTTGTGGCAGAGTTGGGCATCCACAGTGGAGTTCCCCAGGAGCCAGGAAGGGTCCTGTCTTGTCTCTGCTGTGTTTCTTTTTCCAGGTCAGGTGTCCACAGAAGCTTCCTTCCTGGGGAGGGCATGAGAACCCACCTTATCGCTCCTGGACTTTTTATCCAGGAGTTTACCTCCTCTGGGGGCTCCAGGAAACAGGAGGGGACAACCAGCCCCGAACGTGTCTCAGAAGGCTGGTGAGGCAGGAGAAGCTGGGGTAGCAGCTACGGGCATCATGGCAAGTGCCCCTCATGGATCAGTTCTCCTGCATCAAAAAAGAGGGGACTGAGGGTCCTATGTCCTTGGGGAGAACTTGCAGTGCCTGTGACCTTCAGAGGAGGCAGGGAGCTGGGTTGAAGTCCTGGTTATTTTCAGACTGCTCCTCAGAGCCTACCTCAAGAGTGTTCTGTCCCACTGACTCTTTTTTCCTTAAATGCACCCCTGCCCAGGGCAGGGCAGCCCGCATCTTTGTGCCTCCTCAGACTGGAGCTGTGAGGGACAGAGGGACTTGAAGGGGTTAGGCTGCCACTCTCCAGGACCCTCTGGGCTCCACATGCAATTAAGGTAGAGGTGAAAAAGGAGCACCAGGTACTTCTCCTCACAGTGCCCTGCCACCATCAGTGCTGGGAGCACAGCCCCTGTCTGGGGGTCCTGCATACCTGGAAGAGAGGTGCCTCCTGAGGACATAGATGTTGGGAAGTGCAAGTGCAGTCAGGGGAATCAGCTTCCAGGCAAGCGGGGGGAGGAGGATCCCCAAATGAAGTTGGATGCACTGGCCCCTGGGTGACAGAAAGACATCAGGATGAACCTGGCTTCCTGCTTATATCACTCAACCTCCAGGCAGGCTCAGCTCTACCCCAGACTCAGGCACCAAGACTGTACCCTGAACTTGGAATGAGAAACCTCACCTCTCTGGGCCTTCATGGTATAGGAAGATGTTTTCATATGTTGCATTTCAGCTTCCTGAGGCACAACCACAGCATCACTGGTCCAGGGCTAATTCTTTTCCCCGCGTACTCTGTCAGATCCCCATGAGCTATGAGGTTTTCATTCAGGTTGGTGGGAACAAGCACTATTCTTGGCCTTGTGAGCTCCAGGGATTTCTTCCCCTGAGTTCAGGTATATACACTCATGTACACATATGTCCTCACGTACATGTATGTCCTCATGTACACACACTTTCAGTACTCAGGGGAATTCTCTAGATTTTTGGAATCCTCTCTCTGTGAAGCTCCTCCCTCTGGTGCTTGACTCTGGAAACTCTAGCCACTCACCCGTATTGGACTTCAAGCTCCTTGTTATCAACTAAGTGTGATCTCTAGACTCTATCTGAGTTATCTCTTCCTGCATCGTAGCTGGGAAGCTTTCTCAGAGAGTAAGGTAGAGGCAACCTTGAGTCTCACCTCTTTTTCTTTTCATCTTTCAGTGCTCACTCTCCTTCCTGCCTGATGTCCAATGTCTTGTCAACCATTGTTTCATGTAGTTTGCCCAGATTTTTAATGAAATAGTAAATCTAGTCCTTATCACTATGTGGTAGAAGTTGACATAAGTATTTAATTTAATTCAAATTTGCTCTTTTATATGTGCTCATCTTTACCATTATATCTTCTGACTGTTTTTATTTGTTTATATGAAGATTAATGATTTTTGTTTGTTGATATGCATTTAATTGCCTTCTCTTTTCTAAGAGCTTTAGCTTTTTAGAATATTTCAACACAATCTTAATTAATATTAGAAATGGTGGGCATGAGTTTGAGGACTCCATAAATGTTCTAGCAATTCCATCTTTTTTGAGACGACCCTTCCATAGCCCTATTCCATCTGTCCTGGGTAAGCTCTGTGGCTATTCCTACCCTGCCTTCACAGCTGTTATCATGGGGTCTGTAATCTTCTATTTATGGTTCCCATTCTTACTTTTCTTTATTTAATCCCTATTTTGGTCAAACAAAAAGGGTGCACAAAAGGTAGTTCTTGATGATTTGCAAACTTGACAGATTGGCTGGGCGTAGAAGTTTAGATTGGAAATAGTTTTCTTTAAGACTGTGAAGGCATTTTCTCTTGTCCTCTGGTGCCCGGTGTTGCCCTTGGACGGCTCATGTTGCTCTCAGCCCAGTGTCCCACGCACAACTTGCCTTTTACAGCCAAACCTCGGTTCTTGAACAGCTTGGTTCTCCACCAAGTTGTTCATGGGAAAATATGTCTTGGTTATCTCACAAAACTCTGGGTCTCTTCTCTGCCTGACAATGCTTTCAGGCTGATACCTGTAGGAATAGTCACATGTCTTGCAGGCAACAAACAAAGGAGATTCAGTTTTCAAGCACATCGCTTCTCGAATAGTTTTCCAGAACAAATTAAGTTCAAGAACTGAGGTTCCACTATTTTCAAATCTTAAAAATGATATGACCATTTCTTTGTCTCCAAAGTCTGCCTACCATTCTCTTGGTTTCTTGGTGGCTCTGTGGTGCTGAAAATGTAAAGATCAAGAGTTGTGTTGATGTTTGTTTCTATGGTTCTGTCAGAGTAAATTATCATGCTGCTTTTTTTACAGAGAAAACATTATAATCATTAATCCATCAATACAAACAGGAGTGAACTGACTGCTCTATCTCCCAGGCTTTCCTTTAACGGATGCTGTTCATAGTTTTGCAGGCTTTGTCTTCGGATGTGAGTCTATGAGCCAGGACCACCACCAAGATTATAAAGGACATATAGGAATCAAGGTCAAAATTTAAGTAACACGAGGATTGCATATTCCACATCCAAAATGTAATTTAAATAATTTTCTGTCTTGCCATGGCTGGTGTGGCTCAGCAGACTGAGCGCTGGTCTGCAAACTGAAGATCTGCTGGTTTGATTCCTAGTGAGGACGTGGGCCTGGGTTGCGGGCCAGCTCCCCAGTTGGGGGTGTGAGCGAGGCAACCGACTGATGTTTCTCTTCCTCTTTTTCTCTCTCCCTTCCCCTCTCTCTGAAAGTAAATAAATAAAATCATTAAAAAAGAATTTTCTGCTTCAATAATTTAATCATTTTTTCTTTTCATGAATTTGTGGTTCCATGCTTTTAAGATTATAATTTCAAATATTACTGATTTTAATATCCTGAATATTGGCAATATACACAAATATAATAATTATTCTGTTAAAGACACTCCTTTAAGTATTTTGCATTCATAAACTCATTTATACTTATAATCCTGACAACAAATCTATGAGGCAAGTCCTAGAATTACCCTTATCTTAAAGGTAACAGAAAACTGAGGCACAAAGAACTTAGAATCTCACTATGGCTCCATAGCTTGCAAAGGGCAGAGCTAGAAGCTGAACCCAGATCATCTGACCCTGGACTCTGTACTTTTCCTGCTCAGCCTACCAGCCTATTTGTGTGCCTTTGGAAGCTATAAGATTCTAGAGGGTTAGGATCCTATTAACGTGGCCCAGAGATCACATTTCACTCTGGTCCTTTACTATGACTTCTCGCCGTCCCCATCTTCTGTCATCAATTTCCACACAAGGACTAACAATGAGGGAACACAGGGCTGAGAGCCGGAGATTATTGTCTTAGAAGAGTGGGGTGGATTTTCAGGGATCTGGACTTACCACGCACAAACATCCTAGTGCCTGCTCCAGACCTGAACTCCGTGTTGTGGGGCCCTGCTCTGTGGAACTTTACGCAGTACTCGGTACAGGCATCTGCTGGGCTGATGTTACTGATGTTTCTCCTCGTGGCATCTGCAGCACTTGTTACTTGGGGAGCGTGGCCTCGTTTGTAAATGTAAATTAACTCCTGGCCTGGCCCTGTCCCCCTGACCCACATGATGGGCCCCACTGGGAGAATGGAGGTCACAGTGCAGTTCAGAGTGGCCGTCTCTCCAGCTGCCAGTGACACTGACTTCTCAGGCTGAATCACCTACAGCTCCTCACCTGCCCCTCCTGGGGGGAAACACAGCTCCAAGTCCCCGCCATTGCCTTGCTGAGCTGAGGCTGGAGTCCAGAGGCCTGGGTCCAGATTAAAATTGACATCCAATTAACCCTTTCTTTCCACATCATGTATTAGGCACTGGAATGGACAAATTGCCGGACTGTGTGCTTAGAGGGATACAGAAATGAGACAGACAGCCTTGAAAAGCCCATCGACGGGGAAGTCAGAGGAGATGAAACAAATCTGCGCAAAGACATTCAACAACCCCATTAAATGCACATATAAACCAGAAGGTAAATGCTAGTGTTCATAATAAAATAGCTGGAAAGGTTTTAAAAAAATGCAGATTGGTGCAGCCACTGTGGGAACAGTACGGAATTTTCTCAGAAAACTAAAAATGGAACTGCCTTTTGACCTGGCAATTCCACTGCTTGGAATATACCCTAAGAATCCTGAAACACCAATTCAAAAGCACCTATGCACCCCAATGTTCATAGTAGCACAATTTACAATTGCGAAGTGCTGGAAGCAACCTAAGTGCCCATGTATGAAGGACACATGGACAAAGCCAAAGGGGGTAAGACTGAGGGTGGGAGGTGGGGTGGGGGTGGGACTGGGGAAAGCAGTGGCTGGAAAATGGAGACAACTATACTCGAACAATAAAAAAAATGTAAAAAAAAGAACACCAATCTCAGTGTATTCAACATTAGAAAGCACGTTACCAAGTTGCAATAACAGACTGGTGGATGCAAGGCAGGCAGAGGGGTCAACGGAGTGGAAGACAGAGCCTAGAACTGGACCCAAGAAAATATTCAAAATGACTTCGTGATCAAGGGGACACCATATGGTGTTGGCAGAAAGCTATCTGGAAGAAAACAAATGAAATCCTTAAAGAGCAGTTGCCTCCAAGGAGTGGGAAGGGAATGTGGACTCCTACTATTTACTTAATACATTTTTTCCTTGGCAGGATTATTTGATAACAGTCCTGTAATATAATAAAAATAAAATAAAATGAAACATTCCCCCTTTTGTAAGCAAAACAGATGCAATTAAAAAATACTAGCTTGACAGAAAATGAAAAAGCTCGCCAGTTTGGTGGTGTTGCCAGGGTGTGGCTAGGCAGGCAGGCACTCCCCCGTGCTGCTGGTGGGAAGGTGAACTGATGCTTCCCTAGATGGCGCTGTGCCACCATTTTCAGGACAAACCCAGGGTTTGACAAGCGGAAGGGGAGACTAACCAAGTCTGTTATGGTCACAAACATTCATAATGTTCTATCTGTTGCTGCTCCTGTGTTGTATGGTTGATATAACACTGAGGTACCATATTTTATTTAAAAATTCTATATTTGAAAAGCCTTTGAAATCATACCCTTTGACCTGGAAACTCCTCTTCTTGGGACTTATTGATAAGAAATAATCACAGAAGGCGAACACATTTTGTAAAGGAATGGGAATCACGGCTTAGTGGCAGTATAGAAAGGTTTGATGAGAGGCTCATGTCCAAGAATAGGGAGTTAAATAAGTGAAGATGCACCCCGATGTCCAAAAAATATGTAGCTACTAATGTGGAAGCATAGGCTAGGATGTGTTGACAATTATGTTGACAGATATATCGGCAAGAAAAAGTTCTTTAATTTACTATTAGTGAGAGAGGAAATAACAGAACACATTCAATGTACTCCTGTTTTGTTAAAAATTCAATAGAGATGGACACAGAACAATGAAGAGGTTAAAGGGAGGGCTTGTGGGTCCCTTCGTCCTAAGCTCAGATGCCTCCCCGAGGGCTGGCTTGATGTTTGACCTTGAGAAAATGACCTGTTCTCTGAGCCTCTGTTACGCACCCCACACTGTGCCTTATCTTTAGAGGGGAGGGGAATGAGAGAGGGAGAAAAATATCAATGTATGGTTGCCTCTCACGGGTCCCCTGCTGGGAAGTGGCCTGCAACCCAGGCATGGGCCCTGACTGGGAATTGAACCACGATTCTTTGGTTCGCAGGCCCATGCTCAATCCACTGAGCCACACCAGCCAGGGTGCGCACTGTGCCTTATGGATGGGCCCTTGATAGCCTCTTAACTGAGATGTTAGCACCACTGGGAGGGGGAGGGCTGTGCCACCTGCCTGCCCCATCCAGTGTGAGCTCTGGGGAGAGAAGAGTAGACAGGGGCAGGGCTGATTCCTGTATCAAGAATATAAGCGTAGGATGCTGAGAACTAGGCAGCTTATAGTCCAAGAAGTACCACTTAGCATTTTTCTAGTAGTTCTACTTTGCCATGTGTAGTATTCAGTCTCTCTGTCTGTCTCTGTCTCTCTCTGAGTGAATATGCATATTCACTCTTAATTAAGTTGGCCCTGACTTTCAGGGTCTACAGCCTTCAGCAGGACAGAGTCGTCAGATGCCACACCTCCGTCTTCTCTTTCAGGGTGGCAACAGGTCCTGCGGGTCCGTCCGAGGGGTCATGGAAGCCTCACAGGGTGTCAGGGGTGTGGGAGATGAGGAGGGGCTGGGAACTTCTGTCACCGGGAAATTCCTGGGTGGGGTAAATCTTGTTATGACCTGGATGAGGGAAGAAAGGACACCTGCCTCCCCCACATAAGAAGAATTCTGGGGGTATTTGTTTAGGAGGTGTTGTTTTTAAAAATATTGAGAGTAATGTCTTAAAGAAGAAGAGGCAGTGAAGAGGCCTTGGAGCAATGATCCATTCACCTGACTGCTGCTCTCAGATTCCAGGGAGCCCCTCTGCAGAGTGGTACCCCAGGGCTTGGCGCTAACCCGTGAGTCCCAGCAGCAGAGGCAGCAGCAGGGATGGCAGAGGTAGTTGGGGCAGGAAGTCGGGGACAGGCATCGTGGTGGCCTCAGAAGCCTGCTCTGTTTGAATGAGGTGCTGGAGAGGCCTGGAATCTGTGCCGTGCAGTGAGAGAGGAAGTGATTACAATGGAGGAAAATATAGCTCCTGTTCTTAGATTGTGAAATAGGAATTGGACATAAGCTGAGGAATTGCTGGTGCAAGGGCTCCAAGATGCTTGGAGAGGCCCTGGCAGACTCCTTAGGATGTAGGCTCTGTTGCCTGCCTAACCCATTCCTTCTCAGAGGTCCTGGTGGCCCTTCCTCATCCACAAGCCCCAGGACCAGAGTTTGTTGCCGTTCAGGGTGTGTTCAGTCTTCTGTAACGGTCCAGCAGCTGGGTTTAGATGAACTGCACAGCTACTTGGGAGGAGGGCTTCTGGAATGGGGCCTCCAGGGAACGGGATCCTGTTCTCCACGCTCCAGAGGTGTCAGTGGTAAGAATGAACCATGTCCAATGGGCACCCTGGCATCAAGTGTACCCTGCTTGGGGAAGCAGCTTTGAGTGAGTGAGGAGGAATTAGGTCTTCAGAGGGGGAGGGTGGCTTCTGTTTTAGAGGATGGAGGAGACCTGTGGAGGGGGAGGGGCCTTAGCATGGTCATCTTATAAGGAGAACAACATACCCAAAACACCGCTGGGAGCAGCAGGAGTGCCCTTTCTGTGTGTCCCGTTCAGGGCTAGTGCTGGGCAGAAGGGAGCGGATTAGCCTCAGTAACTCCCACATCAGAGCGCGCCTCCTACCACCCTCTGAGCACATCCAGTCAGCACACAGGATCGTGTCCAGAGCCTCCCAGCTGTGAGCTCTTCCCTTCTCTGCGGCCTCCTGTGACTCACTTCCCTGCCGCTCCCTCCCCATGGCAGACTATATGTTGGTGATGAGAGAGGGCAGAAGGAAAAAAGAAGTCAGAGATGGAGTTAGATTGTTCTGTCACATGATAAGTTTCATCTTCCCTTGAGGCTTATTATTCTAGTTTTTTGGGTATGTATGTAGGTATGTATTTCCTGGAGGGAGATTGAATGTGGGCCCTTTAAAAGGAACTGAAATAACTGGCCGGGGTATTTCTTTAGCATCCATCATTTCAACACACTCCTTCTTTTTGATGGTGACAGGTTTTATTTTCCAGAGTGCAGTGATATGCCCCTCCCCTTATGCCTCCCATGGAGAAATGGGTGAATCTCCGCTCCTCCCAAATCTGGGCTGCCTTGTAATGAAAACACAGATGATGTGATGTGACTTTGGAGGCTGGACAGTTAAACTTCCCAGCACTTCCCCCCGGCTGCCTTGGGACGCTCATTCCTGGACTCCTGCCTACCTGCTACGAGGAAGCCCACACTAACGCATACACGTGGCGGTAGGGCTTGTAGCTGAAAGCCCAGCTCAGGTGCCAGCGATAGTCAGCACTACTCAGTATGCCTCCAAGTGAAGAAGCTTCCAGGTGATTCCAGACCCCAGGAGTTGTCACCTGTGGTCGAGTCTTTGCAGCCGAGGCTGCAGACAACATACAGCAGAGATGAGCCATTCTTGAGCCTGTCTGAATTTCTGACCCACAGTATCAGTGATCGTAATGAAATGGTTGTTTATTGTCCCCAAGACTTGGGGTGTTTTGTTATGCAGCAGTAGAAACTAGAACACCACTCTTGGTAAACTTGTTCCCATCTTCACTCAATGGAGTCTTCCTGCTCTACCGGGACTGGTGCTGTTGCCGGCAGGGACTAGGGAACATGGTGTTAAGATATGAGCTTTGGGGCTAGAAGGACATTGGTTGGGCTTCTGGTATGTGCATGACAGGAGGCATTAGGCAAGATGACAGGAGACAAGGCATCTACAGGCCTAATTCCTACTGTATTCTTAGAGTCTGCAAACCATTCTTGTCAGTCACATCCTCCACCTGGCTTTTCAGCTGTGTCTTCATCTCACTGTCTGACACCCCCATTAACTTATTTAGTCAGTCTGGAAAACCTTGGTGTCATCTTCGATAACTCCTCTCATTCCCCCATGTACTTGCATCTAAATAATGCCTTA
Organism: Artibeus jamaicensis; assembly: GCF_021234435.1. Taxonomy (NCBI): domain Eukaryota; kingdom Metazoa; phylum Chordata; class Mammalia; order Chiroptera; family Phyllostomidae; genus Artibeus; species Artibeus jamaicensis. Next base: position 13,979,276 of record NW_026521924.1, on the reverse strand, counting down.
AGTCTTGTGTGTGTCTCTGTCAGTTTGCCTCAGTCACTCTCTCCCTCCTTCAGTCATTCCTCACACTGAAGCCTGGATGGTACTTTAAAAAGAGAGATCTGAGGGTGTCCTCCTCTCTAAGTGGCCTCTCACGGCTGTTGGGTAAACTGAGATTCTCTCCTGTGCCCGACTGATCTGACCCGAGTGTTTCGCCAGCCCCAGCTGGGAGCCCTTCCCCTCGTGTCTGCCTCAGCTACCCTGGCCGTTCTGCAGCGACTCAGACTGTCTGTACTCCCCCTTCCTTCCTTGTACTGGGGATGTCCACCCCCTGTCCTCCTTGTTACAGATAAATCTAGAGCACCTTAATGACCTCATCAGGATTTGTAGTCATAAATTTATGTTCGGTGTTTGCCTTGTTCACTGGAGCAAATGCCTCCATGGCAACAGAGGGTAGATCTGCGTTATTTCCCATGGAGAATGTTCAACAGGTGTTTTGAACTCGGAGGGGCGTGTCTAATGGATTCATGGTGTGTGTGCAGTGACCTCAGGTGTCATCCTCCTGTGACCTCCCCGGAAGTGTCAGCGGCAGGACCCCTGTGGGTCCTACAGTTTGGATCCCACAGTTGCCCTCTCCTCCCTTCTTCCTTCTTGGGGCTCCTCCATTTCTTGACACTATGGGATCCTGACACTCATTATAATTAAACCACAGTGTTGGCCTCACGCGACCTCATCCTTGACCCCACTTGGTTGCGCTTGGACCCTGCTTCAGTATCGAAAGCTTTCCTGGGTGAATGTTACGGGGTACAAAGATGCAGACTTCTTGATGTCCCTATGGCCAGTGCCTGTCCCTTGGGTGAGCTTTGGTAGTTTCACGGAAAGGAAAGGGGAGGACACCTGATACCTGTAGGTTATGGTTTGGGGATATACAAACATTTCCACATACTGAGTAGACAGACTATTTCCCTAAACTCAGTTGGGATCAGACTGTGAGGCTCAAGAGGCATCACCAAGGGTGAGGCAGACTCGGCTGAGACACAGGTTGAGTTTCTGAGTGGGTCTTTTAAGCTCAAAGCCAAGGCAATACACTGTAGGTGTAAGGCTTTGCATGCCAGAGTCAAGTGACTGGCAGAGAAGAGGTTTTTTGTTTGTTTGTTATTTTTTAGAACAGCTCAGCAAAATAAAATTCTGGTTTATTGTTGGACAACGTTGTTTCGCACATACATCAAACAGGCTAAATAAATAAACAGCAACTTCACAGACAAAAAAAAAGAAAAAAAAAGCAACCTTATCTTTGGCCTTTTTAATCATTTCATACAAACCAACTACTTATAGTACAGCTAAGTACATACACCAAAAGTTACTGGAATGCTCGGAATAAGATTGTTTGTTGTTGTTGTTTTTGCTTTTTTTACAAGGTTTTTTTTCTCCTTTGAGATTATGATGAACATGGTCACACCACAGGTAAAGTCAGAAGTAGGACAGAGAGTGTTCCAAAGGCTGGTTTGGTCATCCTGAGATCATTAAAAATGGCTGACCCCTAACAATATGTACAAAAATATAAAATGTAAATAGAAAATACAAACACATTTTCCTTTTTAAAGAACTTTTTTTTAAAAAAAGCAGGGCCTTGGAAGTTTTGGGTGTTTCCTCCCCTATTGCAAATTCACGTCGTGGTTTTGGTTGGGTGTGGAGAGCTCATGTCATCTGAGAGTTTTGAATTCCAAAGGTTTTAGGTTGAAAATGGTAACCAAAGTTCTGAATAAAGCATTGAGTCATTCACTCTGTAAGTTTTTTAAAAATATTTTATTTATTTATTTTTAGAGAGGAGGAGGGAGAGAGAGAGAGGGAGATAAACATCAATGTGTGGTTGCCTTCCGTGTGCCCCCTACTGGGGACCTGGCCTGCAACCCAGGCATGTGCCCTGACTGGGAATCAAACCAGTGACCCTTTGGGCAATATTCTTGTCCTCAATGAGCTAACGTGCATGTGAATGGGACCATGTAATAAAGGAGGTGGGAATGCTAGGGTGGGGGGTACTGTTTTATATACAACTGCTAGGAATCTTTTACAAATAACATGATGTTTAGGCAGGGACTTGGAAAAAAGGTGAACAAGTGAGCTGTGCTGACATCTGGAGAGGAAAGTTCTGGAAAGAGGATAGCAATTCCGAGTCCCTGAGGGAGGACTGTGAAAACCAGGGGCCCACTGTGGCTGGAGCCCAGTGTGTAAGTAGGAAAGTGGTAGGAGATGAAGTCAGAGAGGTTGAGAGCAATGCAGCTCGGGGCTCCTAGGTCATCACAGACTCCCCTTGGAGACAGCAAGGCACTGGCAGGTTGGAAAAGTGATGGGACCCCTCTGACTCTGAGAATAGCCTGAGGTGTATAAAGGCGGGAACAGGGGCACTGGAGTTGGAGACTATTGCAATAATCCAAGTTGTAACCTGGAGGTACTGGGAAGTGACCAGATTCTGGGGCTGCTTTGGATGTTGAGATGGCAAGACGCTGGGGTGTGACTTGGCTGTGGTGTATGGGAGAAGTGAGAATCAAGGATGGTGTCAGCAGTTGTGGCATCTGGAGAAGACAGCCTTTGAGGCGGCTCCCAGTGATCCTGCCCCTTGATACTCACCTCCTTGTGCAGTCCCTCTCCCTCACATGCGCTGCACCTAGTGACTCGGCTCTAACCGGCTAGAATGCAGCAAAAGTCACGGAATGTCACTTCCAGAGTTAGGCTTCAAAAAGCCTGTGACTCTTATCTTGCTCATCCTGTCTCACGTCTCACTTACTCTGAGGAAAATCAGCTGCCATGTTGTGAGCTGCCCTGTGGAACTATCCATGGGATGGGGGACTGGTTGATGCCTTCGGTCAGTGGTCAGCAAGGGTCTGAGTCCGGTCAGCATCCGTGGAAGTGAGCTTGGAAGCAGATCCCAACCGTAGTCAAGCTTTGAGTTGGTGGTACCTCTGGCTGACACCTCAGCTGTAGCCTTTATGAGACTCTGAGCCAGAGGACCCAGCTAAGCCATACTCAGACTCCTGGCCCAGATAAACTGTGAGAAAATAATTGTTTTAAGCCACTAAGTTACAGGGTAGCTTTTGTAAAATGCAGCAATAGAAACCTAATTCAGTATGCTAGAGCATTCATAGTGTTTTAAAAGCAGGGCTGGGAAGAATGTAGGATGTTATGAAATTGCTTCCCATTTTACAGATTTACAAAACAAACCATCTAAGCAGATGCTAGAACTTAGGCTGAGAGGGAGTTTCATAGAGCTCCTGAGAAATTGGACACGAGAGTGGGATTCACACCCTTGTTCTCCAAACTAGGGAGGTGTGATGAGTCCCCCAAGGTCTCCTGTTCGCTGCTCCAGGTCTTGTCCTGAGACCCCTCCCTGGGGGCACCAGGGAGAGGAGGCATGTGGAGGTCCCCCCGCCTCCATTGTTCCTTCTCTCAGTCTGAGTTCCTCTGGGAAAAAGGAGGTAGCAGAGACTGAAGTCCCTACAGTGCATGGGAGGGAGTGGCTGTGGGAAAATGTGTCCGTGTGTCTGCTCAGCCAGTCAGCGCAGGTTTCCTGGGTGTCTGCACACGCTAGCCTCTGGGCTCGGCCTGGGGAGGAGTAGGGAGTGGAGGTCCAGCTCTGTGGGGTCAGACACTGCTCTTCTCTGGGCCCTAATCTCCTCTACTGTGTCTCAGGCATTTTTTGCAAACTCTTGATCATGCCCCATATCCCCCATGATCACACCTAGTATTGAGCTTCTTAGAGGATTCTAGGAAATTCCTGGGGAAGTAGGAGTTATGTGTCCCTCCCTTGCCTGCTGGTGACCCTTGGCCCCATGTGACCTGGTGGGGTGACTCCTCCTGACCTTAGCCTGCTCCCAGGCTAGGCTGAGGTCACCACCTTTTTTACCTTTCTCAGCCTCCTCTCCAATTACAGCCAGGCAGTTTGCTTCCTACACAACGAGGGCTGAGATTCCGTCACAGCAGAGCCTTGTAGCATAAGGCAACAGAAAGTGCCACCAGAAAGAGCCACTAGGGGGCGTGGGAGTCCGTTCTCCGGGCTCTTCACTTTCCTATCAAGGGTGAAAACAGGTCCTGCTGCCCTGTGCCCGTCTGGCATGGAAACCTGAGGCAGGAGCCCAGACAAACACAGGCACCTGACACTGCTGGGCCAGGCTCCTGTGGAAAAAGCAGGGGCAGCCTCAGTCATTTAATTACCTCACACGACCTTTTTAGTGCCTCACTGTGGCCTTAGGAGATGGGTATTATTATCTCCATGTGGGTGAGGAAATTGAGGTTCAGAGAGTTTGGGGAACTTTTCAAGGCCACAGAGTAGCACGAATCAAACCCATGTTGTGAAATACTGTGCTCATCTTTGCTTTCCCTGTAGATCAGGAAAGGACAGGACATCCAGTCCTCCAGAGGGCACTAGAGTAACATATTTTGGCACCACTGTATCTGCACTGGCAGTAAGTAGGGTATAGACGCCTTCCCGTGGGGAGAGTTGCAAGTCTGCCTTGCTCAGCAAGGAATGGGGCTTCACAGAAACTGTGGAAATACCAATACACTTCCTGGCCAGAAAACATTAAGGTCCTTTAAGGGAATATTGATCCCTGACTTGGAAGGGTTCTCAGACATTATCAAGTCCTCCCACTACCCGGTACCTGAAGTCTACTTGTAGGTAAATGAGGTATAAAGGGGTGTGCAGCAAATCATAAGTAGCTCTCTGGGGAGTTGTATTGGGTATACTTGACTTCTAACGGATATTTAGTTTTTAAGATATTTTGGAGTGTGTGTATGTATACGTTTATGAGAAAGAAAGAGAAAGAGAGAGAGCAGGCTTTGCTTTCATAATTTAAAATGTCATAATTTTGAAAAGAGAGTTTTAGGGAAAGATGATGGTGCCTCCTTAAGTCATGGAGGCCTTGCCATTGACTGCTTCTTAGACTTATCCAGATGAGCAGAGACCCAAAATGTCATTTGTGCTGTGACCACATGCCGTCCATCTTGTTCTACGTGGCATGTGAACCCGGTGTCCTCTGTGAGGTCAGTTCTGTTCACCAGGATCAAGCTCTGTACCGTGTGCAGTCCATCTCTGCTCATGGTGAAGGTCAGGGTCTTATCTCTCTGGGAGGCATTTCCACTTTTCAGCCAGGTCAGCTGTATGCCCTGGTGGAAGAACTTCTTCGCTTTGCAGGTGACATTGATTTTTCTTCTTTGAGATGGGTTGTTCATAACAGGCATGGTGAGTGGAACTGAAATAGCACAGGACAAAGGTTCGGTCTCCACAAAACAACTAGATCCATCTTGCTTATTACTCAGTGGCCATTTACTTGGTGCCTACCCAGCATGCGGCAGTCCATACCACATAGTAGGTGCTCAATAGCTGGAAGATCTTATTATTATTTAGGCCTATTCCTTGAAGTAAATTTGGGGAGAACTATTCTCCAAAGCCAGGTGAAACTGTCTGCGCACATGTGGTGTCAACTACCTATATTGTCTTAGACAAATCAGCATTGTCTTGAAGAGGATAATGTAAGCTTAGGTGGCCCACGTCACAGGCGACATAAGAGTAGAAGTCCTATAGAGTAAGGACCACTTCAGCGGTGCTGGAGATTTTGTAAACATGGCTGTGCTCCATCCAGACCAGGTGGGTCTGGAGGGATGAGATTTTATCCTTATTTTTAAACTACTTGAGGGTGCTATTTTGGGGGAAGAAGCTGGAGGATATGGCGCTGAAATTCACAGACTGTCCATTTAGGGCCCTCTCCAAGGGCCTATTAGTATAGGCAAAGAGGGCGGAGCTACAAGAAGGAGGAAGAATGAACAATGAATGCTGGCGAGCCAGGTAAGGCATTGTATATGCTTTGTATAATTTTAATTCTGACAACTGTTCATTTTATAAATAAGAAAATGAAGGCTGATGTAGGCAAGGAACATATTAGCAATTGGCAGAGCCAGAAAGATAAGACAGGCTTCTCGGCCACGTAACCTGTGGTCTTTCCTGAGGCCAGTGTCTCTCTGTTCAGGAGCCACATTCCTACATCTTTCTCCCTTTTGGTATTGGTTACTCCTACTACTCATTCTCATTTAATAACGTTTAGACAATTAAAAATAAAAGAGAAATTTCTTAACCTGATGCTTATCTAACCAAATCCTAAAACAGCATATCATCTTTAATGTGCAGCTTGGATGAAGTTGTTCCCAAATGCCCGATATCTCCTGAGCCAAAACAAAGGAAATCCTCAGGCAGGCAGAATCTCGACTAGACTGATGATTCTACTCACCCATTTCCAACTGGAATGTGATTGGAGCCAGGTAGCAAGTACCTAAGAAGTCACCATAATTCAGGTGAGGGTGTTCTTTCTCATGCAGGAAGACAATGAGTAGGCGTGGTCTCTTCCTATGTCAGAGGCAGCTTCCGGGAATCATGAGACCAGAAGGATGGGTCTTCAGTGTTACCCACTTCCAGGTCTTGCTTGAAAAAGCCCTCCTGGGGGAACTGAGTCACTTTCTTGCCCCTCGATCTATCCCTGGTCTGCATGGAGAGTATTACTGCCAGCCCTGCTGTTCTCTTGTTCTGCAAGGGCATCTCGTGTTTTCTTTTCCTCACCACACTCTGAGTTAAATGTCATGAAAAATAGGGAGATGAGAGTGTCCCTCTGTCTGCCAGGACAACTGGTCTTCCCCAGTAACATTTTCCTCAAGTTCAGCCACATTCCGTGTCATCCAGCTGACCATGGAGAAGTTACATATTTCTCTCAAACTGAAAAATGTGAGTATGGCAGCTTGAAGCTGCTATAATGAAGCACCATAAATTGGGTGGCTTACACACAACAAAAACTTATTTTTTACAGTTCTGGAGGCTGGATGTCTGAGACCAGGGTGCCAGTATTGTCTGGTTCCGGTGAGAATCCTCCCCTGGGTTGTAGACTCCTGACCTCTCCCTGTATTATCACATGGTGGAAGGGGGAGCCAGCTCTCTGGCCTCTTCTTACAAGGGCACTAACTCTATTCATGAGGACTCCACCCTCATGACCTAATTCCCTTTCAAATACCGAACCTCCAGATACCATCACATTGGGGATCAGATTTCAACCTCGGATTTCGGGAGGGACACAAACATTTAGTTTGTAGCAGATTTCCATGGTTTTTACCTAATATTCTTTTCTGTTCCAGCATTTCATCCAGGATACCACATTACATTTAGTCATCACATCTCCTTAGGCACCTGTCCACTGTGACAACTGCTCAGACTTTCCTTGTTTTTGATGACCTTCACAGTTTCGAGGAGCACTGGTCAGGTATGTTACAGAATGTCCCTCTACTTCAATTTGTCTGATTTTTTTTTTTTTAAAATTAGCCTGGGGTTCTGGGTTTGGAGGAGGAAGGTCACAGAGGAAAAGTGGCATTTTCAACACATTATATCAAGAGTATATGCTATTGACATGATTCGTGATTGTTGGTGTTGATTTGTGACTGCTGATGCACCTTTGTTTGCCTGGCTAATGTGTATTTGTCAGGTTTCCCCACAATCAAGTTGCTCTTTTTCCTCCTTTCCGTCCTCTTTGGAAGGGAGTCCTCGCGTGCAGCTCCCACTTCAGGAGTGGGGAGGCAGGCTTCCCCTCCTTCAGGATGGAGCAGCTCTGTCAATTGAGGCTTTCTTGCACAGGACTCATTTACTTCATATTTGGGGCTATAATTTGTCATAGTCTGTTTGGGCTGATGTAATAAAATATCACAGACTAGTTGGTTTATAAACAACATAGCTTATCACTCACAGTTCTGGGGTCTGGACGTCTGAGATCTGAGTGGCAGCATGGCTGGGTTGGGGCTCTTTTTTGGGTCACAGATTTCTCATTATATTCTCGAATGCTGGAAGGGACTAGGGAGCTCTCTGGAATCTCTTTTGTAAGAGCACTAGTATCGTTCACAGGAAGGACCCAGTCTCCTTCCAAAGGCCCCACTTTCTAATGCCATCCACATTAAGCATTAGAATTCTAATGTGAATTGGGGGGCGGGGAACAAACATTTAGACGACAGCACATTCCGGTAACACTTTATGTTAATTATTTTGCTCAAGTTGTTCCAGCCTTAGCTTTTGGGAGGGGCTTTTAATTGGTTTCCATGTCTCTTGAAATAGTCCAGTTATTTGGTTTTTTTTTGGTGTTTTTTTCCTTTCTTATTTTTCTGGAGAATGTTGAATTTTTTATGGGAGTTCTTAAACATAAAGAACAGAGTCATATTTAACAAAAGGGTTTAGTATTCAAAAGCCAGCTGACTGAATTAATAAAAAATTTTATTTTGAAATCCATCATCTAGTAGAAACTAATACCCTTAAAGAAGTATTCATTCATTTTTGTTTTTTTTTTTTCAAAATCTAATGGCCTATTACCTGGCAGTCTGTATTCTTGGAACCAGGATGCAGAGAGACAGTCCCTTCCCTGTTAGAACTGACACCCTGTTTGTGGAGGAGACAAATGCATGCAGGCAGCTCTCCCTTTGCATAGTGTTGGCATGCATGAATCTCAGTTACTACAGTTTGGTTAAATAACATCAGTCCCCTGACACAGTTCCAGTTGCAGTTACCACAGTAAATTTATCATGAGTGATTACATAAAGCACACAGTTTGCTGCTAGCTCTTCTCCAGTCCACAAATCATGATGTAGCCAACAACTGCTCATCATGATCAGCCTCCCATCATGTCACTGCTTTCAAAGTCTGTAGTGATGGATTCCTGTGACTGTCACTGAGTTTACACACAGACAGCATGTTGCTGTGTTGTCTCCTTGTTTCCCAGGTGACATTTAAAAGAATGAATAATTAGAAAAGGCACATGGCAACAAAGATAGAAGTGCAACAAGGAAACAAAAAGTGATTCTGCTGAAAGTAAAATTGAAATAGAATGCAAGTGAAGTTAACAGAAGAAATTGCTGCCCTTGGGAATGTTGACACTGACGCTGTTAGAAAGAGTCTAGAAGACCAGTCAGAGGAACTTGGTGAAAGCAAACTCACCACACGAAGGAGGAAAACGGAAAGTCCCAGAGGAAGTGACACCACAAAGACTTCAAATTGATGGAACTTTTGTAAAGGTTTCACAGCGTTGAGAGCACAGGGATTTTTGTTTTTGTTTTAGGTGTGGTTGGTTTGTTTTTTTTTTTAAGTTTTTATTTATTTATCTTTAGAGGGTGAGGGATGGAGAGAGGAAGAGAAACATCAATGTATGGTTGCCTTTTGTGCGTCCCCTGCTGGGAACTGGCCTGCAGGCAACTGGCCTGCAGGGAACAGCCTGCAACCCGGGCATGTGCCCTGACTGGGAATTGAACCATGATTGTCTGGTTTTGCAGGCCCGCGCTCAATCCACTGAGCTACATCATCCAGGGCACTGAGCCCAGCCAGGGCAGTGTGGTTGTTAATAATTGAGAGTTTGCTATCATTTTACTATACTTGTGTTTTATCTTCTTTTTTGTAGATAAGTCTCTTTAACATTTCATATAATATGGGCTTGGTGATGATGAACTCTTTGAACTTGACCTTATCTGAGAAGCACTTTATCTGCCCTTCCATTCTAAATTAAAGCTTTGCTGGATAGAGCAATCTTGGACATAAGTCCTTGCTTTTCATGACTTGGAATACTTCTTTCCAGCCCCTTCTTGCCTGTAAGGTCTCTTTTGAGAAATCAGCTGACATTCTGATGCGAACTCCTTTGTAGGTGACTATCCCCTTATCTATTGCTGCTTCTAGGATTTTCTCCTTCATTTTAATCTTGGGTATTGTAATTATGATGTGCCTTGGTGTGTTCCTCCTTAGGTCCACCTTCTTTGGGACTCTCTGAGCTTCCTGGACTTCCTGGAAATCTATTTCCTTTGCCAGATTGAGGAAGTTCACCTTTATTATTTATTCAAATAAGTTTTCCACTTGTTGCTGTTCCTCTTCCCCTTCTGGTACCCATATAATTCAGATGTTGGAACATTTAAAGATGTCCTGGAGGTTCCTTAGCCTCTCCTCATTTTTTTTGAATTCTTGTTTCTTCATTCTTTTCTGTTTGGTCATTTTTTTTCCTTCTGGTCCACTCCCTTGATTTGAGTCCCAGTTTCCTTTCCATCACTATTGGTTTCCTATGCATTTCCCTTCATTTTAATTAGTTTAGCCTTCATTTGTTCCTCTAATTTGTGGCTAAAATCAACCAGTTCTATGAGCATCCTGATCACCAGTGTTTTGAACTGTGCATCTGATAGGTTGGCTATTTCTTGTTCGCTTAGAGTTATCGGCTCTGGGGCTCTGAGTTCTCCTTGAGCCATATTTTGATCTGTTTGCACCTGTTATGTTTGAGGAGAGGAGCCTTAGGTGTTCACCAGGGCGGGGCCACCCAGGTCACTGGGTTGTGATGCTGTATGTGGGGGGCGGGATCGAAGGGGAGCAGTAGTGGTCCCCTCTGCTGCTTTCCTCCGCTGGGGCCCATGCAGTCTGTCTCACTGCTCGCTCTTTCACCTGGTTTATCTGCGTGCGAATGTGTGACTGTGGTCAGCCTGCCACTTTGTGCCCTCATTGGGTCCGCCTGTTGTTACCCCACACCTGGGATCTGCCAACCTCCGCCTGTGCCTGGGTCGCTTGGTGGATCTTTCCTGCCTGACCCCACTTTTCTGCTGCCTCCGCCCCTCTTACTGGTCCGCCTGAAAGTTCGTTGTGTCAGACTTCCGTACGGTTAAATTTTCTGTGTTTTGGCTGCGTTTTCGTTACTAAAACTTTGTTGTCTTTAAAATTGGTTGTGTGAGGAGGCACAGTGTTTCCACCTACTCCTCCATCTTGGCTGGAAGTCTTATTCTGACTTCTTTCAAAAGAAGAAGTGAATTATTAAGACTCACCAATTACACTCCCAAGCATTTATTTCGGAGAAATAAAACTTATGTTACAACCAAAACCTGTGTACTAGTGTTTAGCAGCTTTCTCTGTAATAGCAAAAAATTGGAAACAATAAAAAAGGTTACATAATAAGTAAAAAGTTAATCAAACTGTAATACCTTGTAATGCCTTCATACAAGGACATGCTACTCAGCCATAGAAAAAAATAGATTATTTAAAAAAATTGTTTTTATTTGTTTATTTTTAGAGAGAGGGGAAGAGAAGGAGAAGGAGAAGGAAACATCAGTGTGTGGTTGCCTTTCATACGCCCCTTACTGGGGACCTGGCCTGCAATCCAGGCATGTGCCATAACCAGGAATTGAACTAGTGACCCTTTGGTTTGGAGGCCTGCACTGAATCCACTGAACCACACCAACCAGAGATGACATAGATTATTTACACGTGCAACATCTTGTAAGTTTCTCAAAGGCACTATGTTGAGTATGTAAAGCTAATTTCAAAATTTCACATACTGTTTGATTCCATTCATATAATATTCTTATAACTATAGAGTGGAGAGCAGATTGGCATTTGCAGAGTTTGGCACAGTGGGGATGGGGTCACTGTAAAGGCGAGCACAGGGGACCTCTGTGGTCATGGAATTGCTCTGCATCCTGGTCATGGTGGTGGTGACACAAACATACACCTGAGGGACCAACACAGCACAGCTGAAAATGTTACAAGATTTATACGTAAGTACCAATCTCATAGTCATTGCAATGAAGACACGGACTACTCAGTTATCCAAAATTATACTGTAATGACATCGGGGGTGTGGGGAGTAGAAATTGTGCGTGTGTGTCATGAAGTCAGGAGTAACACATGTGTCCCATCTTCCTTAGTGGGACGTGCACACATAAACCCTGAAGGTCAGAGATCAAGAAGTGCAATAGAAGTACGTTGTATGAGATGTGACAGTAAAATCTAAAATAATCAGTTCACAGAGTTGAGAATGGTTGCTTCTTGGAAGTAGGAGACAGTGGGTGGCTTGGGAGACTCCAGTTTTCACATGTAGAACTTGTAGAACTACTTGACTCTAAACACGTGCACATGTAACTTTGATCAAGGTAGAGAACAATTCTAGATAACCACTGTCTAAAGTGTTGCAAATAAAAAGTGTACATACTTTTAGCACTAGTTAGGGTTTCATAAGCCTGGTGGATAGAGAGTGATGATTGAAATCAATTACCATCCTAAACAGTAGTAAAAAAAACACTAATAATAGTAATTACTGTTTTTAAAGTTTTCATGAACTAGAAAGTGTTAAACATAGTTCTAATTAAAGATGCCTAAGACCATTAAGGGGGAAAATTGTGTACTGGGAGTCAGAAAGTAATCTTTAATAGATGTATGTCATGTCCATGAGTTAAAAAATCTTAATAGTATAAAGATACAAAGTTATCTGAATTAATATATAAATTTAATACAGTCAAATAATAATTTTAATGTAGTTTTTCATGAAATATGAGAAAGTCATTCATAGACAGTAGTGTGGTGTTGTGGTGGTGGGGGGTGAGGGGTATAGGAGACTAAATGCTTATAGAAAAAATGCAATAAAAATATAAAAAATGCATTTTGGCCAAGAGTAACACATAATTTTGAAAACAAGAAAAGGTGGGAGGATTTCCCAGTAAAGGTATGAAAACATTATAAAACTATTCTAATTAAGTCAAGGAAGTTCTGACAGGGAGATAGACAAGGAGCTCAATGCAATAGAGAGCTCATAAAAAGGAGCACGTATTCATGCGGACTTGGCGTGCGGCAAAGGCAGCCATGAGGACCCATGAGTGTAAGGAGAAAAGATCCCTACTACCTACAACACACACACACACACACACACACACACACACACACGGAAAATCTGCCTAGATCAAAGGCATCAATTACAAGAGCAAAGCTTAATCAAACATTGAAAACAGTTTTTGGTAGAACAAAAGCTCCCAAATGCCCCCGACCTGTGTTTTTGTGGCCCACACTAGGGGAACAGGAGGGGCTCTCCCATAGGTGCCACGGAGCAGAAATCAGAGAGCTTGTTGTACAATGTTAGGTGCAGGATTAATACTAATTGTAGCACGTCTTACAGCAGAAAACTACAGAGCAAAATTAATAACATGGAGCTACATATATCAACATTGTTAGAATACACAAAAGAGTATTAAGCATAAAAAGTTCCAGAATGTTAGCACTGTATAATAGCACTTAAATAAAACTTAAAACCTGCAAAGTAATATTAAGTATTGCTTAAGGATTTGTGCATATGTTGTAAAAGTATAAAATCTTGCTGGGAATGATAACAACAAATTTCCAACAGTATTTTTTTTAAAAGGAACAGAGAATACAGGCAAAGTGTTCCTATTTTGGAAAGATAGAATGGTGAGTCCTGGATAATTTTTACATTATTCATTACATATTTCAGAATACAAAAATAATTATTCAACTTAGTGATTTTAAGTATCTATGTGCTAAAATGAAATCATACACAATCTCTGGGTAAAGTAAAATATTCTCTCAATATTGAAGGCTGTTTATAATCAGAAAGAATGGAAACCTGTTGCCTTGCTCTGAATGGTTCTCTTTTCTGGGGAGGCAGGACCAGTTTGAAGCTCAGCGCATCCAGGTCCAGACATCTCAGAGTCCCCACGACCAAAGTCCATCCTTGACTCATGTTCATTATCAGAGACTGGCCCATCAGGAGGGTGTGTGGGGGAGCATGTTTGTGGTTCAGGTGGGGCTGGCAGAGTGAAGGGCCAGGGTTCTGGGTCACCTAAAGGTCCTTGCAGCTTCTTCTCTCCAGTTGAGTCCCTTGGAGAAGGCAGGAGACAAGGTATCACAGGGCATGGAAAGATAGAGTGAAACTCATTCATTCACTCATTAGCTTTTGTATTATTTCCACAAATATTTATTGAGCACATATAAGTGGAAAGCACTGTGGCCTGGGTTGGTGGCACAGATCAGAAATCAAGCCCCTACTCAGTTTACCTGAACCCCTCCTCTGAGTTCTGCTCCCCCTTTCATACCCACATTCATCTTCACCACTGGTCAGCACCCCCAAGTCTCTCGGGTTGTATTAGTTGATTTTGGTTCTACTTATTTGTTTGTACGAAACATATATCATATGAAAACTGAAATATAGAACAGTTTGTGGAGGAATGTTTTTAGTTTGGGTCTCAAAGCTTTGGCCTTTATCCTACCTCCACACTTTGGACACCATTGCCAGGATCCCACGGCACTTAAATTGAAAACCTTCAAACTTCAGGACACAACGCAATGTGGAGGAGTTGGAAGCTTCTGAGATTCCAAAGACATTTACAGAAAATAAAAGCTTTCACAACCTTCTGTTGAGGCTGAATCAACCTTGTGGTAACCATGTGACTATGCAGCCACACGCTGGACGTCTCCTGCCAGCCTGTGAGTTTTGCCCTGACTTTCCTTTTTATGGACAAAGACCTGCCTCCAACTCACCTGTTACAGGGTCCACCACCTGTGGATGTAGGTGACTGTGAAACTCATCACCAGCAGCACCTTGAGGCCCAGGAGGAACACCACAAAAATAATGGCAGATGTCTGTACACCTAAACACCAATGGGCAGAAGGGGACATGAAAGAAAGCTCTGTGAGTTTAAATACCTCACAGTACTCAGGAGACAGAGGTGACCTAGTTGCTCACAGGGGCGGAGGTGAAAGCTTCGATGTACCCCCAATATGCCCTATGTGGTGTGGGCTGCTATGGACAATATGAGGTTGGCTGGATTGGAGAATGTACCTCATGCTGCATCATACAGGTGAGCCCTGGCTCAGACCCTTAGAACGACAATTCACCCACTGCAAGCTTTCCAGGCAATAGATACCATTACTTTTCTTCATAGACACAGGGTACTCAGCTACCTTGAACATATGACAGTTCTCCAGCTAGGTGACATGTACACTTTGTGGATAGAATATCTGAACCAGGCGGGTAACAGCCACCAAGTCTGAGGAGAATGAAGACTGGGACACTGTTGTTGCATGGGGGACTGATGCAGCTCAGAGAAAGCGGACAATTACTGTAGAAAGGCCACTGTGGGATACTGGGAGCTCCTTGAGGACTGGTCATCTGCCTGGGCCTGGTACAGAGGAGGATGTAGGCATTGGTTAACAGCTGCATGCCTAAGTAAATGCACAACTGAATGACAGTGTGAATGCATGAGTGAATGTGTGCTGGGATGGGTGGATAGATGGATGGAAGGAAGGAAGGAAGGAAGGAAGGAAGGAAGGAAGGAAGGAAGGAAGGAAGGAAGGAAGGAAGGAAGGAAGGAAGAATGAATGGGAATCTGAATGGGATCAAAGACATCCTACTCTTTTCTTTCTTTTCCGATTTGGAATCTGGTCACAGGTTACAACATGCTGTACACCTAAGGACATAGTGCTAAGTAAAATAGGCTAGTTGCCAAGTAGAAAATACTGTGTGGTTCTACTTAAATACATATCAAAATGTGTCATACTCAGGGAGACTCTCCCCTAGAGCCTCCAGGAGGACCCAGCCATGCCCACCCATTGCAGACTTCTGACCTCTCCAACTGCAAGATAAAAACTAGTCTTGTGTTAGGCCACTAAACATGTGGTTATGGTGCCAATAGAAATCTCATTCAGAGATGCAGGAATATTTAAATAAGACAGATGTAATTAAAGGGCTAGACATAATTTAAAGTTCATAACCTGTCTTTGATCAAGATGGTGGGATAGGTAAATGCGGTACATGCATACTCTCACGAACACATCAAAATTACAACTAAACTGCAGCACAGTCATCATTTAGAACCACCTGGCTTCTAGCTGAACAGAAGTTCTATGTACAGAAGAAGCCACATCTATTCTTGTAGGAGAAACAGAGATGTGGAATGGACTGGTCACACACCCACATGTGGTGGTCAAAACATTTTGGAGGGATATGAGTTGTGGAGGTTCCCCCTGAGGAGCAGTGAGTCCCTGACACGCACCGGGCCAGCTGACCCAGAAACCCAGTGCTGGAAGAGAGTCCCAGTAACTTCTTATTGTGAAAACCAGCAGGGATTGTGGCTGAGGGAGACAGAGAGTGGCTGGAGTCCCAGACATTCCTCTTTTTATTAAAAAAATAATTCTTTAAATACTATTTTTTATTGAATTTATTGGAATGACAGTCCAAGAAAGAGAAATACCATAGAATTTCATAAATATATATAAAATCTAATAAACAAAATAATCTAACAAACAAAATTGAAACCAGGCATCCCTCTAAAGGGCCCACACTCATACTTAATCAGACTCACTCTCTCAGAGCTCCAGCACTGGGGCAGCAGTTTGAAAGGAACTGGGGGATGGGAGGAACTGAAATGCCTGGCTTTGTGGTGAGGCTGGAGAGGCAGCTTTTACCAAGAAAGAAATGCTGGCAAAAGCCACTGATCCTCTGCTGAGCCCTCCCCTGCTGGAACAGCTGGGCACTGTATCTGAATCTCCATCAAGTGGGCTAATATTGTTAAACTCCCTGGTGACTCCTTGAGAGCCCACCCCACACAAGTTGTGGGCAGACCCAGGCCATTTCTATGATGTTCTCTACAAATGGCCTATCTTGACTTATTCTCCAGACTTTTCTAAAATCTCTCAAAGGTCCACAAACCCCTAATAATCTGCATCTGGTTTCAGTATGCCTCAAACTTCTTGCTAAGTGGCCCCAGGCCCAGCATTAACAGCAGCCAGGTTCAGTATGCAGCTTGGCTTCTCCCAGGCACCTCCAAGCCCAGTACAAATAGCACCCATCTGCAAATGACTTTGTAACTCATGCCGGCTAGCTCCAAAATGGACCCAGGCAGTGGCAGATCTTTTCTGCACCTCCAGAAAGACCCCAGAGCCAGGGAATCCAGTGGACAGCTTTAGACAACAAAGGAATACAACTGAACCATCTCCAATTTTGAAAGGTGGGGTCATTGGGCACCAGAGCTCCAGTAAAGTGGGTTCTACTCTGTGGGGTTGGCCCCCGCACAGCAGCTCCTTTGCTGCAGTCACAGCCAGTCCTCCCAGCTGACTGTCCTGGGGACAGGTTCCTGCCATTGATGTACCAACAGCAATCAAAGCTCAACCACAACTGGAGGGTGCACACATCCCACACTGGGGGTGCACCTGAAGCACCCAGGTAGGGTGACCAGGAAGGGCATCACTAGACACTATAGGACACTTACTACATAAGACCACTGTGCCAAGACTGGGAGACATAGCAACTCTACCTAATCCATAGAAAAAACACAGGGAGGAAGCAAAAATGAGGAGACAAAGAAAGATGTCCAAAATGAGAGAACAGAACAGAACTCCAGAAAAAGAACCACAAAAATTAAGACAAGCAATCTCCTAGATGTAAAGTTCAAACACTGATCATAAAAATGCTCAATGAACTTAGAAAAGTGGATGAACTTAGTGAGAACTTCAATAAAGGGACAGGAAACATAAAAATGCCAGTAGAATTCCTGGCTAGGTGGCTAAGTTACTTGGAGTGTCATCCCATGAACCAAAAGCTTTCAGGTTTGATTCCCAGCCAGGGTACATACCTAGATTGTGGGTTTGATTTCCAGTTGGGGCACATATGAAAGGCAACCAATTGATGTTTGCCTCTCATACTGATGTTTCTCTCTTTATTTCTCCCTTCTTTCTCTCAAAAATCAATAAATATATTCTTGGGTGAGGATTTTTTAAAAAAGTGAATATAGAAAACATTAAATAATTCAAAAATGAAGATACATTAACTGAAATGAAGAATATATCATAAGAAATCAACAGTAGAATACATATAGCTGAAGATTAAATCAGTGATTTTAAAGATAAGAAAGCAGACAACACCCATTCACAATAACAAAAAAAATAGTCCAAAAAAAAAGTAAACATAGTTTAAGGGCCTCTGGAACTACTTGTGGTATATCAACATTTGCATCATAGGGTTTCCAGAAAGAGAAGGAAGAGAGCAAGAAATAGAAAATTTATTTAAAAAATAACAAAAGACTTCCTTAACCTGGTGAAGGGAATAGACATGCAAGTCCAGAGCACAGAGAGACCCAAACCAGATGAACCCAAAGAGGTCCACTCCAAGATACATCAAATTAAAATGCTGGAAGTTAAATACAATGAGACAATCTTAAAAGCAGTAAAAGAAAAGAAGTAAGTTATTTACAAAGGAGCTCCCATAAGACTCTCTCAGCTGATTTTGAACAGAAACTTTGCAGGCCAGAAGAAATTGGCATGAAATAGTCAATGTGATGAAAAAACAAAACAATACAAAACCAAAGTGATGAAAAGCAAGGACCTACAACATGATTATACCACCCAGCAAAACTATCATTGGACAGATAAAGAGCTTCCCAGATAAGAAAAGGCTAAAGGGGTGTATCACCACCAAACTGCTATTATAAGGAATAAAGGATATTATTTAATAAAAAGAAGGAAAAAATAAAAATATGAAAAATAAAATGGCAATATATATATATATATATATATATATATATATATATATATATATATAAATTACTTTAAGCACAAATGGATTACATGCTCTAATAAAAAAAACACAGTGGCTGAATGGATAAGAAAAATAAGACTCTTATATGTGCTGTCTACCAGAGACTCACCTCAGATCAAAAGACACACAGACTGAAAATAAAGGAAAAGAAAAAGATATTTCATGAAATTGGAAACAAAAGAAAACAAAACAAGTGGGGACAGCAATACTTACACCAAACAAAGGAGACATTAAAACACAGGTGGCAAACACAAGGCCCATGAGCCGAATCTGGCCGTCCACCTTGTTTCTACCTGGCAGCACTGCCGAGCTCCTTGCCCCTAGTTAAGGAGTAGGGGGAGCATTTATACAGTTCTAAGATTACGTTTGGCCCTTTGAAGGCAACCTAGATGCTGATATGGCCCCTGGTGAAAATGAGTCTGACACCCTTGCTTTAAAACAAAGGCTACAACAAGAGAAAACAAAGGACCTGGCAATTCCACTTCTGAGTATTCATTCAAAGAACCCAGAACACTAAATTGGAAAGACATATGCATCCATATGTTCATTGCAGCATTATTTCCAATAGCCAAGATCTGGAAGCAACCTAAGTGTTCACCAATAAGTGGATGCATAAAGAAGAAGTGGTGTATGTATAAGTGAAATATGACTCAGCCATAAAAAATGAATGAAATCTTGCCATTTGTAACAACATGGATGAATGGAGAGGGTATTGTGCTGAATGAAATATATCAGAGAAAGACAAATGTCATATGATTTCACTTATATGTAGAATCTAACAAACAAACAAACAAACAAACAAACAAACAAACAAACCAGGAACAGACCAACAGATACAGGAAACATTTTGATTGGAGGCGTTTTGGGGAGATGAGTGATAAAGATGAAGGTATTAAGAAGTACAAATTGATAGTACAGAATAGTCACAGGGATGTAAATTGTATATAATGATGTAAGAATTAGGTATCATGTCAAATGGGTGCTAGATTTATCCAGGTGATCACTTTGTATGTTATATAAATGTCTGGTCACTGGGTTGTACACCTGAAACTAATATAATATTGTATGTGAGCTGTAATCCAAAAATAAACCTAATTTAAAAAATAAAGTACATAACTCCGGGGTATGGGAAGGCAAAAAAAAAGAAGAAAGAAGTGTGTATCACAACTGAGTGGTGAAGAGAGAAAGGAAAAAGTGGGGGAGGCAAATTTGGGGTCATGAAAGTCAAAGAGGACCAAAAATATTGAAGATTCAGAATCTTTCTCCCACTATCAAATCTAACCAATAAACTCCATCAACATAATCTACACTGACAGAGAGAGGTTCATTAATCAAGAAATACTGTAAACCTCCCCAGTATTACACACATGACCAAAATGGTGTGCATCCTCACACTGAGCCCACTGCACCAGGACTGCAGTGACCAGAGACCTCAGGGAATGGCCCCACAGTGCAGAGGGTCACATGGGCCCTTCCACGTTGCCCCACTCGCTAACCCAGACAACCTGAACACCATCCCCAGTCTCAGGACATGGCAGAAGCACTGGGTCACATGCACTGACAGCATAAGGAGGTGACACAGGCTGGTCTGAGCAGCAGCGGGAGATGAGGCTCAAAGCACCCGAGGGAGCTCCAGACCAGATGGTGCAGACACAGCTCTCCTGTTCTCCCCACTCAGTGCAGCTCCGACTGCTAGAGACGATGACACCAGGTAAAAGGTACATGCAAACAAGGACTCTGAGTGATGGAAGAGAGAGGCGGAGGGCTCGGACCTGAGGACTGGAGAAAGAACACAGTGACAGGCTTCAGAGGTTGTATTTCCCTAGATCTCCAGGCACAGAAGGTGACTTGGGTGTGGTTTAGGGAAGAGACAAATGCTAAAATTAGTGATCTACATTCCCATCTCCAAAAAATGAGAAATGGGGGAGCAAAGTCAACCCAAAGGGCAGAAGGAAGGAATTTGTGAAGTAAAGGGTGGAAATCAATGAAATTGAAACCAGAGAAACAGTGGAGAAAAATCACTGAAACAAAAAGCAGATTCTTTGAAAAGAACCATAAAATTGAAACCTTTATCAAGACTGACAAATAAAAATAGAGAAATGACACATTTCCAATATTAGAAATGAAACTGTGGATATCAACTCAGACCCTGCATCATCATCAGGACACTAAGGGAATAGTAATAACATCCCCTTAAGCAGACATTTGTGATTATTGCTGGTTTGTTGTCACAAAACTGGGGACAAAGGTGGCCTGTGTTGTGACCACTCATGGTCATGTGGATGACTTGTCCCATGTCCTCATGGCTCCCCCTCTGGAATTTCACAGAGCATCCATTTCAGGCATTTGCTGGGTGACCCTACTGATGCAGATGGAGAAGTTAGGATGGGACAGAGACCAGGAGGAGGCTGGAAACAGCAAGGAGGCTGTTTCCTGCCTGACATGGACAGGGGACAGGGACTGTTAGGAGAACGAAGGGAAAGGCAGGACACCCAAAAGATGATCACCCTCTGTTGCTCTTTTCTTTCTTTCTTTAATGTATATTGATGTCAAAGGATCTATAAAGACATGTACCAAACTCTTACCAGTGGTAACTTGGAGTCTGGGGTTTGTGGGAGGGAGCTCACTCAAAAATTCTTTGTATTGATAGACTTCTAGAATATTCCATAATAAGCACACATTTCTATTCTTAACATTATAAAAAATGTAAATACCTGGGTCAGTTTGGGTAGAGTTCTCACCAGAGTGTCCATCTGTGCTCTGGCCTTTCCGATGAGTGGAGGCCTCCAGGGTGAAGTTCCTGCTGATGGCCGGCTGCCCATCGTGCTGCACCAGACAGGTGAGAACCACAGCCTTCTCGTAGGCAGATGAGTTCACCAGGATCCAGCTCCTCCAGTTGAAGGTCCCATCCTTGTTCTCTGTGTGTGTTGAGGGCACTTCTGTTCGGGACATTTCTCCATTCTCCAACCAGGTCAGCTGTAGGTGCTGGGGGTAAAAGTTCTTCACCTGGCAGGTGACCACATTCTCCTGGTTCTCTGACATGGTGTGTCTAACCTCCAAGGTGGGTGGAACTGAAAGAGCACAGGGCAGAGGCTCTGACCTCATGAGACACAGATCACAGAGGATCCCCTTAACTTAGCTCCCCTACCACAGCAAGGGTGTAATTCAGGACAGTGGTAGGTATGCAGTAGGTGCTCAGAACTCAGGGTTCTTTCTGCATATAAATGAAATCACTAAGCTCAATATGCTGCACACAGTAGGTGCTCAAGAACTAATAGCTCCTATTAGGGTAATATGACTGAAGTCTATAAGCACAGACTCGCATGCAATTGAAACATAACTGTAGCAAAATGAATGAGTACACCAAGCACAGAGTAGCTCAGTTTATAGTAGGTACTCAGGTATTGGAGTTCCTATTGCTAAAGTAGATGAAACTACCAAGTACACTGGTAGGTGTTCACCTGGTAACTGCCATTAAACAGTGGTGAGTGACGGGCACCTCCAGGTGTTGGTGATGGAAAGGACTGTCAGGAATTAGATTCCAGGGAAATTAAGTTGGAGCAAATGGCAGGGGGAGGAGCAGGCTTGGTGGGTGGGAGCCAGGTGTGGGCTCGGGCTGGGTGTGAGGGCATCTACCTCGGATCATCTCAGACAGGTTGGCAGTCCCACGAAGAGGAGGGCCCCCCTTCAGGGTGACATGTTCCACCTGGCAGATGACCTGGGAGCGGACATCCCCTTTGGACAGCCGCACCGAGGCTGTGCTGGAGATGCTGTAGGAAGGGCTGTCTCCCTCTGGGTCCACGGTGGTCTGGGAGGCTGAGAGCTCATTCCCATCTTTGAACCATTTCAGGATGACGTTCCTTGGGGAGAAGCCGTGGGACTCGCAGGCGAAGCTCACTGTCTGCCCAGGTGTGGCCCTCCCCGTGGGGGCTGACACCACGGGGGGAGAGGGTTGGGCTGTAAAAGGAGCACAATGAACAAAGAACACGATTGTGACCATCACCACCCATGACAAGCATGTGATGCTGTTAAACATCTTTTCATGCATTACTTTTATCCTCTAGCAATGCTGGGAGGGAGTGTCATCATGCTCATCCTACAGAGCAGGACACTCAGGTCCTTGGAGGTGAACTCTGAGTGAGACCCTGGCCAATGAGCAGCTCTAGGCCTGAGTTCAGAGTCCACCTGTATCTCTTACCAGGTGTTTTCTCACCAGTCTGGCCAGAGGAATAAAATTGCTGATCAGTGTCATTATTTGTACTTTTTTTAAATTATAATTTATTGATTATGCTATTACAGTTGTCCCATTCCCCCCTTCCTTTGCCCCCATCTATCCAGCAGCCCCTATCCCCTCAGGCTATCCCCCCACCATTGTTCATGTACATGGGTCATGCATCAATTCTTTGCCTTCTCCATTCCATATACAGTACTTCACATCCCCATGGATATTCTGTAACTACCTCTTTGTACTTCTTAATCCCCTCAACACTTCACCATTCCCCCATACCCTCTTCCCATCTGACAACCTACAAAATGCTCTTCATATCCATGATTCTGTCTCTGCTCTTGTTTTTATAGTTTGTTTTTTACACTGAATTGTTGATAGATATGTATTTGTTGCCATTTTAATGTATATAGTTTTGATCTTTTTTTTAAAAATAAGTCCGTTTAACATTTCATGTAATAATGGCTTGGTGATGATGCACTCCTTTAGCTTTACCTTGTCTGGGAAGCACTTTATCTGCCCTTCCATTCTAGATGATAGCTTTGCTGGATAGAGTAATCTAGGTTGTAGGTTCTTGCTTTTCATTACTTCTAATAGTTCTTGCCAGTCCCTCCTAGCCTGCAAAGATTCTTTTGTGAAATCAGCTGACAGTCTTGGGGGAACTCCCCTGTAGGTAACTAACTGCTTTTCTCTTGTTGCTTTTAAGAGTTTCTCTTTATCTTTAAACTTTAGCATTTTAATTACGATGTGTCTTGAAATAGGCCTCTTTGCCTCCCACTTGTTTGGGAATCTCTGTGCTTCCTTAATTTGCATATCTATTTCCTTCACCAAATTGGGAAACTTTCCTGTCATTATTTTTCCAAATAGATTTCCGATTTCTTGCTCTTTCTCTTCTCCTTCTGGCACCCCTATGGTGGGAATGTTGGAATACTTGCAGTTTCCCTAGAGGCTGCTCACACTATCATCATTATTTTGGATTCTTTTTTCTTCTTCTTGCTTTGATTGGTTGTTTTTTGCTTCCTTGTGCTCCAAATCATGGGTTTGATTTGAGGCTTCATCTACTCTATTGTTGTTTACCTGTAAATTGTTCATCATTTCAATTAGAGTATCCTTAATTTCTGACTGGATATTTTTTTATGCTGCTAAGGTCCTTGCTGTGTTCCTTGAGCCTCCTTATAACCAGTGTTTTGAACTTTGCACTTGATAGACTGTTTATCTCCATTTTTTTTTTTTTCTGGAGAGCTAATCTGTTCTTTTATTTGGGCCATGTTTCTTTGTCTCCTCATACTGGCAGCTTCCTTGTGTTTGTTTCTATGTGTTAGGTGGAGCTGCTATGACTCCCTGTCTTGGTAGCATGGCCTAATGTAGTAGGTGTCCTGTAGGGTCCAGTGGCACAGCCTCCCCTATCACCCAAGCTGAATACTCATGTGCCCTCTATGTGGGCTGAGTACACCCTCCTCTTATAATTGAGACTTGATTGCTGATGGCAGGCCAATGGGAGTGATTTACCCAGGCCAGTCAGCTTCAAGGACTAGCTGTGACCACTGACCATCAACCTCCATACTCCGTGGAGGATCAGCTGCACAGGGGTAGGGTGGTGGTGCTCCAGTGTGGCTGTCCAGTGGGTGCACTGGCCCTGGGTGCATTGGTCCTGGGGTTTCTTGTGTGGTGGAGGCCAAGGTCCTCCCCCACCTGTGTTTTGCCTGGGGTACCCCTGCCACAGCTATAAAACAATCTGAGGTGGCTGCTACTTGTGTTGGACTTGGAGATTTCCAGGTGAAACCAACCTGTGAATCTAGGCTGGCTGCTGCTAGTGCCAGGTATGGGACTACTTAGCAAGAGGTACAGGAGCTGGGGGTGCTCACTGATGCCAGTTGTTGCTTGCTTGAGAGGATTTAGGAAGTTGTGGAGCATGAGCCAAGACCAACCATTCATATGGAAAAGCGGCTTGGGTGGGCCCTTGTTGGGTGGGATTATCTCTGGGGATCTCCAGGGTGTGGCAAACAGTGTTAGTTAGCCAGGTTGATGGAGTCCCTGATGTGGTACTCACCTGCCAGCTCTGTGGCCTTGTGGGGGAGGGTTCAGAAAAGTGTAATGGCCCCTGCCTACCTTTCTGTGAGAAAGCTGTCCCTCAGCTCTTGCCTTGATTCCAGACACTTGAGCTTCATTCTGTATGCCACTGGTGACTTTTAAGTAGCTACCCCAGTGCTGGAGCTCATAGGGAGAGAGTCTGAGTAAGTCCCTGTGTGGGTTCTTCTAAGAGTAACTGCTTGGGGCTCCAGAAGTTTCTTCTACTGACTTAATCCCCACTGGCTTTTGCAGCCAGAAGCTATTGGGACTTATCTTCCTGGCACTGGAACCCTTGGCAGGGGGCCTGTTGTTGGTCTTGCACTCCTTGCTCCTGAAATATCCCTCCTGAATTTTTATCCCCCACATGTGGGATGTAGGACCAGCCTATTTGCTTCTCTGCTCCTCCCAGCACTCTGAATGGATGTGGTTTCTTTAATTTCATAGTCGTCAAACTTCCATTTAACCCGATTTCTCATGGTTCTCAGTGATGGGTGATACAGGTTTTAGTTGTAATTTTGATTTGGTTGTGTGAGGAGGTGAGGTGTTGACCTATGATGCCATCTTGACTGGAAGTTGTGCTGTTTATAGTTGGCCTTACAGAACCCTGAACAGGAGCCATGATTATACCTCATAAAGTGGGGAAACTGAGGACTTGAGTGCATCTGAGCCTTCCCATGAGCACCCAGCTGTGGGATGGCAAGACCATGGCTCAGTGAGGGTCTGTTCTCTCACCAGGCTCATCTCATAACATCCTGTAAAGGTTGGTTTGATCATATTATAAATATTCTATTAATCAGTGACTTGATTAATATACATTAAAATATTATAGAAACTTTCTTGCAAATGAGGACCTGAGGCTCAGCAAAATTAACTGGGTCATAACATGGACATAACACCTGATTTGGGGGACTACTCAGTGCTGGGTGACTCAGACAGAGCATCTCACATCCTTTCCATGCTTCTAAAAAGCATCCATGATTGTCACCATTTTACAGATGAGAAAACCGAGGCTGAGAGAAACAATAGTCTATTACAACTCCCACTACTGTGTCCCAGAGCTGTTTTCTGTGTCCCCCAAGTATTCATGACCATCAGCAGAGCAAGTGCCCACCTTCAGGAGTTTGTCACTTACTGCCACATGCTCCAGGGAGGAGTGGCCTCTAAGTGCCCAGGCCTGGGGACCTGGTAGCAATAAATGGAAGAATGGTCTCCTGACACCTGGGTCTAGAATATGAACTCTTGCTCACCTGGGGCCCCAGTACTCTCTAGGAAATGCCCCCCCCCCACACCCTCAGTCTGTGGAGACAGGAAAAGAAGTGCACAGTGTTGTTGCAGGTGTAGTGACCCTTCTTTGCTCTTTCCAGGTCACTGTCCCAAGGCTGCTTTTTCAGGTGTTCAGTGAAGGAAAAACACAGCCTTTGGGGATAATACACATGAATGTTTTTACATGGTGAATCATGTCAATTAGGAGTAGTTTCAGGACATGATGGGACATTTGAGTATCTGTCTCATTTAGGTTGTAAAGCTAGAGATGCCTCCCTCACAGGACCTTCTTAAATTTTCATTTTTTGCTGAAGAACATAACAATATATGATTTAAAAGAAGAGGGCTGCAGATTTCTCCTCGCATTGACTGGGGCCTGTGATTTATGCTGCTTGGGGTTCCATTCTTAGTTCCCCTTCCTGCTGAGTTCAGGTCCCTCTCTGAGCATCAGTGTCCTCATCTAGCAAAGGGGCAACAGAGGCCCCTCCCTCACAGCACTGTTTCTAAGGTAAATGCCATGATCAAAATATGGCCCCTGTCCCCCTCCCATCCACCTGCTTTCTCATCCAGGGTGTCATCTAGGCAGGCAGTTTAGGGAAGAGGAAGGAGCATCTACCAGGAGACAGATGGAGTCACTTCCTACTTGTGGTTGCCTAGGGACACCCCATTGGGAACTTTTGTAATATCTGAAAATTTAGGATAAAGCCACCTTCCCTGCCTGTGTCCAGGGGGTGTGGGGAGACTGTTGCCACCTTGTCTAGGAGGAAAATTGGCAATATCCACATAAAGTAAAATGCATGTACCGTCTGACCCAGCAATGCCACTTCCAGGGGGGCATCTCCCTCTTGGGTAAGTGACATGCAGACAAGGGTCTCTCTTGTACCACTGTTGTAATAGCCAGAGGTTGGGACCAACTTATATCCATCAGTAGATGGTCAGTGAATGATGCTGTCTTTATATGCTGGAGGGTGAGGCAGCTGTTGAAGAAGAAGCAGCTATAGGTGTTGATGTGGATGCTTGTTTTGGGAGGATGGGACTGAGGGTTGGGAGAGGATTTCAGTTATCTTGGGCTTCAGCATCTGAATGTGAGGGGCATGTGAAAACAATGAAAGCAATATTCTGGCTGCTTGTTCAATGGTCATATGCCAAGATTCCATGGAAAGAGGGTCCTGTGATGGGGCAGGAAGGAACCCTCTCGGAATCAGATTGGGCACTAGAACGATCTCATCGCTCACTGGCCATGTGACCATGGGCAAGGCCATTGTCACCTCTTGGCCTCAGGCTCCAAACTATACATGGGGTGGGGTCAGGCTGAGTGGTCTAAAGGTCCTTTGTGGGGACATTCCAGGATGCGGTATCCTGGGTTTCTGGGGGGAAAAAAACTAAATAGGCATTATTGCTGTCTCAAAAGGAGGACACACCTATGTCACCCACAGAGGGCACCTCCTCTTAAAGTGAGGGACAATGTGAGAAAACTGCTCAGAGCCTAAGTGACAGTGTGACCGGGTCCCTGAAATAAAGGGGGTTTATCAGACAGACCCGCAGTGAGCGCCCAACCTCTGGCACCTCCTCCCAGCAGGGCTGGCAGAGTGAACAGGAGTCTGTGCCCCCTTAGGAATGTCTTCTCACGTGATGCTTCTGGGGAGGAAATAAAGGAACACATCCCCCCTCTCTGCCCTGCATGGATCTCCCCCAACTGCAGGGAGGAGAACGAAGCTCCGTGGGGAAGAGCTCTGCCTGCTCAGTCCCCTGCAGCTCCCACAGCACCCAGAGGGGAGCCTGGCTCCCAGCGGGTGTCAGTGAGTGTCAGGGAGGGGGGCTCGGCCACACTGAGGGGAGGGCTCTCTGGGGGCAGGGGTGAGGTCTGACCTCATGATGGGCAAGTCCCTCAGACCTTCAGTTCCCTCATCCCTGGACAAGGGGCTGGATGGGATTGGAGAAGGCAAGGTTTGGGGAGCCAGACAAACCGAGGTTCCAGACTTTTCCCACCATTAACTGCCCGTGGGCCTACAAACATACCATGACCTCCCAGCCTCAACTTCTCTGATCTGCAGGAGGGGTGACTTCAGACCAGAAATCAGACCCTGACTATGAGCACCCACCACCTGATTCCTAGTTGCTGCTGTAAAAACAAAGGTCTTTCTTATGGACTTGTCACACAGCAGGGACAGAGGATCCCACTCTGTACTCACCACTCACAGTGAGCCGAGTGCCTGTCCCAGACCTGAACTCCGTGTCAGGGCTTCCTCTGCGGAACTTCACACAGTAGTAGGTACCCGTGTCTGCTGGGGTGATGTTACTGATGCGGATGGAAAAGTCCGTGTTGTTTCTCCTTGTATCATCTGCAACACTTGTTACTCGGGGAGTGTGGCCTCCTTTTTGACTGTAGATTAACTCCCGGCCTGGCCCTGTCCCCCTGAACCACATGATGGGCCCCACGGGGTAAATGGAGGTCACGGTGCAGCTGAGAGTGGCCGTCTCTCCAGCTGCCACTGCCACTGACTTCTCAGGCTGAATCACCTGCAGCTCCTCACCTGCCCCTCCTGGAGGGAAACACAGAGCAGTTATTTATCCATCCATGTGTGATCCTGTGGGTTTTGTCAAGTATTTATCAGCAACAGCTTTCTTTTTAAATTTACTGTTATGATTTTTTATTTTATTTAAATTGTTGATCAAGTATAGTTTTCTGCCTTTTACTCCCATCCCAGCCCAGCTCTCCTCACTTCCCTCCCATTTCCACCCCACCTTGTTTTTGTCCATGTGTCCTTTATACTTGTTCTTGAAAACCCTTCCCCTTTTCCCCTGAAATTCCCTCCCCTCTCCCCTGTCGTCACTGTCAGCCTGTTCTCTATTTCAGTGTTTCTGGTTATATTTTCCTTGTTTGTTAGTTTTGTTGATTAGGCTCCTGCTAAAGGTGGGATCATATGGTATTTGTCTTTCACTGCCTGGCTTATTTCTCAGCAACAGCTTTCACTGACTGAGTGCACACCCTGAGTGGGCCTGGAGCTCAGCAC
Organism: Artibeus jamaicensis; assembly: GCF_021234435.1. Classification (NCBI taxonomy): domain Eukaryota; kingdom Metazoa; phylum Chordata; class Mammalia; order Chiroptera; family Phyllostomidae; genus Artibeus; species Artibeus jamaicensis. The sequence goes on along the minus strand of NW_026521924.1, from coordinate 13,950,318 downwards.
ATTGCATGTATCATCCATGTAAGCCTCACAATAAGCCTGTAATATGAGACCTTATTAGGAATGAGGCAACTGAGGCACAGACAGGTAAAGGGATGTGGCCAAGAGTGGGTTTAAGTCTTTCCCTGCCAAGCGGTTCTCCTTGGTGTCAGCAATAGAGGGCGTGCACTGGGCCTTTTCCTGTGATGCTGGCTGCCCAGCTCTGCTGCGTGGCTGCTGGTGTGACCCATCCAGCCTGAGGAGCAGGAGCACCTCGGTCGGTCTGTCTGTGCCTGGGACGCTAAGGCAGCCATGGCTGGTCTTCTGATGATGAGGAAATGAGTTGCAGAGAAATTCAGTATCTCATGGAATAATATTTGTTTGCAGAGAACTGCAGAAGGAAATCCAGTTCTTGCAAAAGACTCACGGAATCCTTACCCCATTTCAGCTTTCACATCTCTTGTTAAAGGGACGTTGCTTGCAGCTGCTGCTGAACCTGAGCTACATGTTGGGATTGACACAATGAACACTAGTGTTACAGGTCATGGTTTAATTTGAGAATCTTCTCATATTATGAAAAAAACTTTTACCAATAAGTAATTAAAAGCAATCAGAAGATTTAAAGATGAATGGACTCAGCTGGGTATGTTTCACTGGGTTGGGGCGCTGAAAGAAAGCGTCATAAAGGCTATAGGTGGTGGACTGGGATTTGATTTGCGTGACCTGAATTTGCTATGTCCCCACTAAACTTGGATACATACCAGGCTTATAAAAAACACATTAGGTTCTGGATGTAGTAGAAGAAAAGGAACAGGCGTTTGAGGAACACAAAATGATTGCACCATGTTTTCTCAGCAGCTCTTAGGAAACCCAGTGGATCTGAACACAAGGATGTTTTGTCTCCAGATGAGTCTAAACCCTCCCAGAGGTGGTTTTCTGTTCTCACCCACAAGGACTCACATCATCTGCTTTTCCTATGGCTCCTGAAAAACCTTTATTTTTGGACTCTTTTTCTTCACAGAGAAAATTCTGGTATAAATCAGTACAAAGTCATGATATGATGAAGGGATAACATTAAATGCTAGATACACTCAGATATTATTTCACCAAACATTTTGAAATACAAACACATCATTTCCTACTTAAAAAGCCCCCCCCCCCCAGTTCAAGAGAACTTAGCAGAATGCACGTTCACCTTTTCTTCCTCCTCAGAATCAGGTTGAGTAGACAGAAGAAATGGAAAAGGGTGACAGAACTCTAAGTGACACAGGCACGCTTCACTCACAGGGGTTGAATTCTTTGTGATTGAAAGGCAAAATGACCCTCCACCAGCAAAAAGATTATGACTTGCTGTATTACGGACATCTGGCGCTGAACCCCCTGTATCTCAGAGGCATGATGGCACACACTTGTAGAAAACCAGAAAATGCAAATATGCAAAGAGGAAACATTTAATTTCTGGCTTTCGGACAGAACTATATCAGAGATAACTCTTCCTAAAATCTTTTCTTGGCAAGTAAATCCATATTAACATACTTGTTTTAAAATAAAAAATAGAAGCACACTATTTTGTCATTTTCCCCTTTAACTGTGCGTCTACTGTTCAGAAATACTTCTGTGGCATGACTTTCCCTGGACCTAAAGCACAGGGGGTAAACACAAGGCCCACGGGCCAAATCCGGGCCTCTACCTTGTTTTATCCAGCCTAACACCTTGTTTCTATCAGGTGGCAGCACCAAGCTCTCGCTTAACTGTTAAGAAATAGTTACATTTATACAGTCCTAAAATTACATTTGGTCCTTGGGAGCCAAGTGTGAGGCTGATGTGGCCCCCAGTGAAAATGAGTTTGACACCCCTGCTCTAAAGCATCCTATTGTATGGCTGATGTCAGTAGGATGCTTTCTACCAGAGGTAAGTGTCCAAACATAATGGACTTAAGTAACCAAGCACATTCATTATCTCACACACACACAGCTCACATGTGTCATTAAGGACTCTGTTTGGCCTCGGCCTCATAGTGTTTGGCCTTAGGTTTGTCTTCTGGTCACGAGAGCTGCTGCTGCAACGGCAGAATTGCATCTAAAGGTCAGGAAAGGCTGCTCCTCTTCTCACGTCTCAGTTTGTCAGTGAGGAGTGCATTTTCCTGGGTCCTCAGAAGATTCCTCCTCAGCTCCCTGGACTCAGGTAAGCTCACTGAGGAAGCGATGGTTAGACCCTGTGGGAAGTAGACTCTGTGGGGGGGAAGGAGCTGAGGGAGGCTGGGAGGGTGTCATCGTAGGGACGCCCACAGCCTGCTGAAAGGGAGGGGCCACCGCTTACTCAGTGGTCCTCTGGGTCAGACATTTGGTCGTCTGCAGATGTCACTGTGAGCAGTGGTGCAGGGAGCACCCTGTGACCATGTTCTGAGGTGTGTGCTTAGTCATGTCCCTGAGAAGGGTTCTGGAAGTGGAATGATTAGTTCAAAGAAAACAGAGTTTCAGAGCTTTGATAAATATTGCCAAATAGTTTTCCAAAAAGGCTGCGCAACTTACATTTCCAGTTAGTTTTATAAGTGTGACCACGTTTTCACCCTTTACCTGCATACTCCCTGGTAAACTGTAGATGCTATCTTTTAAAATAATATATCTTTGCCAATATAAGTGAAAAATAATAACTTAATTTTTAATTTCTGTTTCTTTCATGACAAATAAGATTGGTATATCGGTGTTGTTATTGGCTGTTTTTAATCCTTCATTTAATGAACTGCCTGTTTATTGTCTTTGCCTGCTTTTGTATCAGTAAAGAGGACTTAACTTAAAGTGGGAACATAGTATCTAAAATGCCAAGACCACCACATTGATGACAGAGTCTGATATATGGTTGTAATGCATGTTTTGGGGAGTTAGTCTTGTTACTGTTTAATAACAAGAAGTGAAATTTCATTGTTTCTACTACTAAAGTTTAAAGTTGTACATAAATTATATAAAACTAGAAACTTTCCTTAGTAATGCAACTGGAATGTTTCATATATTTTTATTTTATTAAAAATGTCAAAATATTCCAAACATAGGAAATAACATGTTTTAAAAGGAACAATAACATTCATATAAAGAAAGCGTTGTTATCCATAGCATAAGTGTAATGGGGACATGGAAAAATGTCATTTGTGTTGTCATTACAATAATAAAATGATTGACATGGAATTAAGCATAAAGAGTGGGTTTAAGTGCTGAGTCTCCCCCGGAAGTGCCACACTTTCCCAGACATTTCTGGCTGTGCACTCTCTGCCTCATGGAGCGTCCCACTTATGGAACATTGTGGGGTGGGACCCTGAGGCTTCTCTAGACCACTGAGCTGTGCGCAGTGAGAATGTGTGTTGTGGGACGTGCATTTAACTGCAAGTCCCTCTGTGGAGCCACTTCCTTCTGCCACGGAGATGCCCATGTCACGCAGGGCTCTGCTCCCTCAGCCTGGGCACCTGAGTGACAGTGACGTGCAGAGCTCCCAACACATAGTGATCAAGTCATTCAAATAAGAAGTAAAACAAGATCTCAAGTTCCTGAGATTTTTCCCAGTGTATAATCATGTTATGTTGTTTCCCTAGCTGGTTTAAGAAAATAGCAAAATCTCAGTGGCTTAAACCAACAGCAATTACTTGTTTCATAGTCCTGGGGGTCAGAACCCAAAGTTGGAGCTGGCAAGCTGCGTTTCATCGGGAAGCTCTGTGCCCTGCCTTTGCAAATTCTGCAGGCCGCCGACGTGCCTGTTCTCATGATTTCCAGCTTCCTGTAACTCCAACCTCTTTCTTTTTTTGTTATTTGCTCTTCTCTATGATTTTTTAAAAATATTTTTATTGATTATTCTATTACAGTTTTCTCAATTTCTTTCTTCTACCCCCCTCTGCTCTGCCCCCCCAACCCTCCAGCATTTCCCCCCTTAGTTCATATCCATGGGTTGTACATATAAGTTCTTTGAGTTTTCTGTTTCCTATACAATTTTTTATCTCTCCCTGTCTACCTTATGCCTACTAATTATGCTTCTTCTTCCCTGTACCTTTTCCCCCCTATTGTTCCCTTCCCCCTCCCCACTGAAATCCCTCAGTATGATGTCCATTTCTCTGATTCTGTTCCTGTTCTGGTTGTTTGCTTAGTTTTTGTTTTCATTGTTTTTCTTTTCTTTTAGGTTTCTTGTTGATAGCTGTGAGTTTGTTGTCATTTTACTGTTCATATTTTTGGTCTTCTTTTTCTTAGATAAGTCTCATAACATTTCATATAATAATGGTTTGGTGATGATGAACTCTTTTAACTTGACATTATCTGGGAAGCACTTTGTCTGCCCTTCCATTCTAAAGAATAGCTTTACTGGATAGAGCAATCTTGGATGTAGGTCCTTGCCTTTCATGACTTTGAATACTTCTTTTCAGCCCCTTCTTGCCTGCAAGGTTTCTTTTGAGAAATCACTGATAGTCTTATGGGAACTCCTTTGTAGGTAATTCTCTGCTTTTCTCTTGCTGCTTTTAAGATTCTCTCCTTCATTATCTTTAATCTTGGGTAACTTAATGATGATGTGCCTTCGTGTGTTCCTCTTTGGGTCCAACTTCTTTGGGACTCTCTGAGTTTCCTAGATTTCCTGGAAGTCTATTTTCTTTGCCAGATCGGGGATGTTCTCCTTCATTATAGTTCAAATAAGTTTTCATTTTCTTGCTGCTGTTCTTCCTCTTCTGGCACCCCTATGATTTGGATGTTGGAAAGTTTCAAGTTGTCCCAGATATCTGTGAGAGTCTCTTTGGTTTTTCAAATCATGTGTGGTGGCTAAAAATTGGGGGGAAAGCCTGGGAGCAAGCATTCCCAGCCCAAGGCTAGACTGCACAGCCCAGGAAGATAAATCTTCATAACTTCTGCCTGTAAAAACCAGTGGGGTTGGGGTGGCAGAAGAAACTGCTGGATTTTCAGGAGACTCTACTTAAAGGGCCCGCATGAACTTAGAAAGTATGCAGACCCATACCCACTGGGATTCAGCTGGAAGGGCACCAGTCACATACAGGGAGTAAGTCAAGTGACTGGAAGCAGGGTGAGTGCTGGGTGAACCTCCAGAAGCCAGGCAGTGGCACTGTCCCCTTTCAGCCCTGCCCCCAAACAGAGCCACAAAGTGGTGAAGAGGGTTGCCCCACACTGGCAACTACTTAAGGCTCTGCCTCATACAATTTATAGGTGCCTTTTCTGCAATAAGCCATGCTACTGAGATAGGGAGTCAAAGGAGCTCTACCTAATACACAGAATCAAACACAGGGAGGCTCCCAAATTGAGGAGACAAAGATATATGGACCAATTGAAAGAATAGAACAAAACCTCAGCAAAAGAATCAAAGGAAATGGAGATAACTAACCTATGAGATGCAGAGTTCAAAACACTCATTGTCAGGATGCTCAAAGAACTCATTGACTACGACAATAACAACAAAAAAAGTTCCAGGTAGAGAAATGAAGGTTACACTAAAAAATATAAAGAAAAATCTTCAGGGAACCAACAGTGGAGGAGATGAAGACAAGATTCAAACCAATGATTTGGAACATAAGGAAGAAAAAAAGCATTCAATCAAAACAGTGAGAAGAAAAAAATTAAAAAATAAAAAACAAAAATAAGAGAATAAGGAACCTCTGGGACATCTTCAAACTTACCAACATCTGAATCATAGGGATGTCAGAAGGAGAAGAGGAAGAGCATGAAATTGAAAATTCACTTGAAAAAATAATGAAAGAGAAGTTCCCTAATTTGGTGATGGAAATGGACATAGAGGAAGCACAGAGTGCTTGTTACAGAACAAGTTGGATGTAAAGAGGCCCACTCAAAGATACATCATAATTAAAATGCCAAAGGTTAAAGATAGAATCTTAAAAGCAGCAAGAGAAAAGCAGACAGCTACCCACCAAGGAGCTCCCATAAGACTGTCAGTTGATTTCTCAAAAAAAACTTTGCAGGCTAAAAGGGACTGGCAAGAACTATGTGAAGTGATGAAAAGCAAGGACCTACAATCTAGATTACTCTATCCAGCAGAGCTATCATTTAGAATGGAAGGGCAGATAAAGAGCTTCCCAGACAAGGTAAAGTTAAAGGAGTTCATCATCACAAAGCCATTATTATATGAAATGCTAAAGGGACTTATCTAAGAAAAAGGAGATAAAAAATGTGCACATTAAGATGGCAACAAATTCACAACTGTCAACAACTGAATCTAAAAAAACCAACTAAGCAAATAACCAGAAGAGGAACAGAATCATAGATATGGAGATAATTTGGAGGTTTATTAGCTTGGATGAGGAAGGAGGAGAATGAGGGAAGAGGTGCAGGGAATAAGAAGCATAAATCGGTAGGTACAAAATAGACAAGGGAATGTTAATAGTATAGAAAATGGAGAAGCCAAAGAACTTATATGCATGGCCCAGGACATGAACCAAGGGGGTTGGATTGCTGTAAAAGATGGGGGTACCAGACAGAGGGGGACAAAGGAGGAAATTGGGACAACTATAATAGTATAATCAATAAAGCACATTTTGGAAAAAGAGAAAAGTAATCAATGTCACTAAGAAGGAAGCTGCTGTGGCACCACAGATAAACCCTGTGTTCTTTTCTGTTTCTTAGCTTCTCCTCAGGGAGAAAAATCTGTGGGTCACCTTTGCAAAGAGTGAGCTGTTGAAACCCTCACACTTAGTACTGTGACCACACAGCCTCTATCACCGCCATCTACTGCTATATGGCAGGTCTTTTGGTACCAAGCACATCATGGTTCAAGTTTTAAAGTCATGAAAAGAAAATTGAGAAGGGAGAAGCTGAATAGCTGAGACAAAAATGGGAGAAATAGGAATGAACATCACAGGAGAATTGGAAGAGGTAGAGAAAGAGAGAAGGGGACTCAACACTCTGCAATCAGTCCATTTTGATTTGCAGGCCGGTGCTCTGTCCACTGAGCCACAGCAGCCAGGGCTTGCCATCTGTCCATTTCTAAATCTCATATTTACACCCCTGTCCAGGCCTTTCCTCTGGACCTTGGACTGTATGTCTAAGTGTCCACTCACAGTTTTCTTTGGATGAAAACACACATCTCACAGTTAACATGTCCAAAGTGAACTCCTGAATTCCACCCCCACAGCCCTCTCTGTCTCACCTGAGCACCATTGTTCTTCCAGATGCTCAGGTCACCAACAGGTGGAGTCTTGCTCTCCCACCCAAATCCTGTGCATCAGAAATCCTGTGGCTCCAGTTTTGCCTGTACCCAAGTCTCCATCTTCCCCCCTGTCTCCACTGGCTACTGTGCTGGTAGAAGTCATTTCTTTCTGTTTGTGTGAATGTTCCACCTGCTTCTCTGTCCTGCTGTCTTCTATTCTCAACTAAATGCTATGATATTTTAAACTTTATGTCACATTATGTTACTCCTTTCTTCAAAACCTTGCAATGAAAACATTTTTCACAGAGAAAAAGGATAGATTAATGGCACAGAGAATGTACTGCTGTGGACTTTGCACGTGCTGTTCCCTGACAGGAAGGCTCTTACCCCAGATAATCCCTCCCAAACATCTTTTAATGTTGGCTCAAAATTCCCCTTCTCAGTGATGCCCATCCACAGTGTCTGTTTAACATACCTTCCAACTTCCAAATTCCCCAGTTTTCCTACTTAGTACTTTCATTTTGCCCCGACAATGACCACTTTCTAACATTCTATATAATTTATTTTGTCTATTGTTTACTGTCATTTCCCCACTAGGATATAAGTTCCATGAAGACAGCTACTTTGTCTTATTTATTCACCAATACACCCCAAGTTCCTATCATGTTTTGGTACATTGTATGTATCCAATAAATATTTATTATATGTGTGAATTGGCCAGTGAAACTTCTCTCTGAACCTCTGAAGATTATTTTAAGTGGGCAAATCTGTGGAAATGATGTCAGACACTGAGTTTCCCAACTAGATGACCTGGTGAAAACAAATGTATCTTGTGCATGTACAGGAAGTGGAAGAACCGAGAAGCAGAAAACCACAAACCCTCTCCCCCAACACCCACCCTTTAGCACACTGTTTGGCAGAAATAATAGAAATTTCATAGGATAAATGTGAGGTAACGATGAAATCTATGAGCTCTAGGATCAGACTGAGTTTAAATAGTAGCTTTACCATTTACCACTGAGTGACCTGAACCTCTCTGTGTTTTTTTTCTTCTGTAATTAGGGGAGACAAAGGAATCTACCTTGGATATAATGATCACATGAGGTAAAGAGATAAGAATTTCTAACAGTAACTGCACATGGTGAGTGCTCAAGAAATTGACAAGTTATTACTCATTTTACTTCCTGGGTCTGGATGCTTCAACTGACATTACAGGATATAGGCATAGGTAGATACAGATATGTGTGGAGTTCATACAGGGAGGATTCTTTTTTAATCCCTATTTTCCCTCTTCACCCTCATCCATCATGGAAGAGGGCCACCAAGATTATAATGTACAAAACCCTACTCATTTTACTCAGAGAGAAGTTTTCTTGTCTTGAAAGTTTGGGGGAGGATAAGGAGCACATTTAGAGAAGTACAGGAGAGAGGGTGTCTAAGAGACAGAGGGAACTAAACATCTCTTTGATCATTGCATATAGATTAAGAGGACTTGAAGAGAACAAATGGAGAGTCTTAAAAAATCCCACATGTGGGTGTGTGCACACTGCCTCAAACCCCCTTGTACACACACACACACACACAATACAAGCATTGCAAATATATATGTGGTATGATGGGAGGTGACTATTTTTTGATTTACTTCTCTGTGTTTTCTGATTTTTCCACAGTCAGCCTCTACTGAGAAGCAATATCACATGGTTAAAAGAATGAGCTCTGGATCTACTTGTCCTGAACTGGAATCTGGCTGAAATTCTGCCTTACATAGGTGACATTGGACTAGTTAATCTCTTTATCTCAGTTTCCTCATCTGCAAATCAGGGATGATAGTCATAGTTCTCACACAGGGATGTTGTGATGATTAGAGTGTTTAATACCCATAACACTGTTGCTGTTATGGTTTGAAGCATCATCTGTTGGATGCCTCTGCTACCCAGGTTCAGGTGATAGACTCACATAAAAAACAATCAGGTCCCTGATTTCAAGGTCTCAGATATCAGTTTGTTGTCGGCCCTCTGTGACAGCACTGGGTGATGCTCCCTGTTTACCTGGAGGCTCTAGATTTTCAGGAGCAACAAAATGTCCAGGGGGAGAATGAGGAAAATCTATCCCAATGAGAGCTCACCTGTGAAGCCCAGCAGCAGAGTCAGCAGCAGGCATGGAGGAGGGCGGGGCCTGGAGGCAGGGACCAGCATCCTGGAAGCTGAGGAGCCTGCTCTGTCCTAATGTGTGCTGGGAGAGCCCGGACTCTACTATGTGAGAGGACAGAGGCCCCACCTCCTGTGATACAACAGGAAGTGCTCAGGCTGGGGTGCAATGGCTGGGAGAGAGTAACCCGCTTCTAGATTCAAGACAGTTTCTGCTTCTAGGTTGTGAAATAGAATCAGGCACAGAAGACAAATATAGAGTGAGGAAATACTCATCTTAGTTTTTAGCCACAGGCTGAGGAGTTACTCCTGTTTGTTCTCAGAGAGACTTGGACAGGCCTGTAGGAAGTAGTGCTTCCCCTGCCTGGGGCCTCTGCTCTGTGCTCGGCCCCTCACCCCATCTGAGATCTTCATGGTGATGCTCCACTTGGTGGCTCAGGAGGAGAATGGTCTGCAGCTATGGGCTGTGTCCCAAACTTTGAGCAGCTGGCATGTGGCCTCATCCTCACCAGCCTTACCAGGGACTAGTCAGAGGGAGGGAGGAAGAGGGTTCACCAGAACCTGGTCAACATTGGGATGGGAGCATTTCTCCTCCTAAACGAGTCCACATTTTACCCTTTATTGATGGAACTGGTAAAACTGAGCCCCAGTGCACAGCGTGGTGCCGACCTCACAGCTTGTATGTGCTTCCATACAACAATACGAATCGTTTCCTCACACATTTCAGGATAAGATGTGTATTATATGACCCAATTTATACTCCCAGGCATTTGTCTCAGAGAAATGCAACTCATGTTCACACAAAAAGCTGTGAGCAAAATGAATCCTAATGTCAGAAATGAAGAAGTGCATAGAAGTACAATATATGAGATAGGGGAGTAAAATCTAAATAATCAGTTAACAGTTGAAAATGGTTGTCCTTGGAGGTGGGAAATGGTAGGAGGTGAAAGGGACACCAGTTTTCATAAGTAAAACTTGTAAAACTACTTCACACTTAAAATATGAAAAAGATAAAAATGAATTCTAGATAATTAATGTGGTAAGTGTTGCAAATAAAAACAAAGTCCATACTGTTAATGGTGTTAAGTGGATATGAGTAATAATCAAATCAATTACCATGCTAAACAGCAGTCAAAAACCATGGAAAATAGTAATTATAAGTTTAAAGATTTTGTTTGTGAACTAGGAAGTTTTAAAGTTAGTTCTAATTAGAGATGCATAAGAACATTATGGAAAACAGCATGTGAAATTGTAAACTTAAAGTCATAAAAGAAAACCTAAAAACTGGTATACTATGTCCATGGATTGGAAAACTCAATATTGAAAAGATATCAATTTGCCTGAGTTAGTATACAAGTTCAATGACATACAATGAAAATTCTAATGTTTTTCGATGAAACATGACAAAGTCACTCTAAAATGCTATTGGACCAAGAATATCACACCATTTTGAACAACAAGAAAAGATGGGAAGATTTGTCAAAAACAGGCATGAAAACTGATTAGAAAGCTAATCTAATTAAGACAGAGTAGTTCTGACAAGAGACAAGTAGCTCAGTGGGGCAGAGAGCTCATACAAAGCAGCACATATTGATAGAAACCTGACGTAGGGCAAAGGTGGCCGTGTGGACCAGTGAGCACTGGGTCATTTATCCTTGTGGAAGAAATATGACCCACGCCACCTGTAACATACACATACGCACACACACATGCACACGCCAGTGAAATATACTTAAATCAAAGGCATAAACATGATCTGAAAGGCATAAATTGCAAGAGCAAAACTTGATCAAACATTGAAAACAGTTTTTGGTAGAACAAAAGCTCCCAAATGCCCCCGACCTGTGTTTTTGTGGCCCACACTAGGGGAACAGGAGGGGCTCTCCCATAGGTGCCACGGAGCAGAAATCAGAGAGCTTGTTGTACAATGTTAGGTGCAGGATTAATACTAATTGTAGCACGTCTTACAGCAGAAAACTACAGAGCAAAATTAATAACATGGAGCTACATATATCAACATTGTTAGAATACACAAAAGAGTATTAAGCATAAAAAGTTCCAGAATGTTAGCACTGTATAATAGCACTTAAATAAAACTTAAAACCTGCAAAGTAATATTAGGTATTGCTTAAGGATTTGAGCATATGTTGTAAAAGTATAAAATCTTGCCGGGAATGATAGCACCAAATTTCCAACAGTATTTTTTTCAAAAGGAATGGAGAATACAGGCAAAGTGTTCCTATTTTGGAAAGATAGAATGGTGAGTCCTGGATAATTTTTACATTATTCATTACATATTTCAGAACACAAAAATGTTTATTCAACCTAGTGATTTCAAATAGTTACATGTTTGAATGAAACCATACTTGTAAAAGCTCTGGAAAAAAATCTGCTGTGAAGAGTTAGGGTTGTTTATGATCCGGGGGAATAAAAACCTGTTCTCATTGGGTTGGCTCTCCTTTGGGTGGAGGCAGAGCCAGTTGGGTGCTCAGAGCATCTAGGTCGACACTCCCGAGTCCCCATGACCAAAGTCCATCCTTGTCTCAGCTTCATTATCAGGGAGAAGGATCATCTGGAGGGTGTGTGGGGGAGCATGTTTGCAATGGAGGTGGGTATGGCAGAGTGAGGGGCAGTGGTCTCAGATCATCTGTAGGTTTGTGCAGCTTCTTCTCCCCACCCGAGCCCCTTGGAGAGTGCAAGAGGCAGTGTATCACAGGGCAGAGAAGAACTGTAGGGAAATCATTCATTCATTCATGAAAAAATCCTTCATTTATTTCTGTATTCATTCCACGAATATTTATTGAGCACATGCTAAGTGACAGGCACTCTGATTGGCCTGGGTTGGTGGCACAGATCAAAAATGAAGCCCCTACCTGCCGCACCCCAACACATCCTTCTGAGTTCTGAACTCTCTTTCAAACCCACACTCACCTTTGCCACTATCTAGCACCTCCAGGTCTGGCCCAGGTGTGGCCCTCCCTGGTGGGCCGATGCCACGGGGGAGAGGGTTTGCTGTAAAAGGAGCACAATGAACAGTAAAAATGGCTGTGAGTACCAACTGTAATGATAAGCACGTGACTGTTAAAAACCTTTTAATATATTGTTTTTTATGCTTCTCATAATGCTGAGAGGGCATGTCATTATCATCAAATTATAGATGAAGACACTCAGGTCCCCAGAAGTGGACTCTGAGTGATGGGGCAGGGCTGAGAACAATTCCAGGCCCAAGTTCAAAGTCCACCTTCTTTCCTCCCCAGGCAATTTCTCATCCATCTGGACACAGGAACAAAACTACTGAGCGATCTTACTCTTTTTATTAACTGATTCTAGCTGGCGTCTTCCAGCTAGACCTTCTGTCATCTTCCAAACTTCAGAGAAAACGTTACAGAAGTACACACCGGGGGAGCAGTGGGTAGCGGGACCCCCATGACAGTGGAACCAGGCTGGCAGCCGAGGAGAGGTGAGGCCAGGGCACTTTTCTGTTCTACTCTGTGAGGTGGGACAGCAGGCGTTTTCTTACCTAGGGCAGCAGATGAGGGTTAAACCAGGCGATGGAAGCATTTTTTTTTTAGCAAAATGAAAGAGGCTTTACAAAAATAAACATAGATCCATCTTGAACCCAGACTTAATTTCCATGCAGAGCTTTCCCTTCAGGTATTTTTGATTTACTAGATAGTTGTCATCCACCCTACACATCTGGCAGCAGGGCCTATCTGACCTGTGCCAATCCTGATTTGAGAGAATAGGCAGAGATGGGATGTTTTTCTGAATCTGAGTTTTTCGCTCGGGTCAGTTTTGGTTTGAACACAAAGGTCACTTAGGGCTGAGAATGCCAAAGGTTGTTAAGTTTTCTAATCGTTATTCAATGAGAAGAGACCCAGACACAGGCTGATGAGGAAGGCAGGGCTCCTCCTGTGTCCTGAAAGCACCCACTCACCAGCGAATCAAAAGTAAGTGAATCTCTCAGTGAGTGAACAGGAAAGATTCTGTAGGGTGTATCAAAATTGTTAATGGTTACCTAACACCTTCTCTAACAGTGGGCAGACAGCAAATATTCACCAGTGTGTGCATTTGCAAATATCTAACTTGCTTCCTAAGACTCATCAAACATTTTGAGGATACAGTTAAGAGGGTGTCACTTGAATAAATCAAGTCATACAAACCCTGGAAGCCTGGATATAATTGGAGGGATGAGGTGCTGGGATCAGTTACCATACGTTGAGAATCTCTTGGTGTCCTGATACTGGGCTGTGCCCTACATTCAGCTGCTCACCCTCCCACGGCCCTGCAGGCAGGCCCTGGTGGACTTGCTTATGGCAGGAGGCTGAGAGGGGAACCCGGCTGCCCAAGGGCACACGGGGAGCAAAGGGTAGAGCTCATCACAGTGCACTCAGGTTAATTTTATCATCTCTGTTCTTTATCCTTGAGCCACAGTGTCTGTTTCTGCACAAAGTGGATCAAAACACCTCCCTGGTAAGAGGAGTGAGGATGTATGTAAAATACAGAGCCCGGCCTATGGAAGGTGCTTAATAAATAATATCTATGATTATTATTATAACATTTGGTATTTACTAGTTCTGAAACTACATATTTATTCTTTAGTCTGTAAGAAAGCAAAACAAATGCAGAGCAGAAACAAACCAAGAAAAGTTTCAAATTCTGCTGTCTGCAGCTGCCCTGCAAAAACCCAGATGAACAGAGCTGTAGATGGCAAGGACCCAAGAGTGTGCAATGGGGAAAGGACAGTCACTTCATTAACAGTGTTTGTGGAATAATGGCAGGTACAAAGTCGATACCCCATGAATGTAAAGAAAGAGATTCCTCTATGTCTTTAGTTTAAAGAAAGAACTGGATTTTTCTTCTTATTTATACATAATTACGTACCATAAAACTGAGCCCTTTATGATATATAACTTAGTGGGTATTTTTATATTCAAAATTTTATAAAATCATCACCACTAACTCCAGAACATTATCATCACCCTGGAACAAAATCCCGTAACCTCTAGTACACCCCACACGCATCCTATGGAAATTACTGATGTAGTTTCTGTCTCCACGTGTGTCCCTATTCGGGACATTTCATGTAAATGTGAAGTGACATCTCGTGGTTTTGGTTTGCATTCTCTAATGACAAATGATTGTAAGCATTTTCTCATTTTTTTGGTCCATTAGTATATCTTGTTTTGAGAAATACCTATTCATTTGCTATATAGGTATTTAAATTAGGTTATTTGTCTTTTTTTGGATTGTTTTAAGTATTCTTTGTTTAGGACAAATATTCTATTATCAAGTACATGATTTGCAAAAAGTTTCCCCTATGCTGTAGATTATCTTTCCACTTTCTTGACAGTCTCTTTTGATACCCAAGTTTTAAATTTTAATAAAACTTTAATTTGTGAAGGGTTCTTTGAGCTTTTATGTAATATGTAAGAATGCATTGCCTGACCCAATGTCTGGATGATTTATGAGGCCTGTCCAGAAAATATGCAGACATGCAATATTAAAAATAGAGAACTTATCGAAGAAAATACAAGATACAAGAAACATTGTACATAGGACAATGACACCTCAGCTTCCTTCAATGTAAGCACCTCACACAGTTCTCCAAATTGCCACTAGCTGCTCTGTCATATTCTCCTGAATCTTATTGACATTCAGAAATCTCTCCCCTTTCAAAGGTGATGGGAAAAGCAAGAAGTCACAGGGCACCAAATCGGGGCTGTAGTGAGACTGAGTCACCTGGGTGAGTTGATGTTTCACCAAAAAACTCTGCCCAAGATGTGATGCACAAGCCGGCATGTTGTCATGATGAAGCTGCCAATCACCAGTTGCCCATGGCTGTGGCCGTTGAAATCATTAAAATAGTTTCTGTGGAGGAATGTTCAAGGTTAACACAAAATTTGATACAGATTCATTGCTCTCCTTGCTCAGTCATTTTGAATGTGCTGACAGTACACGTGCTCACTCAATGGTGTCTACTGCCCCCAGTGACTAGTACAGTGAAGTCATCATTATTTACAGGTGCACATTCCAGTCCATTCTCTTTGGCTGCCAGGTTACATCAATGCCATGCAAACCATTCTCACTATATTAACAATGGCTGGGCTTTTTCTGGACAGAACTTACATACCTATGTTTTCTTCTAAATATTGGTTTGGCCGAAATGCCCATTTTTTAAATGTAAGGTGGCTGTAGTAGTGCTTAGCTGTCTTTAACTTCATTTGAAACAATTTCCTTAGATTGTAGTCATCTGTCACCATCATGCATTAAAAAAAACTCATCAAAATTGGTGAATTTTTGTCTAGCCATTTAAATATTGAAGATGGAAGAAAATATGCAACATTTTTGGCATATTATGCTTTATTATTTTAAGAAAGGTAAAAATGCACTGAAATGCAAAAAAGATTTGCACAGTGTATAGAGAAGGTGCTATGACTGATCAAATGTATAAAAAGTGGTTTGTAAGGTTTCGTGCTGGAGATTTTTTTGTGCATATTTATTTTTATTTTTAAATATATTTTATTGATTATGCTATTACAGTTGTCCCATTCCCCCCCCTTTATTTCCCATCACCCTGCACACCCCCTCCCACCTGCATGGCCCCCCTTTAGTTCCTGTCCATGAGCTGTACATATAAGTTGCTTGGCTTCTACATTTCCCATACTATTCTTACCCTCCCCCTGTCTATCTTCTACCTACCATCTATGCTACTTATTCTCTGTACCTTTTCCCTCTCTCTCCTCCTCCCACTCCCCCACTGATAACCCTTCATGTGATCTCCATTTCTGTAGTTCTGTCCCTGTTCTAGTTGTTTGCTTAGTTTGTTTTTGTTTTAGGTGTGATTGTTAATAATTATGAGTTTGCTGTCATTTTACTCTTCATATTTTTATCTTCTTTTTCTTAGATAAGTCCCTTTAACATTTCATATAATAAAGGCTTAGTGATGATGAACTCCTTTAACTTGACCTTATCTGAGAAAGCACTTCATCTGCCCTTCCATTCTAAAGGATAGCTTTGCAGGATAGTGTAATCTTGGATGTAGGTCCTTGCCTTTCATGACTTCAAATACTTGTCGATGTGGCCACTGGTGAAAATGAGTTTGACATTGTGTTCTCAAGGATATGTATATTTTACATGGCTTATTATTCATACCTGGCAGAATCTCAGTAAGTAGAAAACAGAGAAAAGAGTTAAACAACAACAAAAAAAGGTAAAAGTACTCTCTCTAGTTACTTGTGTGCAAATATAAAGTGAATATGAAATTTTGCTATGCTAACATACAGAAGTTAATGATAAATTATGCTGTTTCAAAAGTTTATCTTGAAAATATTTCAGTTCATCAATCCACTCATGTCAAATATATAGTGAATAATACAATTTGTATCTATTTCATAAAAATCATTGATGTATTTATTTTAAATGGATGGTGACGTAAACAATCACGTGCTTCATCCCTTTAGGTCTTGTCCTTATAAAAGTCTCTGCAGCTGAGCTGAGGACTGAGCACCAGGTGAATGGGGACCAAGAAGGAAAATGATGTTCTGATAGGTGTGGGTATGTAACAGTGTATTTCACACAGGTAGAGTTTTGAATTTCACATTCAAGTTTTCATTCCTCGCACATACAACTGCACTCATTGCTTGACTTAATTGCTTAAATTAAATTCTAATTACAAGAGATCTCCACTGTAATTCTCTATGGACGTCCAGGTTTCCAGACTCTGGAGCTGGAGTTCAGTTGGCTTGTTAGCCAAGACGCAGGCATGTCCACCACTTCCCAAAAGCAGTTTTCAGTGAAACCATTTTCTGCCTCTTAAAACAAAGACATTTTAGCTCTCAACGTAAGTGGCCAAGGAACTCTAAATTTTACATAAAACTATTTGAAACATCAACTTAAAATGGGCAGGGAGTAGCCCTGTCTCACAGGGCACAAAAGGAAAAACGCAACATCAAAAAACCAAACAATCCAATTAAAAAATGGGCAAAGGACCTGAACAGACACTTCTCTGAAGAGGACATATAGATGGCTCAACATCACTAATCATCAGAGAAATGCACATTAAAACCGCAATGAGATATCAGTTCACAGCAGTCAGAATGGCCATCATCGATAAATCAACGAGTGCTGGTGAGGATGTGGAGAAAGGGGAACCCTCTTGCACTGTTGGTGGGAATGCAGACTGGTGCGGCCACTGTGAAAAGTAGTAGGGACATACCTCAAAAAATTGAAAATGGATCTGCCTTTTCATGCAGTGATTCCATTTCTGGGGGTATATGCAAAGAAACTCAAAACACTAATTCGAAAGAACATAAGCACTCCTATGTTCATTGCAGTGTTATTTGCAATCACCAAGATATGGAAACAGCCCACGGTACCAATGGAAACATCCATTGGTAGATGAGTGGATAAAAACATTATGGGACATTTACATGTGGAATTCTACTTGGCAGTAAAAAAGATGAAATATGTATCCTTTGCAAACAGTATCGATGGACCTGGAGAACATTATGCTAAGTGAAACAAGCCACTCAGAGAAAGACAAATATCATACGATTTCACTCATTTGTGGAATATAATGAACAAACTGAGCTAAGAGGCAAATAGAGGCAGATGACAGCTGAGGGGGAGGTGAGGTTAGCGGTTGGAAGGATCTGGCAAATAAGAAAAAGAACTCAGTGACAGGGACATCTGTGTGATGATTGTGGGTGGAGGGGGTATAAGGGGAGTAAATAGTAATGGAAATATACAATAAATATATTTTTAAAATTTAAAAGGAAGAAGTTGAACAGATTTAGGACTCAGGCAGTACAAACAGACGAGAGAATTGGAGTTGGGGGCCCAGAGTTTTCTAACGTGGCGCTGACACTGGCGTCCTCTGGAGAACCCCCACCTGCCCCACCCCATTCCACCCTTCCGCGGTAAACACTCTGCTGAGCCGGTCACACCACGTTTTCCTGCGGGCCCCGCCACACCCTTCCACAGCCAGCACCACTTTTCCGGCGGCCTGGCCACTTCGGTGAGCAGTTCTTCATTCAGCCCACCGACCCAGGAGCAGCCTAGCCCACCCCCTTGCTCTCGCCCTCCAGCGTGGCCCCGCGCGGTCCTACCGTGGTCTCCGCAGCCCCCCTGGTTCCCGGTCAGGTCCCCCATCCTCGGGTTGCAGGGGGCGCCCGAGCCCCCGGGACTCGGGAGACACAGCGCGCACGCGCAGTCTCTTTCAGCCCCTGAAGCGGGCGCGGAGTGGAGGTCACTCTGGCGTCCGCGAGTTTTGGTCTTTGTCGTTTAAACCTGAGCATCTGTGTCCACAGTCCTGCTCCTGTGAAGCCTGGGGTCGCGAGAGACCTTGAAATCCCCAAACCTGCGCCTCCAACAGGGGTAAGTCTCGCGTCCTGGCGAGAAGTCCCGATTCCGAGGACTTCGCTGCCGGGTCGAGTCCGCGTTAGTTTCTGGTTAAACTCTCTCCGAGTCGGCCTTGCCTGTGGTCTCTCCGCCTTCGGACCTTGGGACCGGCCCGCCGCGCAGTTTTCCTGCCTAAACCCTTCCCTGGCCAACGATCCCTCCCCAGCCCTTCAAGTCTTGGGGGATTGATTCACACCCCACGCCCCCTGCCACCTCGGCCCTGCAGTTTTCCGCGTGGCGAGGCCCCGATTCCTCCCTGGCCTGGGGTTCTGCAGACCTCTCCCCCAACTTCTCCGGAGACGCCCCCATCTCCAGTTTAATAAGTGAGAGTCCGCCTGCCAAGGAAGAGCACACTTGTCAGTGAGGCGGGGTTTAGGATTGATGGATACGGGGAGTCTGAAGAAGCGGTCACCTGCCCCAGGCGGTGAGTGCCTTTGTGGAAGCGGTGCCTGCGAAGGGGGAGGCAAGGAAAGAGGCCCAGCGCTGGAGAGAAGGGGGTCACGAGAAAGAGATAAGAAGAAAGAAGTAGAGCAGTGAGAGGGCACAAAGGTGAGTGAGGGGTCCTTAAAGGGACGGCAAAACTGAAGATGGGAGATGGCCTTGTAAAGCGACAGTAACTGGAAGAGTAACTTGGGAAAGAAAATAGAGAAACATGGAGGAGTGGGAGAAGCTGAGTGAGACGAAGGGCCTCAGAAAGGGAGAGGGGCTCTTGCTGAGCAAAAAGAAGTTAGGGCCACAAAGGGCAAGGCCCTTCAGACGAAGAGAGTTTGGAGAAAAAGGGACGGAGGAGCCCGGCGCAGTGACAGGAAAGGTAAGGCGTTAGGGATGGCAGAACCAAGGAAGGAACAGCACTGAGAGTTTAGCCAGGTGGGGGCGCCCGTGAGTCAGACAGAGGAGCGTGTAACTGGGAAGACAAGGTAGCTGGAAGCAGAGGGGACACAAGTGTGGGGCAGAAAGAGGCAGACATATATGGAGATGGAGAAAAATCAGAAAGATTAGGGAGAGAGTGCTGCTGAAGATGAGACAGGTTTTAGGAGTTTCGAGGAATGGAATAGAGAAAAGGGGAGAAAGATCAGGAGGGGCAGAGAGGGGAGCCCAGGTAAGGACAACAGTGGGAGAAACGGAGGAAAGAGACACCTAAACAGACTGACAGAGGGAAACACCTCCTAGTGGAGGAGGAAGGGAGCCGAGATCTGGAGCAGTGGAGATTTGATGGCATGTGCATGATTAAGTTCTGATCTGTTGACGTGTGGCTTTATAACTATTTAATTTAAAATTCGCCTAATTATTTCAATTATATAGATGAGAATGAGAGTTGAAAGACTCCAGTTTATAAGGCTCATGCATCTAATAATTATTTACATCACCAGATGGCTTCCTTTTGCAACCCTTACTCAGCCAGACAGGAGAGATTTGCCTCAGTCAGTCATGGGTCTCCTCTCCTTTCCAGGGATGGGATGAGAGAGGTGAACCGGGACGTGAAAAGACCAAATCTGTCACTCCATGACGCTTTTTCAAAAGAGACTAAAAGTATTGGTCTTTTATTACTCTGAAATAGATTTACTTTTTTCTTTCTACCTCTTACATCTATTCTGTGTTTTCAAAAGCATATTGAAATACATCTTTGTCTATTACATCTCTGCTTTTTTGTAGCCATTAACTTCTGAAATTAGCATTGATGATATCTCATCATTCTTTTCTATATGTGAGGTATCTTAAATGTAAAAAAAAAATAACCCTGGAAGTCATTATATTTTTTAAATAAAATTCCAGATCGTTTTCTCTTTTAAATACCTTGTGGCCAGTGTAGGTGATGAGCCAGTGCCTTCTTCCTCCTCTTTATCACATGTGGGGACACCCACTGCTACATAGTAAATAACATTAGGCTCTTCCAGTGTGTACGTGGTAAGGATGTGTCTGTTCCTAACAGAACCTAGTTTTAGTGACATAGTCAGATATCGAGCCACTTTCTTTCTTTCCTTCATATGACTTGTTAATTAGTAAGCTGTGAGCCTTGAAGATGTTGCTCTCAAGTGCCTGCTATCCATTCTCTGAGATGCTGAAAGATGGACAGGAAACTTTGTTCTAACAGAGCTCATCTATTCATAGTGAAGTATGCGATCAACACATTTTTATAGCTAACATTTTTTTTCAAAGTTTTCAGTGCCAGAATCTGTGTTCATCAGATTGTTCCCCTCCGGGGAACAGCTTCAAGCATGTGGGGAGAGTCACACATTAATGGGATTCAAGCTTAGAAAAATGCATCACTGTTGTCCCATATGATGACCCTCTGACCTTGCCTTTCAAATGAGGATAAGACCCAGCTCTCAGAGTTACTGGATGAATGTCAGTAGGGCATCTGGGAGGAGTGAGGACAAATTTCAGTGGTAGAGCTGCAATGCTGCTCTGCTTGGCACCATGGACAGGGCTGGGTGACGCAATATTCTCAAGAGCTGAAGGAGAACTCATAGTAGCCTGAGACCTGCTGGCTGGAAAAGCCCTGTGACTCAAGGAAAGGGGGTTGAATACGTGCGAGGGGCTTCAGACATCATTCAGTCATGATGTCAGCTGGTATCTTTCTATTGCACACAGAAAGCTGGATCTGGGAAAGCACATTTGTAGATTCTTTGTAGATTTACAATGAGCAGTTTTGGTTTAAATAAAAATAAAGGTATTAAAACAATTTCTTCTGATGAACATAATCTTTAATACAGGATTGGAAGCCTCAGTGTTTTTCCGCTGTGGTGGTGAATGGCAGTTACCAGCTGAGAGCTCCCTGGGACTTTCCCTCAGGTGAAAGGAGCTTCATTGCCAAGGTTACACCAGCTCCTAGAGGGCAGGTCAGAGAACTGGCTAAACTAGGAGTATGAAGGCTCAGGCTCCTCCCCTACATTTATGAAATTTTCAAAGACCATTCCCCGCAGGTCTCTGTGGAGCAGCCAAGCCTGGAGCCTGTATTGCAGTTCAGCAGGTCCCTCTCCTGCTCCTTCACTCCCCCAGGTATGTGGATCCTGACAGCCCCCCACAGTGAGCTTCCCACACTCTTATGTCCATTTAGAGTCTGCTTTTTTACACATTTACACAATGAACTACTACTTGGACATAAAAAAGAAGAAAATTTCACCCTTTGTGACAGCTTGGATGGATGTGTAAACATTATGCTAAGTGAAATAAGCCAGCCAGTGATAGGCAAGTGCCACATGATTTCACTCATACAAGGTTTGTCTGGAAAAAGTCCATCCATTGTTAATAGAATGAGAATGGTTTTTGTGACGTTGATGTTACCTGGCAGCCAAGGAGAGTGGACTGGAATGTGCATGTGTGAACAATGATAACTTCACTGTACTAGTCAGTGAGGGCGGTAGATGCCATTGAGTGAGCATGTGTACTGTGTGGCCATTGTACTCAAAATGAGCAAATAGATCAATGAATCTGCATCAAATTTTGCGTTAAGCTTGAACATTTCTCCACGGAAAGTATTTGGATGATTTAGAAGGCCACAGCTACGGGCAACTGGTGATTGGCAGCTTCATCATGACAAGATGCCTGCTCAGTTTTGGCGAAACATCAAATCAACCAGGTGACTCAGCCCTACCAGCCCAGATTTGGTGCCCTGCGACTTCCAGCTTTTCCCAAAAGTAAAATCACCTTTGAAAGGGAAGAGACTTCAGACTATTAGCTGAGCTGACATTTCAGTATCCCAAGAAGAAGGTCTTGGTCAGCGCCCAGTTGCAGGCTGATTGGAATCTAGATCAGCAGGCAGCAGCTGTTCAAGTATGCATGCAGACCCTTGTCATGTAAAGACTGGGGGACTGGTGCTTCTGACTGCTGTCTCAGAGCGAAGCCTTTGGAGTGTAGCCAGTTGAGGACTGTTCTTTTTTGTCTTATACCAGCCTATGGGACCCACTAACACAAGCCCCACGGCCACCAGAGCCAGGCCATCAGTGGCTGCATCCCCTGAGCAGCCACAAGAGCCAAAGGACCAGACATGTATGTGCACAGGCTCCTTCAGGGGGACACCAGGACCAGGCGTGCAGCAGAGGGAATGTGAAGATGATACTGCTCAGCTCCCTGCTGTCTGGAGAGGACTGTTGGCCTTCGATGTGGGTTAAATTGGGAGCCTGGCCCTCAGACACAGCTTTTATGAAAACCAAACAGGCCTCTGTGAAGGAAAGACTGGCAGATGGGCATTTCTCTCTGCTGCCTCCGTGCTGAGCCAGCCCTGGCAGGTAGCTACAGTGGGCCCTCACAGGTCACTGAGAACTGCTTCTTGTTTCCTGGAGTGCTTGGGTCTGGAGGCCTCACGCTGATTGGCTCTCAGAGCTCCTTTCTTGGGAACTCAATCTCAGGGGGAAGTTTAACACTGGGATTGCTAGGCATTGGGTCCAAGTCCTGCTCCTCAAGGAGAAGCTGTGAATTGTGAGTCTCTTCCATTCGTAGGTCCCTGTGCTGAGGGTGGGGTTTATGGTGAGGTTATGTCTCATTCTCTTCTATTTGTTTAGATGTGAGGAGGGTTTTTTTTTTTTTGGTGTCTGTGCGTGGGAGTCTCAAATAATTTTTGGATGTCTTTCACAGAGAATTGCTCTCTTAGTAACAATGAGTCTCTGAATCAATGAGTCTCTGAATCAATGTGCTTTCTAAGTGATAATCTCGAACCATTGGGGTTTGTTATAAAAGGCAAAAAACTTATTTTTCCCAATTTATTATGTAGCCCACAAAGTCA
The DNA here is from genome assembly GCF_021234435.1 of Artibeus jamaicensis. NCBI lineage: Eukaryota > Metazoa > Chordata > Mammalia > Chiroptera > Phyllostomidae > Artibeus > Artibeus jamaicensis. The sequence continues at coordinate 13,926,930 of NW_026521924.1, read as the reverse complement.
GCCAGTCTGATTCCTGATGCTCACAGAGAAACCAAAGTTTGAGGCAATAGGGTCTCATAGAGAAAAGTTTTATTCGTCCATTTTCCAAAGCAGGAACCAGGAGACCAGAGACAGGGCTCGGGTCAGTCCCCTCCCACACCTAGGAATAAAGATTTAGAGCGAATTTAAATTATAGTGGTAAAAAGCATGCATATTTATTCATTTTAACCAAGAGTACTGATTGGACATCTTGGAACAAAGTTATCTAAGGTAAGGCATGGGGAAGATGAGAGAATGTATAAGGAATTCCTAGTGGGCAGGGTCTGAGTGGGTGAGATCTGGGGGCCTGGCCGACTAAACTGCTGGACCTTCCTCGCTTTGGGTGCTGTCTGGGAGGATCAGGTCTGTACACAGAGTTTTCAGCTTGGGGGGAATTTGGGTTTTGGCCTCTCTTCAGTGTTAGTTGGAGTTCATTTGCTGGCTTTCTGCACCTGCCAGTGTTTCTGAGACCAGCCGGACTTGGTTCGGGCTGGTGCATCCTGAGGCTCTGTGAGGGGGCCTGCTGTTATCTCCTGAAAGGAAAAATCAAAAACGAAACCAAAACTATTAGATCTGGTTCTAGTGTTAGAGCCAGGTTTCCATTACTTTAAAGTTTCCTTAAGTTTGCCCTCATGCTAGCAAGCGTGTCCCCAACTTGGAAGCAAATGTTGTTCTTGCTGCCTTTAAAGAGATTCTTGGATCCAGGTGCCAGCCTTTGAGTGCAGAAAGTTTTCCCAGAAAAGACTGAGAACACCTTCAGGCAGCCAGGCTCAGGAATTCTCAACTAAGGGTTGGAATTCTCAACTAACTTAAAGTTACAGTTCCACAGTTTCATAGTGTCTTTAAAGCACAAACAAAAAGAGTTTTTAAAAGATATATCCACAACTATCAACAACTGAACCTGAAAAACAAAGAAAAAACTAAGCAAACAACTAGAATAGGAATAGAATCACAGAAATGGAGATTGTACAGAGGGTTGTCAGTAGGGAGGGAGAAGGGGAGAATAGGGGAGAAGGTACAGGGAATAAGAAGCATAAATGGTAGGTAGAAAATAGACGGGGAAGTTAAGAATAGTGTGAGAAATGGAGAAGCCAAAGTACTTATATGTATGACACATGGACATGAACTAAGCGGAGGGGATGCTGGAGGGGAGGGGCACGTACTGCAGGGAGGAGGGGGATAAAGGGTAGAAGAAAAATTGGGACAAATGTAATAGCATAATTAATAAAATAAACTTAAAATATATATATATCCATTATTGAACCAATGCCAATAGTAATGAGACCATCACAGTTCACTGTGTCAAATTGTACAACTTGGTCACAATGTTGGTTTTCCTTCCCCCAGCTTCTAGGTCGGTGGCCATGGGTAAAGGTCTGATTGCATTAATGTCCCTGTCCCTTCCATGTTCTCAATTCCCAGCTTCCCATATTTTCCTCCAACCACGTGTAAGTCATGCACATGCGGCAACAGGGGAGTGGACACTGTGGGAGTCAGAGTGTGCTTCTGAGAGGACCACGTGTGAAGACGCAGCTCTGGGGGAAGCACGGACTGTGGGAAGGAGCAGCAGGAGCCCAAGTCTGGGATGGGGGAGGCATTTGGAGCAGAGTCTGTAGAAGCTTAAGGTCAACCTTTTCTCTTAGGCTGGCCCCTCATGGAAGGAGGGGGACCGCAGAGTATGATGGTGTCACATAGCAGGAGAGAAATAAAAAAGCACTGTGGCAAATATATTTACATTTAATTATCTGCTCATCACTCAAGAAATGTTCCCTGCATGTCCCTGTGTCCTGGGCTGTCCTTCTCCTGGGATGTCTGTCGTGAGAGGACAGGAAGTCCCAGAGGCAGGACTGTGCCCCGTCAGCCTTCCTCCCAGGTCCTGATCATCTTTCCCGTCCCTTCTGCTCTGTCACCCACAGTGTCAGAGCTGGAACAGGCCTCAGAGCAGCTGATCCAAGACTTCTCAACAGTATTCTGAAATGTGGGTTCTTTGGGCCGAAGCAGCCCTAGTGATCAAATAATCTAGAGGCGGTCTCCAAGGGAACCACCCACTCAGCAGCTTCTCATTCAGCTCCCTCTGCCCACTTCTTCTACAAAAGCCCCAGGAATGTGTGGAAATCCTTAAAAACCCTTAAGTCAGCCAACTTCCTAAAGGACCCCTCACACTCCCCAGGATGTGGGACCCTCTGAGAGGGAACTCTGAAATTCCTGAGGGTATTGATGGAGGTATGTCATGTTCTCCTTACTCCATGTTGCCCCTGACCATGTGTAATCTGCAGGCTGGCTCCTCTTGTTGACCTTGGCCCTTCTGGGACTGACCTTGGCCAGCCCTCCATCCCCAACAACTTACGGTCAGGCTCTCCAGTTTATGTGGGCACAGATGGAGAGGACACCAATCTCCAGCAGCACCTTGATGCCTAGGAGGACAGCTATGAATAACTGAGTGGATAGCACTGGATCTGAAAATCAAGAAACAGGAGAAGACATTACAGGGGACCATTCCCAGGGTCCTCCACTTACTCCATCTGTGGCTGCACCACCAACACTCTAAATCTTTTGAATCCTGCTCTGGTGTCAAGCTCAAGGCAGAAATCAGGTTATAAATGTTCCTCATCCGGACTTCCGCCAAGATGGAGGTTTAGCTGGATGTGCCTGCCTCCTCACACAACCAAGTTTAGGGACAACTAAATATTAGCATCACAAAACACAACCAGAACACGGAAAACTGAACTTTTCGGAAGTCCGCTAACAACAAATTCTTCAGCCTGACCGGTAAGGGGCGAAACCGGCGTCGGGTGAGGACTTACAAAGGAGGGCTCGGGACCGGGCGTGCGAATCCAGTCGCGCGGGTTCCAAACCCAGGATTGGACCTGGTGAGCCGCCGAGCAGCCCACCGGGGGAGCGACACAGTGGGGAGGCGGTGGCAACGAGTTGACTGTGGTTGCCTGGTTGCGCGCGAGTGAGGGAGTGAGCGGTTGGACCGGCCCGGCGGCAGCGGCGCGCCATTTCCCGCTCTGACCACACCCCCACATACAGCGTCACAACCCAGCGACCTGGGACTCCAAGGCGCCGCTTGTCCCACTTAAAGGGCCAGAACAGACCAAAAATGTCGCAGGCAGAACTCAAAGCCCCAGAGATAAATCTAAATGATGAAGAAATAGCAAAACTCTCAGACGCACAGTTTAAAACACTGGTCATCACCTTCCTCACAGATTTGGTGGATTACAGCCACAAATTAGAGAAACATATGGAGGCTAAATTAAGGAAATGAATGGAATTCCACAGGAATCCCATAGAGATGAAAAGGAAACTGGGACTCAAATCAATGCAGTGGACCAGAAGAAAGCAAATAATGGACAAACAGAAAAGAGTCAAGGAGCAAGAATTCAAAGAAATGAGGAGAGTCTTAGGAACCTCCAGGACATCTTTAAACGCTCCAATATCCGAATTATAGGGGTACCAGAAGGGGGAAAGACACAACCACCAGTGGAAAAACTATTTGAACAAATAATAAAAGAAAATTTCCCCAATCTGGCAAAGGAAATAGACTTCCAAGAAATCCAAGAAGCCCAGAGAGTACCAAAAAAGTTGGACTCAAGAAGAAACACACCAAGGCATATTATAATTACATTAGCCAAAATTAAAATTAAGGAAAGAATCCTGGAAGCAGCAAGAGCTAAGGGGACAATCACCTACAAAGGAGTCCCCATCAGGCTGTCAGCAGATTTCTCAAAAGAGACCTTACAGGCAAGAAGGGGCTGGAAAGAAATATTCCAAGTCATGAAATCTAAAGACCTACAACCAAGATTGCTCTACCCAGCAAAACTCTCATTTAGAATGGAAGGACAGATAAGGTGCTTCTCAGATAAGACCAAATTCAAGGAGTTCATCATCACCAAGCCCTTATTATATGAAATGTTAAAGGGACTTATCTAAGAAAAAGAAGATAAGAAACATGAACAGTGAAAGGACAACAAACTCACAGTTATTAACAACCACACCTAAAACGAAAGCAAACTAAAAGGACAGCTAGAGCAGGAGTGGAAACATAGAAATGAAGATCTCAAGGAGGGTTAGCAACAGGGGGAATGGGAGGAGGAGATGGGGGGAGAAGGTACAGAAAACAGGTAGCATAGACAGTAGATAGAAAATAGATGGGGGGGCGAGAATAGTTTGGGAAATATAGAACCTAAAGGACTTGAGACACATGGACATAAACTAAAGGGGGGTAATGGTGGGGTTGGGGGGGCAGGGTGGAGGGGAATGGAGGGGGGAATAGAACAACTGTAACAGCATAATCAATTCAAAAAAATAAATAAATTTAATAAAAAAAAAAAAAAAATGTTCCTCATCCTTAATCACCCCCTTCTCAGCTTACCAGGGTTGTCTTCCTTGAGGATATGGGTGAAGAGAATGTGCACTTAATGACATGTAAGGGTGGCACCTGATTAACTAATTCAGTCCTCTCGCCTCTATGGAGAAGTTATGTTCATTTTGATAAGGAAACTGATGCTCAGAGAGTGAGGGGGTTTCAAATTTAGTGGGATTCAAACCTAGAAAATGACATCACAGTTGTTTGATACGATGACCCTATGACTTGTCTTTGAGTGAGGACAGTCCAACCTCTCACAGGTACAGAAACAAGTGTCAACAGATCAATTGAGTGGAGTGAGGACAGATTTCACAGTGAGAGAGCTGCAGTGCTGCTCTCTGGCACCATGGACAGGGCTGGGTGACCCATGTCCTCAGGAGCAGACAGAGGACGCACAGGCCTGCTCTCATGAGACCTGCTGGCTGGAAATACTCAGTGACTCAAGACATGGGGTCATGTGCTTTGGAGGAGCTGACACACATTCAGCCAGCCTTGACCCCAGCGCTCAGGTCACCTGAAATCTCTCATTTGGACCCAGAAAATCAGATCTGGAAAACTTTTAGATTCTTTGCAGATTTACAATGAGCCAGTTTTATTTAAATATAAAAAGATATTAAACAGTTTATTATAATGATAATAATCCTTAATGTAGGACTGAGGAATTCACCATATTTCCTGTGGGAAGGTGGAGAATGGCAATTCTCAGCTGAGAGGCTCTCTGGGACATTCCCTCAGGTGAAGGGAGCTTCATTGTAAGTTTGCATGGCACTCCCCCCCCCCCCCAGCCCCCAGAGGACAGCCTGGGTCAGAGGACTGGCTGGACCGGCAGTATGAAGGTTCAGCCTCCTTCTCTCCATGTAAACAGCTCTTAGAGACTCTTCTTCTGTCCAGCTCTCTGTGGAGTGGCCAAGTCTGGAGCCTGCATTGCAGTTCAGCAGCTCCTTTTGCTGCTCCTTCACTCCCTCAGGCATGCGGATCCTGACAGCCCCCCACAGCGAGCTTCCCACACTCTTATGTCCATTTAGAGTCTGCTTCCAAGCATAACTGATCTATAGAACTTTGGGAGTCCTCTGGAAAGCAAACTCTAAAATGCAAATTAGAAACCAGATTATCCACCATCTGGCTGGTCAAGAGGACCCCAGACTGGTGGGACATATAGCAGGGGTCTGCTCCAATTTGCACTATTGGTGCAAGTGTTAAAATTTTCACTGGTGGTGAGCTGGGATGGTGTAACCAGAGGAAGGAATGTGTTGACATCAGTTATTAAAAAATTAGTTGAGAAGTGGTAAGTGTAAGGAATATGCACTTGGATGGCTGTTGCCAGGACATCAATCCTTGGAGAAAGACTGTGAAAAGTTTAGACTGATTAATTATAAGGTAAAGTGTGAGCCAGAAGAGTTCTAGGTGGCACTGTAGGCTCTTTTCTTCTAGAGCCAGAGGGAAGAAAAAGCTGACATTTGGGCCAAGGACACAATTTAAGGAATAGCAGAGCGACAGAAAAGGTTGAATTCTCCACTTCAATGGTCCTACTCCAAGATTAGGACCCTGATGAGGAAATACGTGGCCCTGAGATCAGGACTTACGGGCTAAATTGTAGGAAAAGGCTTCAAAGTGAGTCTGTTCAAAGGGGTTGGCACAGAGCCCCCATGATCTGTGAATATGTTACCTTACCTGGCAAAAGGGACTAGTTATAGTGATTAAGTGAAAAAGTGAAATGAGGATTTTTTTTGGGGGGGGGGTCCTTTAAGTGGAGTCAACGTACTGACGGATCCTACTAAGTGAAAGTGGGGGCAGATCAGCCAGAGAGGAAGATGTGATGACAGGGACAGAGCTTGAGTGCTGTGGGGCCTCAGCTGAGGGTGTGGGCAACCTCCAGGGCTGCAAAGGCAAGGACCCGGATTCTCCCCCAGAGCCTCCAGGGGGAGCCCAGTCCTGCCAACCCACTGCAGACCTCTGACCTCTAGAACCCAAGAAAATAAACTTGCGGTGTTTTAAGACACTTACTGTGTGGTAATTGGTTTCAGTGGCCACAGAAATATAATACAAGGAGACAGGGACATTTTAAAAGGACAGATGTGATTGAAGGGACAGGCACAATTTAAAGAGCATAACTTCTGTGGGAATAAAGGGAAAATGGGCTAATTGCTAAATAAGTGTTAAAGGGAAAGGAAATGGTGATGGTGAGTAAGGTAGGGTTGTGAAAGACAAGAAAGAACTCAAATTTTGAGGACTCAAAATTTTTTTTCACTATTGAAAAAGTCATTTAGCCAAAAAATATATTGGCATGCCTGACTATGCTGTACAGACAGAGGGGAGGTTCATTCATCTAGAAGTAGTGTAAATAGCCCAGCACCATAATCATGATCAAAATGATGTGCATGACTACACCAGACCCACCGGACCGTTCATGCAGTGAGGTGGGACCGTTCATGCAGGACCCTCAGACACCAGTCTTTTGCCCCACCAGTGAGGTGGGGCATCCTGGTACAGAGCGGTATAGAGGCCTCTTGCGCTTTGCTTTACCTTGCCAGCTCAGACAACTTAACACAATCAGTTCCAGGAGTGGTACTGAGTACTCAGTGCTCTGTGTCAGGCACACTGAGTGCTCCAGGAAGTAGCAGCCCAGTCTGATCCCGAACCCAGGACCGAGACTAAAATGAGAATGCAAGCTGGTCCAGCCAAGGCGGAGGAAACTCATCTCCCGCTTTCCTGTTCAGTACTATTCTGGCCCCTAGAAATTGCATCAGGCACAAACAATGGGGGACACTGAGAGACGGAAGAGAAAGGCTCCCTGGCTCCCGACCTGAGGTCTGGAGGAAAAATGCGGCCATGCCTACAAGGGGGCATTGTAGTTTGCCCTGCCCCCAATTCCTCAGGCACAAAAGCTGACTCGGTTGTGGCATTAGCAAAAACAAAAAGTCTAAAATCAGTTATCTAAGGTCCCATCTTAACAAATGAGGAAAGGTAGAACTGAATCAACTGAAAGCAAGCAGAAGGAAGGAGATATAACAGGAAAAAGGAGAAAAATCGAGTTGACTATCAGCAAAATGGGAATAAAGGGAACATATCTCAACATAATAAAGACCATACATGACAAACAATGAGCATTGGTGAGGACATGGAGAAAGGGACGCCTTGCACACTGTTGGTGGGAATGCTGATTGGTGCAGCCACAGTGGAACGTAGTATGAAGGTTCCTCCCAGAAATAAAAAGTGGAATTCCTATGACCCAGCAATCTCCCTTATGGGAATAAAACACCAATTTGAAAGAGTGTGTGCAACCCTATGTTTACTACAGTGTCATTTACAAGAGCCAAGCTGTGGAAGCAACCCAAGAGCCTATCAAGAGACGAGTGGATAAAAAAGCAGTGGTACGTATATACAATGGAATATTCCTTGGGCATGAAGAAGAGAAATCTTACCATTTACAACAGCGCAGATGGACCTGGAGGGCATTATGCTAAGTGAAATAAGTGAGGCAGAGAAAGATAAATACCATATGATCTCACTCATATGTGGAATCTGAAGAACAATAGGAATGAACAAACAAAAGAGAAGCAGACGCATAGATACAGAGTGGACTGACGGTTTACAGAGGAGGGGGGTAATTCAGAGACTTGCTATAAAAGGTCAAGGTAATAAGAAGTATAGATGGGCGGTTACAGAATGATCATGGGAATATAAAGTGCAGCACAGGGAACATAGCAGTGTTGTAGTGACGACGGTGGTGCTGGTCAGGTGCTGAGAACAGGAAGGGACATTTTGTAAAGTGTGTGATTGCCTAACCACTATGCCATTCACTTAAAACTAGTAAAAGATAAAACTGAATATAAAATGAAAGTAAAATAATACAAAAATTTAAAAATAAACCAATAAAATTGAAGAGAGAAAACAATGGAGACAATTAATAAAACAAAAAGTGAGTGCTTTGAAATGATCGACATGAAAAGCTTGTAGCGAACCTGACAAAGAGTAATAGATAAATGACACAGTTCCAATGTCGGGAGTGACCCGGGCTGGGGTACGGGTCGTACAGACATCAGAAGGATAATGAGAGGATATTATGAACAATGCAACAGGCAGACATTTGACAACTTAGAAAAAAAGGACCATGTTTCTGTAAAAGCAAAAGTTACCACAATTCAGCCAATACAAAATGAATAATGTGAATACCCCTGAACTATTTTAAGGAAATTGACACAGTTGAAAATTCCCCCTCAAAACTGTCCAGGCCCAGATGGTTTCACAGAAAAATTTTACTAAGCATTTATATTCGACTTGAAACCAATTTTGGAGCACCAGTGAACAGCTACAGAAGAAATTTGGAAAGTTTCAATATATGCTCTACTTTAGATGCCCTTAGGGAATAACTGTGGATTTGATTGTGTATAATGGTGTCGGTTTTGTGGGAAACCCAGGTCTTTAAGGGTACCACCACACCAGTACGGGCTTTACTTGCAAATTGATGTGCATACACGACTAAGTTATTAGGAAACGCATTTATGCAACTCCTGTGTATCTCTTCTTTTCTTTAAGATTTTATTTATTTTTAGAGAGAGGGGAAGGGAGGGAGAAGGAGAGGGAGAAAAACATCAAGGTGTGAGAGATACATCCGTTGGTTGCCTCTCACGCGCCCTCTATTGGGGACCTGGCCCACAACCCAGGCCTGTGCCCTGACTGGGAGTTGAACAGACAACCTTTTGGTTTGCAGGCCAGCACTCAATCCACTGAGCCACACCACCCAAGGCTGTATATCTCTCCTTTTCAGGGAAATTGTCATCCCCTCCCCACATTTACTCTTCCAGCCGGCAGGGATGTAACACTCAGTGACTGAGCATTGATGCAGTGGGTGAGGACAATGCCAGTGGGCTTGGGAGGAACGTGGGCTCTGGAAAGGTCTTCTGGAGTGAAGACTTTCAGGAACTTGACCCAGTCCCCTCCTGATGGTCCATGAGAAAGAAATTAGACACATTTTCTTCATAGAAGAGGAGACTCTCTAGGCCCTGTGATGATGCCTAGATGAAGGGGGACATGTCCCTAATTATCACGTATTTGTTGTACAGGCTGGTGGGCCCTGTCCTCAGGGTCTCAGATGACCTTGATTGGTTTAGCCCCAATCACCTGGCTTTCTGACCAGAAGTCTTCCCAACATACCTCCATCACTTCTTGAGTCCCTTCTGTGAAACTCCAAACCGACAGGGTGGTCGACAGGAAAGAACATTATAGAGGGACTGAAATTTGTTTGTAGAAAATGTTCAGTAGGCGGTTGGGATTTTGCTGGTTCACTGTCATAAATGGGGGCAGAAGGAGGCCCAGGCTGTGACCACTCAGCCACCTGAGTGTATGGTCTGGATGGGAAAGCCTAGGATGAACTGGAGAGCACTTAATTATCCCATCAGCCATGCAGGTAGGGGGTGGTAGTACCCTTACCCCCTTCCGGCCCCCTGCCTAGGGGCTAGGAATTTAGTCTGGACAGGTAAGAGGAAAGCAAAAGTTTGCCAGGGGTTCCTGCGAATATTATTTCTCCCTGAGGCCGGCTTGCCACCCTGGCAGGTGTCTGTTCCCACCTCGACAGCGGTCCCCTGAAGAGGTGAGGCCTGGGGCAGAGGTGGCCATCTTGCACCCATGGGGGCAAAGCCCTGGAGGGACCCACCCAGGTTGCAGCCTGGTGAGCCTGTCCCGCCAGCCAGGGCACTGCTGCCTCTGGGCTCCTTTCTCATGACTGCCAGTAACCGGACAGCCTCCCGGCCTGAGCCAGGAGGATCCCAAAGCGCTCCTGTGGCCTCTGCCCCTGGCAAGGACAGCCCGGGGCAAACTTTAGGGGAGGAAGCAGGGAATCCACTCACCTTTCTTCTGTCGGATCCGCAGGAGGTAGAGGGCGGCAATCAGCAGGGCCACCAGCAAGGCACACACCACGCCCACCACGATGAAGATATTATTCAAGTTGGGACTTTTGTCTACAGACAAGGAAGAATGGAGCCTTCATGTATGCAAATTACAAACAAAGTCGCTACCCAGTGCCTCTGTTGACACTAGACAGCATCATTAACTGAGAACCTGGCTGGGTCTTCTCGGATGTCCTGAGCCACCTGGGCACGTTCACGGTTCTGCACCCACGTCCCCAGGAGGGTGAACCGCGGCAGCACACAAACCACACCGAGGTGCCAGGAGGGAAACTGGTGCTGAAGCCAGAGTGGAAACCAGGCTGCAGGTCGTGGGCACGGACGGCACTCCTGAGGGACAGAGACACGCTCTCCCTCATCTGAGTGAACCAGGGTGGCCATGTGTTGACACGGGTCCATTGGAACTCAGTCACAACAGGGACAGTGAGGAGGGGCAGACATGCAGGTGACTAGTGGGCTCTGGAGACCTCTCAGGGTCCGTCCACAGACTTGCGCCCGGGACCTGGGTGAAGGGGCTCTGACCCCAGGACACTTGAAATGAAGGCAAGGCCTTGGCTGGGCCCACGGCCACAGAGGGAACCCCACCCTGGAGCACAGCGGGTCGTCGGGGCCGGGCTGAGCTGCAGGCACGTGTGCTCAGAGCAGCACCCATAGTTGTGTGGCCTCGAGCAAGTCACTTAGACCTCCACACTCGGGCTTCCCCCTGTTCCCTGAGGCCAAGAACAACCTTCACTACCTCGGATAGCTCTGGGGACAACTCAGTGACTGACCGAACAGCCAACTCTCTCATCCTTTCTGAAGGTATTACTTCCTGAATGCCTACTGTGTGCCAGGCTGTGTCAGGACCTGAAGCCACATTGCCATGGTTCCCAGCAGCTGGGACTCAAAGGTAGGGTCACAAAGCTCCTCTCCTTCAGCACGGCCATGTGAAAGCAGAGGGGCCCCGAGAGAGGCACTGACTTGTCCACAGTCACCAGCAGGTCTGTGACAGAGCCAGAGGTTTATCTGCACATCCTGTGTCCCAGTGCAGTGCTCACCCTATGAAAGCCAGGCCTCAGTGACACCGAAGGGACACCTTGACAGGGTCACAGGACTTCTTTAGAGCCCTCTGTCCCCTTGACGGATGCACGGAGAAAAGAAATGGCCTCTATTCTATCCACTCAAAGGGTCTGCTATGGAGAAGACATAGCCATGCTCACCACAGATGACAAAACCTTCCACAGTGGCACCGAAATTCCAACCAGGTGCTGCCATTTGACAAAACAGAGACACATGACAGCACACTGGAAGGGGCTGAGAAAGTGACACCCTGCGCTCCCCCATGAAGAGACACATTACCATCACCTACACGAGCATGCACTTTGTCCTAGAAACAAGCTTTGGAAAACCGTCCCACGGAGACAGCTGCACACGTGACAGAATATGTACAGGGACACTGATCACAGCGGGGGGGATTATACCTGGGAAAAAACGCACAAATCCTAAGCCTCGCCCACTCCCTTTCGGGGCGGGGCCGGGGAGGGCGGCTGGCTCTCAAGGGCAGCCAGGGAGTCCAGGGAGATGAGAGAGCGAGGAGGGGGCGGAGCAGAAGGGGGCGGGGCCAAGGTGGATGGTGCTCTGGAGAACTGCTGGGTGAAGACAGCAGGAGGGCAGGGAACAGGATGGTCCCCCTCTGTCCCACCCTCTTTCTTTAACGTATGTATACTGATGTCAAAAGATCTACGAAGACATGTACCAAACTCCTGCCAGTGCTGACTTTGGGGTTTGGGGAAGGGGAGCTCACTTCAAAATTCTACTTTCTATCTACAGACTTCTAGATTGTTCTGTATGTAGTAAGCACGAATGAATACTTGTATCATTAAAAATGATAAAATTTAAACAGAGCTGGTCAGTTGGAGTGGAGGCCTCACCAAAGGGTCCATCTGTGCTCTGGTCCTTCGGGTTAGCGGGGGCCTCCAGGGTGAGGTTCCTGCTGACGGCCGGCTGCCCATCGTGCTGCACCAGACAGGTGAGCACCACGGCCTCCCCGCGGGCAGACGAGTTCACCAGCATCCAGCTCCCCCAGGTGAAGGTCCCATCCTTGTTCTCTACTCGAGTTAAGGGTGTTTCTGTTCGGGACATTTTTCCGTTCTTCAACCAGGTCAGCTGTAGGTTCTGGGGGTAGAAGTTCTTCACCTGGCAGGTGACGTTCACCTGGTTCTCTGACATGGCGTGTCTAACCTCCAAGGTGGGCGGAACTGAAACAGCACAGGGCAGAGGCTCTGACCTTGTGGACACACAGATCACAGAGGAGGGCCCCATAACGTAGCTCCCCCATCACAGCAAGGGGTAATTCAGGACAGCGCTAACTAGGCAGCAGCTGCTCAGAACTCACGGCTTGCTTTTCATGTGAAAGAAATCACTAAGCACAGCACCCTGCACACAGTAGGTGCTCAGAAACTGGGAGCTGCTATCAGGGTAATAAGAGTGAAATCACCAAGCACAGCTGTGGCATGCAGCTGGAACATAATCACTGGAGCAAAATAAGTGAAAACACCAAGCGCGTAGTGGCCAGGTAAACAGTAGGTGCCCAGTTATTGGAGTTGCTCTTGGTAAAGCAGGTAAAACTACCAAGCAGAGTGGCAGGCATTCCCCTGGTCACTGCCATTAAACAGTGGTGAGTGACAGGCACCTCCAGGGCCTGGTGATGGGAAGGACTGTCAGGAATTACATTCCAGGGAAATCACACTCTGGAGCAAATGGCAGGGGGAGGCACAGGCTTGGAGGGTAGGAGCCAGGTGCGGGCTCGGGCTGGGTGTGAGGGCATCTACCTCGGATGATCTCAGACAGGTTGGCAGTCCCACGAAGAGGAGGGCCCCCCTTCAGGGTGATGTGTTCCACCTGGCAGATGACCTGGGAGCAGATATCCCCCCTGGCCAGCCGCACCGAGGCTGTGCTGGAGATGTTGTAGGGAGGGCTGTCTCCCTCTGGGTCCACAGTGGTCTGGGAGGCTGGGAGCTCGTTCCCATCTTTGAACCATCTCAGGATGACGTTCCTGGGGGAGAAGCCGTGGGACTCGCAGGTGAAGCTCACTGTCTGCCCAGGTGTGGCCCTCTCCGTGGGGGCTGACACCACGGGGGGAGAGGGTTGGGCTGTAAAAGGAGCACAATGAACAATGAACATGACTGTGATCATCACCACCAATGACAAGCATGTGACATTGTCAAGAACCTTCTCATATATTATTTTTATCCTCTAACAATACTAGGAGGGTGCATCATCATCCTTATCTTACAGAGCAGGACCTCAGGTCACCAGAGGTGAACCCTGAGTGAGAGGCAGGACCCACAAGCAGCTCCAGGCCTGAGTTCAAAGGGCACCTTCCTTCCTCATCAGGTGACGCCCCTCCTGTCTGGGCTCGGGAACAACAGTACTGAGCCCTCTCCCTCTTCCTATTAACTCTCCCGTCTCGCCCCGCTGACACCTTCCTGACCTCACAGAAAGCCTACACAGAGTAAATGCGGGGGAAGCCGTGGGTGACCCGGGACCCCATGGAGTGGAACCAGGCTGGCAGGCACAGAGAGGTGCAGCCAGGGCACATCCCAGTTCCGTCTGAGAGCGGACAGCAGTCACTTCTCCTTCCCAGGCTGCAGGGAGGGTTGAATTGGGCAGTGGAAGTTGTTTTGCTTTGAGGGAACAGAAGATGCTTCACAAAAGTAAACACGAGTGTATTTTGAACCTGGACTGAATTTATATGCAGAACTCTTCCTTCGGGTGTTTATGAGTTTACTCCAAAGTTTTCATTGTATCTACAAACAGTCCAGCAGGGTCTCGTCTGTGCCAATCCCTGAATTTCAAATGGAGGTGGGATGTTTTTCTGAATTAGGGTTCTTCTCTTGGGTCCATTTTGGGTTGAAAACAAAGATCACTGAGTGCTGAGAAAGCCAAGTGTGGTCAGTTTTACTGATTGATTTATTGAATTTATTGTGGTGACATTAGTTAGTAAAATTATATAGCTTTCAGATGTACAGTTCTGCATACGTCATCTCTACATTGTAGTGTGTGTTCACCACCCCAACTCAAGTCCCCTTCCATCACTATTTGTCTCCCCATCTCCCTCTGCTGGTCACCATTTGTCGTCTGTGTCTGTGAGTCTTTTTCTGTTTTTTTCTTTGTTTAACCCCTTCACCTTTCACCCAGCCCCGCAATCCACCTCCCCTCAGACTAATTTTCTTAATCATTAGTAAAGTAGAAGGAACACAGACACAGGCCCACAAAGCAGCCAGGGCTCCTCCTTTGTCCTGAAAGCATCCACACACCAGCAGTAAATCTACAGCAAAGGCTGTAGTTCCTCCCTGTGGCAGGTCTGCAGGGTGTCTCCACATGGTTAATCACTTCCAACACCTTCTCTAACAGGGGGCGCACATCAAATATGAAAAAGTGTTTGCATTTGTAAATATCTGCCTTGCTTCCTAAACCTCATCAAATATTTTGAGGACATAAGTAAAGGGGTGTCACTTGAAGAAGCCAAGTCATAAAAACACCAGCAGTCTGGATGACACTAAGGGGATGGACACTGGGATTGGGTACCACTGATCAGGAGCCTCTTGGTCTCCTGACGATGGGCTGAGGCCTCTGTGCCCCTCAGCTGCTCACCCTTCCAATGCCCTGCAGGTTGGCCCTTGTGGACTCACTTTTGGGGGGAGGCTGAGAGGGGAACTGGCTGGCCAAGGGCACACAGGGAGCAAAGAACAGGGCTTATCTCTCTGCACTTGGGTTAATTTTAGCATCTCTGTTCTTTAACCTTGAGCTTCAGTGTCTGTTTCTGCACAAAGTGGATCAAAACACCACCCTAGTAAGAGGAGTGAGGATATATGCAAAACAAGGTGCTTGGAATATAGTAGGTGCTTGATAAATAACATCTCTCATTGTTATCATTAGACCCAGTCTTTCTAGTTCTGGGTTGACCTCTTCTTTAGGTGCAAGAAGGCAAAAGAAAAGCATAGTGTAGGTTTTACCAGCAAGATGACGAGACCTTAGTTCTTGTCATCTTGAAGGAAAAATTTCAACTGATAGACAAAATGCAGTAAAGCAAGAATATATTGGCCGCAGCAAAAGCACATCCAGGACAGTGCAAGCAGGGTGAATGTGGCCTAGAAGAAGCAATGGGGGTGCGTAGGCTTTGGCTCACTGGCCAGTCGGAGAAAAGAGGACTTGGAGACCGGATGCAGGGGGTGAGCCTGGGATGAGCTGCCACTGCCTGCTGCTCCCCTGGTTGCAAGTCTCATGGGGTCCCTTAAGACAGGAGGCGGGTGTCTGTGTAGGAAGAAGAGGGGAAAGGAAAAGGCATGGCTGGGAGGAAGAGTGCTCAATGGGTCCTTGTCCTGAAGCTTTTATCTTTCTCTTGCAGGTGGGAATGTTAGTGGTGGTCTCAGGGGAAGATGTCAACAGCATATTCATAAGCTTTCCAGGTGTGACCTTTCAGGGTCATGGTCTCCACTGATTGGTCAGCGCCAGGGCAGGGGGTCATTTGTCAATGCAGTAGATCCTGGTTTTGCTTCTTTTCTGGTCCTGGAGCTAAAATACATCTGAAGCCAGAATGTCATCCTTAGGGAAGAAAGGTCAGGGGATCCAAACCGCATGACCACCAGCATGCTAGGGGAGGAAAGGCTCCCCGGAGGTCGAGGTCTTTGTTTTCCTAGTTTTGCTCAATGCTAGGCACCGAGGGCTTTTCACCCTGGTGACCTGGCCCATTGTCCTTTCTCTGCTCATGTCTGCCTACAACAAGAACAGCAAGAAAAGTCTCAAGTCCTTCTCCCCAGAGCTGCTGTGCAAAACCTCAGATCAAAAATGCAGAGAGCCCTGGTCAGGTCTTGAAAGTTTGATTTCTGGTCAGGGCACACACCTAGGTTTTGGGCTTGGACCCGGTCAGGGTGTGTACCAGAGGCAACCGATCCATCTTTCTCGCATCTGTGTTCTCTCTTTCTCTCTTTTTCTCTCTGTCCCTTTCTCCTTCTCTCAAATCAATAAACACATCCTTGGATGAAGATTATAAACAAGAAAGCAGAGAAGTTACCATATTATGATTCTCTCACTTTTAAAAAATGATCTCCTTAGGAAACAACTGTGAAGAATTGACTTTTAAAACACACCAGATCACAGGCATTTCCTGAAGATCAGCTCTTTACAGAAGCCGGAAGCATTTTCAAAAAGGAGAGCAGATTTTGGCAGAGACAAGCTGGTGTGTTGGTGCAGGAAGGACTCTGGGGTGTGAGTATATGGTGGGGTTCCAGGGCCTGTGCAGACAACACATGGGTTTAAACATGGGGAAGTGTCCCCAGCCAGGGAGCTCGGATCTGACAGGGTGTCTGGGCTGCCTCTCCCCGAGGCTGTCATCACAGGCCTGCTCTGCGGGAAGGTGTCCCTACCACATCACCTGGGCTTACTTTCTTGGGCCTCTGACGAGCTGTCTCTGGCACATGAGATTCTGAAGCACCCACACCACCCAAAGGTGTTATTCTCACAGCCCAGCAGCAGAGGGAGCCACCTTTGTCAGGGGAAAGAATGTGAGATTTCCTCTGTGACCTCAGAGAACACCTAGCTTAGGGCCTTCTGCCTCCAGATAGTGAAGAAATGCAGCTGCCAAGCCCACATCTGACAGTTAAATCAGAATTCCTATGAGTCAGGAATTCCTGGAGCCAGGGTCTGGGGACCTTTGCAAAGATTCCCAGGTGATTCCTAGAACAACCAACGTTGAAAGGCACTGAACCCCACCTCCAACTCCAATACATTGAGACTTGGAAAGGGAAGTGTCCCATCCAGGACCTAATGGCCTCAGCCTGTCATAGGCCACAGTCATCGAACATTTACTACATGTCAGGCACCGCTTTGATCACTTCACATGTGGTCACTCACTCAGGCCTTGGAGCTGCTCTGAGGTTGGTGCTGTCACTGACAGGTGAGGACACCAGGCACAGTGTGGGGAGCAATGCGTCAGAGGTCACAGGCCAGGAAGTGGCAGAGCTGGGGTGTGAGCCCAGGAAGGGGACTAGGCCCATGAGCTCACGTGCTGGGTGCTGACACCCAGTAACATCCTGACCCACCCACTGGGGGCTTTCTAGACACCCCCTCCTGTCCTCACAGACCCCTGAGTGGGAGCTTGGATTATCACCCCTGTACAGGGACACTGAGGACCCCAGGGACACTGAGACTTTCCCAAGAGCACCCAGCAGTGGGGTGACGCCATCACTCACCGAGGCTCTGCCCTCTCACCAGGCTCCCTGTAGCCTGAGTCCTTCCTGCAGAGGGTGGGGAGAGCGTCCACTGTCTGCAGGTGAGGACACAGGGGCCCAGCAGGACAGAGTGGGCCACGCAGTGAAATAACACTTGATTTGGGGAGTGACTCTGTGCTGGGAGATTCAGACAGAGCACCTGAAATCCTTCCACTCTCCAAAGGAGTCCATGATTGTCACCATCTTACAGAGGAGCAAAGGGAGGCTGAGAGAGATGAAGGGGCTGTCTCCGCACCCCCCACTGGGTCCTGGAGTATTTGCTGTGGCCCCAATTCATGTCCATCCGCAGGGTAAGTGGACCACCTCACAAATCCAACACTGGCCGCCATCCTCTACTTTTTCCACTAAGAATTTTTAGTTAATTTTGTCAACTTTATTTTTATGGTTGACACCATTACAGATCTTCTCATTTCCCCATCCTCCTTATCCATCCTCCACCCAGCCCCAGCCCCCTTCCCTCTGGCCATCACCTCACTGTTGCCTGTGCCTGTGGGTTTGGCACATATGTTTTTTGGTAATTTCTTCAGCTTCTTTCATCCAGTCCCCAACCGCATCTCTCTGACAGCTGTCAGAAATCCTTGACTTTAAGGAATTCCTCTAGCAATAAATGAAAGACATGGCCTCCTCAAAGGATCCTCAGAGGATTCTAGACGTGCCAGGCAAACATGTCTAGAATAAGAACTCAGCTCATGCAGGGCCCTAACCAGCCTCTAGGAAACGCCTCCCCCTCCTCATCCTCAGTCTGCAGATCCAGGATCGCTGTGCCTGCTGTTGTGGGGCTGCAGTGGCCCCTAGTGACCCTCTCTCCAGGCCACTGTCCCCAGCTGCTCCTGCAGGTGCTCAGTGAAGATCAAACAGCACAATGGAGGGGAAAAGCCTCCTGGATGCTCCTATGCGCTGAGTCCTGTCACTAGGAGCAGGGTCAGCACATCAAGTGACATTTGCGTACTCGTCTGATCTGGGTTGTACAGTTGCCCTGCCTCCCCCACAGAACTTTTAAAAAATGCACATCGATGAAGAACAAAGCAATGCAATAATTTAAAAGGGGGGAGTTGGAGCTTTCTGCACACTTTGACAAGGACAGTGGGGTAAAGTAGGGGCTGTGAGTCAGGCTGTTTGGGGTCAATCTTAGCTTCCCTGCTAGTAACAAGTCAGGTCCCCTCTCTGAACCTTAGAGTCTTCACCTGTCAACAATAGCCCCTCTCACAGCACCGGTTATAAGAGTAAATGTCATGAGGAAGATGAAGATTCTAGAACGCTGTTGATCCTCACCCCCTCCCACCTCCCTGCCTTCTCATCCAGGGTTCGGCTGGGCAGGCAGTTCCGGGAAGAGGAATGAGGGAGGCAGCAGATCTGAGATGCAGTCACATACAACCTGTGGTCGCCTCAGCAAGGGACACCCTGCCGGGGAACTACTCTAATATCTGGAAATTCAGGATAAAGCCACCTTCCCTGCCCAAGTGTAGGAGTTGTAGGGAGACTCCATTGCTACCATGTATGGGAGGGACATTTGGCAATATTCACAAAGGCTCAACTTCACATACCCCCTCACCCAGCAATGCCACTTTCAGGGAGCATCTCTCTTGAGCAAGTGACACATGGACAAGGTTCTCCCCTGCATCACTGTCCTAATAGCCCGGGGATGGGAACAACTTATATCCATCAGGAGACTGTTAATGAACGACGCTGTCTCCATACACCGGAGGGTGAGGCAGCTGTTGAAGAAGGGGCAGCTCTAGGTGCTGATGTGGGTGCTTGACTGGGGGGATGAGGTCCAAGGCTGGGAGAGGATTTCAATAATCTTGGGCTTCAGGGTCTGATGCGAGGGGTATGTGAACTTTGAGAAAATGATGGGGGGAATGTTCTGGCTTCTTGTTCAATGTTTTGGTGTAATTAGGTTTCATTCGGCACCTTCTATGTGCCCAAGTTGTCCAGGGAAAGAGGGTCCTAAGACAGGACAGGAAGGAACCTGCTTGGACTCAGATTGAACTCTGAGATGATTCCACTACTCACTGGCCATGTGACCAAAGGTAAAATCACTATCACCCTTTGGCCCCAGGCTCCTGTCTTTGTATGGGGGATCAGGCAGGCTGGCTAACAGTCCTTTGTGTGCAGATATTCCAATACTTGGGATCCTGGGCCTCCAGCAGAAAACCTGAAATAAGCACTTTTGCTGCCTTAATGGAATGACACCTAAGTCACCCACAAGGGAACCTGCTCCCAGGGTGAGGGACAGTAGAGAAAACTCTGCTCACAGCCTAGTGACAGTGTGACCAGGTCCCTGAAATAAAGGGGGTTTACCAGACAGACCCACAGTGAGCCCCCAACCTCTGGCACCTCCTCCCAGCAGGGCTGGCAGAGTGAACAGGAGTCTGTGCCCCTTAGGAATGTCTTCTCACGTGATGCTTCTGAGGAGGAAATACAGGAACACGCCCCCCTCCCTGCCCTGCATGGATCTCCCCCAACTGCAGGGAGGAGAACGAAGCTCCGTGGGAAGAGCTCTGCCTGCTCAGACCCCTGCAGCTCCCACAGCACCCAGAGGGGAGCCCGGCTCCCAGCGGGTGTCAGTGAGTGTCAGGGAGGGGGGCTCGGCCACACTGAGGGGAGGGCTCTCTGGAGGCAGGGGTGAGGTCTGACCTTGTGACAGGCAAGTCCCTCAGACCTTCAGTTCCCTCATCCCTGGATGAGGGGGCTGGATGGGATTGGAAAAGACAAGAGCAGAAAGGGGGGTCAACCAGAGGGCTCCAGACATTTCCCACCATTTACCAGCCGTGGGGCCTAAGAAAATAGCAGGACATGCCAAGGCCTCAACTTCCCTGACCTGCAGGAGGGGTGACTTCAGACCAGAAATCAGACCCTGTCTATAAGCACCCACCACCTGATTCCTATTTGCTGCTATAAAAACAAAGGTCTTTCTTAGGAGCTTGTTGTCACACAGCAGGGACAGAGGATCCCACACTGTACTCACCACTCACAGTGAGTCGAGTGCCTGCCCCAGACTTGAACTCCGTGTCAGGGCTTCCTCTGCGGAACTTCACACAGTAGTAGGTACCGGTGTCTGCTGGGGTGATGTCACTGATGCGGATGGAAAAGTCCGTGTTGTTTCTCCTTGTTACATCTACAACACTTGTTACTCGGGGAGAGTGGCCTCCTTTGAGACTGTAGATTAACTCCCGGCCTGGCCCTGTCCCCCTGAACCACATGAAGGGCCCCACAGGGGTAAATGGAGGTCACGGTGCAGCTCAGAGTGGCCGTCTCTCCAGCTGCCACTGCCACTGACTTCTCAGGCTGAATCACCTGCAGCTCCTCACCTGCCCCTCCTGGGGGGAAACACAGAGCAGTTATTTATCCATCCACGTGTGATCATGTGGGTTTTGTTAGGTGTTTATCGACAACAGCTTTCATGGACAGAGTGCACACCCTGAGTGGGCCTGAGCTCAGCACATTATATGTGTCATACATGTAACCCTCACAGAAGCCTATAATGTGAGACCCTATCAGGAATTATGGAACCGAGGAACAGAGAGGTAAAGGGATGTGGCAAAGAGTGGGTTTAAGTTTTTCCTGCCAAGCCACTCTGCTTGGTGTCACCAATGATGGGCGTGCACTGGACCTTTTCCTGTGATGATTTGCTGCCCAGCTGAGCTCTGTGGCTGCTGGCAGTGTGACCTATGCAGCCTGAGGAGGAGGAGCACCTCGGCCAGTCCTTCTGTGGCCAGGACGCTAAGGCCACCATGGCTGGTCTTCTGATAATGAGGAAATGAGCTGCGGAGAAAGTGAATATCTCTTGGAATAATACTTATTTACATAAAACTGGAAAACCAGTTCTTGCAAGACTCACTGAATCCTTATCCCATTTCAACTTTAGCATCTCTCACAAAAGGGACATTGCTGCACCTGCAGCTGAACCAGAGCTATGAACTGGAATTTATACAATGAACGCTAGTTTTCCAGGTCATTGTTTAACTTGAGAATCTTTTCATATTATGAAAAGAAAGTTTACCAATAAGTAATTAGAAATAATCAGAACCTTTAAGGATAATGGACTCAGCTGGGGATGTTTTACAGGAACTGGGCACTGAAAGAAACCCTCATGTAGGCCATAGGTGGTGGACTAGGATTTGATTTGCAACAACTTGAATTTGCTATGTCCCCACTAAACTTGGATACAGGCCAGGCTTATGAAGAAACACATTAGGTTCTGGATGCAGTAGAAGAAAAGGAACGGGCATTTGAGGAACACAAAATGATTGCACCATGTTTTCTCAGCAGCTCTTAGGAAACCCAGTGGATCTGGACACAAGGATGTTTCGTCTCCAGATGAGTCTAAACCCTCCCAGGGGCGGTTTTCTGTTCTCACTCACAAGGACTCACATCATCTGCTGTTCCTATGGCCCCTGATGAGCCTTTATTTTGGGACCCTTTGCTTCACAGAAAATATTCTGATACAGAGTGGTACGGAGTCCTGGTATGATAAAGGGATAACATTAAATGCTTGATATACTCAAATATTATTTCACCAAACACTTTGAAATAGAAAAAACAACACTTTCTATTTAAAAAGCGCCCTCGCAGTTCAACATAACTTAGCAGAATACACGTTCACCTTTTCTCCCTCCTCAGAACCAGGTTGAGTAGACAGAGGAAATGGAAAAGGGTGACAGAAGTCTAAGTGACACAGGCACACTTCACTCACAGGGGTTGAGTTGTTTGTGATCGAAAGGCAAGGAGACCCTCCACCCGCAAAATTATTATTATTATTACTTAGTAGCAATAATACATTATTATTACCGTATTATGGAGGTCTGGTGCTGAACCCCTATATCTCAGAGGCGTGCCTGCACACACTTGTAGAAAAACAAAATGAAAACATGCAAAGAGGAAGTATTTACTTTCTGGCTTCTGGCTTTCAGGCATAACTATATCAGAGGTAACTATTTCCAAAACCTTTTCTTGGTAAGTAAATTTGTATTAACATACTCGGTTTTTAGTAAAAAATGAAAGCATATTTCTTTGTAGTTTGTTCCCCTTAACTGTGCATCTGCTGTTCAGAAATACTCCAGTGGCACGACTTCCACTGGCTCTGAAGCATTCTGTTCTACAGCTGATGGCAGGAGGGTGCTTTCGACCAGAGGTAAGTGTCCAAACATAATGGACTTCAGTAACCCAGCACATTCATTACTCACACACACGCAGCTCACATGTGTCATTAAGGACTCTGTTTGGCCTCGGCCTCAGGGTGTTTGGCCTTAGGCTTGTCTCCTGGTCCCAAGAGCTGCTGCTGCAACTGCAGCTTCACATCTTCACAGAATTGCGTCTAAAAGTCAGGAAAGGCTGTTCCTCTTCTCACGTCTCAGTTTGTCAGTGAGGAGTGTATTTCCCATGGGTCCCCAGTAAACTCCTCCTCAGTTCCCTGGACTCGGGTCAGCTCACTGAGGAAGCGATGGTTAGACCCTGTGGGAAGTGGACTCTGGGGAGGAAGGAGCTGAGGGAGGCCGGGAAGGTGGCACCAAGGGGACGCCCACAGCCTTCGGAAAGGGAGGGGCCACCGCTTACTCAGTGTTCCTATGGGTCAGACATTTGGTCGTCTGCAGATGTCACTGTGAGCAGTGGTGCAGGGAGCGCCCTTGTGACCATGTTCTGAGGTGTGTGCTTAGTCATGTCCTTGAGAAGGGTTCTGGAAGTGGGATGATTGGTTCAAAGGGACTAGACTCTTTTAGAGCTTTGATGAGTATTGCCAAGTGGCTCTCCAAAAAGTGCAACTTACACTTCCAGCTTGTTTACATGTGTGATCACACTTTCACCCCCCAGCTGCATACTCCCTGGTAAACTGTAGGTTTTAGGTTTTTAAAAATTTAATCTTTGCCAATATAAGTGAAAAAGTGGTGCCTTATTTTTAAAATTTTATTTCTTTTATTAGAGATATTTCACTGTGGTTGTTGGATTTGTATTCCTTTTTAAAAATGATTTTCCTGTTCATTGTCTTGCTTGTTTTTATTTCAGTAAATAGGACTTAAATCAAGGTGGGAACATAATATCTAAAATGCTGAGACCACCACATTGATGACAGAGTCTGATATATGGTTGTAACGCGTGTTTTGGGGAGTTAGTGCTGTTATTGTTTAATATCAAAAAGTGAAATAATTTCATTGTTGCCATTACTAAAATGGAAAGTTGTATGTAAATGGTATAAAATTAGATACGCTGTTTAGAAAAAAAGATGGAAAATTTTATAATTTTTTATTTTACTAAAGACTTCCCAAAATACTACATAGCAGAAAGAAAGAAGGAGCTCCTACCCTTTGAAACAGCATAGATGAATCTGGAGAGCATTATGTTCAGTGAAATAAACCAGGTGGTAAAGGACAAATACCATATGATCTCACCTACAAGTGGAACCTAATCAAGAAAACAAACAAGCAAGCACAATATAACCAGGGACAATGAAATAAAGAACAAACTGCTAGTGACCAGAGGGGAGGGATGGAGGGAATAATGGGAGAAAGAAGAGCAGGGGTTGTCAAGGAACATGTATAAAGGTCCCAGGGACAAAGGCAATGTGTGGGCAGGATCGAATGTGAGAGAGGGCGGGTGGACAGGGCAGGGGAGTGAAGTGGGGGAGAAGTGGGGACAACTGGAATTGACAACAACAAAAAAATTAAAAAGAAGAATTTTCTAATATTCCAATCATAATAAATAATGTTCTAAAAGGATTGAGTAGCATTTACAACAGAGAAAGCATTGTTATCCCTAGCATGAATGCAAAGGGATATGAAAAAATGTCATCCATCTTGTCATTATAATGGTAAAGTGATTGACATCGAAATAAGCATAAAGAGTGGGTTTAAGTGCTGAGTCACCTCTGAAAGTGCCGCACTTCCCCAGACATTTCCGGCTGTGCACTCTCTGCCTCATGGAGTGTCCCACTTCCAGACCATTGCAGGGCGGGACCCTGAGACTTCTCTAGACCACTGAGCTGTGCACAGGTGATGAGTGTATTTTAAGGGAAATGTATTTAATTGCAAGAACCCTCCTCTGCAGTGACCCACATGTCATGCTGGGCTCTGCTCCCTCAGGCTGGGCACCTGAGTGGCAGTGGAATGTAGAGCTCCCAACACACAATGAACATGTCATTCAAATAAGAACTGAAACAAGGTTTCAGGTTCCTGAGGTTTTTTCCCATTGTATAATCATGTTCTATTGTTTCCTAGGCTGCTTGAAGAAAATACTATAATCTGGGTGGATTAACCCAAAAGAAATTAATTGTTTTGTAGTTCTGGAGGTCAGAATCCAAAGTTGGTGCTTTGGAGCCAAGTTCAAGGTCTCGGCCCAGCTGCATTTCATTGGAAGGCTCAGTTTCCTGCCTTCCCAAAATCTGGAGCTGCCCATGTGCCTTTTCTCACGATCCCCCTCTTCCTATGACTCCAGCCACTGGCTTCCACTGTCACTTGCTCTTCTCCAACTTTGATTTTTTTTACCACCTTTTTGTAAGAACCTTTGTAATTATATCTAGCCCATCTGATAAGGAAAATGTTTTCATATCAATAGGGACTTCTCCAAAACTTCTTTTACCATATAAAGTAAACTATTCACAGGTTCCAAGTAGTAACGGATAGGCTTCTTTTGGGGGCACCACTGCTCTGTTCACTACCACATACATCTCTTCCACCTGTTACACAAACTGGCTGTAAAACCACATGTGTATGTGGTATTATTTGACTTTCCAAGGGAAGCTATACAAGCAGTGGGTTGGTGAAAGAGTTCACAAAATAAAACTAGAAAGCAATCACAAAAGAAAAATGGAATATTCACATATAAAAATAAATCAAGTAACACACCTCCAAAAATCAATTGCTCAAGGCAGAAATCACAGGACCAATGAAGGAATGTTTTGAGGCAGATTATAATGAAAACGTAATACACCGTAACTAAGATGCACGCAAAGCAGTGCTAGAGGGAAATTTATGGCTGCAAATGCATACACGTAAAAGGAGAAAAGATCATAAATCAATAACCTCACTATACACCTTAACAAATTAGACCAAGAGAAGCAAAATAAACCCCAAATGTAATGAAGCAGAAAGAGGAAAATGATAAAGTTTAGTGCAGAGATAAATGAAATGTGAATTAAAAAGCAACTGAGAGCCATGGCTGGTGTGACTCAGTGGATTGGGTGTCAGCGTGCAACCCAAAGGGCTACTGGTTTGATTCCCAGTCAGGGCACATGCCTGGGTTGCAGGCCAGGTCCCCAGTAGGGGGCGCATGAAACGCAACCACACATTGATGTTTCTCTCCCTCTCTTCCCCCCTCTGGATAAATAAATAAATTAATTAATTAAAAAAACAGAGAAATCAACAAAACGAAGAGTGTGTCTCAAAGACATTAACACAACTAATGAATCTTTGGTTATATTGACCAAAAAAAAAAGAGAGAGAGAGAAAATCCAAAAATCAGGAAGAAAACGAAGACATTTCTAACAATTTTAAAGAAGCAATACTTATTTCTAAACAGTGGTGAGGAACAACCCAAAAATGAAATTAAGCAAAAAAATCTATTTTTCAATAGAAACCACAAATATAAAATACTTAGGAGTCAGTTTAACCACTGAGATAAAAAACTTGTACACTGAAAAGTTCAAAACATTGTTGAAAGAAATTTAAACAGATTTAAATAGAAAAACATCTGTGTTTGTGTGGTAGAAGACTTAATATTATTCTGATGTCAACAGTACCTAAAGCAATCTACAGATTCCATAAAATCTTTATAAAAATACCAGTGGGATTTTCTGTTGACATAAAAAAGCTTATGTTGAAGTTCATGTAAAATCTTAAAGGACCAAAAATAATGAAACGATCTTGAAAAAGAAGAATGTAGTTAGAAGACTCCCACTTCCTGACTTAAAGACTTTGTACATAACTACAGTAATCACAGTTGTGTTGTCCCATCATGAGAGTAGATGGAGAGACCAATGGGATAGAGCAGAGAGCCCAGAAAGAAGCCCTCACATGTATGGTCAACTGATGGTCAGCAAGGATGGCAAGACCGCTTAATGAAGAAAGGATACTGTTTTAAGGCATGGGCTGGGAAACTAAATATCCACATGTAAAAGAATGAAGTTGGACATTTATCTTGTATCACAAAAAAATAAATGCAACATGAATCAAAACCCTACACATAGAGCTAAAACTTGAAAATTCTTGGAGAAAATTACCATAGGTGAATCTTTTCTTGACTTTGGATTGGGCAGTGATTTATTGGCTCTGACACAAAAGGCAGATAAGACAAAGCAAAACCAAAGTCCCTCAGAGGAGGAGGCAGCTGAGGCACCACCGACAAACCCTGTGTTCTGCTCTATTTCTCAGCTTCCCCTCAGGGAGAGTCTGTGGGTCACCTTTGCAGAGTGTGAGCTGGTGAGCCCCTCCCACTCAGCACTGTGTGTGACCACAGCCCCATGTGCTGAGCAGGGCAGGTGCTTGGGTACCAAGCACATCACGATTTGGGTTTTTAAGTCGGGAGAGGAAGACTGAGGAGAGGGAGGATGAATTGCTGAGACAAAATAGGAGAAGCAGAAATGAATCTTCCAGGGAGAAATGGAGGGAACAGAGAAGGAGAGAAGAGGACTCAACACTCTGCGTCTGTCCATCTCTAAATCTCACATCTACATCTCTGTCCAGTCCTTCCCCTGAACCCTGGACTGTATGTCTAACCACCCACTCATGTTTTCCTTTGGATGAAAACACACCTCACGGTTAACATGTCCAAACTGAACTCCTGCATTTCCCCCACAGCTCTCTCCATCTCACCTGAGCACCAGTGTTCTTCCAGATGCTCAGGTCACCAACACGTGGAGTCTTGCTCTCCCACCTGAATCCTGTGCATCGGAAACCCTGGGGCTCCACTTCCACATGCACCCAGGTCTCCATCTTTCCCCCTGTCTCTACCAGCTACTGTCCTCGTACCAGTCATTTCTCTCTGTCCGCATGAATGCTCTACCTGCTTCTCTCTGTGTCCTGTTGTAGTCTATTCTCAACTAAATGCTATGGTATTTTAAACCTTATCTTACTTCTTTCCTCAAAACCTTGCAATAAAAAACTTTTCACACTGAGAAAAAGCTTGAATAATTTCCCAAAGCAGATGATTCTACTCTCAGGGACTTCACACATGCTGTTACCTGACAGGAAGGCTCTTCCCCCAGATGACACCAAGGCTCACTCCTGACCTTTTTTAATGTTGGCTCAAACTTCCCTTCTCAATGATGCCCACCTGGACATCTCTGTTTAGCATATGTCTCAATGTAGATTCCCCAACCCTCGTATTCAGCAATGCTTTCATTTCCCCCTAAAACTTATCACTTTCTGATGTTCTATAATATGTAATGATTAATTATATCTATTGTTTACTGTCATTTCCCCACTGGTATATAAGCTCCATGAGGGCAGCTACTTCGTCTCTTTGTTCACCAACACACCCCAAGTTTCCATAATGTTCTGGTACATTGGAAGTATTTAATAAATATTTGTATTACATGTGAGAATTGGACAGTCACACTTCTCCCTGACACTCCGAAGCTTATCTTAAGTGGGAAAATTTGTGTATTCATGTCAGACACTGAGTTTCCCAACTACATGACTTAGTGAAAAACAAAAGCATCTGGTGCATGTGCAAGAAGAGGAAGAACCCGAGAGCAGAAAACCATGAACCTTCTCCCCCAACACCCACCCTTCCCCACACCCCTTGGCCCAGGTGGCAGAAATCTCATGGGATGGATGTGGGGTAATGGGGAAGTCTATGAGCCCTAGGATCAGGCTGTTTGAGTTCATATGGTAGCTCTACCATGTACCATTGAGTAACCTTGGACCTCTCTGTGCTTTTTTCTCTTCTGTAATTAGGGGTGAGAAAGAAATCTACCTTGGCTATAATGATCACATGAGGTAAGAGATGCAGGAATTTCCAAGAGTTTCTGCACATGGTGAGTGTTCAAGAAATTGACAGGTTATTACTCATTTTACTTCCTGGGGCTGGATGCTTCATCTGACATTACAGGATATATTATGAATACAGAGATACCTCTATATTCATACGAGCAGGATTCTCTGTATCTTTTAATCCCCTTTTCCTCCTCACACCCATCCATCACAGAAGAGGGAGGCCAAGATTATAATGTACAAAATTCTACTTGTTTTTTTCAGAGAGAAGTTTTCTTGTCTTAAACGTTTGGGGGAGGGTAAGGAGCACATTTAGAGAAGTAGAGGAGAGAGGGTGTCTAAGAGACAGAGGGAACTAAACATCTCTTCGATCATTGCATATAGATTAAGAGGTTTTGAAGAGAACAAAAAGGAAAGACATTTTTTAAATCCCATGTGTGGAGTTGTGTGTGTGCACTCCTTCACCCCTTTCATACACACACACACACCCCCACACACACAGATACATGCAGCACAAGAATATATAGAAGTGTGGCCTCACATGCTAGCATTTAGGTTGTTTTGAGGATTAAATGAAATGATTACACCAAACGAAATGATTGTATCACATGCTCAGTAACATACTTGGCAGATGGGAACAAAGTTCCTGAGTCAACAGCAGAACCTGAATTCTGGGTCTCTGAGTGGCCTGATGGGTGATGTTGGTTTACTTTGGTTTACTTCTCCGTGTTTTCTGACTTTCCACAGTCAGCCTCCACTGAGAAGCCATATCACATGGTTAAAAGAATCAGCTCTGGAGCTGCTCAGGCTGGACTTGAATCCTGGCCAAAACTCTGCCTTACCTAGACAACATTGGGCAAGTTACTCTCTGTGCCTCAGTTTCCTCATCTGCAAATTAGGGATGATAGTCCCAGTTCTCACACAGGGATGTTGTGATGACTAGAGGTTTAATGCCCACAAAGTTGTCACTCTGTGGTTTGAAGCATCAACTGTTTTGATTCTCTGGTACCCAGGCTCAGGCAGTGGACTCACAAAGGAAAACTATGGACTCTGATTTCATGCTCTCAGATACTGCTCTCTTCTTGGCCTTCTGTGACAGCACTGAGTGATGCTCCCTGTTTTCCTGGAGGCTCTAAATTTTCAGGGGCAGGAGAAGGTCCAGGGGGAGAAGGAGAAAAATCTATCCCAAAGCATGCTCACCTGTGAAGCCCAACAGCAGAGTCAGCAGCAGGCAAAGAGAAGGGCGGATCCAGGAGGCAGGGACCAGCATCCTGGAGGACTGAGGAGCCTGCTCTGTCCAATGTGTGCTGGAGAGCCCAGACTCTGCTCTGTGGGAGGAGAGAGGCCCCACTTCCTGTCATGTAAGAGGAAGTGCCCAGGACAGGGTGCAATGGCTGGGAGACAGTAGTCCACTTCTAGATTCAAGACAGTTTCCACTTCCAGATTGTGACATAGAATCAGGCAGAGAAGGCAGCTACAGGATAAAGAGTTACTCATGTTCCTTCTCAGAGACACTTGAACAGGCCTACAGAAAATAGTGCTTCCCCTGCCTGAGGCCTCTGCTCTCCAGTGGACACTTCACCCCTCTGAGACCTTCATGGTGATGCCCCACTTGGGGCCCCAGAAAAGAAGGGGCTGCCATTGTGGAATGTGTCCAAGCCCAGGACCCTAGGATGTAGGCAGCTTATGGCTTTGTCTTCCTCATTTTCATAAGCAATTACTAACTTGCAGGAAGGAAGAGGGTTTACCGAAGCCTGTTCAACATCGGGATAAAACCAGGCCTGCTACTGAATGATTCCCTATTCTAACCATTTACTGATGGAACAAATAAAAACTCAAACATAGAGTGAGGTATGGACCTCACAACTTGTATGCGCCTCAGTCCAACAAAGTATCCAATAACAAGCAAATGACTAAACTGGGCTGTATCCAGACAAAAAGACACTAGTCAGCAATAGAAAGTACTACCCAAATCAATTTATAGACACAGCGTAATCCCTATTAAAATACCAGTGACATATTTCACAGATATAGAACAAACATTTTGAAAATTTATATGGAACCATAAATGACCCCAAATAGCCACAATTTTGAGAAAGAAGAACAAAGTAGGAGGGATCACAATACCTGGCATCAAACTGTATTACAAGGTCATGGTAAACAAAACAGTCTGGACTGGCATAAGAACAGACACATAGATCAATGAAACAGAATAGAGAGCCCAGAAATCAACCCATGTCTTTATGGTCAATTAATACTCCACAAAGGGGGAAGAAGCATAAAATGGAATATTGATAGCCTCTTCAACAAATGGTGTTGGGAGATGTGGACAGCTACATGCAAAATTATACCATATACAAAACTAAACTCAAGATAAATAAAAGGCTTAAATATAATTTGTGACACCATAAAAGTCCGAAAGAAAAACATCGGCAGGAAAATCTCAGACATTCTACATAGCAACATCTTCACTGATACATCCCCTTAGAACAAGGGGCATAAAAGAAAGAATTAAAAAATGGGACTTCATCAAAATAAAAAGCTTCTGCATGGCCAAAGAAAACATCAGTAAAATGAAAAAGGAACCAGCTGTATGGAAAAATATATTTGCAAATGATACCTAGGAGAAGGGTTTGATCTCCAAAATATATAATGAACTCACATGACTCCACTCTAGGAAGACAAACAATCCAATTAAAAAATGGGCAAAGGACCTGAACAGATTCTTCTTCAAGAAGGACATACAGAGGGCCCAGAGACATATGAAAGGATGCTCAGTATCACTAGCCATAAGACAGATGCAAATTAAAACCACAATGAGACACCACCTCAGACCAGTCAGAATATCCAACATAAACAAATCAACAAACAAGTGTTGGAGAGGATGTGGAGAAAAGGGAACTCTAGTGTACTGTTAATGGGAATGCAGACTGGTACAATCACTATAGGAAACAGTATGGAATTTTCTAAGAAAACTAAAAACGGACCTGCCTTTTGACCCAGCAATTCCACTGCTAGGATTATATCCTAAGAACCCCGAAACACCAATCCAAAAGAACCTATGCACCCCAATGTTCATATAGCAGCACAATTTACAATAGCCAAGTATTGGAAGCAACCCAGGTGCCCATCAGTAAATGAATGGATCAAAACACTATGGTACATTTACACGACGGAATTCTATGCAGCAGAAAGAAAGAAGGAGCTCCTACCCTTTGCAACAGCATGGATGGAACTGGAGAGCATTATGCTAAGTGAAATAAGCCAGGCAGTGAAAGACAAATACCATATGATCTCACCTTTAACAGGAACCTAAACAACAAAACAAACAAGCAAGCAGAATATTACCAAATACACTGAAATAGAGAATAGGCTGACAGTAACCAGAGGGGAGAGGGGTGGAAATTTCAGGGGAAAAGAAGGGTTTACAGGAACAAGTAAAAGGGACACAAGTAAAAGGGTGGGGAGCACTTCGGGGGTGAGCTGGGATGGGAGTAAAAGACAGAAAACTGTACTTGAACAGCAATTAAAATAAATAAATTTTAAAAAGAAAGTCTTAAAAAATCTTAAAACTTAAATCTCATATCCATGATT
This sequence comes from Artibeus jamaicensis, assembly GCF_021234435.1. Lineage (NCBI taxonomy): Eukaryota > Metazoa > Chordata > Mammalia > Chiroptera > Phyllostomidae > Artibeus > Artibeus jamaicensis. The sequence goes on along the minus strand of NW_026521924.1, from coordinate 13,894,850 downwards.
GGGAAACTCAGTGTTGAAAAGATGTCAATTTGCCTGAATCAATATACAAATAGAATGTAATCGAATGATAATTCTAATATGGTTTTCCATGAAACATGAAATAGATATTTTAAAATACTTTTGGGCCAAGATAGCACACCATTTTGAACAAGAAAAGGAAAGAAGATTTGCCCAAAAGAAGTATAAAAACTGAATATAAAGCAATATTAATTAAGCCAGGCACAGAGATAAGTTCTGATACAGAGATAGACAATTGCTCCACAGAGCAGAGAGCAAACAGAAAGAACCAGGTGCACAAGGAGACCTGACGTAGGGCAAAGGTGGCTGTGCGGACCAGTGAGTGCTGGGTCGTTTATCCTTGTGGAAGAAAAAAAGATACCAGGAAAATACAGCTAGATTAAAGACACAAATACAAAGAGTAAAACCTGATCAGTAACTGAAAGCAGTTTTTGGTGTAAACAAGGTCCCAAATGATACCAACACACTGCTTCTCTGTGGCCCTCACAAGGGCACCAAGAGGGACTCCACCATTCCTGTCAAGGAAGCAAAGACAAGAATGTTTGTTCTAAAGTGGTGCTAGCAAAATATTAGACAAATCCTCAATATCCAGCATGAGAAAAACCAATAAATTATAGCATGTGGTTAAACGGAAAACAAATTGTAGCATATTGTTATAATAGAAAACAATAAAGCAGTGAAAAGCAATAAAATGAAGCTACATATATCAACACAAATAACACAAACTGTTATTTAGCATAAAGAATAAAGTCCCAGACTTCCGCCAAGATGGAGGCGTAGGTGGAAACACTTTGCTTCCTCGCACAACCAAATCTAAAACTAATAAAGTTTTAACAATAATAAACGCCACCAAACCACAGAAAATCAAACAATACGGAGTCTGAAAACAATAAACCGCTCAGCTAAACCAGTGAGAGGGGCGAAGCCAGCAGTGGAGCGGGTCGGGCAAAAAAGATCTCCTGACCCAGGCAGCACGCAGGCAGCCGAGGGCGCGGATCCCAGGTGCGGGGTAGCTATGGGTGGACCCAGGGAAGGTGCAGTGGTTGTGCATTTGAGTGCAGATAAAGCAGTGAAGAAACGAGCATTGAGACAGACCGAGAAGGCCCCAGCGCAGGGCGGCAGGCTCGCACATTTGCACTCAGATAAACAGGCGGGGGCAAGCGGTGAGGCAGACCAGGCAAGCAGAGAGGACCGCCATTGCTCCCTCTCTGACCCCGCCCCCACATACAGCATCACAAACCAGCCCCGGTGGCCCTGCCCTGGTGAATATCTAAGGCCCCTCTCCTCATACATAACAGGCACAAACAGATCAAAACATGGCTCAAGAACAACTCAGAGCCCCAGAGCCAATAAATCTAATGAAGAAATAGCCAAACTTTCAGATGCACAGTTCAAAACATTGGTGATCAGAACTGGTTGATTTTAGTCACAAATTAGAGGAACATATGAAGGCTAAACTAATTGAAATGAAGGGAAGTGCACAGGAAACCAACAGTAATGGAAAGGAAACTGGGGCTCAAATCAAGGGAGTGGACCAGAAGGAAGAAAGAAACAACCAAACAGAAAAGTATGAAGAAACAAGAATTCAAAAAAATGAGGAGAGGCTTAGGAACCTCCAGGACATCTTTAAATGCTCCAACATCCGAATTATAGGAGTACCAGAAGGGGAAGAGGAACAGTCACGAGTGGAAACCTTATTTGAATAAATAATAAAAGAGAACTTCCTCATTCTGGCAAAGGAAATAGACTTCCATGAAATCCAGGAAGCTCAGAGAGTCCCAAAGAAGTTGGACCCAAGAAGGAACACACCAAGGCACATCGTCATTACATTAGCCAAAATTAAAATGAAGGAGAGAATCCTAGAAGCAGCAAGAGGTAAGGGGACAGTAACCTACAAAGGAGTTCCCATCAGACTGTCAGCTGATTTCTCAAAAGAGACCTTACAGGCAAGAAGGGGCTGGAAAGAAGTATTCCAAGTCATGAAAACCAAAGACCTACAACCAAGATTGCTCTATCTAGCACACTTTCATTTAGAATGGAAGGACAGATAAAGTACTTCTCAGATAAGGTCAAATTCAAGGAGTTCATCATCACCAAGCCCTTATTATATGAAATGCTAAAGGGACTTACCTAAGAAAAAGAAGATAAAAAAGATGAACAGTGAAAGGACAGCAAACTCAGAGTTATTAACAACCACACCTAAAACAAAAGCAAACTAAGAGGACAGCTAGATCAGGAGTGAACCATAGAAATGAGGATCACATGGAGGGTTAGCAACAGGGGAGTGGGAGGAGGTGAAGGGGGGAGAAGGTACAGAAAATAAGTAGCATAGACAGTAGATAGAAAATAGATAGGGGGCAGGGTAAGAATAGTAGGGGAAATATAGAATCTAAAGAACTTGAGACATGTGTTCATGAACTAAAGGGGGGATGGTGGGGGAGGGGTGTGCAGGGTGGAGGGGAATGAAGGGTGGGAATAGAACAAATGTAATGGCATAATCAATAAAATTAAAAAATATTAAAAAAATAAAGTTCCAGAGTGATGTGTAAAGTACGATCATATTTGGATAAAAATTAAAACATGCAAAGTAATATTAAATACTGCTGAGTAATTACGCACATGTTATAAAATAATAAGATGTTTATACATTGCAAAGAGATGTCCATGGGTATGTTTATATTATTCTTTATATATTTCAGGATGGCAAAATGTTTGACTAAGTGATTTCAAATATCTATGTGTTAAAAGGAATTCACAATGGCAAAAGCTCTGATTTTATATCTGGTTGACAATGTCTGTGTGTGTGACAGGGTTTGCACGGACCCCCTGTCACTGGAACATAGGACTTGGTGGTCAAGTCGTGGGGGAAGAAACCCAGGGCCTTTTCCATCTCAGCTACTGAGGCTGCTGATATCCATCTGATGTGCCTACACTGTGCGTGGTCCCATTGGCCTAGGCCACTTTGAAACAATAGTGTAGATTCTCAACTTTTGTTCTGGCAGCTTAAAATTTCAGTGTTGCAAACTACAAAGAAGCAAAGATTATTTACACTTGTTATCATTTCATTACAGAACATGAAGCTTTAATACAAGAAACAGACAATGAACAATCCTTTCGATAAAATAGATTTAGCTTTTTTGCCCCATTTTATTGAGATGTAATTGACATATAGCTTTGCACATTAGTTTTAAAGTAGAGGATGATTTATGTGTGTTTTTATTATTGCAAAATGATTGTCACAATGAGTTTGTTAACATCTATCACCTCACATAGTCAAATTGTTTGTTCACGTGATGAGAACGTTTAATATTTACTCTTTAGCACCTTTCAAATGTGCACACAGTGTTGTCCACTGTGGTCGCCATGTCGTACCTTGTGTCCTCAAACGTATTTATCTTATCAACGGACGTGTGTGCATTAGGCCACCTTTACCTACTTTCCCAACCACCACGCCCTGCCCCTGGCAACCCCCAACCTGTTCTCTGTACCTAGGAGTTTCATTTATTCGATTCTATAAATGAGAACATACAGTGTTTGTCTTTCCCTCTCTGAATTATCACATTAGCACAATGCCCTTAAGTTCTATTTATGTTGTTGCAAATGGCAATATTTTCTTCTTTCTATGAATGAACAATATTCCATTACATATGTACTATATGTACTCTATTCTCTTTAGTTGTCATCCACTGATGAATAACTACTTGGTTCCTTGACTTGAATATTGTAAATAATGCCACAATGAACATGGGGGTGCAGGCATCTCTTGAAGATAGTCATTTTATTGCATCCGGATATATACCCAGAACAGTGTGGTAGTTCTGTTAATTTGTTTGAAGACCGTCTGTGCTGTATTCCATAGCGGCTGCATCAAACCTCCGTTTAAATGAATTCACTGCTGTTTCTTTGATTTTCCTGATCCTCTTTTCTGCTTCGTTTAGTCTACTGTTGAGACCTTCCTTTGAACATTTTAGTTCAGTGATTGTATATCTTCACCTCTGTAGTTTCTGTTTGTTCTGTTCTGATACACGTAATCTCTTTGTCACGATTCTCACATTGTGCAACACTGTTCACCTGGGCAGGTGAGTATCTTTGTCAGCATCAGGTAAAATGGTTAGTGAAATAATCCAGATGTATTTCTAGAGTTTTTTTAAAGATTTTATTTATTTATCTTTAGAGAGGAAGAGAAGGAGAGAAGGAGAGAAACATCAATGTATGGTTGCCTCTCATGAGTCCCCTGCCGGGAACTGGCCTGTAACCCAGGCATGTGCCCTGGCTGGTAATTGAACCGCAATCATGTGGTTCGCAGGCCTGTGCTCAATCCACTGAGCTATGCCAGCCAGGGCTCTAGAGTTTTATCTTATTCTTTTATTTGCTACATAATCCTTCATTTCTTCACTTTCTTTGACTCTCTGTGTTGGTTTCTGTGCATTCAATAAAAGGCAATTTTGATGAAGTGGTTTGTTGTAGATGAATTTTATAATTCAGCCCTGATCTAGCACTTGATGGTCTCTCTGAACCGTGTGTTGTCCCAGCTGCCTTGTATGTTCTTGGTGGCCCCCAACCGTTCAGGTGACATTTCATGTCCCAAGGGGAGGGTATCAGTCTGCACCTCGGTGCAGCCTGCTTGGACCATGCATCTTTTCCAGTACAAAGTTTGTTAGTTAGTTATTGACCAATGAAGGGACCAAATGGGATCAGACAGTAAGCCTGATTAGCCAGGAAGAAGAAGCCTCACAGACACACAGGGAAGAGCAGCATCCTTGCCAAAGCAACGCTAATCCCCTAGTAGGCAGGACAGACCAGCTTTGCAATCTCCCCAGGGAACAAGCAGGTAGGTGGGGAGGGAGACACAGTGAGGGGGAAATTCCTCTGCTGAGGCATGTGCAGTAGAAGCCTAAATGGTGACAACAAAGGGGAGGGGACAAACCTGAGAAGAGAGATTGAATAGAGGTTGGCACCAGCACAGCCCAGGGAAGATCCAGGGAAGAAACTGGGTAGTTTGAAATAAAAGCCTGCTCTAGCCCAAGCCCAAAGAAATATAATCAAAGCTTAACCAAGGTGGGGGCATCAGAACTCTCTCTTCAGCTGCAATGCAGGTCCTAGCACATTGTCATTGGCTGGGCAGGAACAGAAACTGTGCTGGACTACTGGGGCTTCATGTGCCAGGTTAAGGGCATGGCAGCTCTGGATACTGACCCCCTCTCCATGGCTTGGAGGGCCCAAGGGCAGGCCTGTGGTCCCAGAGGCTGGAATTCTTTCACAGCAAGGTGGAACTGAGCAACCTGGTCATGGATAAGACATTGCCTAAGCCCTCCATTTGTTTTTGCTCCAATAAATCTTGCCACTATGCCTTAAGGCCTCCCAAGTATGTATCCTGAAATGCACTTCCTGTGATACCATGGACAAATTCTATTCCCTCTGGCAACAGATTCTCAGGCAGAAGCTTGTAAAATACATAGACCTTTTTCGGGGGAAGATGGGGTGGGGGATGGGAGATTCTGACTTCTGTCTATGTTTTTCTGTTGTTCTTGTTTGTATTGTACAGTCTTGTGAGATCCACTAACACAAGACCCACAGCCACCAGAGCCAGGCCATCAGTGGCTGCATCCCCTGAGCAGCAGCCACAAGGGCCAACGGACTAGATGTGCACACAGGCTCCTTCAGGGGGACACCAGGACCAGGCGTGCAGCAGAGGGAATGTGCAGGTGATACCACTCAGCTCCCTGCTGTCTGGAGAGGACTGTTGGCCTTCGATGTGGGTTAAATTAGGAGCCTGGTCGTCAGACTGCAGATTGTATAGAAAGTAAACAGGCCTCTGTCAAGGAAAGACTGGGAGATGGGCATTTCTCTCTGCTGCCTCTGTGTTGAGCCCAGGGTGTCGGGATAGATGGGCAATTTGTCCTCACAGCCCATTGAGAACTGCTTCCTTGCTCACTGCACTGCTGTGGGTGTTGTGGATCCAAGCCCCACTGCCTTTCATATCTACTTGTTTTGGGGGCTAATCCCTTAAGGTGGGAAATGTTAGGTTTAAATTCCACTCGTCAAGGAGACACTGGGAATTGTGAGTCTCTCCCAATTGTAGGTCTCTGTGCTGGAGGTGGAGTTTGGGGTGAGATCATATCCCATTCTGTTCTCTTTGTTTAGAAGTGGGTGTTTTCCTTGGGTGTCCAATGTGTGGGAGTCTCCCAAATAGTCTCTGTGTCTCTTTCTCAGAAAATTGTTCCCCTAATAGCTGTAGATGCGGTGAGTCTCTGGGGGAAGGTGAGTTTAGGTGCCTCCATAGAATTATTAGGTTTTGCTTCAAAGAACAAATTCTTATTTTTTTCATTTTAGGTAAGTTTGAGGTCCTACATTCACAGGGAAGCCAAAACCCGAGGCAACAGGGTTTTGGAAAGACAAGATTTATTTGTCCAGTTGTTGAACCAGGGGACAGAGAAGGCTCAGGTCAGTCCCCCCCTCACCCCAGAATACAGAGTTAGAGCAAGTTTTAAAAATAATGTAAAGGAGACATTGTACATATTTATTAAAATCTAATTTATGAGTCTTGGTTGGACAATTTTGGAAGAAAGTCATAAAAGGGAAGGAATGGGAAAGGTGAGTGAAGGTCTAAAGGAAACCCTCATGGGCAGGGTCTCATTGGGTGAGATCTGGGTGCCCCACAAGTGCCGATTCCTGGGCCTCCATCCCTTCTGACTACTGTCTATGAGGACCAGGTCTATGCTCAGAGTTTCTGTCTTGGCACAAATATAGCTTCAGGCCACCCTTCAGGGTTAGTTGAAGTTCATTCGTCGGCTCTCTGAACATGCCCTTTGCCTCTGGGACCAGTCTGATGTGGTTTGGTCTTGTGTCCCTGAGACTCTGCTCTGTGAGGAGTCCCGCTGTTATAAAAAGGAAAGAAAAACCCCAAACTATTAGGGTCTGGTTTCGGCATTCGTGTCTAGTTGCAATTATATTGTGATTTGCTCCAGTTTCCCCTCATCCTGGCAATTGTGCCCCCAACTTTGAAGCAAATGTCACTCTTGCTGTCTTTAAAGAGATTCTCAGTTCCAGATGCCAGGCTACAAGTAGGGTAATTTTTCCCAGAAAAGTCTGAGAACACCTTCAGGCAGCCAGGCTGCTGCAAGATATTCAATGTCACTCCTTCACAGGGTTGGAGACCCGCAGATGGTGTTCCTCACTGAACAAAGGAAGAGAAGGATCTTATCACACACACCTTGTTCCAGGCCCTGTGTGCTTCACACATTGCTCTCTCCTTTAAAGCCCCCACAGTTCTTTGAGGCAGCAGGATTCCCATTTTTCAGGGGGGCATGGAATTGGCTCAGAGAGGGTCAGTGAGTTGCCCAAGTTCAAGGTCACATAACTGAACCCAGGTATCTGAACCCAGGCATCTTTGCCTACCAGACCTCAGAGGGGAACATCTCTGCTTGATTTCTCAAGACTTTGAACACACCCTCACTCAGTGTCCGATGGATCACAGGAAAGTGTGGTTCCTAAAGACTTATCGGGTCCAGAGATTCCTACACTCAGACACTCTAGGCCAACACATTTTTGAAAAATAATTGTACATATCAGTTTTCAAAGAAAAAATTAATTTTAAATGCCCTTCCAGTTACTGTAAATGCCATCTTACAGTAGAAAGCTAATACCTAAAAAATACAAAGAATAAAATTCATTTTGTCTGTCATTAACACATATTAATTGATTGTCTATGTTGAAAACTCACTTAAAATATCTAGAGATAATTCTAAAGGGATATATTAAGGGGATAGCATGTATTCAAGAAAATCTATTAAAACTAGGCAAGAAAAGTGAAATTCTGTGGTGTTTGAATCAAGATCCTGCCCCTCAGCCTCTTCCACTCAACCAGATGAAAACCCCTCCAGATGCGAACAACCTGAACACAGGCCCAGCTCCCAGTTGAAACAGTTCAGGGTTCTCAGCTTACATGAAATTACTGTACCTCCGATTCATACTGTCCTTTAGAAGCAAACAAAAATTTTTTAAAGGCATATCCATTATTGAACCACAGCCAATCTGAAGGCGGCTACCTCACAGTATCACGCTGTACAACTTGGTCACAGCATTGCTTTCTCTTCCTGAGGCTCCTGGTTGATGGTGTTGGATAAAGGTCTGATGGCATCAGTGTCACTGTCCCTTCCATGTCCTCAATTCTCAGCAGCCCATTTTTCCTCCAACCACATTTAAGTCATCAGTGAGAGATAACGGCCCAGGTGACCATCTGGGGTTCTGTGTGTGATTCTGAGAGGACCATGGATGAAGGCCCAGGTCTGGGGGCATCACGGATGGTGAGAAGGGGCACTAGGGGCCCATGGGCAGCAAGTCTGCTCAGGGGAGAGGCATTTGAACAAGAGTCGGTAACACTTCCAGTCAATCTTCTTTTCCTTAGGCTGAGTGTGTCCTATGAGGAGGGAGACTGCGGAGATGGAGGGTGTTGAGCAGCAGGGGAGGAAGGAAGGGGCTGCAGGAAACAGGGTCTCATTTAATTATCTGCTCATCATTGAAGAAGTGTTCCCTGCATGTCTCCTGTGTTCCAGGCTGTCTTGTTCCTGACACGCCTGTCATGAGAGAACATACAGCACCTGGCATAGGACTCCTCAGCCTTTCTCCCCAAGTACTGATGTCCTTTCCCCATCCCTTCCCCTCTGTCACAAGGAAGATCAGAGCCAGGACAACCCTCAGAGCAGCAGGTTCAGGAATTCTCAACAATACTCTAAAGTGTGAATTCTTTTAACTCCCAAAGGACCAGGGATCAAATAATCCAGAGATGGTCTTCAATGGAACCACCCTCTCAGCTGCCCCTCATTCAACTCCCTCTGCCCACTTCCTCCACAGAAACCCTAAGATCTTGTGGACACCCATTAACACCTTTGATCCAGCCCACCTCCTACAGAACCCACCCACTTCATAGGAAGTGAGAATCTCTTAGAGGGATCTTAGAGATTCCTGAGTGTACTGATGTACATGCATCACCTTCTCTTTATGCAATGTTACCTCTGACCCTGTGTGACCTGTGGCTGGCCCCTTCTGGGACAGACCTTGGCCTGCTCTCCCCATCACACAACTTACAGTCAGGCTTTCCACGTCCTGTGGACATAGAGGGCAGAGACACCAACCACCAGCAGTACCTTGAAGCCTAGAAGGAGCCCTACGAGGACGTCAGTAGATGCTTCAGGGCCTGAAAACAGAAAAACAGGAGGAGCTGTTAGAGAAAACCATTTCCAGGGGCCTGTAGTGGCTCCGTCTTGGGCTGCCTGCACCCACCAATGTGCTGAATGTCTTTAATCCCGCTCTGCTCTCAGGCTCAAGGCAGAAATCAGAGTAAAGAGCTTCCTCATCCTCAATCACCTCCTTCCTCCTTTGCCAGGGCTGTCTTCCTTGAGGGAGGGGGTGAAGAATATGTGTGCTTAGCAACCCATGAGTCTGACCCCTGCTTAACTGACATGAACCTCATTCCCCTATGAGGCAGGTAGTTTTATCCTCAGTCTAATGAGGAAACAGAATCTCAGAGAGTTTATGGAGGTCACAGATTAGTAAGATTCAAACCTACAACATACATCACTGTTGCTTTTTCGATGATCCTAAGCCCTTGTCTTTTGAGGGAAAACAAGAGCAGCCTCTCAGAGTTGCAGCAACAATGTACTTCTCATGAGAGCTGCAGCTGGAAAACATCCTGGGATTCAAAGAAATGCACAAAGATTGGGAGGTGCTGAAACACCATTCAGGGGGCTGTGACCCCAAGGTCTGTGTCAGCTGAAATGTTTCTACTGCACAGAGAAAGTCATATCTCAGAAAGAACACCTTCAGATTCTTTGCAGGTGTATAATGACCCATTTTTGTTTAAATAAACAAGGACATTAAATAATTCATTATAATTTAAAATATCCTTAATGTAGGACTGAGGAATTCACCATATTTCCCGTGGGAAGGTGGAGAATGGCAATTCTCAGCTGAGAGGTTCTCTGGGACATTCCCTCAGGGGAAGGGAGCTTCAGTGTCAAGTTTGTACCCCTCTTAGGTGGGAGAGAGGGTCAGAGGGCTGGCTGGACAGAGAGTATAAAGGTTCAGCTCCCTCCTCTCTATTTAAACATTTCTCAGAGAATGTTCTTCTGTCCAGGTCTCTGTGGAGCAGCTAAGCCTGGAGCCTGCATTGCAGTTCAGCAGCTCCCTCTCCTGCTCCTTTTTTCCCTCAGGCATGTGGATTCTGACAGCTCCCCACAGTGAGCTTCCCACACTCTATGTCCATTCAGAGTCTGCTTCCTGGGGAAACTGAGCTAAAGGAGTATGTCCGGGAGCCCTCTGGGGAACAAATATGAAAATGCAACTTAAAAATGGATCATGCACTGGTGGGTTGGTCAAGAAGACCCAGCTCTGGCTGGAGGAGGAGCAGAGCTCAGCCCAGCTGGCCCTATGGATGTAATGGTTAAAATGTTCACTGGTGATCTACTTCTGGCCAAGGTGGTGGCATAGGTGAAAATACTATACCTCCTTGCACAAGCAAGTTTATAAACAACAAATATTTTAAAAACAGAATGCAACCAAAACAGAGAGAAAATTAAACTGTACCGAAGTCCAATAACAACAAACCATTCATCCAGATTGGTAAGAGGGGTGGAATCAGTGGCTGGCAGAGTAGAGTCGTGGAGGAAAAACCTGACGAACCCAGGCCCCAGGCTGCTGTTGGAGATCCCAGGCATGGGAGACAATGGGCAGACCCAGTGAGGGCTCAAGGTGGCTGGCTGATCACGGTCACACATTCGTGCGCAGATAAACCAGGCAAAGGAGTGAGATAGACTGTACAACCCATGGCCCCAGAGCCAGGAAATAAGCCTAAAAGCACCAATTGGAAAATCTTTTGGGGGTTGAGGTGCGGGGAGAGGCTCCCAGGCACACAGAGAGTTCGTTGGAGAGACCTACAGGGTCCTGGAAAGTGCACAAGCCCACATATCTGGGAACTAGCACCAGAAGAACCCAATTTGCTTGTGGAAAGCAGCAGAGGGGACAGAACTCTGAGAGAGAGCAGAAAAAAACGCCATTGCTTCTTTCTGACCCTGCCCCCACATACAGTGTCAAAACCCAGTGACCTGGGTTGTCCCGCCCTGGTGAACACCTAAGGCTCTGCCCCTCATACATAAGAAGCACAAACAGACCAAAACATTATGGCTCAAGAAGAACAGCTCAAAGCCGCAGAGCCAATACTTCTAAGTCACCAAGAGATGGCCAACCTATTGGATGCATAGTTCAAAACACTGGTGATCAGGATGCTCACAGAACTGGTTGATTTTGGTCACAAATTAGATGAACAAATGAAGGCTTCACTAAGTGAAATGAAGCAAAATGCACAGGGAAACAATAGTGATGAGAAAGAAACTGGGACTCAAATCAATGGAGTAGACCAAAAGGAAGACAAAAATGACCAAACAGAAAACAATGAAGAAACAAGAATTAAAAAAAAAAATGAGGAGAGGCTTAAGAACCTCCAGGACATCTTTAAATGTTCCAACATCTGAATTATAGGGGTACCAGAAGGGGAAGAAGAAGAACAACAAGTGGAAAATTTATTTGAACAAATAATAAAAGAGAACTTCCTCAATCTGGCAAAGAAAATAGACTTCCAGGGAATCCAGGAAGCTCAGAGAGTCCCAAAGAAGTTGGACCCAAGGAGGAACACACCAAGGCACATCATCATTACATTAGCCAAGATTAAAATGAAAGAGAGAATCCTAGAAGCAACAAGAGATAAGGGGACAGTCACCTACAAAGGAGTCCCCATCAGGCTGTCAGTGGATTTCTCAAAAGAGACCATACAGGCAAGAAGGGGCTGGAAAGAAGTATTCCAAGTCATGAAATCCAAAGACCTACATCTAAGACTGCTCTATCCAGCAAAGCTTTCATTTAGAATGGAAGGGCAGATAAAGTGCTTCTCAGATAAGGTCAAGTTAAAGGAGTTTATCATCACCAAGCCCTTATTATATGAAATGTTAAAAGGACTTACCTAAGAAAAAGAAGATAAAAAATATGCACAGTGAAAGGACAGCAAACTCACAGTTATTAACAACCACACCTAAAACAAAAGCAAACTAAGAGGACAGCTAGATCAGGAGTGAACCATAGAAATGAAGATCACATGGAGGGTTAGCAACAGGGGAGTGGAAGGAGGAGGGGGGAAGAAGGTACAGAGACTAAGTAGCATAGACGTTAGGTAGAAAATAGACAGGGGGTAGGACAAGAAAAGTAAGGGAAATATAGTATCTAAAGAACTTGAGACACGTGGACATGAACTAGAGGGGGCAATGGGGGGAGTAGATGTGCAGCACGGAGGGGAATGAAGAGGGGGTAATAGAACAACTATAATGGCATAATCAATAAAACATATTAAAAATTTTTTTAACTGGTGGTGAACAGGAATTCTCTAACAAAAGCAAGGGATAATGAAGCATCAGTCCTTAGGAAATTAGTTGGGAAATGGTAAATAAAAGGACTATGCAATTGGATGGCTGTTGCTGGAGCATCAGTCCTTTGGAGAAAGACAAAGAAGAGTTAAGAGGGATTATTGCAAGGCAAAGGTTAAGTGTGAGCCAGAAAAGTTTTTTTCATACTACTTCAGGTTGTTTTTATTTCTAGAACAATAGAGCAGACAAAACTGAGATTTGGGTCAAGGATGTAATTCTAGAAGTAGCAGGACACAGAGGAGATTGAACTTTCCACTCCAATGGGCCCTCTCAGCCAGAGCAGGGCCCTGATGGGGAGATCAGGGACCCTGAGATAGGGGCCTCTGGGCCAAAGCACTCAACAATGTTTATTCCCAGCACAGCTACTTAACTCCAACTCTGACCTCTCCAAACCAAAGGGAATACAAAAAAGAGAAAGTAGATCTTACACACGACTGGGTCTCAGTATTACTTGAAAAGAAAATGTAAAAGTGTCAAAAATAACCGTAGGTGAAACAGAAGAACGACCAAATCCTAGTGCAAAGTTTTCCACATGGCACTTTCCCACCCTCACTCAGGCACAAGGCACAGGGCAGCTACCAGAGGGGCTGAGAGCTACACCACCACCAATATTGAGTCCACCCTAACTCTGAAATACTGCACAGTGTCCTGGAGACCAGAGCACAGACCATAGGAGAAGGCTTCAGAGTAAATCTGCGCAAAGGTGGGCACAGAATCCCATAATCTGTGACTATGTTACCTTTCCTGGCAAAAGGATCTGGTCATGGTGATTGAGAAATGAAATTGGGACGTGATCCAGGATTTTCCAAGTGGAGCCAATGTACTCACAGATCCTGTTAAGTGAGAGGGGAGGTAGATGAGCCAGAGAAGGAGGTGTGATGACAGGGGCAGAGCTCAGAGTGCTGTGGGGCCTCAGCAGAGGGTGTGGGCAGCCTCTAGGGCTGCAAAGGCAAGGACCCGGATTCTCCCCTAGAGCCCCAGGGGCAGCCCAGTCCTGCCAACCCACTGCAGACCTCTGACCTCTAGAGCTGGAGATAATAACCCTGTGTTGTTTAAGGGACTGAATGTGTGGTGATTTGCTGTAGCAGCCACAGGAAGCTGATGCAAGGAAGCCGGAATGTTATAAAGGGACAGAAGAGATTGAAGAGACAGGTTCTCAACTTCCACTGAGAAAAGGCAAGAACATAACAGAAAAAACATGTTGGGCAACTGCATGTTAACTGGAAATAGAAATAGCAGAGATGGGAAATTTAGAATGCTAAAGACAAAAAAGAACAAAAACTGAGGACTCAAAACAATGTTCTCTTTATCGAAACCAACCATCCACCATAAATCCGCATCAATATATGTGGATTTTGCTATATTGACAGAAGAGAGGTTCATTCATCTAGAAACACCTCAGTACCATAAACATGACCAAAAAGAGGTGCATTGTTGTGCCACACCCACTGGCCCAGGACAGCAGCGGCCTGAATCCTCAGATGCTGGTGTAGACTGTGACACCCCAGGGCAGAGGGTCACATATGTACCTTGCACTTTGCTTCAGCCAGTCAACCCAGACAACCCAAAACCATTCCCAGGTTAGTACTCAGCAGTGCGCGGGCCAGGCCCACTGGGGGAACACGGAGGTAACAGCCTGCTTGAGACACGCGAGAGATGGAGACTCACAAGCAAACCCAAGGAGGTGCAGGGAAGATGGCAGAGACTCATCTCTCCTGCTTCCTGTTCAGTTCTCCTCTGACCCCTGGAGATAACACCAGGTTCGGGCACAGGAGGACTGGGGGGATGGAAGAAAGGGCACACTGGCTGGGGACCCGAGGATGGGGAAGAAACTCGGCATTCAGGCATCGGAGGTGGCACTATCCTCACACCCCAGCCCAGAGTGCAACCCAGCTGTGGCAGTTAAAAGTCTAAAATCAACAATCTGTGTTACTGTCTCCAAAAACAAGCAAAGGGGGTGCAAAATCCACCCAAAGCAAGCAGCAGGAAGGAAATTATAAAGAAGGCAAATATCAATGAAATTGAAAATAGAGAAACTCACTGAAACAATAAGTGGGTTCTGTGAAGAGATCCATAAATTGAAAATTTTCTACCAAAACTGATGAAGGGAAAAAAAGGAATGACACATTTTGATACCAGCAGGGAAATGGGATGGCACCGCCGACCCGCAGACATCAGCGGTGTAATGAGGGAGCATCTGAGCAACTCTGCAGGCCGACGGGGGTGATGGCTGCTGGTCCATTGTCCCAATCAGGGGGAAAGGAGGCCTGTGCTGTGAGCACCCATGGTCACTTGGACTTGACCTGAGTCAAACTCCACGTCCCAGGGCTCACTTCTTTTTACAGAGCAGCAGTTCAGGAATTTGTGGGTGACCTTACTGATGCGGATGGAAAAGTCTAGGATGGAACAGAGACCAGGAGGAGGTTGGAGAGAGCAGGGAGGAGGGAGGGGCTGGCGTGGACAGTGGACACAGGGACTGCTAGGAGAAGAAAGGGACAGGCAGGACACTGTGAACACACCACATCTGTCCCTCACTCTTTCTTCTTTTAATGTATATTGCTGTGAAAAGATCTATAAATATATGTGCCGAATGCTTACCAGTGGTGACTCTTTTAGTGGGGTGTTCGTGGAAGGGGATCTCCCTCTAAAATTCTACTTTCTATCAATAAACTTCAAGTTTTTTCTATAATAAGCACTAATTACTATTTATAACAGTAAAATTTAAATGGAGCTGGGTGAATTGGAGTGGATGCCTCTCTCTGGACTTTACCTTTGTCCTTCTGGTTAGCAGGGGCCTCCAGGGTGAGGTTCCTGCTGACGGCCGGCTGCCCGTCGTGCTGCACCAGACAGGTGAGCTCCACGGCCTCCCCGTGGGCAGAGGAGTTCACCAGGATCCAGCTCCCCCAGGTGAAAGTCCCATCCTTGTTCTCTGTGAGGGTTGAGGGCGTTTCTGTTTGGGACATGTTTCCGTTCTCCAACCAGGTCAGCTGTAGGTGCTGGGGGTAGAAGTTCTTCACCTGGCAGATGATGATGGTCCCCTGTTTCTCTGACACGGTGTGTTGTGAAATGTCCAACGTGGGCGAAACTGAAACAGCACAGGGCAGAGGGTCTGGCCTCACGCACACACACATCTCAGAGGATGACTCTGTAACTTAGCTCCCCCACCACAGCAAGGGGTCACCCGGGAGAGTGCTAGGTAAGCAGCAGGTGCTCTGACACTGAGGGTTCACCTTCAGTATGAATGACATCACTAGACATAGTGCCTGCACACAGTAGGTGCTCAGGACTGGCAACTGCTAGTAGGGTAATATGATTGAAATCAAAACTAGCACAGCCCTGGATGCAGTAGGGATATAATAACTGTAGCAAAATAAGTGAAATCACCAACCATATAAAGGCCAGGTTTATAGTAGGTGCTCAATAATTGGAGTTGCCCTTGGTAAAGTAGTAGAAACTACCAAGTACAATTAATTGTAGGTGTTCCCCTGGTAACTACCATTAAACAGTGTTGAGTGACAGACTCATCCAGGTGTTTGGTGATGGGAAGGACTATTGGGAATTAGATTCCAAGAAAATTAAGTCAGAGCAAATGGCAGGGGGAGGAGCAGGCTTGGTGGGTGGGAGCCATGTGTGGGCTCGGGCTGGGTGCGAGGGCATCTACCTCGGATGATCTCAGACAGGTTGGCAGTCCCACGAAGAGGAGGGCCCCCCTTCAGGGTGACGTGTTCCACCTGGCAGATGACCTGGGAGCGGACATCCCCCCGGGCCAGCCGCACCGAGGCTGTGCTGGAGATGTTGTAGGGAGGGCTGTCTCCCTCTGGGTCCACGGTGGTCTGGGAGGCTGGGAGCTCGTTCCCATCTTTGAACCATCTCAGGATGATGCTCCTTGGGGAGAAGCCGTGGGACTCGCAGGTGAAGCTCACTGTCTGCCCAGGTGTGGCCCTCTCCGTGGGGGCTGACACCACGGGGGGAGAGGGTTGGGCTTTAAAAGGAGACAATGAAAAATGAACATGACTGTGATCATCACCACCAATGACAAGTATTTGTGTAACAATCCTCATACATTGTTTTTATCCTCTAACGATGCTATGTCATCCTCCTCATCATACATAGCAGGACACTTGGGTCCCCAGAGGTGAACTCTGGGTGAGGGGCAGGGCCCACAAGCAGCTCCAGGCCTGAGTTCAAAGGGCACCTTCCTTCGTCCCCAGGTGACCTCCCACCTGTCTGGGCTCCGGAACAACTGTACTGAGCTCTCTCCCTGTTCCTATTAACTCTCCTCTCTGGCCTCCCTACACCTTCCCGACCTCACAGACGGTGTTCACTGAGTAAATTCCGGAAAAGCTGTGGGGACCCGGACCCCATGGAGGGGAACCAGGCTGGCAGGCACAGAGAGGTGCGGCCAGGGCACATCCCAGCTCCGTCTGTGAGAGGGGACAGGAAGCATTTCTCCTTCTCTGGCTGCAGGGAGGGTTAAATCAGGCAATGGAAGTTGTTCTGCTTTGAGTGAAACAAAAGATGCTTCACAAAAGTGAATAAACACAGATCCATCTTGAACCTAGACTTCATTTATATCCGGAACTCTCCCTTCAAGCACTACTAAGTTTACTCCAATATTTTCATTATTGAAACAAATATTCCACTAGGGGCGAATCTGTGTCAATCGCTCAATTTCAAGGGATGGGTTTGCGATGATTTTCTGATTTTGAGTTATTCTCCTGAATAAGTTTTGGCTTCAAAAAGCATGGTGCTGAGAGAGTCAAGGTGGTTAATTTCCCAATCTTTACGAAATGAGAAGAGCCGCCGTAACAGGCCCGAGAAGCAAGCAGACTCCCCGGGTCCTGAAAGGATCCCCACTGATTCCAAGGATCATTGAATCTAAGACAATAGCAGTTCTCCCTGTAGAAAAGGCTCTGCAGGGTGTCTCGAAATTGTTAGTTATCACCCAACACCATCTCTAACAGGGGGCACACATCAAATATGAAAAAAACATGAGCATTTGTAAATATCTACCTTGCTTCCTAAAACTCATCAGACATTTTGAGGACATAGGTAAAGGGGCGTCACTTGAGTAAGTCAAGTCATAAAAACACCAGCCGCTTGGATGTCACTGGGGGAATGGACACTGGAGCCTCTTGGGCTCCTGACCATGGGCTGAGGCCTCTGTGACCCTCAGCTACTCACCCTCCCACGGCCCTGCAGGCCAACCCTGGGTGGACTCACTTGTGGGAGGAGGCTGAGAGGGGAACCCGGCTGGCCAAGGGCACACGGGGAGCAAAGGGAAGAGCTCATCTCTCTGCACTCGGGTTAATTTTAGCATCTGTGTTCTTTATCCTTGAGCCTCGGTGTCTGTTTCTGCACAAGGTGGATGGAGACACCACCAGGCAGGGGGAGTGAGGAGGTGTGTATAACACAGAGACCGGCATGTGGAAGGTGCTTAATAAATAACTCGCATGACTGTTAGTGTAAGTCTGGTCTTTCTGTTTCTGACACTGCTGATTTGTTCTGTAGTCGGTAGGAAGGAAGAATAAACGCATAACAGAAACGCCAAGGAAAGTCTCAAATCCACTTGTTGCAGCTGCTCTGCAAACACCCAGATGAAAATAAAAGCAAAGAAACCACCAAATTAGGGTTCTTTTTTAAAAAATGATCCCCTCAGCAAACAAGTTTGATGAATTGATTTTTTAAACACGCAATAGGTCACAGGCATTTCCCTGCATATCAGCTGTTTACAGAAGCTGGAAGCATTTTGAAAGAGGAGAGCAGATTTCAGAACTGACAAGCTTGTGTACTGGGGCGGGAAGGGCTCTGAGCAGTGTTTGTGGGGTTTCAAACCCAATTCAGGCACAAACTGGTTTGAAGATGGGAAGTGTCCCCAGCCATGGAGCTCGGATCTGACAGGGTGTCTGGGCTGCCTCTCCCCAAGGCTGTCATCACAGGCCTGCTCTGCGGGAAGGTGTCCCTACCACCTCACCTGGGCTTACTTTCTTGGGCCTCTGATGAGCTGTCTCTGGCACATGAGATTCTGAAGCACCAACACCACCCAAAGGTGTTGTTCTCACAGCCCAGCAGCAGGGGGAGCCACCTTTGTCAGGGGAAAGAACGTGAGGTTTCCTCTGTGACCTCAGAGAACATTTAGCTCAGGGCTCTCTGTCTCTGGATAGTGAAGAACTGCAGCTGCCAGGCCCCCGTCTGACAGTTAAATCAGAATTCCCAGGGTGGAGCCAGGGTCTGGGGACCTTTGCAACGACTCCCAGGTGATTCCAATGACAGGCAAGGTTGAAAGGCACAAAACTCCACCTCCAACCCCACTGTATTGAGACTTGGGAAGGAAGGTGTCCTGTTGAAGGTCCTGTGTCTTTGGCCTGTCATAGCCCACACTCACTGAACATCTGCTACGTGTCAGGCGCTGCTCTGAGCACTTCGCATGTGTTCACTCACTCAGGCCTTGGAGCTGCTCTGAGGTTGGTGCCGTCACTGACAGGTGAGGACACCAGGCACAGGGTGGGGAGTGATGCGTCAGAGGTCACAGGCCAGGAAGTGGCAGAGCTGGGGTGTGGGCCCAGGAAGAGGACTAGGCCCATGAGCTCACGTGCTGGGTGCTGACACCCAGTAACATCCTGACCCACCCACTGGGGGCTTTCTAGACACCCCCTCCTGTCCTCACAGACCCCTGAGTGGGAATTGGGATTATCGCCCCTGTACAGGGACACTGAGGACCCCAGGGACACTGAGACTTGCCCAAGAGCACCCAGCAGTGGGGTGACGCCATCACTCACCGAGGCTCTGCCCTCTCACCAGGCTCCCTGTAGCCTGAGTCCTTCCTGCAGAGGGTGGGGAGAGCGTCCACTGTCTGCAGGTGAGGACACAGGGGCCCAGCAGGACAGAGTGGGCCACGCCGTGAAATAACACTTGATTTGGGGAGTGACTCTGTGCTGGGAGATTCAGACAGAGCACCTGAAATCCTTCCACTCTCCAAAGGAGTCCATGATTGTCACCATCTTACAGAGGAGCAAAGGGAGGCTGAGAGAGATGAAGAAGCTGTCCCTCATCCAGTACTAGGTCCTGGGGGTATTTGCTGTGGTCCCAAATTCATGTCTGTTCACACAGGTTCCAATAAAGCTTCCTCCTCCTTTTTTCTCTGTGAGAATTTTGACGTTAAGGAGTAATGGGGAGGAGTCAACTCCATGTGACCAGGCCTTGAGACCCTCTCACAATAAACAAAAGACATGGTCTCCTGCAAAATGAGTCTAGAATGTGAACTTGGCTCATGCAGGGCCCCAACCGGCCTCAAGGAAATGGTTGCCCCTCCTTATTCTGAGTCTGTAGGTCCAGGATTGTTATTCAAGGTGTTTCTGGGGGTGCCTTGGCCCCTCTCTGCTCTGTCAAGGCCGCTGTCCCCAGGCTGCTCCTGCAGGTGCTCAGAGAAGGACAAAGAGCACAACGACAAAGGGGAAAAGCCTCCTGGATGCTCCTGTGTGCTGAGCCCTGTCACTAGGAGCAGAGTCACCACACGGTGAGACTTTGTGTACCTGTCCGATCTGGGTTGTAAAGCTGTCCCACCCACCCCACAGAACCTGATAAAAAGTGCTTACTGCTGAAGACAAAACAATATAAGTTTTAAAGGGGAGGTTTGGAGCTTTCTGCACACTTTGACAAGCACTCAGGTTGGGGAAGGTAACGGGGTGGCAAACACCAGGGGCTGTGAGTCAGGCTGTTTGGGGTCAATCATGGCTTCCCTCCATGCTCACAAGTCAGGTCCCCTCCCTGAGCCTCAGAGTCTTCATCAGGCAACAGTAACCTCTGCCACAGCACCGGTTATCAGAGTCAATGTCATGAGGAAGGTAAGGCACCTAGAAAGCTGCTGCTCCCGCCCCCTCCCGCCTCCCTGCCTTCTCACCCAGGGCGTCCTCTGGGCAGGCGGCTTGGAGAAGAGGAGCCAGGACTTTACCAGGAGACAGCAGACCTGAGATGGAGCCACACACTGTCTGTGATTGCCTCGGCAAGGGACAGATTATTAGGAGCTACTATAATATTAGAAATTCAGGATAAAGCCACCTTCCCTGGCAATGTTCAGGGGTTGTAAAGAGACTCCGTTGCTACCGCATCAAGGAGAAAAATGGGCAATATTCACACAAACTGAAATCACATACCCTGTGACCCAACACTGCCACTTCCAGTGGGCATCTCCCTCTAGAGCAAGTGACACACGCATTAGGTTCTCCTCTGCATCACTGTTCTAATAGCCAGAGGCTGGGAACAACGTATATCCATCAACACAGTGCCAATAAATGATGCTGTCTCCATACACTGGAGGATGAGGCAGCTGTTGAAGGAGGGGCAGCTCTAGGTGCTGATGTGGGTGCTTGATTTGGGGGGATGAGGCTGAAGGGTCAAGTGAATGTCAGTGACCGTGGACTTCAGAGTCTGAATCCGAGGGGCACCTGAACTTTTGAGAGAACAATGAAAAGAATATTCTGGCTCTTTGTTCAATGGTTTGGTGTAATAACCTTTTAGTCAGCTCCTATTATGTGCCAAGTCTTCCATGGAAAGAGGGTCTTATGGTAGGACAGGAAGGAATGTGTCTTGGACTCAGACTGGGCTCTGGGATGATGCCTTCATGCACTTGCCATGTGACCAAAGGCAAAACCACTGTCACCTCTTGGCCACAGATCCCTTGTTTACATGGGGCATCGGGCAGGCTGGGCTAACAGGGCTTTGTGTTCAGACATCCTTGGACTCAGGATCCCAGGTCTCTGGCAGAAAACCCTAAGTGAACATTTTCTGGGTCTTAATGGGGTGACCTTGAAGGCACCCACATTCCGAACCCTCTCCCAGAGTGACGAACAGTCTGACAAAACTCTGCTCAGGGTCTAAGTAACAGTGTGACCGGGTCCCTGAAATAAATGTATGCTGGGCCTTTCCCTGTGACGCTGGGCTGCCCAGCTGAGCCTAGAGGCTCAGACAGACCCACGGTGAGCGCCCAAACTCTGGCACCTCCTCCCAGCAGGGCTGGCAGAGTGAACAGGAGTCTGTGCCCCTTGGGAATGTCTTCTCATGTGATGCTTCTGAGGAGGAAATAAAGGAACATGTCCCCCCTCCCTGCCCTGCATGGATCTCCCCCAACTGCAGGGAGGAGAACGAAGCTCCGTGGGGAAGAGCTCTGCCTGCTCGGTCCCCTGCAGCTCCCACAGCACCCAGAGGGGAGCCCGGCTCCCAGCGGGTGTCAGTGAGTGTCAGTGAGGGGGGCTCGGCCACACTGAGGGGAGGGCTCTCTGGAGGCAGGGGTGAGTTCTGACCTCATGACGGGCAAGTCCCTCAGACCTTCAGTTCCCTCATCCCTGAAACCAAAGGGCTGGATGGGATTGGAGAAGGCAAGGGTAGAGAGGGTGGTCAAGCAAATGAGGGTTTCCAGAATTTTCCCAGCATTTACCTGCCATGGACCCTAAGAAAATAGCAGGACCTTCTCAGGTCTCAGTTTCCCTGACCTGCAGAAGGGGTAACTTCAGACCAGGAATCAGACCCTGACTATATGCGCCCACGATGACACCTGATTCCTAGTTGCTGCTCAAAGAACAGAGGTTGTTCTCATAGACTTGTTGCCACACAGCAGGGACAAAGTGTCCCACTCTGTACTCACCACTCACAGTGAGCCGAGTGCCTGCTCCAGACTTGAACTCCGTGTCAGGGGTTCCTCTGCGGAACTTCACACAGTAGTAGGTACCCGTGTCTGCTGGGGTGATGTCAATGATGCGGATGGAAAAGTCTGTGTTGTTTATCCTTGTGGTGTCTGCAGCACTTGTTACTCGGGGAGAGTGGCTTTCTTTTTGACTGTAGACTAACTCCCGGCCTGGCCCTGTCCCCCTGAACCACATGAAGGGCCCCACTGGGAAAATGGAGGTCACGGTGCAGTTCAGAGTGGCTGTCTCTCCAGCTGCCACTGCCACTGTCTTGTCTCGCTGAATCACCTGCAGCTCCTCACCTGCCCCTCCTGGAGGGAAACACAGAGCAGTTATTTATCCATCCATGTGTGATCGTGTGGGTTTTGTTAGGTGTTTATCGACAACAGCTTTCATGGACTGAGTGCACACCCTGAGTGGGCCTGAGCTCAGCACATTATATATGTCATACATGTAACAGTCACAACAAGCCTGTAATGTGAGACCCTATTGGGAATGAGGAAACTGAAGCACCGAGAGGTAAAGTGATGGGGCAGAGTGGGTTTAAATCTTTCCCCGCCAAGCAGTCCTGCTCGGTGCCCACACTGGAGGATGTGTGCTGGGCCTTTCCCTGAGACACTGGGCCGCCCGGCTGAGCCTAGTGGCTGCTGGTGGTGTGACCTATGCAGCCTGAGGAGGAGGAGTGTGTCCGTTAGTCCATCTGCTCCTGAGACACCAGCTCAGCCATGGCTGATCTTGTAATGATGGCGAAATTAGCTGATAAAAACCCGTTGAATTTTTACCCCAATTTCAACTTCAACATCTCTCGTGAAGGGGACTGTGCTGCTGAACCTGAGCCTCAAGTAGGAATTGATGTAAAGAAGGGACGTTTTCTAGGTGACGTTTCAATTTCAGAATTCTTTCAGATTATGAAAAGAAAGTTTACAAAAAAATAAGAAATAATGAGAAGCTCTAAGGATGAACACACTCAGCTAGACTTGTTTTACAGGGACGGGGCCCTGAAAGAAAGCCTCGTAGTTGGGTTGTTTGTCTTCCTGAAGTGGAGTTGTACGAGTTCTTTATATACTTTGGAGATCAAACCCTTGTCCGACCTATCATTGGCAAATATGTTTTCCTACACAGTTGGTTCCCTTTCATTTTACTGTTGTCTTTAGTCGTGCAGAAGCTTTTATTTTGAAGATCCATTTATTTGTCCTTTCCTTTATGTCCCTGGCTCCAGGGGACATATCAGTGAAAATATTGCTGTGTGACCACAACGGCATGGGTGGAAATGGTCAAATAAGCAGAGAGGGAAAGACAAACACCATATGATCTGACCTATACGTGGAACCTAATCAACACAACAAACAAGCAATCAAAATATAAGCAGAGACATTGAAATAAAGAACAAACTGACAATAGCCAGAAGGAAGGGGGCAGAGGGATAAAATGGAGAAAATAAGGGAAGGGCCATTGAGGAGCATGTGTAAAGGACACATGGACAAAGCCAAAGGGGGTGGGGGGAGGGGGTGGGTGAAGTGGGGGTGTGGCATGGTAGGATGAAAATGGAGACAACTGTACTTGGGCAATAATAATAAAAAATGAAAAAAGACCCTCATAAAAGCCATGGGTACTTGGACTGGAATTTGAACTGCAATGGCTTACGTTTGCTATGTCCCCGTTAACCCTGGATGTAGGCCAGGCTTATAAAGAGACACAGTGACTCTGGAGGGAGAAGAAGAAAAGAAAAGGAGGTTGAAGAACAGAAAACAATGAGGACCATTTGTTGCAGTGACTCTTAGGAAACCATCAATGATTGTATCACCTGCTGTTCCCGTGGCCCCTGAAGATCCTTCATTTACGGACTGTTGTTGTTGCCTCCCAGAAGAAAGTTTGGTATGAAATGGTATAAAGTAACCATATGACAACAAAGAAGAGTGAAACCTGTTTTGTATTATTCTGTATTCAATAAAAAGTTAATGCCTGATGCAATCAAATTTTATTTCACAAAAGTTTGAAAAAGAAAAACACAACTTTTTCTATTAAAAAAGTGTACTCCCATACTTAGCCAGTGTTGCTCAGTTGGTTGTAGCATCAACCCATAGCCCAAGGGTCGCGGGTTTGATTTCTAGTCAGGGCACAGACCTAGGCTGTAGGTTTGACCCCCATCTGAATGCGTCCAATCCCCTACCCATCCTGGTGCAGGTACAGGGTCTGGGTGCGTGGAGAGAGAACCAACTGATGCTTCTCTCGCATCGATGTTTTTCTCTCTATTCCCTTCTTCCTTCCTTTCTCTTTCTAAAAAACCAAATGAAGAAAAAAAAGGCCTGGGGTGAGGATAAAAAAAATACTCCCAGTTCAGTGTAGCATAGTAGAAGTCAAGTTTACCTTTTCTTCCTCCCCATATCTCACTGAACTGACAGGAGAAATAGCAAAGAGAGGCTGAATCTTCAGTGATACAGGATACCCCATTGTATTGCACGGGGCTTCACTGGGCGTCACTTCGTTGCACTTCACAGGTGTTGTGTATTTTACAAATGAAAGGCAAGAAGGCCGTGTACCAGCAGAAATACAGCTCACTGTGTCTCTAAACTGTATTCACCGTATCTCTGAGGCAGCCTGCACGTGCTTATTGCAGAAAAGAACAGAAAATGAAATTGCAACAAAGAAACATTTAAATTTTGTCTTTAAGACAAACGATATCAGAGATACTATTTCTAAAATCTTTTTCTCAGCAAATGAATTCATATTAATGTACTTGGCTTTTTAATGGAAAATGGTAACATGATTGTATAAGTTTTTTCTCTTAACTGCACATCTACGGTTCAGAAATAATTCTGTGGCATAACTTTCACTGGCTCTAAGATTTCCATTTCATGGCTAATATCAGTTAATGCTTCTGACCAGAGGTAAGTGTTCAATATAACTGACTTAAATAACCAAGCACATTTATTATCTCACACAACACGCAGCTCAGATGCGTCACTAAACAAACTTTTTTTCCCTCAGCTTCAGTTTATTTTGCCTTAGGCTTGTCTCATGGTCCCAATGGTATAATTTCCATCCCAATGGTATGCTTTGAAGAAATAAAAAGCCTATTTAGAAGTTCATAGATAATCTCAAGGGGTCTCAATTAATGAAGCAATCTTGAAAAAAGAATGTCCTACCTCCTGATTTTAAAACTTACTACAAAACTAATCAGTGTTGCCCCATCGTTAGAGTAGATGGAGAGACCCATGAAATAGAATAGAGCCCAGGAACCAGCCCTCACAGAGATGCCCACATAATCATCCACAAGGAGGCCAAGGTCATTTAATGGGGAAAAGGCAGTGTTTCAACAAATGGTGGTGGGCAACTGGATATACATATGCAAAAGAATGGAGTTTGATTTTATCTCATTTTTTAAACAAAAATGAACAACATGAATACAAACCCTAAATACCAGAGCTAAAACTTTAATATTCTTAGGAAAAAAGCCATAGGTGAATCTCTTCATGGCTTTGGATTTGACAATGGTTTCTTGCCCATGACACCAAAACCACAGATGACGAAGAAAACAAACAAAGTCCCTCAGAGGAGGAGGCAGCTGAGGCACCACCGACAAACCCTGTGTTCTGCTCTGTTCCTCAGCTTCCCCTCAGGGAGAGAGTCTGTGGGTCACCTTTGCAGAGTGTGAGCTGGTGAGCCCCTCCCACTCAGCACTGTGTGTGACCACAGCCCCCAAGGAGGCCACGTGCTGTCACAGGGCGGGTCCTTTCATGCCAAGAACAGGAGACTGACTGAATTTGAAGTCAGGAGAAGGATGGGGACAGGGAAGGGGAATGGCTGAGACCAAAATGGGAGAAACAGGAGTGAATCTTGGAGGGAGAAGTGGAGGGAAGGAGGAGGAAGAGAGGAGACGTCAGAGTGTGGAGAGGAGCGGGAATGACACACTGTGCGTCTGTGCTTCTGTAAACCTCCCGCCGCACCCGTGACCCAGGCCTTTCCCTGAACTCCACACTATGTCCAACCGCCCATACTACGCGTTCCGTCTCTGGGAACAAACACCTCACAGTTAACGTGTCCAGAGTGAACTCCTGCATTTCCCCCACAGCTCTCGGTTTCTCACCTGAGCACCATTGTTCTTCCAGATGCTCACATCACCAACACGTGGAGTCTTGCTCTCCCACCTGAACCCTGTGCATCAGAAACCCTGTGGCTGCACTTCCTCCTGCACCCAACTCTCCAGCTTCCCCCATCTCTACTGTGCTGGTACCAGTCACTTATTTGCATGATTGCTCTGTAACTTCTCTCTCCGTCCTGTTGGAGTCTATTCTCAGCCAAATGCTATGATAATTTAAAACTTATGTCAGACTAGATCGCTTCTTTCTTCAAAACCTTGTACAAAGCAGGAAGCTTCTGCTCTTGTGGCCTTTGCACATGTTGTTCCCTGACAGGAAGGCTCTTCTCCCAGATGACACCGTGGCTCACTCTCAACCTGCTGTTAATCTGGCTCAAACTTCTTTTTCTCAAAGATGCTCAGCCAGACTACACGGTTTAAAATTCATTGCACTTTAGAGATTCCCCCAATTCTCCTATTTAATAATAATTTCATCCTCAAACTTACTTTCTAATGCTCTATATTATCTATTTTTATTCTGTCTATTGTTTACAGTCATTTCCCCACTGGAATATAAGCTCCATGAGGGCAGCTACCTTGTATATTTTATTCACCAGCACACCCTGAGTTCCCGTAATGTTCCTGATACATTGTATGTATTCAATAAATATTTGAATTATGCCCAGTCAGACTCTCCCGGAAATCTTGAAGCCTATTTAAGTCAGCAAATCTATAGAATTTATGTCAGAAACTGAGTTTCCCAACTAGAACATGTGGTGTAAAACAAGCATCTGGTGCATGTGCAGGAAGAGGAATAACCCAGGAGCAGAGAACCACAAACCTCCCCCCAACACCCACCCCTCCCACGCCCACTGGTCCAATGGAACAAATCTCATGGGATGGATGTGGCAAAACAGGGGAACTCATGAGTTCCAGGATGAGACTGTTTGAGTTCAAATAGCAGATAAATCGCCTACCGTTGAGTGACCTTAAACCTCTCTGTGCTTCTCTGTTCTCCTCTGTAGGTACAGGTGACAAGAGGACCTGCCTTGGATATAAGGATCACGACAGAGAGAAGATGCAGGGATTTTCAACATATCTGGGAGCGGTGAGTGTTCAAGCAATTGAAAAGGTGTTATCATCCCACTTCCTGGAGCTGTGATGCCTCATCTGACATTAGAGGTTTTAGATGTAGATATGGATATCGATATAGATGTAATATAGACATACTGATATTGATATTGATATAATTGTAGATACAGACCATACAGGGAGGCATCTCTGTACCTTTTATCCACTTCTTTCCACTCACTCCCATCCCTCATAAAAGAAGGAATCCAATGTAATCACGCACACTTCTACTCATTTTACCAATAGAGAGGCTTGCTTGTCTTAAGGGTTTGGGGAAGGTAAAGGGTAAGTTTGTGGAAGTAGAAAGGAAGGAGGCGATGGGGAGAACCAAACATCTGTTCACGAACATTTCCTATAGACTGAGAGGGGTTTGAATTAAACAGTAAGAAAAGACTTTTCAAAAATCTCATGTGTCTGTGTGCATGCACTTACACCAATTGTACACACAAACACACATGGGTACATGTGTCACTAATATATATGAAAGTGTGGCTTCACATTCTAGTCACAGGTTGTTTTGAAGATTAAATGAGACAATTATACATATTAAATGCTGAGAAACACACAGGCACCATGCCACACATCATCAACAACAGTTCCTGAGTAAAGAGCAGAACTTGAACTCTGGGTGTCTGTGTGGCCTGAGGGGAGATGACTGTTCTTCCTCTTTACTCTCTGTGTTTTCTGATTTCTCCGCAATCAGCCTCCACTGAGAGCTGAGCAGCATAACATGGTTAAAAGATGAGCTTTGCAGCTGCTGGGTCTGGACTTGAACCTGGCTGAACCACTGCCTCACATAGGTGATGTTGCAAAGTAACTCCCTCTGCCTCCGTTTCCTCATCTGCAAATCAGGAGTAAAAGTCATAGTTCTCAAGCAGCCATATTGTGAGGATTAGAGGGTTTCATACCCATGAAGCTGTCGCAGTTGTGGTTTGAAGCATCATCTGCTTTGATGCCTCCAGTAAACAAGTGCAGACAATGGATAAGGAAAAAGAGGAAAAGCCCTGATCCCAGATTTCAGGCTCTCAGATGTGAAAGCACTGGGTGATGCACCCTGATTTCCTGGAGGCCCTAAAATTTCTGAGGGTCAGGAAGAGGTCCAGGGGCAGAAAGAGAGGATTCTCCCCCAAGGTGTGCTCACCTGTGAGGCCCAGCAGCAGAGTCAGCAGCAGGCAAGGAGGAGGGCGGAGCCAGGAGGCAGGGACCAGCATCCTGGAGGCCTGAGGAGCCTGCTCTGTCCTAATGTGTGCTGGAGAGCCCGGACTCTGCTCTGTGGGAGGAGAGAGGTCCCACATCACAGGATATAAGAGGAAGTGCCCAGGACAGGGTGCAATGGCTGTGAGACAGTAGCCCGCTTATAGATCTGAGAGTTTCTACTTCCAGATTGTGGAATAGAATGAGGAAGAGAAGGCAAATACAGGGTGAGGAGTTACTCGTGTTCCTTCTCAGAGACACTTGAACAGGCCTGCAGGAAATAGTGCTTCCCCTGCCTGGGGCTTCTGCTTTCCACTGGGCCTCTCATCTCATCTGGGATCTTCACAGTGATGCCCCACCTCAGGCCCAGGATGAGAAGGGTCTGCGTCCAAACTCTCAAGCCATGAGCCTTAAGTTGTGTGGCTCTTGGCCTCATCCACACCAGCCTCACTAGGAGCTACACCAATAGAGGGAGGAAGAGGGTTCACCAGCGTTTGGTCAGCGTTGGGATGGAAGCAGGTCTGGTTCTGAATGACTCCCTGTACCTAACCTTTAGGGGTGGGACTGGGAAAACGTAGCCCAATGCACAGTGCGTTCTGGACCTCAGAACTTGTATGTGCCTCCATCCAACAAAAGAAATAATATCCTGATTTCTTTCAAAAGAGGGAGGGGTTTATGAGACCCAGTGTTTGATTCCCAGGCATTTATCTCGGTGATGAAATTTCTGTTACAACCAAAACCTGTGTGCTAGTGTTTATAGCAGCTTTCTCTGTAATAGCAGCAAAAAATAAAAAATGTCCAATAATAAGTGAACAGTTAATCAAACTGTAATACCTTGTAATGCCTCCATACAAGGACATGCAACAACTTGTAAGTTTCTCAAAGGCATTTTTTGGGTAAATAAGGTAAATCTCAAAATCTCACATCCTGTATGATTCTACTTATAGCACATTCTCAAAACTATGGAATGGAGCAAAGATGGGCATCTGAGAGTTTTGGTACAGTGGGGAAGGGGTCACTGTGAAGGTGAGCACAGGGGACCTCTGTGGTCATGGAATTGCTCTGCATCCTGGTCATGGTGGTGGTGACACAAACACACTCCTGAAGGATCGACATAGCACAACTGAACACGTTACAAGATTTACTTGTAAGTACCAATCTCATAGTCATTGTAATGCAGACACGGACTACTCAGTTATCAATGTCATTAGATTATTAAATTATACTGTAATGGCATTAGGGTGATAGGAGAAATAAGTGTGCATGTGCAGCATGAGGTCAGGAGTAACACATATGTCCCATCTTCCTTAGTGGGACATCCACACATAAACCCTGAAGGTCAGAGATCAAGAACTGCAATAGAAGTACGTTGTATGAGATGTGACAGTAAAATCTAAAATAGTCAGTTCACAGAGTTGAGAACGTTTGCTTCTTGGAAGTAGGAGACAGTGGGTGGCTCGGGAGACTCCAGTTTTCACATGTAGAACTTGTAGAACTTTTCCATTTTTTAAACACGTGCACATGTAACTTTGATCAAGGTAGAAAACAATTCTAGATAATTACTGTCTAAAGTGTTGCAAATAAAAAGTGTACATCCTTTTTAGCACTAGTAAGACTTCCACAAGCTTGGTGGATATAGAGCGATGATTGAAATCAATTACCATCCTAAAGAGTAGTCAAAAAAACACTGAAAATAGTAATTATTACTTTTAAAGATTTCACGAAATTGAAAGTGTTAGACATAGCTCTAAGTTAGAGATGCATAAAACCATTCATGGAAAAAATCATCTAAAATTGCGAATTGAAAGTTATAAATGTAAACCTATGTAGATGCTCATCTTACAACAGAAAACTACAGAGCATGGAAAATTGGCAACACAGAGCGACAATGATCAACATCAGGAAAACACACAAAACTGGGTTGAGCATAAAAATAAAGCTATGGAATGTTGTATAAAGTAGAATAGCTCTTAAATAAAATTAAAAACAAGCAAAATAATGTTAAAGATTGCTTAAATATCTACACATAAATTGTAAAAGCGTATTATACTTGAGTACAGTAGCAGCAAATTGAGAACGTATTTTGCAAAATGAACACAAATCATAAGGCTAAATGTAAGCATTTTGCAAAGATAGGATGGTGAGTCCATGGGATTTTTTTACATTATCCATTACATAGTTGAGAATACCAAAGTGAGAATATCAGCATAGCGATTTCAAATATCTATGGGTTACAATAGAATCATGCTTGCAGAATCTCTGGATAAAGAGGTTTACTATTCAGAGGAGATTAAAATCTCCTCTGAATATTAAAGGTTGTTTACAATCAGAAAGAATGGAAACCTGTTGCCTTGCTCTGAATGGTTCTTTTTTCTGGGGAGGCAGGACCAGTTTGAAGCTCAGCACATCCAGGTCCAGACATCTCAGAGTCCCCATGACCAAAGTCCATCCTTGACTCATGTTCATTATCAGAGAGCTGGCCCATCAGGAGGGTGTGTGGAGGAGCATGTTTGTGGTTCAGGTGGGGCTGGCAGAGTGAAGGGCCAGGGTCCTGGGTCACCTGAAGGTCCTTGCAGCTTCTTCTCTCCAGTTGATTCCCTTGGAGAAGGCAGGAGACAAGGTATCACAGGGCATGGAAAGATAGAGTGAAACTCATTAATTCATTCATTCACTCCTGTATTAATTGCAAAAATATTTATTGAGCACATGCCAAGTGGCAAGCACTGTGGCCTGGGTTGGTGGCGCAGATCAGAAATCAAGCCCCTACTCAGTTTACCTGAACCCCTCCTCTGAATTCTGCTCCCCCTTTCATACCCACATTCATCTTCACCACTGGTCAGCACCTCTAAATCTCTCATGTTGTATTCATTAATTTTGGTTGTGCTTTTCTATTCATACCAAAGATGTGTTAAATGAAGATGAAATATACAACAGTTTATGGAGGACTCTTTTTAGTCTGGGTCACAAAGCTTTGGTTTTCATTCCACATCTCCAAGGTCCCAGGGCACTTAAATTGAAAACCTTCAAACTCTAGGACACAACACACAACACAATGTGGAAGAGTTGGAAGCCTATGAGATTCCAAAGACATTTAGAGAAAATAAAAGCTTCCACAACCTTCTCTTACTGCTGAATCAATCTTGTGGCGATCGTGTGACTATGCAGCCACACCCTGGACATCTCCTGCCAGCCCATGAGTTTTGCCCTGACCTTCCCATTTAAGGACTAAGACCTGCCTCCAACTCACCTGTTACAGGACCACCATCTACAGATGCAGGTGACTATGAAACTTATAACCAGCAGCACCTTGAAGCCCAGGAGGAACACCACAAAAATAATGGCAGGTGTCTGTGGACCTAAACACCAATGGGCAGAAGAAGCATCAAATGGAGCTCTGTGAGTTTAAAGACCTCACAGCACTCAGGAGACAAGGGTGACCCAGCTGCTCACAGAAATGGAGATGAGTGAGCTTCTATGTACCCCCGATAGACTCTATGTGGTATGGCTGCTGTGGACAGTATGAGTTTGGCTGGATGGGAGGATGTGTTTCATGCTACATCATACAGTTGAGCACTGGCTCAGACCCTTGAAATGACACATTCACCTACTGTAAGCATTCCAGGTGGTAGGTCCTATTATTTTTCTTCATAGACACAGGTTACTCAGCTCCCTTGAACATATGACAGTTCTCCAGCCAGGTGGGATACATGCTCTGTGGATAGAATCTCTGCACCAGGCAGGTAATAGCCACCACATTTAAGGTGGGTGGAAACTGGGACACTGACTATGCAGCAGGGACTAACACAGCTCAGAGAAAGCAGACAATTAATGTAGAAAGTGTACTGTGGGAGACACGGAGCTCTTTAAATATGGAGTCATCTGTCAGGGTCTGGTACAGAGGAGGATGTAGGTGTTGGTTAACAGCTGTGTGCCTAAGTAAATGCACAATTAAACGACAGTGTGAATGCATGAGTGAATGTGTGCTGGGATGGATGGATGGATGGATGGATGGATGGATGAGAGGAGAATGAATGGGAATCTGAATGGGACCAAAGACATCCTACTCTTTTCTTTCTTTTCTGATTTGGAATCTGGTCACAGAATGCAACATGAATGAATCTTGAGGTTATTATGCTAAATGAAATAGGCTAGTCACCAAATGGAAAATACTGCATGGTTCTACTTATATACATATCAGGTGGTGGCATACTCAGGGAGACTCTCCTCTGTAGACTCTAAAAGGAACACAACTCTGCCAAACCACTGCAGTCTTCTTACCTCTAGAACTGCAGGATAATAAATTGGTCTTGTGTTAGACCACTAAACATGTGGTCACAGTGCCAGTCAATATGTAATCCAGGGAGTCAGGAACATTTAAATAAGACAGACATAATTAAAGGATCAGGCACAATTAAAGTTCATAACTTGTGCTTTGGTCAAGATGGTGGAATATGTAAATATTGAATATGCACCCTCTTAAGATTACAGCTAAACTACAGAACAACCATCTTATAAAACTGGCTGTATTCTAGTTGAACAGAAGATCTATATACAGGAGAAGCCGCATCTAAACTTGTAGAAGGGACAGAGATGGGGAATGGGCTGATCACACACTCATGATGGTGGTTAAAAATGCCAGGAGCAATTCTCTGCTGCCGAGTCACTCCTGAGGAACAAGGGGCCCCAGAACCACACCAGGCTCCCACCCCAGGACTCCAGTGCCAGATGAGAAGTCCCCAGTACTTCTAGCTGTGAAAACCAGCAGGGTCATGGCTGAGTAGAAAGAAGGATGTTGGAGTCCCAGATATTCCTCTTTTAAAAAAATATTTAAGTATTATTTTATTATTTTTATTGAATTTATTGGGGAGCAGGCACAGGTGGGCCGCACAGCTGAGTCCTCATCATTCTGGGTAACACTGTTAGCTCTACACTTCTGATTCCCTGAGACCCGACCCCATACAACTTGTGGACCAAACCAGGTCATTTTCAATTGTTTTCCTTACAAATGGCCTCTATTGGCTTATGCTCCTGATAGTTCTGAAATTTCTCAAAGGTTGACAAGCCCCCAGCAAGCTGCATCTGCTCTTGGTGTTCCCTGTGACTCTCGCTAAGTGGCCCAGGACAAGCACTAGTGGCAGCCAGCCTCAATATGCAGCCTAGCCTTTCTCAGGCACCATCAACCCCAATACACAAGCAGCCATAGATGGCCCCAGGCAAGTCACAGGCAATTGCAGAAAAACCCCAGAGCCAGGGAACCCAGTGGACACCTTCAGAGAAGCACCACGCAACCATTTTCACAATTGGTACACTCAAGGGGTGGTCTTATGAGGCACCAGATTCCTGCTGAAGTGAGTCCTACACTATGAGGTCGTCCCCTACACCACAGTTCCTTTGCTGTAGTCTCAGCCAGAGTTTGCAGCTAATCAACCTGGGGATAAGTGCCTGCCACTGACATACCAACAATGAGCAGTTGAGGCTCAACTTGAAAAGCAGGATGTATACCTCCCACACCAGGGGAATTCCCAGAGTGCCGAACTTGAGTGACTGGGAAGGCTGCAGCACTAACCACTGTAAGAAATCTATTACAGAAGGCTACTGGACCAAGACTCGGAGATACAGCAGCTTTACTTGATACATAGAAACAAACACAGGGAGGCGGCCAAAATGAGGAGACAAGGAAACATGTGCCAAAGGAAAGGACAAGATAATTCCAAGGAAAGAACAGTGAAAAATGGAAACAAGCAATCTACCAGAAACAGAGTTCAAAACACTGGTCATAGAAATGCTCCATGAAATTAGGGGGAGAGTAGATAAACTTAGTGAGAACTCCAACAAAGAGACAGGAAACATAAAAACAAAGAACCAGTCAGGAATGAAGAACAGAATAACTGAAATGAACAATACATTACCGGGAATCAAAGTGGAACAGATAAAGCAGAGGATCGAATCAGTGATTTGGAAGATAAGGAAGGAGAAAACACCCAATCAGAACAGGAAAAAAACAAAAACAAACCAAGAACAGTAAGGATAGTTTAAGCAGTCTCTGGCACAACTTCAAGCAAACATTTGCATCATCGGGATGCCAAAAGGAGAAGGGACAGAGCAAGGAATTAAAAACCAATTTGAAAAAACAGTGACAGAAAACTTCCTTAATGTGGTAAAGGAAACAGACATACAAGTCCTGGAAGCACAGAGAGGCCCAGAGAAGATGAACTCAAAGAGGCCACACCAAGACACATCATAATTAAAATGCCAAAAGTTAAGGACATGGAGAGAATCTTAAAACAGTAAAAGAAAAGTAGTTACTTCCAGTAGAGCTCTCATAATACTGTCAGCTGATTTCTAAAGAGAAATGTTGCAGGTCAGAAGGAACTGACACAAAATATTGAATGTGATGAAAGAAGCAAAACAAAACAAACAAACCCAAAGTGATGAAAAGCAAGGACCTACAACATGATTACTCTACCCAGCAAAGCTAACATTTAGAATCAAAGGATAGATAAAGAGCTTCCCAGACAAGAAAAAGCTAAAGGAGTTCATCACCACTAAGCTACTATAAGAAGAAAAAGTCAAAAAGATGAATAATAAAATGGCAATTAATAGATACCTATAATAATTATTTTAATTGCAAGTGGATTACATGCTCCAATCAAAAAGACATACAGAGGCCGAATGGAAAAGAAAATGAGACCCTTACATATATTGTCTGCAAGAGAATCATTGCAGCTCAGACACAAGACAATGGAAGTGAAGGGAAGGAGAAAGATATTTCATGAAAATGGAAACGAAAGAAAGCAAAACAAGCTGAGTGGCAATACTCATACCAGAGAAAACCAAATTTAAAACAAAGGCTGTTAACAAGAGACAAGAAAGGAACCAGCAATTGTACTTCTGGGGATTTATTAAGGAAACCAGGACATTAAATTTGAAAGGCATATGCATCTATCTGGTCAGGGCAGCATTATTGACAATAACCAAGATATGGAAGTAACCTAAGTGTCCATCAATGAGTGGATGGATAAAGAAGAAGTGGTGCTTATAGAAACAAAATATGACTCAGCCATAAAAAGTGAATGATATCTTGCCATTTGTAAGAACATGGATGGATGGAGAGGGTATTGTGCTGAGTGAAATATATCAGAAAGAGTAAGACAAATGCCACATGATTTCACTTACATGTAGAACCTAAACAATAATAAGTAATTAGATAAAGACACAAATAAATGAACAAGAAGAGAAGAAAGAGACGATACACCCAGAGAACATTTTAATTAGAGGGGCTTTTGGGAGATGAGTGATAAAGGTGAAGGGGTTAAGGAGTACAAATTAATAGTTACAGAATGGTCACAGGGGTTAATAAATTACAGCACAGGGAACATGGTCTTAATGCTGTAATAGCCATGTATGGTGTCAAATGGGTAGCAGATTTATCCAGGTGGTCACTTTGCATGTTATATAAATGTCTACTCACTGGGTTGTATGTCTGAAACTAATGTAATTTTGCATGTGAGCTATAATCCAAAATTTTAAAGAAATTATTAAAAAATAAAGTGCATAACTTTGAGGTATGGAAAGGCAAAAAAGAAGGAAGAAGTGTGTTTCACAATAGAGAGGAGAGAAGATAAAGGGAAAAGGGGGTGGAGGGAAATTTAGGGTCTTGAAAGTCAAAAGAGAATCAAAATATTTGAGGACTCAGAATGTTTCTCCCACTATCTAAACTAACCAATTAACTCTATCAACATACATGGATTGATCTACACTGACAGAAAGAGGCCCATCACCCAGAGACATTATCAAACACCACAGCATTATACACACATGACCAAAACACTGTGCATCCTCCCACCGAGCCCACTGCACCAGGACTGCAGTGACCAGAGACCTCAGGGTCCATGCAGGGAGTGGCCCCACAGTGCAGAGTCACACAGACCCTTCCACGTTGCCCCACTCACTACCACAGACAACCCAAACACCATCCCCAGTCTCAGGACATGGCAGATGTGCTGGGTCACATGCACCGAGAGCACCGGGAGGTGACAGGCTGGTCTGAGCAGCAGCAGGAGGTGACTCTCAAAGCACCTGAGGGGGCTCCAGACCAGATGGTGTGGACACAGCTCTCCTGTTCTCCCCACTTAGTGCAGCTCCGACCCTTAGAGACAATGACACCAGTACAAGGGACACGCAGACGAGGACTCTGAGTGATGGAAGAGGGAGGCAGAGGGCTCGGCCCTGAGGACTGCAGGGAGGACACAGTGACGGGCTTCAGAGGTTGTACTCCCCTGGATCTCCAGGCACAGAAGGTGACTCAGGTGTGGCTTAGGGAAGAGAAAAATGCACAGATCCCATCTTGAGATGGGATCTATGTTCCCATCACAAGAAACAAGAAAAGGTAAAACAAAGTCAACTTAAAGGGCAAGAGGAACCAATTTGTGAAGTTAAGAGGAGAAAAATCAGTGAATTTGAAAACAGAAACAATAGAGAAAAATCATTGAAACAAAAAGCAGATTCTTTGAAAAGAGCCATAAAATTGAAAAGCTTTCATCAAGACTGACAAATAAAAACAGAGAAATGACACATTTCTAATATCAGACCCAACACTGGGATGTCACTACAGACCCTGCATGACCAGAAAGATACTAAGGGAATAGTATTAACATCCCCACAGGCAAACATTTGTGACGATTGCTGGTTCACTGTGACAACACTGAGGACAAAGGTAGCCTGTGCTATGACCACCCATAGTCACTTCCATGACTTGACCTGAGTCAAACTCCACGTCCCAGGGCTCACTTCTTTTTACAGAGCAGCAGTTCAGGAATTTGTGGGTGACCTTACTGATGCAGATGGAAAAGTCTAGGATGGAACAGAGACCAGGAGGAGGTTGAAGAGAGCAGGGAGGAGGGAGGGGCTGGCGTGGACAGTGGCGCAGGGACTGCTAGGAGAAGAGAGGGACAGGCAGGACACTGTGAACACACCACATCTGTCCCTCCCTTTTTCTTCTTTTAATGTATATTGCTGTGAAAAGATCTATAAATATATGTGCCGAATTCTTACCAGTGGTGACTCTTTTAGTGGGGAGTTTGTGGGAGGGGGCCTCACTTCAAAATTCTACTTTCTATTGATAGACTCCTATATCATTCTATCATAAGCACAAAGTACCATTTTTAACACTTAAAAAAAAGATGAACTTCACATAGAGCCAGGTAAGTTGTGGTGCAGGCCTCTCATTGGACTTTACCTTTGTCCTTCTGGTGAGCAGAGGCCTCCAGGGTGAGGTTCCTGCTGACGGCCGGCTGCCCGTCGTGCTGCACCAGACAGGTGAGCACCACGGCCTCTCCACAGGCAGATGAATTCACCAGGATCCAGCTCTTCCAGGTGAAGGTCCCATCCTTGTTCTCTACATGGATCCAGGCTGTTTCCGTTTGGGACATGTTTCCATTCTCCAACCAGGTCAGCTGTAGGCGCTGGGGATAGAAATTCTTCACCTGGCAAATGATGATGGTCCCCTGATTCTCTGACACGGTGTGTTGGGAAATGTCCAACGTGGGTGAAACTGAAACAGCACAGGGCAGAGGCTCTGACCTCACAGACACACAGATCACAGAGGATCCCCAAAACGTAGCTCCCCCATCACAACAAGGGGGCACCCAGGAGAGTGCTAGGTAAGCAGCAGGTGTTCTGAAACTGAGGGTGCACTTTGAATATGAATAAAATCACTAAGCACAGTGCCTGCACATGGTAGGCGTTTAAAAACTGGTCGCTGCTATTAGGATAATATGAGTGAAATCAACCAGCACAGCCCCTGGCATGCAGTAGGAACATAATAACAGTACCAAAATAAATGAAATCACCAAGCACATAGAGCTGGGCTTACAGTAGGTGCTCAGTTGTTGAAGTTGCTGTGGGTAAAGCAGATGAAAGTAGGAAGTACAGTCATAGGTGTTCACCTAGTAATTGCCATTAAACAGTGCCGAGTGACAGGCACATCCAGGTAACTAGTGACAGGAAGGACTGTCAGGAATTAGATGCAGGCAATTGCAGGCTTGGAGCAAAGGTCAGTGTGAAGAGCAGGCTTGGAGATACACGTAGGTGTGGGCTTGGGCTGCACGAAAGGGGCATTTACCTCGGATGATCTCAGACAGGCTGGCAGTCCCACGAAGAGGAGGGCCCCCCTCCAGGGTGACGTGTTCCACCTGGCAGATGACCTGGGAGCGGACATCCCCCCGGGCCAGCCACACCGAGGCTGTGCTGGAGATGCTGTAGGGAGGGCTGTCTCCCTCTGGGTCCACGGTGGTCTGGGAGGCTGGGAGCTCGTTCCCATCTTTGAACCATCTCAGGGCGATGTTCCTGGGGAAGAAGCCGTGGGACTCGCAGGTGAAGCTCACTGTCTGGCCAGGTGTGGCCCTCCTCGTGGGAGCTGACACCACTGGGTGGGAGGGTTGGGCTGTAAAAGGAGCACAATGAACAATGAACACGATTGTGACCATCACCACCAATGACAAGCATGTGACACTGTTAAGCACCTTTTCATACATTGTTTTTTCTCCTCTAACAATGCTGGGAAAGCATGTCATTGTCCTCATCTTACAGAGCAGGACACTCATGTCCCCTGAGGTGAACCCTGAGTGAGGGGCAGGGCAACAGACAGCTCCAGGCCTGAGTTCAAAGGGCACCTTCTTTCCTCCGCAGGTGACCTCCCACCCGTCTGGGCTCAGGAACAACATTCCTGGTCAGTCTCAGCATTTGCACTGACTGTTTTCAGCTGACCTCCACCCTCACAGACCCCTGAACAGAAGCCATGAGTATCATCCTTCATCATGTGGGGACACTGGGGACTGAGCAACACCGAGCCTTCCCCAGAGCCCCCAGCGGTGGGATGACAGCGCAGTG
Source organism: Artibeus jamaicensis (assembly GCF_021234435.1). Classification (NCBI taxonomy): domain Eukaryota; kingdom Metazoa; phylum Chordata; class Mammalia; order Chiroptera; family Phyllostomidae; genus Artibeus; species Artibeus jamaicensis. Next base: position 13,855,389 of record NW_026521924.1, on the reverse strand, counting down.
GCTCAGCCAGGGCTGTCCTCTCCCCAGGCTCATCCCATAACACCCTGTAGAGGTTGATTTGATTATGCGATCAATATTGGACTAATCAATTATTTGATTAATATTGCATTAATTTTAACCATTACATTATTAACATATTCTACAGACTTTCTGCAAACGAGGACCTGAGGCCCGCAATGTTACCTGGGTCACAACACTGACATGACACCTGAGTTGGGGGTGCTACTCAGTGCTGGGTGACCCAGACAGAGCACCTCAGACCCTTTCCACTCTCCTCAAAAGCACCATGGTTATCACCATTTTACAGATGAGAAAACTGAGGCTGAGAGAAATGAAGGGACTCTCACCTCCCCAATTACTGTGTCCCAGAGCTGTTTCCTGTGTCTCCCAAGTATTTATGACCATCAGTAGAGCAAGTACCCACCTTCAGGAGCCTGTCACTTACTGCCACGTGCTCCAGGGAGGAGTGGCCTCCAAGTGCCCAGGCCTGGGGACCTTGTAGCAACAAATGGAAGAATGGGCTGCTGACACCTGGGTGTAGCATATGAACTCCTGCACACCTGGGGCCCAGTACTCTAGGAAATACCTATGCTGCTCATCCTCCATCTGTGGGGACAGGAAAAGGGGTGCACAGTGTTGTTGGGGGTGCAGTGACCCTTCTTGCTCTATCCAGGTCACTGTCCCCAGGTTGCTCCTGCAGGTACTCAGTGAGGGACAAACACCTCAGTTGGGGAAAATACCCCTGAATGCTTCTCTGTGCTGAGCTGTGTCATTTAAAGTAGTTCCAGGACGTGGTGGGACAGCTGAGTATCTGTCTTGTCTCAGCCTCATCTCTAGCTCTAAAGCTAGACCTGCCTCCCCCACAGGACCCTTTTTAAAAGTTTTCGTTGCTGAAACATAACAACATAGGATTGTGAAGAGAGGATTGGATCTGTCTCCACACGTTGACAAGCACGGTGTGGGGAGGGGAGGGCTCGTACAGAGTGGGGGCTGTGATTTACGCTGCTTGGGGCTCAAATCTTAGTTCCTCTTCCTCTGAGTTAAGGTCCCTCTTTGAGCATCAGTGTCCTCATTTAGCAAAGGGGCAAGAGAGGCCCCTCCCTCACAGCATTACTTCTAAGGTAAATGCCACGGTGAAGACATGGTTCCTGCTGCCTCCCGCCTCCCCGCTCCCTGCTTTCTCACCCAGGGCGTCCTCTGGGCAGGCAGCTTGGGGAGGAGGAACAATCTCTCCACTAGGAGGCAGCAGACCTGAGATGGAGCCACTTACTACCTGTGGTTGCCCAGGCGAGGGACACACAGTTTTGTAATATCTGAAAATTCGGGATAAAACCACCTTCCTTGCCTATGTCTAGGTCTTGTGGGGAGACTTCATTGCAACCACCTCTAGATGGTAAATTCGACAATTAAATAACATACCCTCTGACCCAGCAATGCCACTTCAAGGGGGCATCTCCCTCTTGAGCAAGTGATACATGGACATGGTTCTCCCCTGAACCACTGTTCTAATAGCCAGAAGTTAAGACCAACTTATATCCATCAACAGACTGTCAATAAGCAATGCTGTCTCCATACCCAGGAGGGTGAGGCAGCAGTTGAAGAAGGGGCAGCTGTAGGTGCTGATGTGGATGCTTGATTTGGGGGGATGAGGTCAAGGGCTGGGAGAGGCTTTCAGTCATCTTGGGCCTCAAGGTCTGAATGTGAGGGGCATGTGAACCTTTTAGAAAATGATAGGAAGAATATTCTGGCTTCTTGTTCAATGGTTTGTATAATTAGCTTTCATTCGGCACCTACTATGTGCCATGTCATCCACAGAAAGAGGGTCCTATGACAACAGGACAGGGAGGAACCTGCTTGGACTCAGATTGGACTCTGGGATGATCCCATCATGCACTTGCCATGTGACCGAGGGCAAAACCACTGCCACCCCTTGGCCTCAGGCTCCCTTCTTTGCATGAGGGGTCAGGCAGGCTGGGCTAACAGTCCTTTGTGTATGGATGTTCCAGGATTCAGGATCCTGGGCCTCCAGCAGAAAACACAGAATAAGCACTTTTGCTGCCTTAATAGAATAACACCTAAGTCACCCACATGGAAAACCTTCTCTTAAAGTGAGAGACAGTGTGAGAAAACTCTGCTCAGAGCCTAAATGCCAGTGTGACCAGGTCCTTGAAATATAGGGGGTTTACCAGACAGACCCACAGTGAGCGCCCAACCTCTGGCACCTCCTCCCAGCAGGTCTGGCAGAGTGAACAGGAGTCTGTGCCCCTTGGGAATGTCTTCTCACATGATGCATCTGAGGAGGAAATAAAGGAACACGCCCCCCTCCCTGCCCTGCGTGGATCTCCCCCAACTGCAGGGAGGAGAACAAAGCTCCGTGGGAAGAGCTCTGCCTGCTCAGTCCCCTGCAGCTCCCACAGCACCCAGAGGGGAGCCCGGCTCCCAGCGGGTGTCAGTGAGTGTCAGGGAGGGGGGCTCGGCCACACTGAGGGGAGGGCTCTCTGGAGGCAGGGGAGAGGTCTGACCTCATGATGGACAAGTCCCTCAGACCTTCAGTTCCCTCATCCCTGGATGAGGGGGCTGGATGGGATTGGAAAAGACAAGGGCAGAGAGGAGGGTCAAGCAGAGGGCTCCAGACATTTCCCACCATTTACCAGCTGTGGGGCCTGAGAAAATAGCAGGACATGCCAAGGCCTCAACTTCCCTGACCTGCAGAAGGAGTGACATCAGACCAGGAATCAGACCCTGACTATGAGCACCCACCACCTGATTCCTAGTTGCTGCTATAAAAACAAAGGTCTTTCTTATGGACTTGTTGTCACACAGCAGAGACAGAGGATCCCACACTGTACTCACCACTCACAGTGAGCCGAGTGCCTGCTCCAGACCTGAGCTCCGTGTCAGGGCTTCCTCTGCGGAACTTCACACAGTAGTAGGTACCGGTGTCTGCTGGGGTGATGTTACTGATGCGGATGGAAAAGTCCGTGTTGTTTCTCCTCGTGGTGCCTGCAACACTTGTTACTCGGGGAGAGTGGCTTTCTTTTTGACTGTAGATTAACTCCCGGCCTGGCCCTGTCCCCCTGAACCACATTGTGGGCCCCACGGGGAGAATGGAGGTCATGGTGCAGCTGAGAGTGGCCGTCTCTCCTGCTGCCACTGCCACTGACTTCTCAGGCTGAATCACCTGCAGCTCCTCACCTGCCCCTCCTGGAGGGAAACACAGAGCAGTTATTTATCCATCCATGTGTGATCCTGTGGGTTTTGTTAGGTGTTTCTCAGCAACAGCTTTCCTGGACTGGGTGCACACCCTGAGTGGGCCTGAGCTCAGCACATTGCATGTGTCATACATGTAACCCTCACAACATGCCTATAATGTGAGACCCTATCAGGAATGAGGAAAATGAGGCACAGAGAGGGAAAGGGATGTGGCAAAGAATAAGTTTAACTTTTACTCTCACAAAGCAGTTGTGCTTGGTGTCAGCCATGGAGGGCATGCCCTGGGACTTTTCCTGGGACTCGGCTGCGTAGCTGAGCCAAGTGGCAACTGGCAGTGTGACCCACCCAGCCTGAGGAGAAGGCATCAGCCAGTCCGTCTGTGCCCAGGTGCTAACATAGCCATGAGCAGTCTCCTAATAATGAGGAAATTACTTTAGTTGAAGAGAAATTGAACATCATTGGAATAAAATTGGTTTGCAATGAACTGTGAAAGGAAAACCAGTTCTTGCAAAAGACTCACTGAATCCTTACCCCACTTCAGCTTTCACACCTCTCGTTAAACCGACAGTGCTGCAGCTGCTGCTGAACCTGAGCTACACGTTGGGGTTGATACAATGAACACTGGTTTTCCAGGGCATGGTCCAATTTCAGAATCCTTTCATAATGTGAAAAGAAATTTTTCAACAAGGAATGAGGAGCAAGCATGCACTTTAATGATGAGTGCACCCACCTGGGTGTGTTTTACAGGGACTGGGCACTGAGAAATGCTGATAAAGGCCGTAGGTGGTGGACTAGGATTTAAATTTTAATGAGTTGAATTGGGCCAGGTTTGTAAAGACACAAGTTTGTTTCTGGGTGTAGAAAAAAGAGACTGGGACACCCACTCGTGCACACACACACACACAGATACATGCATCACAGATATACATGCAAGTGTGACCTACCATGACAGTACAAGGGTGTTTTGAGATTTCCTGAAGTCATAACACATGTTAAATACTCAGTAACACATTTGCACACAGACACCATGCCACACATCATTAACACAAGCTCCTGAGTAAAAAGCAGAACTTGATCTCTGGATCTGAGTGGTATGATGGGCGATGGCAAGTCTTCAGTTCAAGTTCTCTGTGGTTTCTGATTGTTCCACAGTCGGCCTCCACCGAGAAGCCATATCACATGGTTAAAAGAACCAGCTCTGCAGCTGCTCGGCTTGGACTTGAATTCGGCTGAACCACTGCCTACCACAGATGACACTGGACTAGTTACTGTCTCTGCCTCAGTTTCCTCATCTGCAAATCAGGGTTGATAGTTGTAGTTCTCACACAGGGGTGTTGTGAGGATTACAGGGGTTAATGCCAACGAAGCTGTCACTGTTGTGGTTTGAAGCATCACCTGTTTTGATTCCTCTAGTAAGAGGGTAAAAGCAATGCACCCACAGAAGAAACATCCAGGCCCTGATTTCATGCTCTCAGATACTGCTCTCTTCTTGGCCCTCTGTGACAGCCTGGGGTGATGTTCCCTGTTTTCCTGGGGGCCCTAAATTCCAGGCACACTACCCCGGCACATGCTTACCTGTGAGGCTCAGCAGCAGAGTCAGCAGCAGGCAAGGAGGAGGGCGGAGCCAGGAGGCAGGGACCAGCATCCTGGAGGCCTGAGGAGCCTGCTCTGTCCTGGTGTGTGCTGGGAGAGCCTGGACTCTGCTCTGTGGGAGGAGAGAGGTCCCACCTCCTGTGATATAAGGGGAAGTGCCCAGGACAGGGTGCAATGGCTGGGAGACAGTTTCTATTTCCAGATTGTGACATAGAATCAGGCAGAGAAGGCAGCTACAGGGTGAGGAGTTATTCGTGTTCCTTCTCAGAGACACTTGGACAGGCCTGCAGGAAATAGTGCTTCCCCTGCCTGAGGCTGTTGTCCTCTACTGGGTCCCTCACCACATCTCAGATCTTCATGTGATGCCCCATTTGGGGGCCCAAGATGAGAAGGGTCTGGAGTTGTAGGCTGTGTCTCAAATTCCCAAGCCCCAAACCCTAAGATGTAACCTCCTATGGCCTCATCTTCATCTTTCCCTGGAACTACTCAGCTGAAGGAAGGAAGAGGGTTCACCAGACAAGTTTAATGTTGGGACAAAACCAGGCACGCTTGAATGCCACCCTATTCCAAACCTTTGCTGATGCAACTGGTAACATTTAGCCCAAATACACAGTGCAGTGTGGACCTCACAACTCGTATGCACATCCTTCCAACAAAATGCCTGATAATAAGTAAATGACTAAACAAGCAGTGGTGCACCCAGAAAAGGAAGCACTAGTCAGTGATAAAAAGTGTGGCTTAAAATTGGACAGATACATGCAAAAAAAAAAAAAAAAAGAAGAAGAAGAAACTAGCTCACCAACTTGCACCATGCACAAGAATAAACTCAAAATGGATAAAAACTGAAATGCAAGTCACAAAACCCTAAAAATCCTAAGAGAAAACATATGCAGTAAACTCTTAGAAATCTCTTGGAATAATATTTTTGCCAATATGCCTTGCAGGGCAAAGGAAACAAACAAAAATAAGTACACAAATGGGACCACATCAAACTAAAAAGCTTTTGCACAGCCAAAGAAAACTGTCAACAAAATGAAAAAGAACCCATTGTATGAGATAACATATTTGCCAATGATACACCTGACAAGAAGTTAATTTCCAGGATATATAAAGAGCTTACAGAACTCAGCACCAAAAGACAAACAATCCAAAAAAAATGGGCCAAGGGCCTGAATAGACACTTCTTCAAAGAGGACAAACAGAAGGCCAATAAACACAAGGAAAAAATTCAACGTCACTAATCATCAGAGACAGGCAATTAAACCACAATGAGCTCTCAGCTCTCACCTGTCAGAATGGCCATCATCAGTAAATCGACACACAAGTGCTGCCAAGGAGGTGGAGAAAAGGGACCCTTACCAGGTGCACTGTTGGTGGGAATGCTGCCACTGTGGAAAACAGTATGGATTTTCCTCTAAAAATTAAAAATGGAATTGCCTTTCGATCCAGCGATCCCACTGCTAGGAACATATCCTAAGAATCCTAAGACACCAATTCGAAAGAATGTATGCACCTTTGTGTTCATAACAGTGTTATTACCATAGCCACAATCTGGAAACTGTCCAGATGCCCATCAGTTGATGAGTGGGAAAGAACAACAACTGTGGTACATTTACTCAATGAAATAGCAGGTGGCCATAAAAAAGAAATCTTACCATTTATGACTACAAGGATAGGCCTGGAGACTATTGTGCTAAGTGAAAAAAGCCAGTCAGAAAGAGACAAATACCATATAATCTCATTTATATGAGGAATCTAATAGACAAAATACACTGATGAACAAAATTGGAACAGAGGGATGGATACATGGAACAGACTGACAGTAGTCAGGGCTGTGTGGGGTGGACTAAATGAAAGAAGGTGAAGGAATTGGCCAGAGATTATACATGCATAACCCACAGACCCAGACAACACTGAGGTGGTGGCCAGAGGGAAGGGTGCATGGCGGGATGAGTGGAGGCAGGCAAAGTGGGGAGATGGGGGACTTTTGTAATTGTGTCAACAATGAAATAAGAAAATAAGACTAAAATATTCCTCAATTACAATTTTTAAAAAACACATGGATTGCATATACATTTGCAAACATTTTAAAATTTCTCAAAGGCATGATGTTGCATGAACACAGGCGACCCCAAAATCTCACATCCTGTATGATTCCATGTACATAACACAGTTGAAACTGTGGAGTGGAGAGCAGACTGGCATTTGAGGTTTTGGTACGGTGGGGATAGGGTCACTGTAAAGGCGAGCACAGGGGACCTCTGTGGTCATGGAATTACTCTGCACCCTGGTCATGCTGGTGGTGACACAAAATACACGGGAAGGACCAACATGAGCGAAATCCAGTAATGTAACAGGATTCAGTTAAACACCAACAGACACTGAGCACCAGTCATTCAGAACTGTGATCTGATGAGAGTAGGTGATGGGGGTAGAATGCACACACGTGCGACAGGAGGTCAGGAAGTCGCAGAACCTCCTATCCCCACCCTTCTTAGTGGGAGGTGCATAAGTAATGTGAGGTGGATGTCATGAAGCAATAGAAGCATACTATGTAGAGTATGGCAAAAAATTTTTTTAAACCAAAGGAATCAGCTAAAATAGTTGTAACTGTTTGCCTCTGAAAGTAGATGGTGGTAGGAGGTTAGAGAGACTCCAGTTTTCATATGCAGAACTTGCAGAATTATTTGACTCTTAAAATATGTGCATGTGTAATTTTGATAAATGTAGAAACCTATTCTAGGTAATTGATGTTGTAAGTTTTCCAAATAAAAAGAACATCCATACTGTCAGCACTAGTAAGGGTTTCATAAGCTTGGTAAGCATAAGAGAGATTATCAAAATCAGTCGCTATCCTAATCAGTAGTCAAAAACCACTGTAAACTGTAATCACAACTTTCAAAGTTTCCATGACCCAGCCCTGGTCAGGTGGCTTAGTTGGTTAGAGCATCACTTCATACACCAAAAAGTTGTAGGTTTGATCCCTGGTTAGGGCACATACCTCAATTTTGCGTTCAATCCCTGGCTGGGGTGTATAAGGCGGGCAACTGATGGATGTTTCTCTCACGCTGATGCCTTTCTCTCTCCTCTCTGTATTTTCTGTGTCTCTCTCAAATCAATGAACATACACTTGGGTGAGAATTAAAAACAAACAGAAAAAAAGATTACCTAATAGGTATAAAGATAGTTCTGGTTAGACATTCCTAAGATGATTATGGGGAAAAGTGTAAAATGTGCATTAAAATTCATTTAAAAATCTTAAAACTAAAATATCATGTCCATACATGGAAAAATTGAATATTGAAAAGATATCAATTTGCCTAAATTAATATATAAATTCACTGGGATCAATGGCAATTCTAATATGCTTTTTCATAAAACATCACAGTGATTCTAAAATGTTTTGGGGCCAAAAATAGCACCCCATTTTGAAGAACAGTAAAAGGTGGAAGATTTGCCCAAAAGAGAAATGAAAGCTGACTGTGAAGCTATCCTGACTAGGACAGGCTAGTTGTGTAAAAGAGACAGACACTCAATGGGGCAGAGAGCTCACACAGAGAGAAGCACGTATTTAAAAAAACCTGATGCATGGCAAAGGTGGCCATGTGGACCAGTGAGGGCTGGGTAATTTATCCTCGTGGGAGAAAAAGAGATCCCCACCAGCTATAACCCACACTCACACAATGCACACACACAACCAGGAAAATACAGCTAAATAAAGCAAATGAATAGAAAGAGCAAAATCTAATCAAAAGTTGAGAAAGTTATTGGTATAAGCAACAACCTCCTAATGATACCAATGTACTGCCTGCAGCCCCCCACCAGAGGAGAAAGATGGGCTCTCCTGTATGTGCCAGGGAAGCAAAGAGAAGATGTCTGTGCTAAAGACCGATTCCGTTTTCGGTCTTCATCAGTAGGAATCGTCCTGAGATCTGGTGTAAGTAGAACTGTACAGTAGTTGTCTGTTGTGTCTCCTAAACACAAATGACCATTATCAACTTTCACTATCATTTCATTACAAAACAAAACCTTTAATGCCAAAACATACAGAACAACCCTTTCAGCAAAATAGGTTTAGCTCTTTTTCCCCATTTTATTGAGACATAATTGACACATAGCTTTGCACGTTCGTTTTAGAGTACAGAAAATGATTTGATATATATTGTCATTATTGCAAAATGATTTTCACAATAGGTTTGTTAACATCTATCACTTCACAAAGTCAATTTTTTCTTAATATTGGCTCTTCAGCACTTTTCAAATGTGCACGCAGTGTTGTTCACTATGGTCGCTGTGTTGTACGTTGTGTCCTCAAATGTAGTTATCTTATCACTGGAAGTGTGTGCATTTGACCACTTTCACCTGTTCTCCCACACCCACACCCTGCCTCCGGAACCCCCAAACTCTCCTCTGTATCCATGAGTTTAGAAGTTCTTCATAAAGAAGTGTGTATTTATGAACCTCACAGGTTTAAACCTCAATCACTTGCAGAGTGCTCCCCACTTGATGCAATACACCTGTAGAGATGTTTTCCCATTGCTCAGTTTTTGAACTCGTGGATTCTGACGCCTTTCAGTGCTCCTGCCAGTTTTTGTTTCACCTCTTCCAGGTTGGCAAAACCTTTCCCTCTGAGGACTTTTTCCATCCAGAGAAACAAAAAAAAAAGTCACATGGGACAAGATGGGATGAATAGGGATGGTGAGGCGCCTGTTTTGGTCAAAAACTGCTGAACTCTCAGTGCTGAGTGGGCTTGTGTGTTGTCATGCTGGAGAATCCTGCTTGCCACAACCCAGGACATTTATTCCACAAATCAGGATGCAACTTTCTCCAACTTTCCAGATAAAAACTTTAATCGACACTCTGACCTGGAGGAACAAATTCGAAGTGCACAATGCCTCTCACGTGAAAGAAACAGATGGTAGTCGTTTACAAGTTTGACTTCACTTGTGCGTTTTGGGGTCCTGGGGAAGTGGCTGTTTCCCCTTGGCTACTTGCAGATTGCTGGTTGTCTTGGGGCTGCAACCATAGCACCAAGATTCACCACCTGCTATGGCTTTGGAAAAGAAATCAGGATCAGCCTCCAACCGCTCCTTCAAAGCACAGCATGTAGCAAAGCGATTGTCTCTCTGTTCAGGTGTGAGCAAGCTGAGGCATGAATTTGCTGAAACTTGTTTCATGCCCAAACCTTCAGATACAATCCACTGACAGGAAGTCCATGACACCCCATTCACCTCCACAAGTTCATCATCAGTAGTCCAGTGTTGGCCTTCCAAGATGGCTTGGTGAATTCTTACATTTTCTTTAGCCGGCTGGTCAAAGGATGCCAGGAAAGAGGTTGATTAACAACTGACATTTGCCTTGTTTAAAATGAGACAACCATTCGTAAACTTGTGTTTTACTCAGAGAGGCTCCCTTGTAAGCTGTCTGTGAAACAGCCATTTCTGTGACAATTTTCTGCCACTGGAAACAAAATTTTATTGCCTTGTTGTTCATGTAAATCACCCATCATGAAATGGTCAAACACATTGAACAGAACTTCAAAACCAAATTTACTAAAGTCAAATGCAGCCTCTTGCAACAATGCCAGCTGGTACACTGACCCATATAGGTTTCTAGTACATTCACCTACCTGTACTACAGGGACTTGCTCTCCAGAGCAAGTACTACAGGAGACACCTGTACTGCAGGAGACACCTGTACTGCAAGGGACTTGCTCTCCAGAAGGTTTTTCTGGGGTTTTTTTTTGGGGGGGGTCACCCCTCATATATGAAAATGTACAGTATTTATCTTTCTTTTGTCTGACTTATTACATTAGCATAATGCCTTTAAGTTCCATTTATGTTGTTGCAAAGGAAGTATTCCTTTCTGGTTTAAAATGAATAATATTCCATTAGACATAGGCATTCACCCACTGATGAAGACTTATGTTACTTCACTTCTATGTTGTAAGTAATGCTGCAATAAACATGGGAGTGGAGACATCTCTTCAAGATACTGATTTCACTTTTTGTTTGGATGTACACCCACAGGGCGGAATCACTGGGCCATACAGTAGTTCTATATGGAACTACCATACAGTTCCGTACTGTATGGCCCATTTTTAAAAAACCCTCTACACTGGCCGAGCCAAACCTCTGATTGGAAGACTTTCCCTGCCCAATCTATGAGTTTCCTGACTCTTTCCTCTTTGTCATCTCATCTGATGTTAATGCCTTCTATGCATTTTTTTCAGTCAGTGATTGTATTCTTCACCTCTGTGATTTCTATTGGGTGCTTTCTCATATTTTCTATCTGAATGTTGACATTATCACATTGTGCATCATTGTCCACCTGGGCAGGTGAGCATCTTTAGAAGCATTTTAAAAATTCTGTCGGGTAAATCACTTATTTCCCCTTTATTAAGGCACATTTCTGGAGTTTTATTTTATTCTTTTGTTTGGTACACATTCATTTATTTCTTCATTTTCCTTGACTCTGTTAGTTTCTGTGCACTAAAGAGGTACTTCTTCCAATTTTGGTGAAGTAGTCTCTTGTACAAGAAGGATCTTAAAATTCAGCCCTGTTCTATTATTTGGTTGTCTCTCCAAACTTTGTGACTGTCCAAACTGCCTTGTCCATTCTTAGTGGCTCCCAGTTAGTGAGGTGACGCTTCAGTGTCCTAGGCGGGGATCTCAGTCCACACCTAGTTGCAGGCTGATTGGAAGCTGGATATTCAGACAGAAGCACCTGAAGTATTCAGGTAGACCTCCCTCGGGGCAAGACTCAGAGATAGGAGGTCTGACTGCTTTCTGTGATTTTGTTGTTGGTTTTTGTTCTCTACCAGCCTGTGGGACCCAGAAACACAAGCCCCACGGCCACCAGAGCCAGGCCATCAGTGGCTGCATCCCCTGAGCAGCAGCCACAAAAGCCAAGGGACCAGACATGTATGTGCACAGGCTCCTTCAGTGGGAGGAAGACAGGACCCAGCGTGCACAGGACCCGGTGTGCAGCAGAGAAAAAATGTACAGATAATCCCACTCAGCTCCTTGGTGTCTGGAGAGGACTGTTGGCCTTAGATGTGGGTTAAATTAGGAGCCTGGTCCTCAGACTGCAGCTTTTATAAAAAGGAACTAGGCCTCTTTAAGGGAGAGACTACAAAGTGGGCATCTCTCTCTCTGAAGCCTCTGCACTGAGCCCTGCGGGGATAGACAAAGTCCTCACAGCCCATCAGGAGCTGCTTCCTTGTTCACTGCCCTGCTGTGAGCGTTGTGGACTTCAGCCAGATTGATTTCAGATCTACTTGTTTTGGGGGCTCATCCCTGAAGAAAACTTTGGAAATTGGAGTGATAGAGGTTAGGTTTAAAGCCCATTCTTCAAGGAGAAGCTGGGAGTGTGCATTTCCTCGTAATTGTGTGTCTCCATGTGGGGGCAGAGTTCATGGTGAGACTGTGTCTCATTCTCTTCGATTTGTGTAGCTGTCAGTTTTCTCTTTTGTCTAATGTGTGGGGTCTCTCAGGTAGTTTTTGGAATTCTTTCTCAGGGAATGATTCCATTAGTGGCTGTACATTCAGTGAGTCTCTGGGCCAAGCAAGTACAGGTGCTTCCTAAGACGTCATTGAACAATTAGGTTTTGCTTAAAAAAAAAAAACAACTTATTTATGTTAGCCAACAAAGTCAACCAGTTCCATGTTTGATGTTCACAGAGAAGTCCACGTCTGAGGGCTTAACGAATTCCACTGAATTTTGTTACGAAGATATGGTTGTCCTGCTGCCAAACCACAGACCAGAACCAGGGCTCGGGTCAGGCTCCTTTCACACCCAGAATGAAGACCGAAGCCAGTTTATTAGATGATAGTAAGGAGAAACTATACATATTTATTCATTCTAATTTGTGTGTCTTTTTTCGATCCTCACCTGAGGACAGGTTTTCATTACCTTTAGAAAGAGAAAGGATGAGATAGATAGATAGATAGATAGATAGATAGATAGAGAGAGAGAGAGAGAGAGAGAAACCTCAAAGTGAGACAGAAACATCAATTGACTGCCTACTTGTAAGTGCCCAACTGGGGATAGAACCTGCAACCTGGGTACGTGCCCTGACCAGAAATTGAACCTGAAACCTTTTGACCTGTAAAATGCTTCAACAAACTGAACTACACTAGCCAGGGCTAATTTGAGAGTTTTGACAGAGCAAGCTTAAAACGAAGTCATCGAGGGTAAGAAATTGGAAGGTATAAAGGAATTTCTAATGGGCAGGGAATGATTGCGTGAGATCTAAATGCCCGGCCAGGTACAAATTCCTGGGCCTCCCTCTCTTCTGAATCATGTCTATGAGGACCAGGTTTGGGGAGAACTTTGGCTCTGACCACCCTTCAGGCTTAAGTGAAGGTCATTTTTTTTTTGCTTTCTATACTGTCTGTGCCTCTGGGACCAGTTTGATCTGGCTCAGTCTGGTCCTACCTGGGGCTCTGGGAAGAGGTCTGCTGTTATCTCCTGAAAGTAAAAAAAAAACACAAAAAAACTTAGGTCTGGTTTTAGTGTTAGAGCCTCATTTCAGTAACATTAGAATTTATTCCAATTTCTCCTCATGCTAACAAGCGTGTCCCCAACTTTGAAGCAAATGTTGCTCTTGCTGCCTTTAGAGATTTTTGGATCCAGGTGCCAGCCTTTGAGCATGGAAAATTTTCCCAGAAAAATCTGGGAACACCTTCAGGCAGCCAGGCCACTGCAGGACTTTCAATGTCATCACTTCACGGGGCTGGAAATCCACAAATGATGTGAATTCCATGCTGAGCAAGGGAAGAGAAGGATCTTGTCACACACAACCTCGTTCCAGGCCTTGTGTGTTTTCACACGTTGCTCTCCCCTTTAAAGCCCCCACACTTCTCTGAGGCAGCATGATTCTCAATTTTCAGAGAAGAATATTGGCTCAGAGAGGGTCAATGATTTGCCCACGGTCACATAGCTGGTATGTGTTTTCCAGTATCTGAACCCAGGTCTCTGCCTACCAGACCTCAGAGGGAGCCTCTCTGCTTCATCCTCTAAAGAACTATGGACACACTGCCCCTCAGTGTCTGATGGGTCACAGGACAGTGTGGTCCTTAATGGGTCATCAGGTCCAGAGGTTCCTACACTTAGACACTGTAGGTCAACACACTTAATATTCCAAGTAAGAATAATTTCTAATAGTGTGCCAGTACTGGAAATGTCACCTTACAGAAGAAAGCTAATACCAGGAAAATAGAGAGGAAATAATTCATTTCTTCATTCTATTAAGAATATTAATTGACTGTATATGTTCAAAAATCACTTAAGATCTCCAGAGATAATCATGAAGGTATACATTAAGGAGAAACCATGTATTCAAGAAAATCTACTAAGACCAGGCAAGAAAAGTGAAATTCTGTGGTGTTTGAATCAAGATCCTGCCCCTCAGCCCCTTCCACTCAACCAGATGAAAACCACTCCAGACGCGAACAACCTGAACACAGGCCCAGCTCCCAGTTGAAACAGTTCAGGGTTCTCAGCTCACATGATATTACTGTACCTCAGATTCATACTGTCCTTTAGAAGCAAACAAAAAATTTTTAAAGGCATATCCATTATTGAACCACAGCCAATCTGAAGGCGGCTACCTCACTGTATCACACTATACAACTTGGTCACAGCATTGCTTTCTCTTCCTGTGGCTCCTGGTTGATGGTGTTGGATAAAGGTCTGATGGCATCAATGTCACTGTCCCTTCCATGTCCTCAATTCTCAGCAGCCCATTTTTCCTCCAACCACATTTAAGTCATGAGTGAGAGATAACGGCCCAGGTGACCATCTGGGGTTCTGTGTGTGATTCTGAGAGGACCATGGATGAAGGCCCAGGTCTGGGGGCATCACGGATGGTGAGAAGGGGCACTAGGGGCCCATGGGCAGCAAGTCTGCTCAGGGGAGAGGCATTTGAACAAGAGGCGGTGACACTTCCAGCCAATCTTCTTTTCCTTAGGCTGAGTGTGTCCTATGAGGAGGGAGACTGTGGAGATGGAGGGTGTTGAGCAGCAGGGGAGGAAGGAAGGGGCTGCAGGAAACAGGGTCTCATTTAATTATCTGCTCATCATTGAAGAAGTGTTCCCTGCACGTCTCCTGTGTTCCGGGCTGTCTTCTTCCTGACATGCCTGTTGTGAGAGAACATATAGCACCTGGCATAGGACTCTGCCACCTCAGCCTTTCTCCCCAAGTACTGACGTCCTTTCCCCATCCCTTCCCCTCTCTCAGAAGGAAGATCAAAGCCAGGACAACCCTCAGAGCAACAGGTTCAGGAATTCTCAACAATACTCTAAAGTGTGAATTCTTTAACTCCCTAAAGACCAGGGATCAAATAATCCAGAGATGGTCTTCAATGGAACCACCCTCTCAGCTGCCCCTCATTCAACTCCCTCTGCCCACTTCCTCCAGAGAAACCCTAAGATCTTGAGGACACCCTTTAACACCTTTAATCCAGCCCACCTCCTACAGAACCCACCCACTTCATAGGAAGTGAGAATCTCCTAGAGGGATCTTAGAGATTCCTGAGTGTACTGATGTACATGCATCACCTTCTCTTTATGCAATGTTACCTCTGACCCTGTGTGACCCGTGGCTGGCCCCTTCTGCTGACCTTACCCATTCTGGGACAGACCTTGGCCTGCTCTCCCTATCACACAACTTACAGTCAGGCTTTCCACGTCCTGTGGACATAGAGGGCAGAGACACCAACCACCAGCAGCACCTTGAAGCCTAGGAGGAGCCCTACGAGGACGTCAGTAGATGCTTCAGGGCCTGAACACAGAAAAACAGGAGGAGCTGTTAGAGAAAACCATTTCCAGGGGCCTGTAGTGGCTCCGTCTTGGGCTGCCTGCACCCACCAGTGTGCTGAATGTCTTTAATCCCACTCCGCTCTCAGGCTCAAGGCAGAAATCAGAGTAAAGAGCTTCCTCATCCTCAATCACCTCCTTCCTCCTTTGCCAGGGCTGTCTTCCTTGAGGGAGGGGGTGAAGAATATGTGTGCTTAGCAACCCGTGAGTCTGACCCCTGTTTAACTGACATGAACCTCATTCCCCTATGAGGCAGGTAGTTTCATCCTCAGTCTAATGAGGAAACAGAATCTCAGAGAGTTTATGGACGTCACAGATTAGTAGGATTCAAACCTACAACATACATCACTGTTGCTTTTTTGATGATCCTAAGCCCTTGTCTTTTGAGGGAAAACAAGAGCAACCTCTCAGAGTTGCAGCAACAATGTACTTCTCATGAGAGCTGCAGCTGGAAAACATCCTGGGATTCAAAGAAATGCACAAAGATTGGGAGGTGCTGAAACACCATTCAGGGGGCTTTGACCCCAAGGTCTGTGTCAGCTGAAATGTTTCTACTGCACAGAGAAAGTCATATCTCAGAAAGAACACCTTTACATTCTTTGCAGGTGTATAATGACCCATTTTTGTTTAAATAAACAAGGACATTAAATAATTCATTATAATTTAAAATATCCTTAATGTAGGACTGAGGAATTCACCATATTTCCCGTGGGAAGGTGGAGAATGGCAATTCTCAGCTGAGAGGCTCTCTGGGACTTACCCTTAGGGGAAGGGAGCTTCACTGTCAAGTTTGCACCACTCCTAGAGGACAGCCTGGGTAGAGGACAGGCTGAACAGGGAGTATAAAGGTTCAGCTCCCTCCCCTCCATGTAAACATTTCTCAGAGAATGTTCTTCTGTCCAGGTCTCTGTAGTGTGGCCAAGTCTGGAGCCTGCATTGCAGTTCAGCAGCTTCCTCTGCTGCTCCCTCACTCCCTCTGCTGCTCCCTCACTCCCTCTGCTGCTCCCTCACTCCCTCTGCTGCTCCCTCACTCCCCCTGATCCTGACAGCCCCCCACAGTGAGCTTCCCACGCTCATATCCATTAACAGTTTACTTCCAAGGTGAATGATGTGTGGGAGGCAACTGTGAGCCTTCTGGAGAGCAAACTCTAAATTGCAATTTGGAAACTGGATCACTCATCAGCTGGCTGGTCAGGAGGACCCAGCACCAGTGGGAGGTGCAGCAGGGGTGGCCCAGCAGGCCCTGTTGATGCAACTGTTAAAATTCTCACTGGTGGTGAACTGGGATGGAGTAACCAGAGGAAGAGATTACCTGGGCATCAGGCATTTGGAAGTGAATTGGGAAATGGTCATTATAAGGACAACGGGATTGGATGACTATTGTTCGGGCATCATTCCTTTGGAGAAAGACAATGAAAAGTTTGTGTGAGCCAGAAGACTTCTTGATAGTATTTCAGATTCTTTTCTTCTAGAGTCAGAGGGCAGAAAAGGCTGAGATTTAGGCCAAGGACATAATTCCAGGGGTAGCAGAGGGACAGAGAAGTTAAATTCTCTAGTTCAATGAGGCAATGTTGGGAAATAAGGGACCCTGAGACTGGGGCCTACGGGCCAGAGCACCCAACAACCTTCAGTCCCCTTCCAAGCTGCCGGGGACAGGGGCAGCAGCACAGCTACTTATATCCAAATACAGTCTCTCCAAACCAAAGAAAAAACGCACAGAAAGTAATTAAATGGCACATGCAACTGGGTGTCATAGAAAAACTAGAGAAAGTTAAAATAACTTTGAGTCAAAAGAGAAAAATCACCAAACCCCAGAGCAGAATCTTCCATGTGGCACCTTCCCACCCCCACCCAGACACAAGGCACAGGGCAGCTAGCGGAGGGGCTGGGAGCTGCTGGGGATGCACCACCACCAATACTGAATCCACCCTAACTCTGAAACACTGCACAGTGTCCTGGAGACCAGAGGGCACACAGATCATGGCAGAAGGCTTCAAAGTGAGTCTGCTTCAATGGGTCAGAACAGAGTCCCCATAATCTGTGAATATGTTAACTTACCTGGGAAAAGGATCTAGTCATAGTGTTGAAGTGAAATGGGGATATTTTTTCAAATTTTCCAAGTGGAGCCGATGTAATCACAGAGATCCTGCTACGTGAAAGGGGAGGCGGGTGAGCCAGAGGAGGAGATGGAAAGACGGGGACAGAGCTCAGAGTGCTGTGGGGCCTCAGCCGAGGGTGTGGGCAGCCTCTGGGGCTGCTAAAGGCAAGGACCCGGATTCTCCCCTAGATTCCCTGGAGGAGCGCAGTCCTGCCAACCCGCTGCAGTCCTCTCCCTGCTAGAGCTCAAGATAATAAACCTGTGTTGTTTAAGGCACCAAATGTGTGTGATTTGTTTCAGTGGACACAGGAACCTAATACAAATAGGAGATTTAAAAGGATGGATGAAATTGAAGGGGCAGGCACAACTTTAAACACACAACTTCTGTGGAGAAAAGGCAAAAACAAAACAAGGGACAAAAGGCTGTTTGGAACTGAGTGTTAACTGGAAATAGAAATAGCAGAGGCAGAAAATGTAGAGTTCTGAAAGACAAAAAAGGGCAAAAAATCTGAGGACTTGAAACCATGTTCTTATTATTAAAACCAACCATCTACCTTATGTCTGCATTGATATATGTGGATTTTGCTATATTGACAGAAGAGAGGTTCATTTATCTAGAAATACTGTAAAGCACCCCAGTACCACAAACATGACCAAAAAGATGTGCATTGTTGTGCCACACCCACTGGCCCAGGACTGCAGCGACCTGAATCCTCAGATGCTGGTGTAGACTGTGACATCCCAGGGCAGAGGGTCACAACAGTGCATATGTACCTTGTGCATATGTACTTTGCACTTTGCTTCAGCCAGTCAACCCAGAAAACCCAAAGCCATTCTCAAGTTAGTACTCAGCAGTGCTCGGGCCAGGCCCACTGGGGGAACACGGAGGTAACAGCCTGCTTGAGACCCGTGAGAGGTGGAGACTCACAAGCAAACCCAAGGAGGTGCAGGGAAGATGGCAGAGACTCATCTCTCCTGCTTCCTGTTCAGTTCTCCTCTGACCCCTGGAGATAACACCAGGTTCGAGCACAGGAGGACTGGGGGGATGGAAGAAAGGGCACACTGACTGGGGACCCGAGGATGGGGAAGAAACTCAGCATTCAGGCATCGGAGGTGGCACTATCCTCACACCCCAGCCCACAGTGCAACCCAGCTGTGGCACTTAAAAAGTCTAAAATCAACAATCTGTGTTACTGTCTCCGAAAACAAGCAAAGGGGGTGCAAAATCCACCCAAAGCAAGCAGCAGGAAGGAAATTATAAAGAAGGCAAATATCAATGAAATTGAAAATAGAGAAACTCACTGAAACAATAAGTGGGTTCTGTGAAGAGATTCATAAATTGAAAATTTTCTACCAAGACTGATGAAGGGAAAAAAAGGAATGACACATTTTCACACCAGGAGGGAAATGGGATGGCACCGCCAACCCGCAGACATCAGCAGTGTAATGAGGGAGCATCTGAGCAACTCTGCAGGCCGACGGGGGTGATGACTGCTGGTCCATTGTCCCAATCTGGGGAAAAGGAGGCCTGTGCTGTAACCACCCATGGTCACTTGGAGGACTTGACCTGAGTCAAACTCCACGTCCCAGGGCTCACTTCTTTTTACAGAGCAGCAGTTCAGGAATTTGTGGGTGACCTTACTGATGCGGATGGAAAAGTCTAGGATGGAACAGAGACCAGGAGGAGGTTGGAGAGAGCAGGGAGGGGGGAGGGGCTGGCGTGGACAGTGGACAACAGGTACTGTTAGGAGAAGGAAGGGACAGGCAGGACACTGTGAACACACAGTGCTCCTTCAACACACACCCCTTCCTCTTTCTTCCTTAAATGTGTATCGATGTGAACAGATCTATAAATATATGTACCTAACTCTCACCAGTGGTGACTCTTGGAGTGTGCAGTTTGAAAAGGGGATCTCCCTCTAAACTTCTACTTTCTATCAGTAAACTTCTAGATTTCTCTATATAAGCACCAATTTCTATTTGTAACATTAAAAGCAAAATAAAATGTAAATATAGCTGTTCAGTTGGGGTGGAGGACTCACCAGAGGGTCCACCTGTGCTCAGGACGTTCCAATTAGCGGGGGCCTCCAGGGTGAGGTTCCTGCTGACGGCCGGCTGCCCATCGTGCTGCACCAGACAGGTGAGCACCACGGCCTCCCCGCAGGCAGACGAGTTCACCAGGATCCAGCTCCCCCAGGTGAAGGTCCCATCCTTGTTCTCTACTCGAGTTAAGGGCATTTCTGTTTGAGACATGTTTCCGTTCTTCAACCAGGTCAGCTGTAGGCTCTGGGGGTAGAAGTTCTTCACCTGGCAGATGATGATGTTGACTTGGTTCTCTAACATGATGTGTTGGGAAACCTCCATTGTGGGCAGAACTGAAACAGCACAGGGCAGAGGCTCTGACCTCGTGGACACACAGATCACAGAGGATCCCCATAACGTAGCTCCCCCACCACAGCAAGGGGGCACCCAGGAGAGTGCTGGGTATGCAACAGGTGATCTGACACTGAGGGTTCACCTTCAATATGAAGGTGACATCACTAGGCACAGTGCCCTGCACACAGTAGGTGCTCAGGACTGGCAGTTGCTAGTAGGGTGATATGAGCGAGATCAAACCAGTACAGCCCTGGATGCAGTCAGAATGTAATAGCTGTAGCAAAATAAGTGAAATCGCCAAGCATATAATGGCTTGGTTTACAGTGGGTGCTCAATAATTGGAGTTGCCCTTGGTAAAGTGGGTGAAACTACCAAGTACCATTGCAGGTCTTCATCTGGTCACTGCCATTAAACAGTGGTGAGTGACAGGCACCTCCAGGGCCTTGTGATGGGAAGGACTGTCGGGAATTACATTCCAGGGAAATCACACTCTGGAGCAAATGGCCGGGGGAGGCACAGGCTTGGAGGGTAGGAGCCAGGTGTGGGCTCGGGCTGGGTGTGAGGGCATCTACCTCGGATGATCTCAGACAGGTTGGCAGTCCCACGAAGAGGAGGGCCCCCCTTCAGGGTGACGTGTTCCACCTGGCAGATGACCTGGGAGCAGACATCCCCCTGGGCCAGCCGCACCGAGGCTGTGCTGGAGATGCTGTAGGGAGGGCTGTCTCCCTCTGGGTCCACGGTGGTCTGGGAGGCTGGGAGCTCGTTCCCATCTTTGAACCATCTCAGGGCGATGTTCCTGGAGAAGAAGCCGTGGGACTCGCAGGTGAAGCTCACTGTCTTCCCAGGTGTGGCCCTCTCCGTGGGGGCTGACACCACGGGGGGAGAGGGTTGGGCTTTAAAAGGAGCACAATGAATGAACAATAAACACGACTGTGATCATCACCAGCAATGACAAGCATGTGACTCTACTCTGTAAGGACCATTCTCGTATATTGTTTTCTGTCCTCTAACAATGCTGGGAGGGCGTGTTACTGTTCTCATCTTACAGAGGAGGACACTCATGTCCCCAGAGGTAAACTCTGAGTGACAGGCAGGATGCACAAGCAGCTCCAGGACCTACTTCAAAGGACACCTTCCTTCGTCCCCAGGTGACCTCCCACCCGTCTGGGCTCAAGGACCTCTCCCTCTTGCCATTAACTCTCCTGTCTGGCCTCCCTGACACCTCCCCATCCTCACAGACGGTGTTCAAAGAGTAAATGCAGGGAAAGCTGTGGGGACCGGGACCCCATAAAGTGATAGAACAAAGCTGAGGAGAGGTGCGGCCAGGGCACATCCCAGTCCTGCCTGTGAGAGGGGACAGCAGGCACTTCTCCTTCCCGGGCTGCAGGGAGGGTTACATCAGGTAACGGAAGCTGCTTTACTTTGAGTGAAACAGACGATGCTTCACAAAAGTGAATAAACACAGATTCATCTTGAACCTGCATCTAATTTATATGTGGAACTCTCCCATCAACTACTAATAAGTTTACTCCGTAATTTTCATTATTTCAACAAATATTCCAGTAGGGGCAAATCTGTGCCAATCACTCAATTTCAAAGGGATGGGCTTGGGATGATTTTCTGATTTGGGGTTCTTACCTTGCGTCAGTTTTGGATTAAAAAAAGAACAGTGCTGAGAGAGTCAAAGGCGGTTAATTTCCCGATCTTTATGAATGAGAAGGGGTGTAGACACAGGCCCAAGAAGCAGGCAGACTCCCTGCGTGTTGTGAAAGGATTTCCCTGATCCCAAGGATCATTGAATCAAAACCAAGAGCAGTTTCTCACTGTACAAAGATTCTGCAGGGTGTCTCGAAATTTTTAATTATCACCCAACACCATCTGTAACAGGGGGCACACATCAAATATGAAAAAGGTTTGCATTTGTAAATATTTAACTTGCAGTATAAAATTCATCGAACATTTTGAGAACATAGTTAAGGGGGTGTCACTTGAATAAGTCAAGTTACACAAACCCTAGCAGCCGGAATGTCACTATGGGGGTGGAGGCTGGGCTCAGGTACCAGTGATCTGGAGCCTGTTGGGCTCCTGACCATGGGCCGATACCTCTGTGACCCTCAGCTGCTCACCCTCCCACAGCCCTGCAGGCCAGCTCTGGTCAACTCACTTATGGCAGGAGGCTGAGACAGACTGAGTGCAAAAACCCAGATGGGAAAAAAAACAAAGGAAACAACCAAATTGATGTTATCTCACTTAATTTTTTAAAAATCATCCCCTCGGGAAACAAGTTTGACAAATTGACTTTCAAAACACACACAAGCCCTGGGTCAGTGGATTGAGTGCAAGCCTGAGAACCAAAGAGTCGCTGGTTCGATTCCCAGTCAGGACACATGCCTGGGTTGTGGGCCAGGTCCCTAGTACAGGTTGCACGACAGGCAACCAGCCACACATTGCTTTCTGTCCCTCTTTTTCTCCCTCCCTTCCCCTCTCCAAAAGTAAATAAATAAAATCTTTAGAATCACACACACACACCAGGTCCCTCACTGGTGTTTCCCTGCAGATCAGCTGTTTACAGACCCTGGGAGCATTTTCAAAAAGGAGAGCAGATTTTAGCAGTGACGTGCTGGTGTGTTGGGGCAGGAAGGGCTCTGGGGCAGTACAGTGAGTATTTTGTGGGGACTCTGCAGCCTGTTCAGACACAAATGGGTTTAAAGATGGGAAGGTGTCCCCAGACATGGGTTCAGATCCCACAGGGTGTCTGGGCTGTGTGTCCTCAGTCCTCGAGAGAGCAGGGTGCCACTCTCAGCCCTAGTCTGCTCCATGGAAGGTGTCCCTGCCCCCCCCCCCCCGGCTCATTTTCTTGGGCCTCTGATGAGCTGTCTCTGGCACATGAGATTCTGAAGCCCCCACACCACCCAAAGGTGTTGTTCTCACAGCCCAGCAGCAGGGGGAGCCACCTTTGTCAGGGGAAAGAATGTGAGGTTTCCTCTGTGACCTCAGAGAACATTTAGCTCAGGGCTCTCTGTCTCTGGATAGTGAAGAACTTCAGCTGCCAGGCCCCCGTCTGACAGTTGAATCAGAATTCCCAGGGTGGAGCCAGGGTCTGGGGACCTTTGCAACGACTCCCAGGTGATTCCAATGAGCAGGGAAGGGTGAACAGCACAGAACCCCACCTCCAACCCTATTGTATTGAGACTCGAAAAGGAAAGTGACCCATCCAACGTCCTGTGGCCTGAGCCTGTCATAGCCCACAGTCATCGAACATCTGCTATGTGTCAGGTACCACTCTGAGCACTTCGCATGTGGTCACTCACTCAGGCCTTGGAGCTGCTCCGTGAGGTCACTGCTGTCACTGACAGGTGAGGACACCAGGCACAGTGTGGGGAACAATGGGTCAGAGGTCACAGGCTGGGAAGTGGCAGAGGTGGGATGTGGGCCCAGGCAGGGGTCTCAGCACAGGCGCTCACCTGCTGGGTGCTGACGCTCAGTGACACCCTGACCCCCGCATTAGGGGCTTTCTAGACACCCCCTCCTGTCCTCACAGACCCCTGAGTGAGAGCTGGGATTATCACCCCTGTACAGGGACACTGAGGACCCCAGGGACACTGAGACTTGCCCAAGAGCACCCAGCAGTGGGATGACGCCATCACTCACCGAGGCTCCGCCCTCTCACCAGGCTCCCTGCAGCCTCAGTCCTTCCTGCAGAGGGTGGGGAGAGCGTCCACTGTCTGCAGGTGAGGACACAGGGGCCCAGCAGGACAGAGTGGGCCACGCAGTGAAATAACACCCGATTTGGGGAGTGACTCTGTGCTGGGAGATTCAGAAAGAGCACCTGAAATCCTTCCACTCCCCAAAGGAGTCCATGATTGTCACCATCTTACAGAGGAGCAAAGGGAGGCTGAGAGAGATGAAGGGGCTGTCTCCTCACCCAGTACTAGGTCCTGGGACTATTTGCTGTGGCCCCAATTCATGTCCATCCATGCAGGTCACAGCATGGCTTTTTCTTCCTTTTTCCTCTCTGAGAATTTTGACTTTAAGGAGTAACAGGGAAGAGTTAACTCCAAGTGATATGGACTCAAGCCCCTCTTGCAATAATTGAAAGACGTGACCTTCTGAAAAATGAGTCCAGAACATGAACTTGGCTCAGGCAGGGTCCCAACCAGCCTCAAGGAAGTGGTTGCCCCTTCTTGTTCTCAGTCTGTAGGTCCAGGATTGTTATTCAAGGTGTTTCTGGGGGTGCCTTGGCCCCTCTCTGCTCTGTCAAGGCCACTGTCCCCAGGCTGCTCCTGCAGGTGCTCAGAGAAGGACAAAGAGCACAACGACAAAGCGGAAAAGCCTCCTGGATGCTCCTGTGTGCTGAGCCCTGTCACTAGGAGCAGGGTCACCACACGGTGAGACTTTGTGTACCTGTCTGATCTGGGTTGTAAAGTTGTCCCACCCACCCCACAGAACCTGATAAAAAGTGCTTACTGCTGAAGACAAAACAATTTAAGTTTTAAAGGAGAGGTTTGGAGCTTTCTGCACACTTTGACAAGCACCCAGGTTGGGGGAAGGTAACGGGGTGGCAAACACCAGGGGCTGTGAGTCAGGCTGTTTGGGGTCAATCATGGCTTCCCTCCATGCTCACAAGTCAGGTCCCCTCCCTGAGCCTCAGAGTCTTCATCAGGCAACAGTAACCTCTGCCACAGCACCGGTTATCAGAGTCAATGTCATGAGGAAGGTAAGGCACCTAGAAAGCTGCTGCTCCTGCCCTCTCCCGCCTCCCTGCCTTCTCACCCAGGGCGTCCTCTGGGCAGGCGGCTTGGAGAAGAGGAACCAGGACTTTACCAGGAGACAGCAGACCTGAGATGGAGCCACACACTGTCTGTGATTGCCTCGGCAAGGGACATGCTATTGGGAACTACTGTAAAAAAATTCAGAAATTTTTTTGTCCTACCAAAAAATTTGGGATAAAGCCACCTCCCTGGCCAGTGTTCAGGGGCTGTAGAGAGACTCCATTGCTACTGCATCTAGGACAAAAATGGGCAATAGCCACACAAATTCAAATAACATACCCTGTGACCCAGCACTGCCACTTCCAGTGGGCATCTCCCTCTTGACCAAGTGACACATGGACAAGGTTCTCCCCTGCATCCTGTTCTAATAGCCAGAGGCTGGGAACAACTTATATCCATCAACACACTGTTAATGAACGACTCTGTCTCCATACACTGGAGGATGAGGCAGCTGTTGAAGAAGGGGCAGCTCCAGGTGCTGATGTGGATGCTTGACTTGGGGGGATGCGGCTAAAAGTTCGAGAGGATTTCAATCACCTTGGGCTTCAGGGTCTGGTGTGAGGGCCATGTGAACCTTTGAGAAAACAATGAAAGGGATGTTCTGGCCCCTTGTTCAGTGGTTTGGTGTAATTTCCTGTTATTCAGGACCTACTATGCGCCATGTATTCCATGAAAAGAGGGTCCTATAACAGGGCAGGAAGGAATGTTGCTTAGACTCAGATTGGGCTCTGGGATGACCCCTCACTTACTAGCCATGTGACCAAAGACAAAACCACCGTCACCTCTTGACCTCAGGCTCCCATCTGTACGTAACGGGTCAGGCAGGATGGTCTAAACATTCTCTGTTGGCTGGCATTCCAGGATTCAGAATCCTGGGTCTCTGGCAGAAAATCCTAAATGAACATTTTTGCTGCCTCAGTAGGGTGACCCTGAAGACACCCTCATGGGGACTCCTACTCAGGGAGAAGGACAGTGTGAGAAAACTGCTCAGAACCTAAGTGACAGTGTGATCAGGTCCCTGAAATAAAGGGGGTTCATCAGACAGACCCACAGTGAGCCCCCAACCTCTGGCACCTCCTCCCAGCAGGGCTGGCAGAGTGAACAGGAGTCTGTGGCCCTTGGGAATGTCTTCTCATGTGATGCTTCTGAGGAGGAAATAAAGGAACACGCCCCCTCCCTGCCCTGCATGGATCTCCCCCAACTGCAGGGAGGAGAACGAAGCTCCGTGGGGAAGAGCTCTGCCTGCTCAGTCCCCTGCAGCTCCCACAGCACCCAGAGGGGAGCCCGGCTCCCAGCGGGTGTCAGTGAGTGTCAGTGAGGGGGGCTCGGCCACACTGAGGGGAGGGCTCTCTGGAGGCAGGGGAGAGGTCTGACCTCATGATGGGCAAGTCCCTCAGACCTTCAGTTCCCTCATTCCTGCCCCAGGCTGGACAGAATTGGAGAAGGCCAGAGCTAGGGAGTCAAGCAGATGAGGGTTTCAGACTTTTCCCACCCTTTACTGGCCATAAGGACTAAGAAGATAGCAGGACCTCTCCAGGTCTCAGCTTCTCTGTCCTACGGAAGAGGTGACATCAGACCAGGAATCAGACCCTGACTATGAGCACCCACAACCTGATTCCTAGTTGCTGCTATAAAAACAATGGTCTTTCTTATGGACTTATTGTCGCACAATAGGGACAGAGGATCCCACACTGTACTCACCACTCACGATGAGCCGAGTGACTACTCCAAACTTGAACTCCATGTCAGGGTTCCCTCTGTGGAACGTCACACAGTAGTAGGTACCAGCGTCTGCTAGGGTGATGTCACTGATGCGGATGGAAAAGCCCATCACGTATCTTCTAGCATATGCAACACCTGTTACTCGGGGAGAGTGGCCTCCTCCTTGACTGTAGATTAACTCCCGGCCTAGCCCTGTTGCCTTGAACCACGTGATGGGCCCCAGAGGAAATATGGGGGTCATGTCGCAGCTCAGAGTGGCCGTCTCTCCTGCTGCCACCTGCAGCTCCTCACCTGCCCCTCCTGGAGGGAAACACAAAGCAGCTATTTATCCATCCATGTGTGATTATGTGGGTTTTGTCAAGTGTTTATCAGCAACAGCTTTCATGGACTGAGTGCACACCCTGAGTGGGCCTGAGCTCAGCACATTGCATGTGTCATACATGTAACCGTCACAACAAGCCTGTAATGTGAGACCCTATTGGGAATGAGGAAACTGAGGCACCGAGAAGTAAAGTGATGTGACAAAGAGTGGGTTTAAATCATTCCCTGCAAATGGTTCTGATTGGTGCCGCCAATGGAGAGTGTGTGCTGGGCCTTTTCCTGTGATGATTGGCTGCCCAGCTGAGCCAAGTGGCTGCTGGCAGGGTGACAGATGCAGCCTGAGGAGCAGGAGTGTGTCTGTCAGTCCTTTTGTGCCTGAGACACCAGCTCAGCCATGGCTGATCTTGTAACAATGACAAAATTAGCTGATAAAGACCCGTTGAATTTTTACCCCAATTTCAACTTCAACATCTCTCACGAAAGGGACTGTGCTGCTGAACCTGAGCCTCAAGTAGGAATTGATGTAAAGAGAAGAAGTTTTCTAAGTGATGTTTCAATTTCAGAATTCTCTCAGATTATGAAAAGAAAGTTTACAAACAAAGAATAAGAAACAATCAGAAGCTTTAAGGATGAATGCACTTGGTTGGATGTTTTACATAAAAGCTGTCAGGGTTGGACTAGGATTTGAACTTCAATGGCTTGCATTTGCTATGTGCCCATTAACCCTTATAAAGAGGCACAGTGGCTCTGAAGGGAGAAGAAGAAAAGGAAAGGAGGTTGAAGAACAGAAAACAATGAGGACCATTTGTTGCAGTGACTCTTAGGAAACCATCAATGATTGTATCACCTGCTGTTCCCATGGCCCCTGAAGATCCTTCATTTACGGACTGTTGTTGTTGCCTCACAGAAGAAAGTTTGATATGAAATGGTACAAAGTAACCATATGACAACAAAGAAGAGTGAAACCTGTTTTGTATTATTCTGTATTCAATAAAAAGTTAATGCCTGATGCAATCAAATTTTATTTCACAAAACAGTATGAAAAAGAAAAACACAACTTTTCCTATTAAAAAAGTACACTCCTAGCCCATCTGGTGTGGCTCAGTTGGTGTGGCTTCAGCTACATCCTTGTAGCTGAAGGGCTGCGAGTTCAATTCCCAATCAGGACACAAGTGTAGGTGGTGGGTTTGATCCCTGGTACCTGCTTAGGCTCAGGTGACCCCCATCTGAATGTGCCCAATCCTCACTCCCAGTGAGGATCTCAGGTCGGGGCACGTAGAGAGGCAACCAATGGATGCTTCTGTCCCAGTGATGTTTCTCTTTCCCTCTCCCTCACTCAGTCTCTCCAAAAAAAAAACAAATGAAAAAAGTGTCCTCAGGAGAGGTTAAAAAAAGAAAAACAGCGTTCTATCAGTTCACCAAAGTGTAGTAGAAGACATGTTTATCTTTTCTTTTTCCCCCAAATCACATTGAACTGACAGAAGAAATAGTGATGGGCGGCTGAATCTTCAGTGATACAGGATACCCCATTGTATCCCGAGTGGCTTTACTGGGCTTTATTTTATTGCACTTCACAGGCGTAGCCTTTTTTACAAATGAAAGGCAGGAAGACGGAGCACCAGTAAAAACACGAGGAGTCGTTTCAGAAAGTCTGAACCTGCACCTGCAGTGCCTCCCAGGCCGCCTGCTCGTGCTTGTCGCAGAAAATGCAATTATGCAATAAAGGAACATTTACATTTTTGTTTTTAAGACAACCTATAGCAGAGATAATTATTTCTAAAACTTTTTCTTGGCAAGTGAACTCTAATGAATGTACTCGCTTTTTAATACAAAATGGTAACACATGATTTTGTAGTTTTTTTCCTACTAACTGGCTATCTACTGTTCATACATACTTCTGTGGTATGACTTTCCCCGGCTCTAAAGCATTCTACTGTACAGCTGATGTCAGGATGCTTTGACCAGAGGTTAAGTGTCCAAACATAACTGACTTCAGTAACCAAGCACATTCATTACTCACACACACGCAGCTCACATGTGTCATTAAGGACTCTGTTTGGACTCAGCCTCAGGGTGTTTGGCCTTAGGCTTGTCTCCTGGTCCCAAGAGCTGCTGCTGCAACTGCAGCTTCACATCTTCACAGAATTGCATCTAAAAGTCAGGAAAGGCTGCTCCTCTTCTCATGTCTCAGTTTGTCAGTGAGGAGTGCATTTCCCACGAGTCCCCAGAAGATTCCTCCTCGGTTCCCTGGATTCAGTTCCCTGGGTCAGCTCACTGAGGAAGCGATGGTTAGACCCTGTGGGAAGTGGACTCTGTGAGGGGAAAGGAGCTGAGGGAGGCCGGGAAGGTGGCATCAAGGGGACACCCACAGCCTTCGGAAAGGGAGGGGCCACTGCTTACTCAGTGTTCCTCTGGGTCAGACATTTGGTTGTCTATAGATGTCACTGTGAGCAGTGGTGCAGGGAGCGCCCTTGTGACCATGTTCTGAGGTGTGTGCTTAGTCATGTCCTTGAGAAGGGTTCTGGAAGTGGGATGATTGGTTCAAAGGGATTAGACTCTTTTAGAGCTTTGATGAGTATTGCCAAGTAGTTCCCCAAAACACTGTGCAATGCATGCTTCTAGCTAGTTCATATGTGTGATCACCCTTTTACCCCCACTTGTATGTTGCATCCACCAACGCGAGAGACATTTTGTCAGAAACTTTCAGGATTCAGAGATGTTATTTTATCGGCCAAAGTTTTAATCTGCGCAGGGGCGAACCCTCAGAGTGTCCGGAGACACGGTGCTCATAAGAGCTGCAAACGAGAGCCGCCCTAAGCGCTCACAGCTAAGTCTTTTTATAGACGCGAGCAAGCAAGCATTGTATAGAAGCAAATGTGGCTGTTAGCTATTGGCTACTTGGTGGCGCAAGCATGACCTAAGCTTTCTGGGTTTTGAGTAATGGAAAAATTTTAATCTAGACACTTGAACAGGTGGTCCTCTACTTGTTCAGCCCCATTGGTTTTGTAGTTCCGCCTTCTCCACTCCCTATGTTCTTTCTTAATCTCCTTGTGGTTTCTGCCTCCAGGCTAAATCTCTTTAAGGCAGTCCCTGTTTTATTCTCTATTTTTCTGGTTTCAACACTGTATACTCCCTGATTGACTGTAGATACTATTTTTAAAAAGTAATCTTTGCCATTGTCAGTGAAAACTGGTACCTTATTTGTAAATTTTTTATGTATGTCAATACAAATAGGGTTGATATGTCAGTGTCTTTTATTTTAATAAGCATGTCCAAATATTCTTGTAAATAATGTGTTTTAAAAGGATCAAGTAGCATTTATAACAGAGAAAGCATTGTTATCCCTAGCATGAATGCAAAGGGGATATGAAAAAATGTCATCTGTCTTGTCATTATAATAATAAAATGATTGACATTGAAATAAGCAAAAAGAGTGGGTTTAAGTGCTGAGTCTCCTCTGGAAGTGCCACCCTTCCCCAGACATTTCTGGCTGTGCACTCTCTGCCTCATGGAGTGTCCCACTTATGGAACATTGTGGGGTGGGGCCCTGAGACTTCTCTAGACCACTGAGCTGTGCGCAGTGAGAATGTGTGTTGTGGGACGTGCATTTAACTGCAAGACCCTCTATGGAGCAACTTCCCTCTGCCACAGAGATGCCCATGTCACGCAGGGCTCTGCTCCCTCAGCCTGGGCACCTGAGTGACAGTGACGTGCAGAGCTCCCAACACACAGTGATCAACTCATTCAGATAAGAAGTAAAACAAGGTCTCAAGTTCCTGAGATTTTTTCCCCCATAGTATAATCATGTTACATTAGATTCCGAGGTTGATTTAAGAAAAGACCAAAATTTCAGTGGCTTGAAACAAGTGAAATTGATTATTTTATAGTTCCAGAGGTCAGAATCCATAGTTGGTATTACTGGACTGAATTCAAGATGTCAGCCAAGCTGCATTTTTGGAGGCTGTTCCCTGCTTTTCCAAATTTAGAGGATGCCCACATATCTTTTCTTATGTTTTCCAGCTTCCCATAACTCCAACCTTTTGATTTGTTTTGTTACTTGTTCTTCTCTGACTTTGATTTTCTTACCACCTTTGTATAAGAATGCTTGTGATCATATTGTGTCCACCTGAAATCTAGGATAACCTTTCCATATCAAGAGTCTTAATGACTTCTACAAAATCTCCTTTTCTAAATGAAGTAAAATACTCCCAGGTTCTGGGAACTAAGACATAGACCTCTTTTGAAGGCCCATTGCTCTCTGCACCAGGCACACCTCTATGACTGTCAGAGAAACCAGTGCTACAAGTAAAACACCCATGTATGTGGCATTGTCACACTGTGTGAATGACAAGGCTATGCCTGGAATCTGTAAGGACTATTCTAGCAGTGGACTGGTGAAACAGTTTGACAAAGGAAACTAAAAAGCAATCACAGGAGGAAAATGAAGTGGTCATGAATAAAAAGAAAGTAAGTAAGTAACACCCCCCCAAAATTAATAGGTCAAAGCATAAATCACAAGAGAAATTAGAGAACCTTAAGAAATGTGAGAGTGAAAACACAACACAACAAAGCATATGATGCAGGCAAAGCAGTCACAGAGGGAAATTCATAGCTGCAAATGCATGCATTTAAAAAGAAGAAAGAGGCCTGGCTGGTGTAGCTCTGTTGGCTGGAGCATCGTTCTGTAAACCAAAAATTTGCAGGTGTGATTCCCACTCAGGGCACAAGCCTGTGTTCTGCAAACTTTGGTCCATGCCTTTGGTCCTAGTTGGAGCATATATGAGAGGCAACTGATCAATGTTTCTCTTCCTCTCTTTCTTTCTTCCTCCCCCTCTCTCTATCAATAAATAAAAATATTTTAAAAAAAGAAAATATCATAAGTGAATAATGTTACTATGCACCTTAAGAAATTAGAGAAAGAAAATCAAAACAAACCCCAAACTTAAGGTATCAGAAAGAAGAAGATTATAAAGAGTAGTGCAAACATAAATAAAATGTGAGTAGAAAAACAACAGAAAAATCAACAAAACCAGGAGTGGTTCTTCAAAACACCAGCACAATTAACAGACCTTTAGTTATATTGACTAACAAAAAAGGAGAGAAGATCTAAATAAGTAAAATTAGGAAAAAGGACATTCTTAAAATTTTTATGGTAACAAAACTCAGTTACAATTTACAGTAGTGATGAACGATTCAAAAGAGTAAGCTAACAATTTCATTTTCAGTAGCAACAAAAAATATAAAATACTTTGGCACAAATTTAATCACTGGAGTGAAAGACTTTTTCACTGAAAAGTAATAAGCATTGCTGAAAGACGTTGCAGCAGACTTAAATGGAAAAACATCTGTGTTCATGGGCTGGAAGACTTAATATTGTTAAAATGTCAGTAGCAGCTAAAGCAATCTATGGATTCAACAAAATATCTATTAAAACATCAATGGCCTTCTTTGAAGAAATAAAAGTTTATTTTGAAGCTCATGTAAAGTGTCAAGGGGCCCCAAACAATGCAACAATCTTGATAAAAGAATGTAGTTGAAGGACTCACATTTCCTGTTCGAAAAACTCAGTACAACTACAGTAATCACAGTAATGTTGTCCCATCATGAGAGTAGATGGAGAGACCAAAGGGATAGAACAGAGAGCCCAGAAAGAAGCCCTCACAGACATGTGAAGAGATTTTCAATGAGGCTGCCAAGACTGTTCAATGAAGAAAAGACAGTGTTTCAGTATCTGGTGCTGGGAGACTGGATATCCACATGCAAAAGATTGAAGTTGGACCCTTATCTTATATCATAAACAAAAGCGAATGCAACATAAACAAAAACCTAAATATAAGAACTAATACTTTAAAATTCTCAGGAAAAAAAAGCCATAGGCAAAACTCTACATGACTTCAGATGTAGCAATGATTTGTTGAATGTGCCACCAAAACCACAGATGACGAAGAAAACAAACAAAGTCCCTCAGAGGAGGAGGCAGCTGAGGCACCACCAACAAACCCTGTGTTCTGCTCTGTTCCTCAGCTTCCCCTCAGGGAGAGAGTCTGTGGGTCACCTTTGCAGAGTGTGAGCTGGTGAGCCCCTCCCACTCAGCGCTGTGTGTGACCACAGCCCCCAAGGAGGCCACGTGCTATCACAGGGCGGGTCCTTTCGTGCCAAGAACAGGAGACTGACTGAATTTGAAGTCAGGAGAAGAAGGATGGGGACAGGGAAGGGGAACGGCTGAGACCAAAACGGGAGAAACAGGAATGAATCTTGGAGGGAGAAGTGGGGGGGAAGGAGGAGGAAGAGAGGAGAGACGTCAGAGCGTGGAGAGGAGCGGGAATGACACACTGTGCGTCTGTGCTTCTGTAAACCTCCCACCACACCCGTGACCCAGGCCTTTCCCTGAACTCCGGACTGTATGTCCAACCGCCCACTCATGTTTTCCTTTGGATGAAAGAACACATCTCACAGTTAAGATGTCCAGAGTGAACTCCTGAATTTTCCCAACTCTTTATACCTCATCTGAGGCACCTTTATTCCTCCAGATGCTCAGGTCACCAACACGTGGAGACTTGCTCTCCCACCCGAATCCCGTGCATCAGAAACCCTGTGGCTGCACTTCCTCCTGCACCCAACTCTCCAGCTTCCCCCATCTCTACTGTCCTGTCACTTCTCTCTGTCCGCATGAATGCTCTACCTGCTTCTCTCTGTGTCCTGTCGTCTTTTCTCAACTAAACGCTATGATATTTTAAACCTTATGTCACATTATCTCACTTCTTTCTTCAAAACCTTGCAATGGCAATCTTTTCACACTGAGATAAAGCTAGAATACCTGCACAAAGCAGGAAGTTTCTACTCTCAGAGACTTTGCACCTGCTGTTCCCTGACAGGAAGGCTCTTCCCCCAGATGACACCAAGGCTCACTCCTGACCTTCTTTAATGTTGGCTCAAACTTCCCTTCTCAGTGATGCCCACCTGGACATCCCTGTTTAACATACATACCAACTTACAGATCCCCCAACCCTCGTATTCAGCAATGCTTTCATTTCCCCCTAAAACTTATCACTTTCTGATGTTCTATAATAGCTAATGATGAATTATATCTATTGCTTACTGTCATTTCCCCACTGGGATATAAGCTCCACAAGGGCAGCTACTTTATCTCTTTGTTCACCAACACACCCCGAGCTTCCATAATGTTCCGGTACATTGGAGGTATTTAGTAAATATTTGTATTACACATGAGAATTGGCCAGTCACACTTCTCCCTGACACTCTGAAGCTTACCTTAAGTGGGAAAATTTGTGTATTCATGTCAGACACTGAGTTTCCCAACTACATGACTTAGTGAAAAACAAAAGCATCTGGTGCATGTGCAGGAAGAGGAAGAACCCGAGAGCAGAAAACCACGAACCCTCTCCCCCAACACCCACCCTTCCCCACACCCCTTGGCCCAGGTGGCAGAAATCTCATGGGATGGATGTGGGGTAGTGGGGAAGTCTATGAGCCCTAGGATCAGACTGTTTGAGTTCAAATAGTAGCTCTACCATGTACCACTGAGTGACCTTGAACCTCTTTGTATTTCTCTTTTCTCTTGCATAGTTAAGGGTGACAAGAGGACCTACCCTGGAAATGATGATCACATGAAATTACAGACACAGGAATGTTCAACAGTATCTGCTCATAGTGAGTGTTCAAGCAATTGAAAAGGTATTATCATCCTACTTCCTGGAGCTATGATGCTTCGACCAACATTAGAGAATGTAGACATGGGTAAAAATGTAACTACGGATGTAGATCACACAAGGAGGAGATTCTGTATCTTTTATCTTCTTCTTTCCTTCTCACCCCCATCAATCATGGAAAAGAGATGCCAAGATCATAGTGCATAAAATTCCACTCACTTTACCAAGAGAGATGCCTGCTTGTCTTAAAAGTTTGGAGAAGGTAATGGGTAAGTTTAGAGAAGCAGAAAAGAGAGAAGGTGTTTGAGAGACAGAGAGAACTAAACATCTGTTCCTGCACAGTTCCTGTAGACCAAAAAACAATTTGAAGCAAACAATAAGGAAAGGCCTTTCAAAAATCTCACGTGTGTGTGCAGTCCCTCACACTCTCTTATACACACACACACACACACACAC
This sequence comes from Artibeus jamaicensis, assembly GCF_021234435.1. Classification (NCBI taxonomy): domain Eukaryota; kingdom Metazoa; phylum Chordata; class Mammalia; order Chiroptera; family Phyllostomidae; genus Artibeus; species Artibeus jamaicensis. The sequence goes on along the minus strand of NW_026521924.1, from coordinate 13,820,348 downwards.
ACACACAGATACATGCATCTCAAATGTATATAGAGTATGGACTCACATGCTAGGACACAGATTGTTTTGAGGATTAAATGAAATTGTAATAGATTTTTATAATCTATTTTTAAGTGCTCAGTAACATACTTGACACACAGGCACCATGCCACACATCATCAACAAAAGTTCCTGAGTAAACAGCAGAACTTGAACTCAGGGTCTCGGAGTGGCCTGATGGGAGATGACTATTCTTCAGTTTAGTTCTCTGTGGTTCTGATTTCCCCCAATCAGCCTCCACTGAGAAGCCGTATCACATGGTTAAAAGAACCAGCTCTGGAGCTGCTCTTCCTGGACTTGAATCATGCTGAACCACTGCCTCACACAGGTGATGTTGGATACGTTACTGTCTCTGCCTCAGTTTCCTCATCTGCAAATTGGGGGTGACAGTCATACTTATCACACAAGGATGTTGTGACAATTAGGGGTTTTAACATTCACAAAGCTGTCACTGTTGTGGTTTGAAGCATCATCTGTTTTGATGCCTCTGGTACCCAGAATGAGGCGATAGACCCACAGAGAAAAAGCCCAGATTCCTGATTTCATGCGCTCAAGCCTTCTGTGAAATCACTGGGTGACGCACCCTGTTTTTGTTGGAGGTTCTAAAATTTCTGAGGGTCAGGAGGAGGTCCAGAAGCAGGGAAAGGGAATTGTACCCCCAGAAAATGCTCACCTGTGAGGCCAAGCAGCAGAGTCAGCAGCAGGCAAGGAGGAGGGTGGGGCCAGAAGGCAGGGACCAGCATCCTGGAGGCCTGAGGAGCCTGCTCTGTCCCAGTGTGTGCTGGGAGAGCCCGGACTCTGCTCTGTGGGAGGAGAGAGGCCCCACCTCCTGTGATATAAGGGGAAGTGCCCAGGACAGGGTGCAATGGCTGGGAGACAGTAGCCCACTTCTAGATTCCAGACAGTTTCTATTTCCAGATTGTGACATAGAATCAGGCAGAGAAGGTGGCGTCAAGGTGAACAGATGTTTATCTTATGTTCTCAGAGACTTGGAAAAGCCTACAGGAAATAGTACTTCCCCTTCTTGGGGCCTCTGCTCTCCCACAAACCCCTCGCACCAGCTGAGATCTTCATGGTGGTGCCCCACGTGGGGACCCAGGAAAAGAAGGGTTTGTGGTTGTGGGCTGTTCGCCAAACTCCCAAGTCCAGGACCCTAGGATGTAGCCAGCTGTGGCCTCATCCTCACCAGCCTCACCAAGAGCTGCCCAGCTGAAGGAAGAGGGTTCACCAGTGCCTGGGCAATGTTGGGATGGAACCTGGTCTGCTCCTGAATGAGTCCCTTGTCTAGTCCTTTATTGATACCACTGGAAAAACATAGCCAAATGCAAGTGTTCAGTGGGCCTCAGAACTTGTACCTGCTCCCATCTGACACACGGAGTGCTATCCTCACTTCTGGTGGCAGAGAAAGTAGGTTATATGTCCACAATTATACTCCCAGGCATTTATGTTAGAGAAATGAAACATTATGTCCACACATAATCTGTGCATGATGTGTATAGCAGCTTTCTTTGTAATAACAAAAGACTGGAAACAACCACAATGTCCAAGTATAAATGAATAGTTGAATAAACTGTGATGTACCCATGCAAGAAAGTATTAATACTACTCAGAAATAAACAGGAATGGATTATTTACATGAGTAACAGTTTGTAAATTTCTCAAAGGCATTATGTTGGGTGAACAAATTCAATCTCAAAGTGTCACATACTGTATGATTCTACTTATATCACATTCCGGAAACTACAGAGTAGAGAGCAGACTGGCACTGGCAGAGGTTGGCACAGTGGGGATGGGGTCACTGTGAAGGCGAGCACAGGGGACCTCTGTGGTCATGGAATTGCTCTGCATCCTGGTCATGGTGATGGTGACACAAACATACACCTGAGGGACCAACACAGGACAGCAGGGAATGTTACAAGATTCAGCTGTACACATCAACCTCACAGTCATTATAATGTAGACACTAACTATCCTGTAACCCCAAATTAAAACATAATGGTAGTAGAGGTGTGGGGAGTAAAAAGGGTGTGTGTGCGGCATGAGGTCATGAGTATTAGCCCCTGATGTCTCCATTGTTCTTAGTGGGAAGTCCATAATGATGCTTCAGAATGAAAAACTGAGAAGTGAAATACAAGCACGCTATAGGAGGTGTGGAAACAAAAGCTAAAATAATCCGTTAAAAGGCTGAAAATAGTTGCTTCTCACAGACAGAAAATGGTGAGAAGTTAGGGAGATGCCAGGTTTCACACGTAGAATTTATGGAACCAGCTGACTTTTTAATTGTATGCATACATAATTTTAATAAAGGCCATAACTACTTCTAGATAATTAGATTAATGTTGTTATAGGAGTTACACATAAAAAGAATGCCCAAACTATTAGCACTAGTAGGACTTTTTATAAGCTATTGGTTGTAAGATTGATGCTCAAAACCAATTACCATCCTAAAGGGTATTCAAAGACCATTGAAAACAGTAATTATGATTTTAAAAGATGCCATACACTAGAAAGCATTAATGATGGCTCTAATTAGAGACACATTGGAGCATTTACGGAGGTGGGAAACAGCTGGAATTGTGAAGTGAAAGTCTTAAAGAAAACCTAAAGAAATAGAAGTATATTATGACCATGAATGAAAAACTCAATACTTAAAACATATCAATTTGCTTGAATAAATATATACATTCGCCCTGGCTGGTGTAGCTCAGTGGATTGAGCGCGGGCCTGCGAACCACACGATCGCGGTTCGATTCCCAGTCAGGGCACATGCCTGGGTTGCAGGCCGGTTCCCTGCAGGCCAATTCCCAGCAGGGGACGCACAAAAGGCAACCATACATTGATGTTTCTCTCCCTCTCTCCTTCCCCCACTTCCCCTCTAAAGATAAATAAATAATAAAATATTTTTTAAAAAAAGATTTAAAAATAAATAAATAAATATATACATTCAACGTAATTTTATAACAATTCTAAAGAGATTTTTTTGTGAAACTTGACAAAGGCATTCTAACATGCATTTGGGTCAAGTATAGCCCCAAAGGAAAAGGTGGAAAATTTGCCTAAAAGAGGTATCGAAATTATTACAAAGCTATGCTAATTAAGACAAGGTAGTTCTGACCGTGAAACAAGCAGCTTAATGGAGCAGAGAGCTCCTAAAGAGAACCACGTATGTATGGAAATTTCTGAGGGTCATGATGTATGGCAGAGGTCAGTGCGGATCAGTGAGTGCTACATGATTCATACTTGTGGAAGGAAAAGAGCACATTGATGGTTGCCAGATGGGAGAGTGGTTGGAGGGATGGTTGAAAAGGTGAAGGGGCTGAGAAGTACCAACCTGTAGTTACAAACAGTCATGGGGGTATAAAGTGCGGCATAAGGAATAGAGCATAGTCAATAATATTATTATAATTATGTATGGTGCCAGGTGGGTACCAGAATTATTGAGGGAATCCCTTTGTAGATTGTATAAATGTCTAACTACTGTGATGTACACTAAAAAACTAAATAAAATACTATTTAACGCCAACTGTAATTGAAAAAGAGATCTCCAGCAAACATACATTGACACACACTCTTGAAAAATATGCTTAGGTCAGAAGTATAAATGGAAAGCGCAAAACTTGATCAAAAATGGAAAGGGTCTCTTTGTGTAATAAAAGCTCCCAGATGACTCAGCCCTGCTTCTTTGTGGCCACACTGGGAGAACAAGACAGACTCGCCCTGCGTGCCCAGAAACAAAGATATACTGTTGGTTGCAAAGCTGCACTAGCCAGACATCAGAGAAGCTTCGAGACCATCTAGAGACAAACCGCAGCATATTCTTATCCTAGAAAACTGTACAGCAGTAGAGAATTAAGAAAATGAAGCTGCACATATCAACATTATTCAAACACCCAAAACAATGGTAAGTATAAAAAATTTAGTTCCCGATGTTGTCTACAGAATAACAGCATTCACAGAAAACTTAAAACATGCAAAGTAATACTAGATATTACTTAAGGATTTGCACACATTGCGGTAAAAGTGTAAGATGCTGGAGAGTGATGAACACACAATTCGGGACCTTGCTCAAAGGGAACAGAGAATACAGCAGGGTCCGGCAGAAGTAACGCCCTCCTGAGTGTGGTTGGTAGGGCAATAATACTATGGGTGCAATAATTTATAGTTTTAATTTGAAAATTTCACCTAAAATGTCATAGGGTGTGCTTGAGTGTGTTTTGTTATGTTATAGAATTACATGCTTATGATTTTGTAATAAAAGACTTTGTAATATAAAGGGGGTGTTATTTGTGCTGGACCCTGTATAATGGCAAATGTTAATATTCTGCAAAGATAGATGTTAGGTTCATGCATACCTTTAATAGTCTTTATATATTTCAGAGTAGTATAATGTTTATTCAACTCAGTGATTTCAAATATCTAATGTGTTAAAATAAAGTCATACTTGTAGAAGCTCTGGGTAAAAGTGAAGTCTGCTCTGAATATCAAAGGTTGTTCACTCTCAGAGGAGGATGGAGACGTATTCTTATCTGCTTGGTTCTATTTTGGGTGGAGGCAGGGCTGGGCTGAATTTCTACTTGCATCAGCATCCAGACATCCCTGAGTCCCCAAGGCCAAAGTGCATCCTTAACTCAGATTTATTATCAGAGGGGAGGAACATCAGGAGGGTGTGTGGAGGGAGCTAGTCCTTTGTGGCGGGTGGCGCTGGCAGAGTGAGGGGAGGGGCCTGGGTAACGTGCAGGTCCTTGCAGATTCCTATCTTCAATGGAGCCCCTTGGAGAAGGCAGGAGGCAATGCATCGCAGTGCAGGGAAGAGCTGTAGAAAAATCATTCATTCATTCATTTCACAAATATTTATTGAGCGTTCATTAAGCGACAGGCATTCTGTTTGGCCAAAGTTCATGGTGCAGATCAGAAGGGAAGCCCCTCGAAACCGCACCCCAACACTTCTTTCTGAAATCTGCATTCCCTCCCATACCCACATGCACCTTCACCACCAGTTAGCCCTTCAAGTCCCTCACAGGAATTACAGTAGTTGAGTTCACCAATACTTTCTTATTCAGTACCAAGGTAATATATAAAAGTTAAAGTATGTAATAATTTATGGAGGACTCTTTGGAATTTAGGTCCCAAAGCTTTGACCTTCATCCCACCTACATATCTTAACCGCCCCCCTCCTGGGTCCCAAGGAACTTAATTTGAAAACCTTCAAACTCTAGTGCATTATTACAAAGTGCTTGGGAGTTAAACGCCCTTAGAATTCCAGGAGACATTTGGAGGAAATGAGTGTTCACCCTCTGGTGGGCTGGACCACCCTTGTGGGCACCATGTGACTTTGTGGGCAGGCCCTGGACTCCTCTTGCCAAACCATGACCATGGCTCTCACCTCCTTCCTTAAGGACTATGGCCTGCCCCCAATTTACCTGTTACACGTTCCACCACCTGTGGATGTAGGTGACTGTGAAACTCATCACCAGCAGCACCTTGAGGCCCAGGAGGAAAGCCAAAAAGATGAAGACAGGTGTCTCTGGTCCTAAAAATACCAGAAGAAAAGATCGACTGGGCTCCACAAGTTCAAATACCTTCTTTGATGTCATGTTGCTCGGAAGCTTGAGAACCACTAATCGCATCCAATTCTCTCTGATTCCAAACTCATGTTCTTTTCTCTACACTCAGCTTCCTCTTGGAAATAAACAATAATCTTTACCATTTAGACTCACCTTGAAATTTGACTCAACAAATATTGATTTGCTGAGCTGGTGAACGTCTGCCACATACCAGCTAATGTGCCAGTATCCAGAGGTACAAGCCTCCACCGTACAGAGCTTGGTGTCCTCAAGGCCTTGTGGTCATTTAAATTAACCTTCAATACAATCTCAGGAGGCTGGTAACATCAGCACCATTTTACAGGTGAAGAAACTGAGGCTCTGAGAGGATAATTGACTTGGCTTCCTGGATTTACAATGCCATAATTACTGTGAACTAAATTTTAAAATAATTTTGTTGGAATTCAAATAATAGTAGCTGACATTTACTGTAGACACATATGTAGGATCTACATTTAATCTTCACAAGGACCCTATGAGTCAGGAACCTTCATTTGGTGCATCTACACTGCATTTAGACTCATCCACAGTTGACCAAGCCGAAGCACAAAAAGGTCAAGAACCTGTAGAAGAATTAAGTGCAAAGGCCGTCTCTGTCATTACAGCAGACATCCTGGAATCCACAGGGTAAGGTTGTTCAAGCAAGTCTTAAAGGTGTGCTTATGTGGTTATGTATGGTTACGGACAAGTATCTTCATGTAACCCGAAGCCACTATTTTAACCAGAGAGCATTGCTGAAGACCATCATAGACTTTGCAAGTAAGTGAGCATCCTAAGCTAAACTCTTCAACGAATTTTCAAGGAGGTTGAGCTGGGAGATTGTTTTTTCCTCGGAAATGAAAGAACCTTTTAAAGGGCCACATTTAAAGGAAGCCACAGGCCAGAAACCATTCCGGGTATTTAAGGAAGCACAGACTCTTAAGTCAAGCAAGCCTTTAACAATTACATGCCCGCTTCCCCATTGCCTCTTGGAATCCACCCAGGAGACAGAGGTGACCAGAGGCTCATAAGAGAAGAGGCTAGCTTACCTGGGCTTTCAGTGGGCTTGTAAGTGGCATGGACTGCTGGAGATAGTATGAGACTGGCCAAGGTAGGAGGCCGTGCCTCATGCTGCACCATACAGGTGAGCACCCGCTCAGAGCCCTGCACTGATGCGTTTACCAACTGCAAGCTTTCCAGGCTGTAGGTCCCATCGCTATTCTGTTTGGATGTGGGTTTCTCAGCTCCCGTGAGGACCTCGCAGTTCTCCATCCAGGTGAGACGCACATGTTGTGGGTACAATCTCTGTACATGACAGGTAATAGCCACCAAATCTGAGGAAGGTGAAGCCTGGGACACTGACACTGCAGGGGGCACTGACACAGAGCAGAGAAAGCAGACAATTACTGTAGGAAGTGCACTGTGGGAGCCTGGGAGCCCTTTAAGGATGGGTCATCTGCCAGGTCCTGGTACAGAGGAGGATATAGGCATTGGTTAACAGCTGCATGCCTAAGTAAATGCACGATGGAATGACAGTGTGAATGCATGAGTGAATGTGTGCTGGGATGGATGGATGGATGGGTGGATGGGTGGAAGGAAGAAAGGAAGAATGAATGGGAATAATGAAAGTCATATGCTCTCTCCTTTATTTTCCATTTTGGTCATTAAAAATGAAAAGATAAAGTCTGAATTCCATTTAAGAATCTATGAGTCAGCATTGGCTGCTATAGCTCAGTGGATTGAGCACTGACTGCAAACCAAAGGGTCACTGGTTCAATTCCCAGCCAGGGCACATGCGTGGGTGGTGGGCCAGGTCCCCAGTGTAGAGCACATGAGAAGCAAACACACATTGGTGTTTCTCTCCCTCTCTTTCTTCCCCCCTTCCCATCTCTCTTAAAGTAAATAAATAAATCTTTTTTTAAAGAATCTATGATTCACTTGACTAATCTATGAGTTGGTAATTCTAAGATTTGAAGATTCATATACTCTACATCTTTATGACTCAAAGATGCTAAGGTTTTACATAGGAGGGAACACGGATTTGGAGCAGTTAAATCACACGCCTGTCGACACCTTCCCTAGGTCACAAGTAGCTGGGATTACATCAGAGACCATATGCTTTACCATTATGTCCTTATGTTATTCTGGCACCCGAACTTTAAGGCTGGCTTCTGAAATTCTGATCTAACAACTGCTAGACTTTTTTCAACCAGATGTTCAGTTGTGTAATAGAATGTATTCATAATAAGAAAAATTGGAGAATTTTTCAATTCTATAAAACACGAATGTCTCAGAACAATTCCTACGAACACACAGCACAGTGTAGTTCCAACCCTGCACCATGGGATGGGAGGTCAGATTCCGTTCCTGCACTCACACCTTAGCCAACTGCAGGATCTTATGTAAGTCACTTCCCCTGTTTTCAAGACTCTTAAATGATGAAATCGTCTAAGATAAGATTAGTTCTCACAGGGCTAGCTGAGGCAGACTTCAGCTCTTGGTATATGGCGGAGAGAGTAACTCCTACTGCTGTGTAATTTGAAGGAACTAAGGGCACCTGATCCCAAAATAGCCTTTCTCCATACTCAACCCACCTGGATCTATTAAATTCTATCAATGGTGATGCTAATGGATGGGACAGCCACAGCAAGACACCATCCCCAGAAGGTCACAATCTGTACTCAGTCTTTCTCGTTCAGCACACAAGCAGGAACTCACACCAAGCAAAGAGCAGGACCCTAGGAAGAGGAAACCCAGAATGGCGAAGGCTTGGTCACTGGCGTGGCAGCTGTGGAGAACAGTCCAGGTAAGGTACCACCACGTGTCACGGGCTCTAGATGGTGGCAAAGACCAATAGAAGGATGAAGATGCTCAGCTGGCTCATTCCAGCTCCTGGCTATCTGATGTCCTTGGCAGGGTTGGGAGGATAGATACCCAGGCACAGCTGAGGATAACTGCTTCCATCAGTGAGTGGCAGTGTTTGAGGCAGCGGGCATGTGTTATCTCACTTAATCCTCACAAAACCAAATGAGCCCTGGCAGGTGTAGCTCAGTGGATTGAGCACTGCCTGTGAACCAAAGAGTCACTGGTTTGATTCCCAGTCAGGGCACATGCCTGGGCTGCAGGCCAAGTCCCCAGTAGGGAACACATGAAAGGCAACCACACGTTGATGTTTGTCTTCCTCTCTTTCTCCCTCCCTTTCCCTCTCTCTAAAAGTAAATGAATAAAAATCTTTTTAAAGACCCAAGTGAGACAGTTACAGAAAGCTCCTTGTTATCAGAAAACTGAATAAAACAAAAGCCACTTAGAAGGAACCTATGCAAAGTCTATAGAAATCGTCAGAAAGCAATTGGTTGAAATTTCATCCTAAAAAACATTTCAATTATAAAAATGATTGTATTGATTTATAGTTTAAATTAAGTATAGAATAAAATCAAAGCTCTGCACTGACTCATAGAAGGAATAAGTGTCGGGAGTGTGAGGAAGTTGGCACAGTTTTTTCTTAGAATTGCATACAGTATCAGCAAATCCTTCATTTCATATTTCACGTTCACAGCACAGTCATTAACAGGAGATTTTGAAAAATTATTTGCATGTTCTATCCGTTTTCACAGTGACCTCTCACTGCGTTCTCTTCTGAAGTGCCTGCAGAATCATTCGGGTGGTAGGTTTGTCTTTCTCTTTTTTCCGTCTTGAACTATGCGAGGCTTTGCCTGTGATCCCACAAGTTCCCCAACAATGTTCGCATCAACTTTCTGAAATAACAACTGTTCCCAGATCTCTAACTTCACTTTGCAGTGCATCGTGGGTTCTATGTCACAGTGTGGCCTGCCGTTGTCCACACACACGTCCATCAAGGCAGGACCCGCCCCCCAGAGCAGGGCGTTTCTGGGCTCCACACACCTCTGCCAGCCGCTGACGGTCTCAGCGCTTGGCAGTGGTGCTGGTTGGCGCCACTTCCCAACTGAAATTCCCGAAACACCTCCCTGATGCTCTGCCTCAAGATTCCTCCATAACCATGAAATGCCACCCCGCTCATGCAGGCTCATCCCAGCCTCCTCTCCTTTGTGGGACCATCCTGAGAATTAACCTACACTGTTCAATGGAAGGCCCCCAGGGGCACTGAGCTTCAGTCATCCATAGGGACACCCAGTCCGACATCTCCCCCTTTCCTGGGTGCCCCACTTTTCCTGTCTCATTATCCCCACCCTTACTCCACCTGCACTCGGGTCCAGGTTTCAGGGTCTGCTTTCAGGGGAGCCCAAATGAAGACACCCACAAAAACATTTCCACGACAGAAAACCCAACCTGGGATGCCTGCATGGTTGAGCAAGGAGGGGCCTTGAGTGGGGGGCTCGTTCTGTAAGTAATCAACGTATTTGTGGATACTTACATTTTCTATGATTTTTCTTCTCTACACAATTGTCCTAACTCAAAGGAATTATATAATAAATACTCAGATAAGAAAGATCCCTGAATGCTCAATTTCCTAACAAAACAACAATGGCCACTTCGACATGATTAATATAAACAAGTTATGTGTTCAGTACTTTAAAGGTATTGTTGCATCAAATCTTTGCCATAAGCAAGTGGAGGGTGTGCCATTTTTCAGACAAGGAGCCTGAGGCTCAGAGACGTCCACAACCCAACCAGCCCAGCTGAACAAAGAGAAACTCCTCACCGCGGAGGTACTGGTCCAGGCTGACGGTTTTCTGGAAAACGGGTCTCGACTTGTGCTGGACGAGGCAGAAGACGTGGGAGAGCACGTCACTCGCCTGCAGGGGGACGAGCACACTGCTGGTCACATTGTAGGTGTGGCCACTGAGGTGGACGCTGGTCTGGGGGCGTGGCAGGGTACGGTTGTTTTTAAGCCAGGTCACCGTGACCTCCCGTGTGGGGAACCCGGAGGACGCGTAGGTCAGGCGGATGCTGGTGCCTGGCTCAGATCGCTGGAGGGGGCCGTGCAAGACGGAAGGGTAGGTGCTGCTGCCTGCAAGGAGACACCACCCCATGAGAGGACAGGAAGGAGCCAAAGTCCCAGGGAGAACAAACCCTCAGCCTCTCTGTCAGGAAGCCTCATTACTCCTTGTCCACAGGGTTTAAAGGCTACATTCTAAAAGGAGTTCATTTCTGAAGCTGTTATCGGAAGCCAGACAATGAAATTACAGGGGACCCCAGCAGTGTGGAAGAAGGTTGACTGCCCCCCCCACCCCCGCATCTTGCAGCCACACCCACGTCACATGACCCTGCTGGTGGGGTCTGCCTAACTTACCAAGTTCTCCCAAAACCCTAGGAGGTGGGAGCTGTGACTCTTCCTGTTTCACAGCTGAGGGAACTGAGGCTTAGACGGGCTGGGTAACCTGCCCAGGGCCCACAGCTAGCCAGTGGCACAGCCGAGGGTTTTAGCTCGGCTATCTCCCTGCAGGGTCTGTGCCCAGGGCCACCACCTGGCTCTGCCTTCAATCCCTGTGAAGGGAAGAGCGTCTCACTGCTCAAGGCCAGGTCATGTGAAAGCAGGTGGCACAGAGAAGAGGTCAGGAGCACAGGGTCCGGGACCACACACAACCCAAGTTCGCATTCCTAGGTCCTCCGCTGGCTGAGCCTGAGCAACGCAGCTCTCTAACCCTCGGTTTCCTCATCGCCAAATGGGGATGATTCTTAATCTTCAGAGTTACTAAATAAATTAAGTGAAGTAGTGTAGAATATGTGGCACATATTAATCACGCAATAAGTGGTCTATCATCACATACTCACAACAAGTTTAATAGTTTCCTACTTTCAGCCCAACTCTGGTTGGGCCCAACTCACTGCGCACCCTGCAGTCAAGCAGAAACCAGGAAACAAGTCCCCAGCATGCATGACAGGTATCACTCCACAGGTAGGACACTGAGCTCAGGAGGGGCAGTGCTGTGCCCCGGGTCACAGACAGTCAGCGGCATCCCTGCCATGTGACACCGAACTATCAGACTCCAAGCTTGGCCAGCTCCAAACACAGGAGCCAGTGTTTGCTTCAAAGGCTGGGAGTCTCATTGTGTAACGAAGGTGTTGACAGATAAACCCCGCTCGGGGTTTGCGGGAGGCCCCCTAGTTTAAGAGAGGATTGTGAGAGTTGAATAGGCAGCTGTGACCAGCCAGGAAGAAATAAATGTCAGAAACAGAGTATTTAAGGTGGATTTGAGAAGAGACTTGAGAGAACTAGGATTTGTGTTCTCGGGCAGGGTGGAAGGGAGGAACACAGAAAAGCACGTTGAACTTGTAAAGAGACAGCCCTGCCTTCCCATTTCGGCGCTGAGATCCTTGAGCCTTGGTCCCTTTGCTGCCTTTCCTGGCTGTCTCAGGTCACGTGGGCATGTGAGGACACCTTGGGGACAGTGCATGCTCTGCAGGTGTCAGCCCAACGGAACAGAGGCCCAGCGGGGAGTGCATGAGAGGTGAGTGCTGAAGGAGGGTTTTCTGGGCCAGACTGGGGAGGTGCAGCTGCAAAGGTGCCTCACACCAAATCCCAGGAAAGGAAGCTGCCCTCCCCCTTTCCAGACCGCAGGTCGCTTGGGACAGCTGCACAGGGGCGAGGTAGAATCGGAGTGCTGTTCTCAGGGGGCTGACCTTGCCCCAGTGGGCCAGCATGCAGGCAAAGGGGGAAAGTAAGGCAGAGGAGAGGCTCAGTCACTAAATAAGTAAGGTATTAAAGAAATAATGTAACTTGCTTCTGATCGGAAAGGACCAGTTTGGGTTTTTTCCACTGGACAGCAAACATTAGGTCTTATAGAAACTGAATAGTGAAGGGGATCATTCCCTCCGAGAATCCTTACAGCAGGCAGATAAAGGCGCAGTATGTTCAGGAGAGGTAGAGTGCAGGGTCAAAATCCGTGCTTCCAGGATGTATTGTGCTGCCGGCCCTGAGCATCTCGTTTGTGCTCTCTCTGTAGTAGCTGAGCACGCAGGCGCAGGCGCTCATACTTCCCGGAGGGCGCTGTCCTTTCCCACTCCCTGGGGTTCTGGAGAGCTGTCAGTCCACGCTCTGGTTAAGCCCTGGCTGGCCCAGGCCTGGCCAATCATAATCCTCCCTTCTCTCCACTCCCACTTTCATTGCCCATCTCCTCCAGCTCCTCTATCCTTCTCCCAAGCTGGTGGAAGCTGGACCCAAAGAAGCAGCTCAGGTCTCTGGGTCTGAACTGCTAGCCGGCAGCACCCCCTAGTGGAGAAAGTCATCTGCGGCTACAAAGGGTGAGATAGATGAGAAACAGGAGGCGCAAGGGGAGGAGGAGGAAGAGAATAAGGGGTGGGGGCAAGAGGTAGAGAAAGGAGAAAGCGAACTGAGTAGTAGGAAGAGAAGGTCACACTTGCAGCCACCCTGGCGGACCTCGCATGAAAATTGACTTCCAGAAATTTCCAGGTGAACCGGTTTGATTAAAATCCTCCCAAGGAGAGACTTCGGCACCTAGCACTCAAATCTCTGCAGTTTCCTTTGGTCAAGTGTTAAAGCAGAGAACTTTCAAGCTGAAGAGTGTGTGGACCTGGGGAGGGGAAGTCCCATTCCTTCCTGGCAAAGGTGTGGGAGAGGGAGGGAGGAGTGGGATTTAGGGGTGGACGCGGGAGAGTTTTACCACCAGCCCAGGTGGTAAAACTTCCTTCACGTCCAGCCGGTGCTGCTCTGAGCCCCTGGCCCACGTTTTCACACTTGACCCTCTCAGCCACGCCTCCCAGCGGCCCGACTGCAGGCCACACCCACCTTTCCGCAGCCGGGGTGCCTGAGCCCTCAGGGTGATGTTGGCCTGGACTGGAGGCTGATCACCCTGGACCACCCAGCAGGCAAACTCACTCCCCTCAGGCCTGGTCTCTGCCGGCCACGTGTGCTCCAGAGAGTAGGTCCCGTCTGAGTTCCTGGTGACCTGCGGGGACAACACGGTCTGGACGGTGTGCCTGTTCTCCATCCAGGTGAGGCGCAGGTGGGAGGGGTAGAAGTGGCTCGCGTGGCAGGTGAGATTCACCCTCTGGTGCGGGCCGAATGCCTGAGAGGGCTGGGTGGTGATCTTCACAGCAGGGACGACTGGGCAGAGGAAGAGGAAGAAGCAACTGCTGAAACTGACACCTGCCTCCCTGCCCCAAGAGGCGCAAGGTGGTCTCGCTCTTTCATCAGTTACTTGTTTTTTAAAGAATAATTTTTTTTTGCTGTGGCTGGTGTAACTCAGTGGCTTGAGCGTGGGCTGTGAATCAAAGGGTCACTGGTTCAATTCCCAGGCAGTACACATACCTGGGTTGCAGGCCAGGTCCCCAGTAGGGGACACATGAGAAGCAACCACACACACATTGATGTTTCTCTCCCTCTCTTTCTCACTCCCTTCCCCTCTCTAAAAATAAGTAAATAAAACCTTTAAAAAAAGAATAATTTTTTCCTGTATGTTCAATGCGAGGCAAATGGAGTCAAAGGTTAAGCCATTAAACATGGGTAGGGATGCAGGGTGGAATAGTATTTTTTGCACGCTTGAAATATTTCATCATGAAATATAATTTTAAGAATGACTAAAATATAATGCCTATGGGGATAGGGACTTGCTTTATTCATTGCTATATCCTCAGTACCTAGAATAACAGTACCTGGCCCATAGTCAATACTCATTTACTGAATGAATAATAAATGCTTAAAATAAATAACAATTATGTTAATAGAACATATGTGTTTGGAATGGAAAGTAGGGCCGGGTAATAATAATGACAAACATTTGCAAACAGCCTACTGTGTGCCAGGCACTACTCTAGGTGCTTTATAAGAAATAAGTCGTTTAATCCTCACAGGAAACCTATGACGTGGGTTTTCATTTTATTTCTAAGAGGAAGTTGGGGCACAGAGAGGTTAAGTAACTTGCTCAACATCACACCTGCTGTACAGCGGTGCAGAGGGTTAAACCCAGATGGCCGGCCCCCCGAGCCTGTTCCTTTAATGGCTGCACTGCATGATCAGCCTTGGCAATGAGGAATTTCACTTTCCGGTTAGTGGCATGAAGCTTCCGGGGGAGCACTGCTTGGGCAAATGATGCCACACAAACACCCCCACCCCCTGCCACCCCGCTACTGCCCACTCACCTCGGAGCACTTGGGAGAGGTTCATGGTCTTATGCAGGGGCTTTGCCAGGTCCCTGTGGGTGACTTCACAGGTGATCTCTGATGAGATGTCTTGGGGCACCAGTGTCACCCACACCTTACTGGTGACAGAGTAATTGCCTTTGTTGTCGGTCACCAAGCCCTGAGCTGAGGCTGGATGCTCATCTCTGTCCTTCATCCAGGTGACATTGAAGTTCGAGGAGCTGAAGGGGCCAGCGGTGCAGTTGAAAGACACGGGATTCCCAGGGGCTGTCCTCTGAGGTGGGCCCGTCAACGTGATGGAGGGCTGCCCCGCTGGGGAGAGACCACCGGTCTGCAACTGGGGGCAGGATGCACCCACCACTCGGCAGCCTATCAGAGGCTCCCATGTTGCCAGGCCCTGTGGACCTACTGTGCACTGTCTGGTTCCAGCCTCAGGGATCGTATGAACAGATGGTAGCAAGTAAACAAGCAAATATATGGATAGGGGACTGAAGACTTGGAAAATTTTAGCTTAAGGTAAAAAGTTATAAGTCCAACAAGTAATATGTGTGTTAAAGCTTTTGTTTCAGAAACTACAGATAAGGCCCATCCTGGCTCCTGGGAAAATGGCCAGCCTCCTGGGGCACTGCTAGAGATCACATCCTGAGGACAAGTGGGGGCATCCGGGCCATTGTGTTTCAGGGAGGGGCAAACGACCACCTGCCCCTGGGAACAGCTAACTGCCCAGGGCAGGAACGTTGCAGCTTCTTTCACCTAATTCTCCCTGAATCTCAAAGCCTTCACCGCACCTTGTTTATTCCCTGGTATGAAAAGTCTGGCCTGGAAAGAGAAGGCAAGATGGTCTGTCAGGGTACGAACCCGCCATCTTCTCAGATCGCCGGCCATCTGAATAAAGTGCCCATAAAGATTCAATCACTGTCGTTGCTTACTGGGTTTGGTAGTGACAGGCAGACGGAACACCGGTGTCTCTTTCGGTTACAATGTCATTGCGACTGGGACACCCAGAGAGCACAGAGATAGGAAATGCTGGGAGGACTTATTCTAGAAGGGTGGTAGGAGGAGTCCTGGGGGAGGCGACATTTTGAGCTGACACTGAGGAATGGAGAGGAGCCGGCCATGAAAAGGGTCAGGGGAAGAACATTCTAGAAAGTGGGAAGAGCAGGTGAGAAGACCTCGGGCAGGAAGAGCTTGGGGGGCTTGAGAACCTGAGGCATCAGTAGGACTGCAGCATGTGGACAAAGAGGGGTGGGTGGGGGAGGTCCCGTGGGGCGTGGAGAGAGGGGCGCTCCGTCCCTGTTCTGAGTGGGATGGAAAGCCACGGGAGACGTTAAACCGAGGGGCAAGGTGGTCTTATTGACGTGCTTTAGAAGATAATGGTGGTGCTGTGTGGAGAATGCACAGGAGTGTGGTGTCTGGGAGCAGAGAGGCCAGCAAGGAGGCTGCTGCAGGCATCAGGGGAGGTGATGGCGCCTGGGCTGGGGCTCCGAGAAGGGCGGGGCCTGAGGTACACTTGGAGGAGAGAGCCAGCCAGGCCTGGTAATGGACTGGGTGGGAAGTGGGAGACACAATGAATTACCAATAAGTGACTCCCAGGTTTTTCTCTCGAGCATCTGGGTGGATGGTGGTTCTAGTTTTTGAGGGGGGCGGGGACTGGACCAAGTTCAGATGGGAGAGGTGTGCTGAGGAATCGAGATTTCCACTTTGGACCTGAGTGTGGAGTCAGGCATCACCACGGGCAAGGACCCTCCTCCAGGTGTCGCCTCAGGCACACAGTACGCCTGCCTCGCTGGGCATCCGTCCTCTGCTTGCTCACCTCCAGGGACGGGGCTCATTCCACCTGGGGCAGCTCCCTGCGTCCTCACAGAGCCAGGGCCAGGACAAGGTACTTTGTCTCCTAACCAAGGATCTGTCCCCTAAAGTGGTCCCAGGACCATGGCAGGGCTCCACGCGTCCCTCCCCCTCAGGACAGTCTGCAGAGATCCGAGAGCGGCATCCCCTGAGCCCCTGCTCTGAGCCGGCATGTGAATTGGGTGCTGGAGACACAGTGGTGGGTCGGGCGGGATCCCTGCCCCGGGAGCATCTGCTCAGGTGTTTGTCTGGGGGGGAGGGATGGGTGGCGGGTGATGACAGGTGGCTCCAGGAGCCACAGGAATATGTCTCCCTGGTAGTGAGCCCTGGTTCCTCCTGCCTAGTGCTCTCCTCTGACTAAGCCTTAACGGTAACTATCACACAGTGCCCCGTGGTTCGTAAAATATTTTCAGGTGTGTGTGTGTGTGCATCTTTACTCACAGCCCAACTGAGAAACATTGGTATTGTTGTCCCCATTTTCCAGAGGAAGGAACGGGGGCTCAGAGAGGTTGAGTGACTTGTCCAAGATCACACAGCCTATTGGTGGCTAAGGAGGGATGTAGAGCAGGTCAGGCAGGATCCCTGCGGCACCAGCCTTCTTCCCACAGCGCCAGGCCCTCCTTCATTAGGTCCTCCTCTCTCCCTCTTTCCCACCTCCACACCCTCTCTGATCCAGACCCAGTGGCCACCCAGACCAGGGCTGACAGCAAAGAAACTGGGTGGGAGGTGGGCTCCTCTTTCACCCTCTGACCCCCACCCCCCAACCCCTGACCCCCAAAACTCCCATCATCTCGGTGTCCCACAAGATCCACATTGAGGCAAAGGTGCAAAACAGCACCCTGGCCGGCAGGTATGCAGCTCAGCGAGGTCTCTGGGTCTCAGTCCCCCCACCTTCCAGGGGAACACAAGATGGCTGGACTTGGTGCCTCCGAGGGCCTCCCTGCCTGACCCGAGGGTCCCCGTGGGCAGCACTCAGAACTCACCTGTGAGTCCCAGCAGCAGGGTGGGCAGGAGGGAGCCCAGGGCCGACCCACGCGTGGCAGGCATGGTGGCAGGCTCACAGCGTCCTGGTCTGTGCTGGCACCCACCCCAGATGCAACTCTGCCTGAGCCCAGGAGGCACCACCTGGTATCCTGACAGTCTGGGTGGCCTGTAGCTCCCAGATACCCTCCCACCCCCAGCCTGGAGCGGCGTGAGAGAAGTGGTCGCTGTGGCCCAGGCTTCCTTCCAAACACCAAACCCTCAGGGCTGAGGTCTCCAATGGGGGAGGTGCCTGCCGCCTTGGGATGGACAGTCCGGACACCAGTCCGGACAGAGAGGCACTGGCTCCCCTCCAGCTTCTGCCACAGAGCTCCCTGGGGGAGGTGAGCCCCCTCCTCATGGAGACGTGATCCAGGGCCTGCTGTGGCCCCTGCCCAGGGATGTCTTTGGGGACCACAGGAAATGAATGGAATGTGGCCTGCGAAGGACCAGTGAAGTGAGCCCGGACATACACAACCAAATAAAACAGAGGTACATCATGGACCGTGAACCCAAACCCTGCACCATCACCCCCTAAGCTCATACGATGTCAGCCAAGACCCGTCCCGTTGCCCGGAACTGTCTGCCAGGCTCCAAGTTTGGGGAAGACGAATGCCAAGCACAACCATCTCCCAGGCTTCTCCCCTCAGCTGCTCCTGACTCTCCCACCCCCATACCCTTCTGCTCTATTTGGCTTCCCAGTGACTAGCCCAGACATGCGTACCATTGGCTCTTCTCTGGTTTCCCATGAAAAATGATTGGCCATGAAGATTGCTGCCTTTCAAACACTTCAGTAACCAGTAACCAGCACCCAGCGCTGTGCTAGACACAGAATAGGTACTCAGTGATAATGAATGAAACTTTGGGACCAGACTTGTGCTCTGGACTGATTAAGATGAAGCAAAATCCAGCCTGTGCATCCCTCCCCACCAGCTATCCCACCTGCCCCACGCTCTGCACACTCGGCTAACTGTGGGGGTAGCAGGGGAGAATGGGGGTAGAGGGAGACTTATCACATCTCTCCCCTCACAAGCCCAGTGCTACCTTAGCCAAGTAAGGCACCCAAAGACGATAACTCCTAGAGATCGGGGGTTGGGGGTGTTGTAGGAGGAGGAAGTCAGCGTCTCCAAGTGTCTCCTGAAGCACGAAGTGGACTTGCTGCCGTGAGCAGGAGAAAACGGAACTGGAAAGGAATGGCAGGGTGGCAGGTGTGCAGCCTGAACTTCCCCCGTGCAGAATTGTGGGGGGCGGGGTGAGGTTCTTGAAGAGCCCCCCCCCTTGAGGAATGTGATCAAAACCGAGCATCCCGTCAGCAGCCCACTCAAGAGGCCCCCAAATTGATAGACTGCTGCATAAACTCCAGGGGCCGGATCAGATCGTGCATGAGAGAGCTGGCCAAGGGCACCCCTGCACACACACACACGTGCACGCACACGCATGGGCACCTGCACACGCGTGCAGATGCACAGGGACCCCCTGCAAAGGATCCACACCTGGACCCAGTTCTGAAAAAGGTGGAGGGACAAAAGACCCCTTCGTCTCCACCCCTTCCTGGCCCTCCTCGGGGACTTGGTGGGGTGGGGGCAGCGGTGGTCTCTGAGCACCAGGAGGGTGTGACGTGGGCTCCACCCTGGAGCAACCAGCTAGTTCAGACGGGGCTTTCAACAGAGCCTGGCACAGCAGCTTTTTCATGAAAGTTTGACAAAACGATTCATCCATGCCATCCGTTCATGCGACAATTACAGAGCACCTTTCCGCAGGTGTCCGGAAGGGCAGGCTCCACCTTGAGAAACTGAGAGCGGCAGGCAGGAGAAATTAGAGCTGGAGCAGCTCAGAGAACAATAAAGCCAGTTCCGGGGGCCCCTGCAAAGGGTGGACAGTTCAGTGAAGTGGTCACACCAGCCAAGAGCCTTGGTCAAATCTGGACCTTGGGTCCTCATCTGTAGCAAGAGGCTGGTGGCATCTACCTGTGACTGAGTCTTACACACAGAAGGTCTAGAGTACTAAGCATAACAGTGGAGCTAAATAAATGTTTTAATCCTGAGAAATGTGGCTCTCCCATCCTTATCCTTCCCACTCTGCCCTCCTGTTAGCTCCTCTCGGAGGCCTTTCTGCTCGTGGTCAAGCGCTGTCCCCAGAAATGCAGGGTGAGCCACGCGGAGAGTTTTAGATTTTCTGGTATCCAGATTGAAATAGAAAAAGAAACAGGGAATCTTCATTTTCTCTAATATATTCTATTTAACCCAGTGTCTGAAACTGTATCATTTTAACACGCAAACACTATAAAACATAGTATGATAGCTTACCTTACTGTTCTCTTTAGTCTTTGAAATCTTCAATAGTTAAAGTGAAATGTAATCCCACCAAAACAATACACTTGTGTTTAACAACAAAACACACATATATTTTTATACTGCTTGAGTTTTAAAATTTACATTTCATGCCATTAACAGGAAATAAAATTTGAAAGTCAGTTCCTCTGTGGCTGTAGCCACATTTCGGCAGCCACACGCGGCTAGTGGCTGCCCTACCAGCCAGCCTGGCCTGGGGCCACGTGCTCCTTCCTCAGGAAAGTCTCTCCTGCCCTGATGCCCCCCCCCCCCGTAGGTTCAGGCACTTCTCTCGCATGGTGTGATCACAGCGGCAATTTAATGTTAATGGCCATTACCGTGTCACGTCCCTGAGACCATGAGTGCCCTTGTTCGCGTCTGAGAATGAGCGCCAGGAGCACAGGCTACGCTCAGCAAGTGTCTGTGGGTTGGATGGACGGATGTTTGTGTAAATGAACAAGAAAGATTATGGGGTGCTATGGGGGTACAGAAAAGGAGGAAGCACTCCGAATGGGAAAGCCCTCTCCAGGGCTTCCTGGAGGTGGTGACTGGGCCTTCAACAGCCCCCAAAACTTCAGTCACACCATTTACATGGAGGGGGGAGACTGGTGACTCCAGGGGGCGGCTGCAGGGGGTGGGTAGCCGTCCCGTGAGGCTAGAAAGCTGGAAGAGAAGTGGGGGGACAGGAATCCCCTGGGAGGCGGGCCGAGTGTCACGGCACCCACAGGGCTCGGCGGCCGGGCCGCGTGCCCACGGGGCGAGGCTTGGTTTCCTGCGAGTGGAGCCAGCCTTCTTCCTGACTCCACCGCCAGCAGGAAGCGGGGCTCACCCAGTCTGCAAGCTCAGCCTCTTACGTGTGCGGGGGCCCAAGAGCCCTCCTCCAGAGTTTGGGCCCCAGCCCGGGCTAGTGACTGAGAGGGACGGAGAGGCCAGGCCCCTCAGAAAGGGGACATCGATGTAAAACCGGCTCAGGATGCCAGTCCTGCTAGGTGTACCCAGTTCAGTGAAGTGGTTGCACCCGCCCGGCCCTTGGTCAAATCTGGGTCTCAGTTTCCTCATCTGTAGCGAGGGATGAGTGACCTCTGTGACTATCTGAGTCTTACGCATAGAAGGTTTTAAGTCCTAAGCATAAAAATGGAGCTAAATAAATGTGAGTTTCTATCCTAAGAAATGCACCCTCATTTCATGCTTCTTCTACTTGTTAACTCCAACCTGACTTTCTAGGTGTGGGTGCTGGTGGGGGTGCTGGTGGGGGCTGTCAAAACCCCTAAATGGCAAAGCACTGTCTAACATCTCACCTCCTGCTGCAAGGACCCACTACCTTTCAGCCTCATCCCATCTTTTTAGATGGGGCTCATCCCCAGCTTGGACGAGCGCCCCTGTCACCCTGCTGCTCCTCCAAAGCTCTGTCTTTCCCTAAGATGCTGAGTGACCCATCTCCTGGAGGGTAGGGACCTTGCCTGTCCACTTGCTCCGTGTCTGAGTCCTCAGTGCCTGGCCCAGCAACTGACACGGAAAAGCCTCTGAACACGTTTGCTGAACGAATTCATTTCATCAGCAGCTCATCCATTCCTACAACAACCCCCGAGAGAGCAACCACTGGGTGCTGGGCACCATTCAAGGCCCTGAGCCATTGAGTGGTGAACAAGGCAGGTCCTGACCCTCAAGGAAGGTACATGAGTTATTGCACTTTCTAGACAGGAGGGCAGAAAATAAAGAAATGAATATGCAGCATAATTTCAGGGAAGGTTAACTGGTGCAAGGAAAGTCAAGAAGGCGGGAGAGAGAGGGGTGGGGTGTGTCTGGCTCAAGGCACCCTGGAAGACCCGTCAGGGGAGGGGCATGTGGGTGGAGCCTGGAATGTCATGGGAGATCTGGGGAGAGTGCTCCAGAGAAGGGATGCAGCTCGCGGGGTAGGTGTGAGCTGGAGGGGGGGTGGCCAAACAATAGCAAGGTCACAGTAGGGGCAGCATAGGGAGAGGGGGCTGCCAGTCATGGCAGAAACCTTGTACAGGCTGGGGCAGGGGTGAGGGGAAAGTGGTTAGAGAAAAGGGGTGTGGCAGGATCCAATCTGTGAATTGAAAACTCACACTCTGGTGGCTGGCGGTGTCACTCTGGGAGAGTGACGGGGAGCAAGCTGGGGCAGAGAAGAAGCAAGAGGCCACCGCAGCTGGAGGCAGCTGGACACCAGAGTCTGAGGCTTGGGGGAGTGGTGGGGATGGTGGGGAGAGAGACAGACATTTGCAAGTTGTCGCCATGCGAACAGTTTCTAAAGACTCTGCATGGGATGAGACCAGTTCGGGAGAGAATGGAGAAGAAAGAGAGGGAGGGCCCCAAGGCTGGGATGTGGTCTGACTCCATCACCAGTGTGCCGGCTGACATTGGGCCACCTCTCTGGGCCTCAGATTTACAACTGCATGTGGGAAGGTCACTAAAGACCCCCTTCCGTGAATACCCACGGGCCTGGTTCACATCCTACACTTGGGACCCCAGCCCGGGGCCCAGGCCTCACTCACCCATCTGCTGAGCCTGCTTCCTGGGAAGTGCCAGGTAGGCATCACAGGTGTGTGACCCCTGCAGTTGCAAAGACCCTCACTCAGAGGGACACATGCTTGCTTCACGGCTCTGCCGTCACCGTCTCGAAACACTCAATGATGTTTGAACAAGGGGCCGTGCATTCTCAGGGCGCACTGGGCACCGCTGACTATGTGGTCTGTGCTGCCGCCTGCCCTTGGCCTTCCGAGGTGAAGGACACAAACCCCCTCAGAGGTAGCAGGCACGACTTGGCGGCCTGGCAGGGAGGGCGGGCAGGAGGCCCCTCAGGATGGAGGACTCTGTGAGACCCTCTGGGGCATCAGGGTCTCTGAAATCGCGTGTCCCACCACCGCTGCAGATTCTTTGACATCCACTCAGCCCCAACACACTGCCCTGTCTCAGGAGTTGAAGACTTCAGCCACTGTGGGCGGGTCGGCTCCAGGGTCCCTCATGCCATGACAGCAAACAAGTGTGATAACGGGAGGTGAGGGGTGAAGATCAAGGCCCAAAGCGTGGCCCTGCGCACTCAGGCGGGCTCACGCGTGGGAGCAAGGGGGACAGGGAAACACACTGGGGTGAAGTAAGCTTGACAGCATGCAGCCAGAGAGACCAGTGGGGAAGTCACTGGGTGGCTTGTTTCGGCTTAGGAGAAAGAAGAGCTTTCTAACAATTGATGCTGTTCAGTAATGAAACCTGTCGCCTTCTGAGGGGAAGCCGCCCGTTGCAGGCTGGGCGAGGCCGGGCGAGGCCGGGCCTCTGGTCAGGGATGCTGGAGGGAGATTCTGGCTGAGCAGCTGGGCTGCAGGCACGTTTTTCAAACCACAGGACACAACACAATCGTGGGTCATGAAATCAGTGTACTAAAACTAAACCAGCATTGTTTTAAGTGAAAACTAAAACCAGCATTTTTGGGAGAAGAGAAAGAGAAGACAGGAGGTCCAGGTTTATCCCACATAGTAAGGGGAAATGCTGTTTTTTTGAAACTTTCTCTGTGCGTACACGTGTGTGCTGCATGGCAACATAAAGTGTGTTACTAACTGTGGGAGTTTGTCAGAAAGATTGAAAGCCTCGGGAAGCTGATCTCTAAGATCCTTCCAACTTTGCAGTGATGTGAGGCAACATTTTTAGATTTTATGTATGAAGTGATGAGACTAAGAGTTTAAGGTACTTTTTTTTAACCTTTTACCCCATGTTTATTTCATACCTGTTCTAAGCCACACTGGGCAGTAGGGACAGAGACCAATCAGAATCCATTCCCCCGCCCCCTCCAGTCACGTGACGGAGACAGACCTTCACACGGGTAATCCTGACACAGTATAACAGGTGCTTCGTGAGGCGCTCAGCTGAGACTGCGCACAGTTTATCCAACCCTAAGACGCAGGCACTTTCCGGCCACTGTTTGGTGATTGAGAAGAGAAGCATGGCTCAAAAGGTGACACAAAGGGCTCCTTGATGTCCCCCAGCAGAGTCCCCGTGGAACTCAAGACCACCTGAGGGCGGGGCTGGGGGCGGAGTCACAACAAGGAAAGGACTGGTTGGGGTGCTGGGCGGGGAGAGAGGGAGGTCGCTCATCACAGCAGAAGCGACCCTTGAATGTGTCTGAGGGAAGAGTAGGGAGGGGACTGCTGGCCTGGCAGTGTGGCTGTGGCACCCTTTCCTCAACCGGCAGCCCAGAAGCCAAGTGGAAAATAGTAAGGAGTGTGGAATTTGGAGCAAGCAGACCTGATTTGAACTTTTTAGCTTCAGCTTGCACTTGCTGTGTGACCCTGGGCCAGTCACCTAACCTGTCTGGGCCCCTGTTTCTTCATGTGTTAAGTGGGAACAATCACAAGCCGGGAGAGCGTGTACATAAAGCAGCTGGTGTTAGCAGAGCACTGGCAAATAGTATGAGCTTCGTACTGATTACAACCCAGTGAGGCGCTTCCCTGAGTCTGGCCAGCTCTGACACTTGGCATCTGGGTAACCCCGGGCAAGTCGTTAACCTCTTATGCCTCAGTTTCCTCGCCTTTAGAATGGGAATAATAATATACCTGCCACATAAAGTTCTGAAAATAAAACAAATGGATAAAAATGAAGGCCCTAGAAGAGTATCCGGCACAAATTAGGTGCATGATAGAGACTGGCCACTGTTCATACTTCTGTGTGTTACATGCGGTGATATGAGCTTTATAACTGTATTCACTGATCAGAGTAACAAATGACCGTTACTCTAATACAATAGGGTTGGCCGTGTCCTACACAACGTCCACGGTGCATCGAGGAATTTCAATTAGTTTAATACTTGGCTGGAACCCCGAGTGTGATGTCAAGTTCATTTTCTAGGGGGTAGTGTGGGCCGATTTGGGAGGTGAGATGGGTGGTGAAGAGTGAGGCTGGGAAGGTGGGACAGGACAGATGATGAAAAACATTTCACGTCACGTCAGCCTGGAAGATGCAGAGAGTCCATGGAGATTTTCAATCTGGGGAAGTTTTAGTCTTAAATTTATGCTTTCTCAGTTGCAAAACCCTGAATCTATGTGCTAAAGTCTTTATGGCTCCAAGATTACAGTCCTGCGATTTTGTAACCCTTAATATTTCTTACTTGCTGTGGTAGATTGATATAAAAAATGGCCACAATAGGGACTTCTGGTTTCAACTCCAACATGTAAAGAGCTTGAAAGCCATTATTCCTGATTTTACAGCAAGAAAAAGTTGGACAAGCTGAAAATAAATGGCTTTCCTTGAATCCATCGGAGAACTGAGGTTGCGAGGCAAACTGCCATCCAAAAATCAGGGGTGTCAGCTGCCTCCGAAGAGATACGGCACCAAGATTGGCTCCCCTCTAGCGATGCCATAAATTGGTGGGAACACTTAAGAGGAAATTCTGATGAATTGCTGAAGGCTGAGTGGTCACTAGCATAAGAGTCAGGAGCTCCTGGGGGGCCCAGTCATGGGGGGTTGGGGACTACCTCACACTTTTTGCAGATTTTTCCTCCGGGAACCCCACTGGGTTCCAATGCAGAGGACCTGACAGAGCTTCCCCTGTAGCTGGAGCAAAGAGAGGCAAAGCACAGCCGTGGGGAAGCCCTCCCGGGGGCCCTCCTCCCTAAACTCCCGAAGCTAGGACTTTGCCAGATGGCAGTTCAGAGACTGTATCACAGCTAAGGCAAAAGAAACTGGAACCTCCCCAGACTTCCTGTTTTACCCAGGGCAGGGAAAAATCAAAGCCGTAGACAATAGAGGAAATAGGCTAGAATACTGCATCTGGGCAAAGGACCAGAACAGGAGGTAGGGGATAGCCCTATCCTGGGAGGAGGAACAGAAACTCTTCCAAAAAGCTGCCCCCCTGAGACGAGAAGCAAGCCCACTAAAAGCCCAAAACTTAATTAGATTAGAGAACGCCCTTCCTCTGCCCCACTAGACCACCGCAGCAATAAAGCTCCAGCATAACGAGAGTAATTGCAGCTGCAGGAGGGGTAAGACGCAGACCCTCTCCAAGGACCAGTCCAGAGGGGCGCTCCAGAGCCAAAAAGGGAGGAGAAAACGAGGATACAAAGGAATCTGAAGCCCAAGGCACCTAGAGCTACAAGCATTCAATGCAGCCCAACTCCTAGCAAGATTAACATTGATCCTTACATTAAAGGCCTGTTTTAGTATTTATTATGCTATACAAAATGTCCGGCTTTCAAGAAAAATTGACAGGGTGTGCTGTATCAGTTTCCCAAGGCTGCTGTAACAAATTGCCACCAAGCTTGGTGGCTTAAAGCAACAAAAATGCATTCTCATGTTGTTCTAGGGGTCAGAAATCCGAAATCTCTCGGTCGCCACTAGGCTGACACTGAGGTGTCCGCAGAGCCACGTTCCGCTGCAGGTTCATGGGACAAATCCCTTCCTGGCCTCCCCGGGAGGTGCCAGCACTCCTTGGCTTGGGGTTGAGTGACTCCAGTCCTTTTCTCCATGGTCACATCACCATCTTGTCTGTGTGTCGAGTCTCCCTCTGTCTCCCTCCTATAAACACACATGTGGCCCTGGCTGGTGTGGCTCAGTGGATTCAGCGCCGGCCTGCGAACCAAAAGGTCATTGGTTCAATTCCCAGTCGGGGCACATGCCTGGGTTGCAGGTCAAGGTCCCCAGTTAGAGGCATGTGAGAGGCAACCACACATTGATGTTTCTCTCCCTTTCTTTCCCCCTCCCTTCCCCTCTAAAAATAAATAAATAAAATCTTTAAAAAAACAAAACAGACACATGTGGCTGCATTTAGAGTCCACCTGGCTAATCCAGGGTAATCTTCCCACCTCAAGATCCATTACCCAGCCTTCCACACGTGCCAATGGCGAAAACAACTGTGGCCGTAGAGACAAAACCATCATCAGAAGCAGACTCAGATACAACGCTGAGGTTGCAACTATCAGACAGGGAATTTAGAATGACCACAGCTAACACGGCAAAGATTCCGATGGAGAACGTTCTCTAGGACGCCCTGTCTGAGGCCACAAAACAAGCCTTAGTAAATTTTTTAAAATGGAAATTATAGGGAGAAGAGATAATATTTTAACTAGGAGTGTTGGGACAATTTGACATCCATGTACAAAAAGAGAAGAAAAATATCCTCCATGTAGACATCATTCCTTATATAACAAATGACTAAAATAAACTCAAAATAGCGGATAGACCTTAAGGTGGAGCAGCAAACAGTGAAACTCTAGAAGAGAAGACAGGAGAAAATCCGCGTGAGTTGGACTTTGGCGACAAGTTTTAGATGCACTACCCAAAATGCAACCCACTGGAAAAAATTGATTAAGTTGGACTTGATTGAATTTTTGTTGTATAAAAAACTGTCAGAGAATAAGAAGATGGACCACACAATGGGAGCGAATATTGACAAATGACGTATCTAACACAGGATGATAGCCAGGATAAGCACAGAATTTCTAAAACTCAACAACAGGAAAACAACCCAATTTAAAAGTGGGTGAGAGATATGAAAAGACACCTCTGCAAAGAGGACATATGGATGGCAAATAAACATAGGGGGAAAAATCTCATTGTTTGTCATTAGGGAAATGCAAATTCAAACAACCGCTCTATACCTTTAAAAGGGGAAAATGCTGAGAAAGGTGGCAATACCAAGTGCTGATGAAGGTGCAGAGGAAAAGGAGCTCATTCTTTGCTGGTGGGAATGAAAAAACGGTACAGTTACTTTGAAAAACAGTTTGGCAGTTTCTTATACAGCTAGCAATAGACTCGCCATATGACCTAGCCATTGTGCTCTTAGTTATTTACCCAATCGATGAGAAATATTATGTCCACACAAAAGCCTGCACATGATTACTCGTAACAGCTTTCTTTATATCCCTAATAAAGCTGGAAACAACTAAGATGTCCGTTAATAGGTGACTGAGTAAACGATGTTGCATCCATTCTATAGAATACTATTCAACGATCAAAAGGAACAAACCGCTAATTCACACAACAGTGTGAATGACTCTTAAATGCATACTGCTAAGTGAAAGAAGCCATTCTCAAAAGGCTTCAGATTGTTGGATTCCACTTACATGATTAAGAAAAAGGCACAGCTATAGAAACAACTAGATCATTGGGGTCCAGGGATTTGAAGAGAGATGGTTGCCTTGGCGAAGCACAGCGGATATTTCAAAATGATGAAACTATGCTGCATGGCGCTGTAGTGATGATACATGACTGCCTATTTGTCAGAACTCATAGAGCTTTAAGGCACAAAGAGCGCACCCTTAATGTACACAAATCTTATAAAAGAATCTAACTATATTGCAAATGTATGACCTGATCTCACTGGGGACCCAAACAGTAAGACTGAAAACCAAAAGACAGTCCGCAAGCACTCTACTCCACCTGGAGAAGCTCCATCCCAGAGGGGTGTGGGTGGACAACTCTAAAACTCCTGTGCATGTGACCTCCAACTGAACAGTGAAGTGAGGGGATGGTCGACGGTGAGAGTCACGTTCTCATTGTGGAAGTGAGAGGTTACTGATAAGCAAGGGGAGGGGGATAAAATGAACTACAGGGATGGATTTGAGTGGGAGGCATGAGCGGGAACTCCTGCTTAGCTTCATATAAATATTAATGAATATATACAGAAGTAATTATAGGTACGTGTATATGCAGGCCAGTATCCATATGCATAATTCTTAGTTCTGTCCACTGAGACTGGACCTCAGGAGCAAAGAGCATACCCAGCACCCAGATCTTGGTTTCTAATACCATTAGCTAATAAGAGGACTGAGGGAGAAATGGCCGACTCTAGGGCTGGGGCAGAAAGTATGTTAGATGAGCTTGGAGCATCTCATAGTGTCAGACAGCAAGGAAGTGATGAAGACATAACAAAAGAGACACAGGAGCCAACATTCGTCCCAGTAGTGTAAACTGGAACAGTTTGGGCAGCAAAATAAATAACATAGTACTTAGATGTTGATGCAAAATACAAAATAAATCTCCATGGGCCCACACTGATATAATAAATGAGAGAATAAACAAATAACAGAAGTCCAAATAACATGTAGATACTGCCCCCTTGAGGAAGCAGAGAGCAACTCTGCATTCTGAAGTGTGGCCTGTGCAGAGCGACTTCCTTTCAAGGGGGAAAAGAGTAACATTCCAAGGGGGAAACCTGGCAGACACCATCCTAGCTGGGTGATCAAGGTCAACATCATTAATGACAAGCAATGCTGACGGCATGTTCTTTTGATATAATGTGTTGGCAATGATACTTTCCCTCTGTGGTCTTCCTCAAAACTTGTAGCTCTAGTCTAATCATGTGAAAAGCACTGGACAAACCTAAATGACGGGGTCTTCCACAGAAAACTCGGTTATTTGAGGAGTGTGGTCATCTGTCAGGGTTGTCATAAACAAGGAAATTAGGAAACTGTCACGGCCAAGAGGAGCCTGAGGAGCTGTGCTGATTAAACGGAACATACTGTGCTCCGGATGGGATCCTGATGACTGAATGCCACGTGGTCTTCTGGATGGGATCCTGGAGCAGAGAAGAGACATTAAGGAAAAGCCGATGAATAAAGTATGGAGTTTGGCTAACGGTAATGTATCACTGTTGGTTCTTTAGTTGTGACAAATGTATCACAGTAACATGAAATATTAACGATAAGGGAAACTGGGGACAGGGGTATATAGGGCTTCTGCACAGCCTTTGGAACTTTTCTGTAAATCTAACCATTAAAAAATAAAGACATTGTTTAAGTGTTATTTTATAATGAACACAATAGGTCACGCCCCCCCACGTGGCGTCCTGGGCAGTATGACTTTGCCACTCCTCCCTTGGAGAGGGGTTTTTCCACTTCCTCGCCTCTTGAATCTGGGCTAGCTCATTCCTTGCTTAGACCAATAGAATGCGATGAAATACGATGCCAGTCATGGAATTTCAAGAGGCCTTACATGTTGCCACATGATGAGAGATGTGGCCCAGGCACCCTCCTTCTGGCCAACTCCCAGACACCCGGCTGACCCATTCTTCCTAGACACGCCAGCCCCAGCTGCCCTGCCCTCTGATCCAGACCCAAGGAGCCCAGGCAAGACGAGCTCAGCCTGGTCCACCTTGGCAGGGCCCCCAGCGATTCACATGAGCAATAACAGAAGCTTTTTGTTTAAAGCCCTTTGTTCATTATATAACAATAGCTAAGTGAATCACTCTTACCAGGGCATAACAGTGTATGCACAA
Organism: Artibeus jamaicensis; assembly: GCF_021234435.1. Lineage (NCBI taxonomy): Eukaryota > Metazoa > Chordata > Mammalia > Chiroptera > Phyllostomidae > Artibeus > Artibeus jamaicensis. The sequence continues at coordinate 13,790,226 of NW_026521924.1, read as the reverse complement.
AGTGATTTGTTGTAACATTATGATTACAAAAGATTAGGAACCACCTAAGGCTCCTCCATAGAAGACCAATCCAATGATTATGAGGTTCGTACAATGGAATATTATGCAGCTGTTCAAAAGAAGGAGGCAGCTTGATGTGAATCAATACGGAACAAATTCCACGATACATTTAAAGCGAAGCAACGAGATGCTCAAGAGCATACAGTGGAAACTACTGATCCTGTGAAACATTTCCATTTGCATTGACTTCCCGCTGGAGCATGTGCAGGAAACACATGACCAGGCTGTCGCTGTGTGGGAAGAGGAACTGGGAGCCTGGGGAACCAGAGCTGAAGGAAGGCTTCCTTTTCACTCTGCCGTCTTTTTAATCTTCTGAATCATGTAAATGTGTTATCTATTCAGAAATAAATAAAAGCAGAATGAAAAAACTGCTGTGCCTTTCAGATCCAGTCTATTATTCCCTATTCCCATGATTCCCAAGATCCACCTGGACCACTGAATAGCAAGGCGGGGGGGCGGGGGGGGCGGGGGAGAGTGGAGGGGGTGGATTGGCTGCGGTTTGCCCCTCCCACTTCCAGACATTCGGAGCCACGTGCTAAGTGAAGCTCCCTTCTCCGCTCCCCGGGCCGCCACACCCTCGCCTGCCGCTGGGGGGCAGCGTGACGCTTCCTTCCCGGCGAGGAACTGCGGAGAGACTGGTGGGCCCTCCATAGCAGGCCGGTTCCTGCGGAAAGGGTTCGGGCTTTCTGCATTAAAAATTAGAAAAATTTTAAAAATAATAAAGGGTTTCAACTTGGGAGACAAGCTCATCCCAAAATTCCATGTGAGGCACCGGAGCAGCCAGCCATTACCCTTCCCGTCCCTGAGGGAGAACTGCACGTTCTTCTTGGGGGGGGGGGGGGGGGGGCGGTAAATGGGGGAAGAAGAGGAGAGAGGTGACCGTTAGCTCCTTGCCGCTCACCTCTGCTGGGCTCTACGAAACTAGAAAGTATTCGGGGAGCTCACCCTTCAGGCTGCTGGAGCCTGACAATCCTTGTACTCAGGAAACCTGGAAGGTTTGCCATTGACCCTCTGTGCGACCTTGAAAAAGCCCCTTCCTACCTTGAGTGTGTTTCACATCCGTAAACTGGGCGTGGTGATTGTGAGAACAAAGTAAGCATTTGATCTGTGACACTGAGGAAGCTAAGCACCTGACGGACCGTTTCATCCCCGCTTTACAGATGTGGAAACTGAGGCCGCAAGAGGCAGAGTTTCTTGCTCTTGGTTACACAGCTGACAAGTGGAGGAGCAGAATTGAGTCCAGGTTTCCCTGGCTCCGGAACCCCTGCTCTTGCCACTTGGCTTATCCTGCCTCCTGTGGCTGCTGGGAGGGATTCCAGAAAGAGGGGTGGCTGAGGGAAAGCGCTGGACAGGGGCTACGGAGGCCTCATTCGCCGAGCCCCTTCGGCGTGCGGGGCGCGCGCCCCTCTGGGGGGCTGCTTCCCTGGTGACATTCACGCACTCGCAACGAACAGGTGAGGAGTCGGGGTCCTCGGCTGCGGAGGAGACGGCTGGGACCTGAGACCCGGAGCCGCCACTGTCCGCCCGCCCAGCGCGGCGGGGTCGGGGTCCCGAGGCTCCGCTTCCACGCCTCCGTCCACAGGGTGAGGAGTCGGCAGGAGCGCGCGCCCAGACCGCGGTTTCCGCGGGCGGGGGGAGGAGAAGGCGGTGTGCGGGGGCCGCGCGGTGGGCAGGCGTTCCCCCGCTCTCGGCTGCCTTCCCCGTCCCGGGAGGGGTGCACAGCTGCGGGGCGCTGAAGCGCGCGGTGCACCCCCGAGCGGGCCCTTTCTGCAAACGGAGTTCCTCTTTTCATGCAAATACCTTTGCTCGCGCACCGGGAACCGAGAGGTCGCTGCCGCAGCTGCCGCGGGCTGCGGGGCCGCTTTGCCGCCCCCGCCGCCGCGGCTTTGGTCCGGGCCTTGAAAGACAAATGCGCAGAAACAAAAATGCCGGCGTCACGGAAAACCGGCGCTGGAGCGGGACTCCGGGCCCACCTGTGACAGGCGCCCCTGCGTGGGGCCAGACGGTTTGCGCAGGCCCTCGCTCCTGGCTGCTCCACCCCTGCCTCAGTTCCCCCGTCTGCGAAATGCGTGCAAGGGCTCGCTCAGCCCGGGGCAGCTTCTTGTCGGAATTCGTTTCCCCAGGCACCGTGGGAGGCAGCGTGGAGCAGGGCAGACAGGCTGCTGTGGGGAGTTTGCCTTTCCGAGAGAGAAAGGGGACAACAAGGAAAGAAATAGACGAGATAATTTCAAACAAGTGTTATGTAATAGCGAGCAAAGGTGAGGCTGGCGCCAGGCTCTGTTCTCCAGGCTATAAATAGGTGCGTTGGCTCTTGTAATCTCACCACAAACCTGCCAGAGTAATTATAACCCCCTTTCACAGGTGGGAAAACAGAGGTCGAAGAAACTCTTCAGGGGAACCGAGAAGGTGAATGAATGATCTACAGATAGTCCCCACATGCAGTGGTTTCCACTTAACAATAGTTTCACTTACGACAGTGTGAAAACGATATGCATTCAGTAGAAACCGTACTTGGAACTGTGAATTTGATTTTTTCCACAGGCCACGGAAAATGCTCCCTGCTCCCAGTTAGCCACGCGATCACGAGGGCAGACAAACTGGTACTCTGCAGTCTCCCGAGTTGCCAGTGTTATTTGGATATTGCGTTATGTGTTTTGACATCCCATCCTGTCTACAAAACGCTCACCTGTGTCTCCTGCTTCTGGTGAGAAGAAGATAAGTAGATGGAACTCAACATAATTTGCCCGACTGTAGACTACAGTAGGTGTTCTGAGTATATTTAAGGTAGGCTGGGCAAAGCTAGGATGTTCGGTGGTGAGGCGTGTTAAATGCATTTTTCACTTACAGCACTTTCAACTTACAATGGGTTTATCAGGATGTCACCCCGCTGTGAATCGAAGAGCATTTGTATTCATGGGGAAACGGGCTGAATGATTCACTCAAGTGTCCAGTAGGCAGAGGAGACGAGATGTGGATTCGGACAGTTGGGCTCTGAGTGCAGCCTCTTAATCATGCCACACCACCACTCCTGGCTCTGCTAGGAAGGGCGTAAGGTGGCAACATGACAGAGAGCGCTGGGCCTAGGAGAGAGCTATTCCCAAGACGGTGTTTGGGACCGTCTCTGTGCCATTTAAGCTCAGCCTTGAATGGGGAGAGGATCCGGCCGAGCAAAGAGCTGGGTGTGCCAGGCAGACAGGTGTGCATGGACTCCACATATTTCACGAACAGGGAAGTTCAACAGGCTGGAGCACCAGCAGGAGTGGAGACGACCCGGAGCTGATGGAGCAGGCATTGCAGGTCTTGGCTTTCTATTCTCTGTGTCGTGGGGAGTCAGGTCATTGTCATGACTGCTGAAGGGGTTGCGTGGATGGCGAAGGCGTCTTAAGATGAGCTGGGCTCAGGTTGGAGGAGGATGAGTGTCACTCAGGTGTTCAACACACCCCCCTCCCATTGGCTCTCCTGGCCACTAGGAAATTTATGTTGAGTTCACCAAGTCCCAGCCTTTGGTCTCCAACACAGACTCAGAGAGGCAGGACCAGGTAAGCCCTCCCCTTACAGACGGGGCTGAGACTGAGGTGCAGACTGAAGGAGTGAATCTCTTCTATCCTGGGGGCTGGGATGGTGTCTGCCTCATTCACTGATGGACCCCCCCCCCCACTCAAGCATAGGCCCGACCAGGCCCACCCTTAGACACAGGTAACAGGGACCCTGCCCTTGTTCCAGGCTTTAAAGGGCCTCTCTCTGGTGCTCCTCCAGCTGCATTTGTCCCTACAAAGCCAAGGGGACGCACTCACTCAAGCCTTTGCCCCCCACCCTACTCTAGATATACGTCCGATTCCCAGGATCTCTGAGTTCCCTGCTCAAACGTCTTGAGCCTGCTTTCAGGCCTGTTCTCTGGAGGCAAAACACTAGGCCCAAGAAGTAGCCAAAAGGCAGCGTGGAGCTCAGAGGTGAAGGGGAAGGGGACAGGCAGCCTGAGGAGCCTAAACACAAGCCTGTGGGCGGAGTTGGGGATAGAAAAGAAGGGAACAGGCCAGGGGACGTGGAGGGGTAGGGGGCGGGCGGACCAGCTCTCCCCGCCACCTGCTCTCTACACTTCAGCGGAGCTGTCTGAGGAATTTGAGGCTCCCAAATTGAGCCTGGCCTTCCAGGCTATTGTTCTGAAGTTATATTCACCGAGGAGAAGGATGGGACATTTTAAAAACAATGTATTAGGTTGATTTATCGCTTTAAAATATTTAGTTCTAGGGGTGGGGAGTGAGTGGTTCCTAGCTCCCACCAATACCAGGAGTGGGTCTGGCCAGGCACACAAGAGATGTTTAATATTTATCACATAGATGGATTAATCTCATTTAATTTAATCCTCATGCAGACTCTACAAGGGAAATAGCATCACCTCTGTTTTATTGATGAGGAAACTAAGGCTTGGAGAGATTTAGCGACTGACCTAATTTGTCATGTTAGAAAGTAGCAGAGATGAGCCTTGAGCCCTAATGTGTCTAATTCCAAAATCTTTTACAATTGTCTCATGACAAGTTCACAGTCATTATGAACACATTAAATATGTTATAACAGCTGGAGCATGTCATTCAGTCTCTTTGGATACAAGTACTCTTTATACTACATAAGAAAGGCCTTCTCTCCTGATTCCTACTCTGTCCTCTCAGGTACTTTGGGAGGTAATCGGGCTGGAGCTAGTGCTCCGTATAACAGTTGGGAAACTGAGGCCCGGAGCAGAGCAGTGGCCCACGGCATCATCAAGGCTCCAACAGATGGGGTCTACTTTTCTCATGTAACGAGAAGTCTGGAACGTGACCAGATCAGAGCTAGTGTAATTGTTGCAACATCCTCGGCAAACAGCTTCCACCTTATGTTCCGTCCCGGTTATTTATTGCTACATTACAAACTACCCCAAAACAACAACCATGTTATTATTTTCTACAATGTTGTACATAAGGAATTTGTCCAAGGCTCAGCTGGGATCCTTCCAATTGATCCGCAGGCACTGACTAGCCACTTGGCTGTATTCAGACTGGGCTCATCTGGAGGATGGAGATGTCTACCCCAGGATGCCAGTGTTTTGGTGGGGATGCCTGCCGTGCTCAGCTCTGATGGGCCCTCTCCACGCAGTCTCTGAGCCTCTCCCGGTGGTCTCTCCAACAGAGTGGTTTGACCTTTTCCACAGCAGCTCATGGATCCAAGAAGCCATGGCCGAAGCTGCCAGTCCTCTTTAGGGCAAGGCCAGAATGGCAGGCCATTATTTTTACTATATTCTGTTGGTCCAAGAAGTCACAGGCCAGCCCAGATTCAAGGAGAGGGGAAATAGTCTCTTCTACATAGACTCTTTCTCTCAAAGGAAGGAGAGTCAAAGAATCAGCACCCATCTTTAATGCACCCCATGGCCCAAAATGGCTGCTTGGGAACCAGTCATCATATCTCAAATTCCAGCCAGCAAGGAGAAAGAGAGGTATAAGATGTGTGTATCCTCCCTTTCAAGACATTTTCTGGAGGTCATACAAAACATTTCTTGTTGATGAGAACTCACGTGGCCACACCCAGGATGCGGGAGGGCACATGTATCTTCATTTCGGGGCTACTGCGTGCCCAGCTGAAATGCAGGGGTTCTGTTGACTAAGGAAGCAGAGGAGAGTGAGTATTAAGGAACAACTAGGACATGGCTGGCTTGTGCTGCCAACAGCTAAACGTAATCCTAATGGACATGTTTTCTTTCTAATCATGTCCCTCCTAATGTTTCTTCCACACTGTCACCCAAATAAACTTCCCTTCTAATTTTTTGTTATGTTCCTAAAAGGTGATTCTTCTAGTCATTCCCATGCCAACAGCAAGTGTGTGATGTTTTGTGTATGGGCTGTGGGATTTCAATACCTAAAACAACAAGACTAGTATTTGCCACACACCAGACTCTGCAATGAGCACTACGTGAACACATCCTACTCCACCCTCACAGTAACCCCATGAAAGAGGATCACACAGGAGGAAACAGAAGCCCAGAGAGGTTAAGTGACTTGCCGCAAGCCACACAGAGTGTAGGTGCAAGGTGGAGACTCAAATGCTAGTCTGTCAGATTCCAGGGATGTGCTGAGGCAGAAACTGTTACTGCCTCAGGGACTGTTACTGATAACCACCCTGGAGCCCGGGCAAGGCCCTGCACGGCGTGTGAATGTTTGAAGAGACAGGTGTGGGCCAGGAGCCTGCAGATGGCCTGTCCTCCCTGTGCTTCTTCAGTCGGGACGCCCGCATCCGCCCCAGGGTCAGACAGGCATATGTCATGAAATTAAACTGGAGCAGGAATGCGGGTCGTTCTGTTTCCTGGAAGGCCTAAACGCACCTCAGGCCATGAGTAGGAGACTTTGCAGAGCTGGCTACATTTCTGAGCAGTGGGCAGAGTAAGGCCCACTGACTCCTGGCCTTAAACGCAGCACCTTCCAGCTCTGAGGTCCTCTGTTCTGACCCCAGGTTCTTCTGGCCTTTACTTCACCCAGTTTGAAGACTCGCAGGGGCTCCCGGATCAGTTTTATCCTGCGTGGGGACAGGTAGGAGTAGGGGAAAGGACCGAAAGATCTGAGTTTTAGCTTTTTGTTGAGTCTCAGTTTCTGCATCTGTCAAATGGGAGGAATGATCCATAGTCTGCTAACTTCTCCTTGTCCTGCTGATCACGCAGGACAAGGGAGGAACTGCCTTGGCAGACCAGAGGGGGAGAGGCACACAGTGGCTGCTTCAGCAGCTTGCATTTAGGGAACGAGGCGTCAGCCCCTTGTAGGATAAGGAGACCTGTGGGGGCGGGGGCTGTACCTCCCGGTGGTGTTCTTGCCCACAGTCTCACAGAGGAAGTGACCCAGGGTGGGTATTTAGGCATAGGTCCCCTGTCAGGGGCATAGTGATTCGGAACAGTGGTCTGGATCCAGACAAACCTGTGTCTGAATCCCGACTCCATCTCTTCCTAGCTGAGGGCTCTTGGACAAGCCAGGTAACCTCTGTACCTTCCTTTTCACACCTGTCTGATGCGGCTGAAAAGGCAATCTGTCTCCTCGGCATTTTCTGAAGGACTGAATGAGAACATTTCTTAAAAAAAAAACTAACATAGTGAGATGAACAATCCGACTGATAGTTAAGACAATAAGAATTAACTTTTTCTGGGGGGACTTCCGCCAAGATGGAGGAAGGCATAGGTGGAAACACTCTGCCTTCTCTCACAACCAAGTTTAAAAACAACCAGCCCCTTCTTGCCGCTATTGTCCCTCTCTGACCCCGCCCCCACATACAGCATCACAAACCAGCAACCTGGGTGGCCCTGCCCTGGTGAACACCTAAGACTCTGCTCCTCATAGTAACAGGTGCGAACAGAGCAAAACATTATGGCTCAAGAAGAACAGCTCAAAGCCCCAGAGCCAATAACTCCAAGTGATGAAGAAATAGCCAAAACTCTCAGATGCACAGTTCAAAACACTGGTGATCAGGATGCTCACAGAACTGGTTGATTTTAGTCACAAATTAGAGGAACATATGAAGGCTAAACTAATTGAAATGAAGGGAAATGCACAGGAAACCAATAGTAATGGAAAGGAAACTGGGACTCAAATAAAAGGAGTGGACCAGAAAGAGGGAAAAAATGACCAAACAGAAAAGTATGAAGAAATAAGAATTCAAAAAAATGAGGAGAGGCTTAGGAACCTCCAGGACATCTTTAAACATTCCAACATCTGAATTATAGAGGTACTAGAAGGGGAAGAGAAACAGCCACAAGTGGAAAACTTATTTGAACAAATAATAAAGGAGAATTTCCCCAATCTGGCAAAGGCAATAGACTTCCAGGAAATCCAGGAAGCTCAGAGAGTCCCAAAGAAGTTGGACCCAAGAAGAAACACACCAAGGCACATCATCATTATATTAGCCAAGATTAAAATGAAGAAGAGAATCCTAGAAGCAGCAAGAGATAAGGGGACAGTCACCTACAAAGGAGTCCCCATCAGACTGTCAGCAGATTTCTCAAAAGAGACCTTACAGGCAAGAAGGGGCTGGAAAGAGGTATTCCAAGTCATGAAATCCAAAGACCTACATCCAAGATTGCTCTGTCCAGCAAAGCTTTCATTTAGAATGGAAGGACAGATAAAGTGCTTCTCAGATAAGATCAAATTCAAGGAGTTCATCATCACCAAGCCCTTATTATATGAAATGTTAAAGGGACTTACCTAAGAAAAAGAAGATAAAAAATATGAACAGTGAAAGGACAGCAAACTCACAGTTATTAACAGTCACACCTAAAACAAAAGCAAACTAAGAGGACAGCTAGATCAGGAGTGGAACCATAGAAATGAAGATCACATGGAGGGTTAGCAACAGGGGAGTGGGAGGAGGAGAAGGGGGGAGAAGATACAGAAAATAAGTAGCATAGCCGGTAGGTAGAACATAGATGGGGGGAGGGCAAGAATAGTAGGGGAAATATAGAATCTAAAGACCTTGAGACACTTGTTCATGAACTAAAGGGGGGGAACAGTGGGGGAGGGGTGTGCAGGGTGGAGGGGAATGAAGGAGGGAAATAGAGCAACTGTAATGGCATAATCAATAAAATATATTAAAAATGTTTTTAAAAGAATTAACTTTTTCTGAGCCCTAATTAAATATTGAGCTCTAAGTGTTTCATTGATTATTATTTCACGTACTCATCATCACAATCCTCAGATGGAGTTCACTGTTATTCTCCACTTAGAGATGTAGAGACGGAGGTACAGTTAGGTTAAATAAGCTGCCCAAGGTCACAGCAAGTGGTAAAGGTTGGGTTTGAACCAGGCTGTCTGATTCAGAGTCCACCTTAATCAACACACCATGCTGTCATTATTACTGTGGCCCATCGCTATTGTGAACCTTATATTTTGTGCCCCACAGCACCTCCACAACTGTGGCAACAGCTGACTGGAGTAGAAGTCACCTGACCCAAAGGCTGCCAAGATATAGGCTAGCCAGCAGCCAATAAGAAAGCCTTGTGCACCCTAGCTGGTGTGGCTCAATGGATTGAGTACCAGTCTGCAAACCAAAGGGTTGCTGGTTTGATTCCCAGTATAGGGCACAATCCTGGTCTGCAGCCCAGGTCCCCAGTAGGGGGCGCTTGAGAGGCAACCGCACATCGATGTTTCTTTCCTTTTTTTTCTTCGTTCCCTTCTCTAAAAATAAACAAATAAAATCTTTTTTTTTTAATTATTGAAAAAGAAAGAAAGAAAGCCTAGTGCAAAAGCTCCACTCAGCAGGGCTGAGTGCAATTAACTAAACTAATCACCAGTGAGAGCTGCCAGTTTGAATTTGGATCACAGAAAGTTGGGGGACATAAAATGCACAAAAGCTAAAAGATCTAACAAGATCAGGTAATGCAAAGACAATGTGGAGGCACGGGGGCAATAAATTAGCCAAAACCTCGGGGAGAGAGAAAGGGAGCAGGGAGGAGGAGGAGTGAATGAACGCCCTCTGACCCCTGGGCTGCGTGGGCCCGAACCACCTCGGTCCCTGGAGCACGGGTCCTGAATGATTTCCCCGCGGCTCACCTGCACTCTCTGGGGCACAATCAAAACTCCTGCCTTTGAATCCCTGTCTGCAGTGTTACTACAATCCCCAGGGCTCAAGTTAACCTGAGAGTTTCTGCTCCTTTCAACTAAAATGAGGCTAGCTCTGCTCTCACCTTCAACAGCAGGGCAAATACTAAGAATGGAAAGTGGCGAGTGGAGAGGAGGAATAGCGCTAGGACCCTCCGAGCAATCCCCGGGTCTGACCCCTGGCCGGAGGAGGAGGCCAGGAAAAGTGCCCCAGTTACACCGGAACCCCGGGTCAGCCCTGATCCACTTCTCCATCTATGATCATGCCTTCGGGGCGTCTCATGGCCATCTGGGATGACTCTGGACCAGGCCTCTCGCCCACCCTCACGACACATGTGTCCAGTGGGTGAGGACATTTGCATTTCGTGATGCCTGGGCATCTCCAATCCGACCTGTTCAAAACAGAATTCCCAACCATCGCCCCCCAAACCACCCTCTTGAAGGATTTCCATTCCAGGAAAGGCCAGCCCACGTGCTAATTGCTGAGATCAAACATCTTGGTGTCATTCCTGACCCCGCCCCTCTCCCCCTCTCCCCTTCTCCCCGTCTCATGCTCCAACATCGGCCAACAAACCCTGTTGGCTCTACCTTCCAAACACCCCTAAACTGACCACATCTGACCATGCCCACCGTGGCCACCCTGGTTTGAGCTGCCATCCGCTGTCACCCGGGATGACTGCTACAGCCTTCTCCGCTCCTGTCCTCGCCTCCTACACCTGTTCCGCACTCAGCAAATAGCCAGACTGGTTGGTCCTGTAAAAACATAAACCAGACCTTTTAATCCTCTGCCTCAAAACCCATTAGTAGCTCCCCTTCTCATGCAGGGGGAAAACAAAGGCCTTTACAAAGGGCTCCAAGGTCTGAACTTCTGGTCTCACCAGTTTTTCCCACAGACCCGCCTTCTCACCTGCCAGCTTTGTCCCCCACTGTCCCTCTGCTGCAGCCACACAAAGTGCTTGCTGTTCCTGGAAGGAGCATTCTCACCCCCAAGCCGCTGCATGTACTGTCCCCTCTTCCTGGAGTGTTATCGATTGGCACCTACCTCCGGTTCTCCTTCCCTGCCTTGCTTTTCGCTGTAGCATGTAGGGAGATCTGACATGCTCTATGCTTTACTCCCTCGTAACTGTCCGTGTCCAGCACTGGAGTGTCAGCTGCGGGTGGGGAAGCGTCTTCCACCGCCCTGTTTACTACGCTGTGTCCCCGTAACGAGGACACAAGGTCAGGCATATGGTGTGCGCTCAGGGAAGCTTTGTCAGGTGGAAAAAGGAGGGCACAGGGGGCTTGACTTCCTGGACACACACCAGCCCACCTGCCGCCCCCTGGGGGTTCCCAGGCTCTCTTGCTTCCTTCTTCCTTTTAGAGATAAGCCCCAACACATGAGAACGGAGACTCGTCAAGGAGGCATCAGTCCAAATCGGTGGAGATTTCTGTCCAAATACAACTTTTTTTCTCTTAATACAAAAGTCCTTGTGTCCCAGCTGTTGGCTCCCCTGTCAAAGCTTGTCCTACCCTGAGAGCTTGGCGCTGGCTCTCTGTGTTCCCGCCAAGGATCCAATGTCACAGAGTCACTGGGAGTGCTGTGGGCTCTGCCGGAGGCTCCCGGGGACGCCGGGGCACGTCACCTCCCTGTGGCCCGCACCTTGACACCCCTACATGGGAAGGACTTGGGGTTGGTGACTGATGAGGCTGGTTGCCAGTAACAGGGCCATTGCACTGCTGTTCTCTGCACTGTTCTGTATTGTCAGGTTTTCATTTACAAAAAAATTAGTGTTTTCTCTGAAGTTTCTGCTTCCCACACGGCCCCAGAGGACTTCCTACCGGCCCCCATCACCCACCCCACAACTTCTCTTTCCCGTCTGGTTCTGGTTGGACCAGAGAGCAGTTTGGGTTAGTGGTTTAGCTCCGCTAACTAGCTGCCTGTTGGCATGCAGGAGTCACGTGGGGACACTTAAAGACCTGTGATGCCCCAGTGTCCCCATGCTCCCCAAGTGTGGAACCAAATGGTCTAGTGGGAGATACGGCCACGGACCATTAGTAAAAAGCTTCCCAGGTAATTCTGGCACTTTCCAGAGTTGAGTCAACCCAGACTCATCCCTGACTCTTTACTGCACCCAAGGGTCGCCTATTAACAAAGTCTAGTCTCCTTGGAAGACAGTTTAGCCACATTTTTGTTACCTGACCGTCGCCCTGGGGACCCATCACCACTGCCTGCGTGACTTGAGAAGTCATTTCTTCCAAAGCCAGAGAATGCTTTGTTCACTGCCACGGCGTCTGCTGGCCGAGGTCCTGCCCACCGCCTTATGCAACATGGCTTCCTGTTGCCGTTTGAAAAGTGCCCAGGAGCACACAGCAGTCGACCACAGCCCTGCTTCAGGCCCGTGCACAGAAAGGATCCATTGTCACTGAGTCCCTTTAAAGGAACAGCTAGGAAACGCATTCAAAGGGCCGTGATGATAATGAGTATGCTAATGTGATTTCCATTGGGCGCCTGCGCTGCCTCCAAAAACGCTGTCTGATGTTCCTCATGGATTCAAAGCTTCCATTGAAGTCCATGGGGGATTAGGGTTAAAATAACATTAAAGTTTTCACTTAAATGGGCAGAACCAGGGAGTTGTGAATTAAGGGTGAGTTTCATCTTGACCCTGATACTATTGACCTTGAAGGGGAGACATGGGCCCTGGTTGGTTGTAAGACCAGCTTCTACTTGGGAGGCTGTATGTTTGGGTGAACAGAGCCAGCAGGTGTTCAAGGGGGTCCCTTTTTTCACGACGAATGAGCTCTGGAGGCCTGGGCTCAACTCCCAGCTCTTCTCTGACTAGCTGGAGGACCCTGGGCAAGGCAAATCGGTTCTCTGATGGAGCCTCGATTTCCCCCATCCGTAAAAGGGCCTGGATGGAACCCGCCTCACAGAGTTGGTACCAAGATTGAAAAGTATGGGTGGGTGGGGGGAGTCAGGAAAGCAGAAAGCATCTGGAGCCCCCCAGCCTCCCACCCAATGGGAGGCATGGTCCGGGTGTGGAGCGGCCCCGCCTCCCGTCCCCAGCCTTCCCTCCCCTTGCTCGGCCTATGTTTTAATGAAGTGCTTCCTGGGTGTCCAGCACTGTTTAGTGCTGAGGAGCTGGCTGTGTATAAAACAGGCGAACTCTGCTTTCTGTGGAGCTGCCACTCCGGTGGGGGAGACAGGCACCAAACACAAACAGATAAATCATAACTAAGTGGCGATACACTTATGGAGGCAGAAAAGAAGCCCTTAATGCAAGGGAGAGAGCTTTAGAGTCCGACCCAACTTCAAATCCCACATCGTCCTCGGCCGGCTGGATCACTCTTGGGAAAGTAATTTTATCTCCCTGACACTCTTCTCAGACGTTCAAAGAGATCCATTGGTCATTCATCCACCCATTGAGCAAATATTTACAGAGTTCTGTATTGAGTCAAGTACTCTTTCAAGTGCTGGGGAGGCTGCGATGAATACAACAGACAAAAATCCTTGCCCTTGGGAGCTTAAACTCTAGAGAAGAGAAGGAGACAGTGAATATGCACTTACTGAGTGACGAGCAAAGATAAAAGGGGTGAAGAATGATGAAGAAGGGAGCTTTTCTCGGTATAGGGCAGTCAGGGAAGGCCTCTCTGAAGAGGTGACATTTAATCCAAGGCCTGATGGGCTTGGGGGAATTGGCCTATGGTCTCGAGGAAGAACATTTCCAGCCGGAGGAGAAAGTGAGGCAAAGGCCCTGAGGCAGGACCTGGCCGGGCGGTTGGACTAGAGGCCAGAGAACACGAGACAAAGGTATGTGAACACCTGAAGCAGCACCTGGCTCTGTGTGTTGCAGTTGTTAGCTCTGCCTCTTTCATGAAAAATGGGACAAAACCATTTTCCACTGTCATCAAAGTTCTCGAGGGCTCTGTGGGTGGGTGACTTTGTCACTCACTTTTCTCGTCTTATTTTCTGAGTGGGGACCAGCAAGTCAAACGCCCCGGCCCACCTGCCGTCTCGTCTTTTACTGTCAGGACAAACGGACAGGAATGGGCGGCGTGTGGTGGCGGCGGTGCAGGCAGGAGGAGGCGTAATGAATGAATGAGGGCAGGAGGAGGCGTAATGAATGATGGTCATTAAATAATAATCCAGCATCTTGAATTTCTTTCCTCTCTGCAGCCTTACAAATTAGACACCCTGGAAATTTTGTGCCCGCCGCCAAGATGCACCTCCATCTGGGGTGGAAGGCAACAGATGCTAAACAGCTGCATCTTATTTAAGAGCCGGTACTTAATTAAATTACTCAGCTCTGGTTGGGGCAGGCAACGCAAGGAGGAAGGGGCAGGCTGCGTCACAAACGTGTGTTCCACCTCTCCGCGAGTTGGCCCGAACTCCTCTCCCGTAGTGCCCCTCCACCCACCTGTTGACCCCACCATCCCGGACATCCTCACATTCCAGGACACGCCATGCTCACCCCTTGCCTTTGCTCGAGCTGTGCCCTTGCCAGGACCTGTTCCCCCTGCCCAACCAACTCCTCCATGTCTCCAAAGGCCCAAGGCAAACATCAGCATCTCTTCCATGAGGCCTTTTCCAGCTTCCCAGGCTCAGTGAATTTCCTCCTGTGAACTCACACAGTACTCTGTGCGTTCCTTGACTGCAACATTCATATGATTACATTGCTGTACCATGCGCCCTGCCATCTCTGAGCTCCTGATGGTTGGGAACCACGTTTATTTCATCCTTGGAGTCCCAGCATTCTGCCAGGCTCCCGTCGGTAGGAAGTGTTTGGTCAATGGACGGATGGGTGAGTGGACGGGTGAAGGGACGGAGAAGCAAAGAGATGGAAGGAAGGGAGGGAAGGAAGAAGGAACAGATAAACAGATGGATCCAATGCCACCATCACTTCTTTCTGGGACAAGCGCCACAGTCTCTTACTGTCTTGCGCCTTTTACTCTTGCCCTCAATAGTCCTTTCTATTTTAGAGCACCCTGGAATCTTTTAAATATGGAACTGCATTATGTCACTTCTATTTAAAACTCTCCAGTAGCTTCCCATTTCTAACCCTAGCTTACAAACCCCTGCAGGACCCAGCCCGTCCGGCCTCCTGATCTTATCTCCTGGTTTTCCTGTGGTCCAGCTGCTTCAGGAAGCAGGCAAGCTCCCTCTCGTCCGGGGACCTTTGAATCTGCTGCTCCCTCTACCTGGGACTCACTTCCCTCGGCTCTCTGTGAACATGGCATCCTCTCTGTCTTTGGGTCCAGCTCAAACGTCACCTCCTCAGAGAGGCCTTTCTTTACCCTCCTAGTTAAGATATCCATCATCTTCATCCCCAAAGGTAAAGGGGGCCTGATCCAGGCAACCAGGGCTTTGGCTGTTGAATTCCAACAGGTTCCCCACAGCGTCACCTGGGTGTCATCTGGGGTGGTGGCGGGGCGCTCCCTCCAGGGCTAGCCACAAGCCACCCTTCCTCCACCTCCCGGGTCTCATGCCCTCTCCCTGTCCATTGCGGATCCCTCATGAGTGAGCTTGTTCGGAACTGCTGCAATTAAACCACCAGAGCAACATCGGACCATTTGTTTACTATGGCACTTAGAGCGGGAATGGCTTGTTGTTTTGATGGTTTCAAACCATCAAAGAAGCTCCGCTTCTTAGGGGTAGTGGGAGAGGGTAAGCCATGAATTTTGGTCTATTCAAGCAAAGACATGCTTCGGCGAATCCTAGAATTTCAGAGTGACACAGTTCTGGAATCATGGTCATGGAATGTGCGAACAGTACAAATCTGTAATTTTAGTTCCAGGTTCCTAGATGCACGGGATCTGGAATCTCATGCAACAGAAAATAGAATCTTAGTGTCCAGCCAGGCTAGACTCCAAGTCTTAGAGGGATGCAATCTGGAGATTATCTCACTTGCTCGAGTTCTTTGCTCCAATACCACCTTCTCCGAAGACCTCCTCTCATGACCTTCACAATGTGCCCCACACCCACACCCTGTCGCTCTCTATTATTTTACTCTGGCTCAGTTTTCTTCAGGGCACTGACCGCCACCTGACATCTGATGTATTTCTCTGCTCACTTGCTGATTGCCCACCTCCCTCACACATTGGATTGAGGTCAAGAACTCGGTGTTGTCCACTGTTTAGAAAATACTTAGAACAATGCCTGATGTGTAGTAAGGACTAAAAAAAAAAAAAGAAAAAATCGCCCATGCATTCCTGCACCCAGCAAACATTTGAGTCTCCACTTTATGTTGGCCCTGCTGAGACGATCCTGTCCAGGGTGCTCCCATTTTGCACTCCAAGTCCAGTTCTAGCGAACACCCAGAGCATTGTATGGAAAGGATTCTCAAGGCCAATCCAAGGTCCCCAGGGGAGGGTGATCAATTAGCAATGTCTGGCATGGGCCCAGCATTAGAGAGACTCAGCGTAACTGCTCAGGCCTCTGATATGACACTGGATAAAACTGAGGTCCCGAAGGGGGTGGGAGGGCCCCAGGGTCAGCGGCTTGGGGGCGCCGCCCGCAGGATTAGCACCCCGGTAGTTCAGTCTGTGCCCTCCTGCCTCACCTCACTGCACTGGTGCCAGATCCTCTCTGGGACACAGGGTTTAGTATCCGGCCCCTCCAGCCTTCTCTCCCCCTGCCTTCCCAGGAGTAAGGGCCTGGAGTCCCTGAACCTCGGCCTGGGAACCCATTTCTGGAACCCCGCCTTGAATGCACAAGCCAGTTATTTTTAAAAACCCGCAAAGAAAAGGAGGAAAGAGAAAACTCTCTGCACCAGCCCCAGCTGAGAGAATAGAGACTTGAAAGGAACAAAGGGTTTCCTCAAACACGGCAGATCAAGGGCTTGGCTTATGTGGTAACCGGTAACCAACTACAGTGCTTCGTGACAGATCCTTTAGAAGCCGACAGGCCCCTGTTCCTGTTGCGGTTGTTTTTTTGGGGGAGACCCCCACCCCCACCATAGTTTGGGCTGCTTACAGTCATAGACCTTGAGCCCTCCTAGGTGTTAGGGCCTCCAGCCTGACAGAGCTTGGAGTCTAATACCCTTTGAGTCAGACAGGCAGGCAGAAGCCCTGGAGGGTTCAAGGTCACATAGGAAGCCACAGGCCAGGCCACTGTCTTCCTTACCAGGTCCCCTTTCAGGGAGTCAGAGGCCCGATACGTGCACCCAGCTCCTCCCTCGCTTACCTCTTGCACCCACCATGGCCGCCTGTGAAAGCCTTCTCAGGAAGCCCCCCGAGACACAAAATCTTCTTGATCCCCTGATCCTTCCCTCTTGCAGATTTCCCCTTTTGGGGTACCTGTAGGGTACAGTTTTTACCCGCAGCTCTTCAGGGTCAGCACTGACCAGTTCTAAGATCACAGAGGGACTGAAGTCGAGCCCAGACTCCAGGACTGACATCAACCGATGTACATGAGGTGGGGTACATGTCGCCAGGTGCTGTGCCCTGTGTAGGGGGCACCACCCTGTTGATGCAGGTACCATTATCCCCATTTTCCAGATGAGGAAACCGAGGCTCCAAAGACTGCTAATGAGGCCAGGCAGCAGTGATTGGCAGAGCTGATGCCCAAACGTGGGTCCTCGTGTCTTCTCAGCCTAGCTGCCATTCGCCTCTTCTGCTGCCCCCACCACTCCCTCACGTACCACAGGTCAATAATGCCGAACCCCAGTCAGGGGACTGAAGCAGGTGCCAGAGGAGCCTGGCCGGGAATGAAGTTCCCTCCATCAGATGCTATTCTGCATATGAGTCATGTATTCATCCCCAGCACAAGCTAGCCTTCCTCCTGAGAGCGGCTCGGGCCCATTCAGTCTCCTTGTTCCCTCCCCCCGCTCCCCTGCTGTGTGTCTCTGTCTGCCCTGCCTCCCCCTGTGGCTGCTTTCTACCCCACCTGTCAATCTGTGTCACTCCATTCACGGAGCCTCTCTCTGCATCCTTTTCTGCCTCTGGCTCCCTGTGGCCTTCCCTAACCCTCCCACTTCCTCTCTCCCTCGGTCTTCCCTTTCTCTCTCCGCATCTGCGTGCGGCTGTCCGTCTCCATATTCTGTCTCCTTCAGTCCTCGGGCCCTGTGTCCCTGTACTTGTCCCCCCCCCCCCCATCAATCTCTGGGTTTTCGTGTCTCCGTCACTCGCCTCGGAGCTATTTCTCTCTCACGGTCTCACTGCCTCCCTTCTGTCCCTCCCTGCTTTCTCTCTCTGTCCCCATCTCTCTCTCTCCCTACTTTTCTGTGTCTGCTGCCTCCCTCCCCTCCCCTCCCTGCACCCTTCCAGAGTCTGCTCCTCTCTTACCACCCCCACACGGACATGTAATATTCCAGCAAATCCCAGCTCAGCTGCAAGAGGACAAGGAGGGATTGGTCAGGGGTGCTCCAAAAGGTGGATTTGGGCGAGTGTCATGTTAAAGGAACCCAATCACCCCCTCCTCTTCTTCCTCAGGAAGGGCTGGTTACTTTCCTGGGAGGCAAACAAGAAAGTCCCTGAATAGGGATTTAAAGCACTAAGCTCTGATTTCTTCTTTTTAATATTTATAAAGAGAGAAAGGGGATAATTTCAGGAAGATCATTTCAAGGCGAAAACCCACATATTTTCAATAGAATTATTCCAAAAGCCCCTTTCCGGCTCATTGGAGTGTATAATTTTGTGAGTTAAAGGCACGAGGCCTGGTTTGCAAGTTCCCTAAAGTGACGCAGCGAAGCGAGGGCCAGGAAGGAAGAGTAAGATGAGAATGGGGAACAGCCACAGAGAGAAGTGCCAGACTGGGGTGCACTCGGGCCTGGGACGCAGCCGCGGCCAGTGTCCCTGCCCAGCCCTCTCCCCTGCCCCTGTCCCTCAACCACAAACCAGCCATACTCAAGGCAGAAACAGTGCCAAACGTGCTTCCCCAGTCCCGAGACCTCTGAGCCCCAAAGAGCCAACTGCCCGTGCAGAAGGAGGTCCCCGGCTGCCGCCACCATCTTTGTCCCCAAACCTCTTCGATCCTGGGCCTTCATCTCAACTGGCCGGTGGTCCAAGCTGTCCGTCTGGGAGCTGACAGCGGTCCTCCCTCGCCCCCGGCCACTTCTGGTTATTGCCCATGCCTTGTTGAGGCCCTGGGCAGGGGTGGGGCCTCTGGCCGATACAGGGGCTGAGGGACTGTGGTCATCCCCAAGCCCAGCTCTCAGTATGGTTCTCCCTTCCTCAGAAGCAGTCACTTCCACGGAAAAGACCGAACCCCTACCCTGCATCTGTGACCTGGTCACAACCTAACAACTCACTGTCCTGTCGTGAACTCCACTGTGGCCAAAATGAACCACTCTCTTTTCTGTCTCCCCAAAAGGAATAAGAAATGTTTTCCTACTTCCAAACCTTGGCAGAGCTCCCCCCCCCCCGCCGCCCCGCTGCCCTGGAATGCCACCCTGCAATTTAGCTTGCACAGCTCCAACCCGACCACGAGATCCAGCTCAAATGCCGCCTGTCTCCGAGGCAGGGGTGTAATTGCTCAGAGTCCTTTCTTCCACAGGTTCTCTCCGACCCATGGCATTTCATTTTGAACTTGCGATGGGTTGCAGGGCCTGAGAGCAGGCGAGCGCTGTGGCTAAGACAGAGGGAATAAGAAGAAAGGATGACTCCCTCTGACATTCTTCCGAGCCCGACCACGCTGGACTCTGTGGTTTTGCTAAGTGCCTGAAATTGTTGGTGGGAATCCCCTGTTAATAATTACGGTTCTCACAGTAATTAACAATGTCATTGCAAAGGTGAGTTCCTGAGCACCAACGCCACTTACAGTGAGTGGGCACCTGCGCTCACATGAGCTGACATAATTCACGAGAACCCAGTGTGCGGCGGGACCTGTTACCACCTCCGTGGTGCAGATGAGGGGACAGGGGCTCGTGGAGGGGCAGCAGCTTGCACACCACCACACCGTGAGTCCGAGGGTCAGGATCTGACTCTAGAACCTCTGTGTTTAACCTCAGAGAATGCCGAGAATGCTGACGCCTCAGTGTCAGCAGGAACCGAGTGACGCAGTCCCTGACTCATCACCACTAAAGGAGGCCCACTCACTCTGGGGCCATAGTCAAGGCCTCTCCCATGGGCCCCAGCTTCCCCATCTTCTCAATGGCTTAGTTCCTGTTCAGAAAACCTGGATCTTTCAGAGGCTTGTTCTGTGGAGCCCAGGGTCATAGCTTGTCTTTTTTTTTCCCTGGAGAAAGGCCCAGCTGGGTCAGGCGGCGCACAGAACTTCAAAGACACCCACAGGGCAGAAGCAGCCCCCCTCTCCTCCAGTTTGACTTGGCCAGGGGTATTCCCTGCCCCATCTCTGAGAGCCCTCAGAGTTGCCGCCAGGCTATTCCCATAAAACTTGCGGCCTCACTGAGACTCCTGCCAAGGGCTGCCTCAGATTCCCAGACCCGCTCCATCTCTGACCAGGGTGTCTGCACCAGCCTCCCCTCTGCTCTTCCTGCTTCCACCCCAGGCCTTACCCACCCAACCGCTCTGTCATTTTCAACAGAAATCACAAGGCCACTTCAGTTCTCATCACAGTCCAAGTCCATCGACATGCCTGGCTCCCAGGCCTCCCCGGGCTTCAGGCACATCGGCTTGCCAACAGGGCCCAGGGGAAACCAGGTTCTCCCCCCCCCGGAGCCTTTGTTCTTGCTCTTTTCTCTGTTTCTTTACTGCCTTTTTCCATCCCCTCCTTCAGTTCAAAAATTTTCCTCTCCCCGAGGCCTTTCCTGATTCCAGTTATCTGTAGTGGCTTCTGCCTTGAACGCATTCACACCAACAATGCCGTTCATTTTCCTGTACCATGCAGTTAGATAGTTGAGTGTTTTTAATGTATTGTCCACCCAAGACAGCAGGATGGCAGGCTAGGAAGGGCCAGGCTCTCATCGCTTCCACAGAAGCATCAGAAACAAAAACCCAGAAGCTGAGCTGAGCTAATTAACGTAGGAGCACGGGAAAATAGTCGAAGGTTTACAACAACCAAGTGATCATCTACTCAAGAAAAGGCCACCTTCAGCCCCGGCTGGTGCGGCTTCAGTGGGATGGGTACTGCACCGCAAAGTGTAAGGTCACCGATTGATTTGGTTCCCAGTTGGGGTCCATGCCTGGGTCATGGGCTGGGTCCCCAGTTGGGGGTGTGCGAGAGGCAGCCAGTCAATGTTTCTCTAGCACAACCATATTTCTCTCCCTCTCTGTCTCCCTCCCTTGTCCTCTCTCTAAAAATAAACAAATAAAATGTTTTTAAAAGAAAAAAGAAGAAAAGGCCACCTTCGAATCGTTAGGAAATTTTGTGGTGGTTTTAGTAGCTCTCAGCCCATCCTTTTCCTGGCACAGCGTCAGTCTTGGTCTACAAAGGCTTGTCACCAAGTCCCCATTTCCCTGTCTCAAATCACAGGTTGCAGAGCAGACCTCATTGGCAACATCCTCACCTGGCAAGGTCTGCTGGAAAGACTGGTCCCTGTTTTGTCTAACCTGGATCTCGCTCAGGTGGGGAGGAGTGGGGAGCACTGCCCACAGGAGCTGCGGGGAGGTTCCAGACCCACAGGCGCCCCGCTACATAGATGGCGTTGTCTGCGTCCACCCAGGATCTCCCCCTCCCCCCACCCCCACCGCCACCGGGCGTCCTGATTGGATATTCCCTAGATTTGCTGTAAACCGTAGACTGCTTCCCAGGGCTCCTGTATTATTCAGTGCAGTTTCTTGTTTTTGATGCTTCCTCGGGAGGGACGAGAGACCGGAGCTTCCTGGTCTGCCGTTTTGCTGCCTAGGATGGGCGGCACATTAAGCAAGCTGAAGAGAGAATCGGCAAACTTGATATAGGACAATTAAAATGATTAAGTCTAAAGAGCAGAAAGGAAAAAAAATGAACAGAGACCAGGGGATTTGTGGGAAAACATCAAAGGACCAATACATGTATTATGGGAACCCCCAAAAAGAGGAGGGAAAAAGGCAGAGAAACTATTTGGAGAAATAATGGATAAAACTTCTCAAATTTGATGAAATACAGGCATCTACAACATCTAAGAAGTTGAATGAACTGGAAGTGGATAGAGTCTAACTGACCCGCACTTAGCTGCATTATAATCAAACAGTAAAAAGTCAAAGAGAAAATCTTGAAAGCAGCAAAGGAGAAGTGACTCATCACACACAGGGTATTCTCAATATGATTATCAGCCTATTTCTTGGCAGAAACTTTGAAGGCTAGAGGGCAGTGGGAGGATATATTTAAAGTGTTGAAAGGGAAATGTCTCTTTCAACTAAGAATTCTATATCTAGCAAAACTATTCCCCCTAAAACTAGGGAGAAATTAAGACATTCCAAGAAAAGCAAAAGCTTAAGGGGTTTGTTACCACTAGACCTGCCCTACATGAAATGCTGAAGGGAATCCTTCAGATTGAAATAAAAAGATGCTAAACCATAACCCAAAGCTGTATAAAGAAATAAAGATCTCCGGTAAAGGTAAATGCTTGGGCGAATACAAAAGCAGTGTTACTGTGATTTTGGTCTGTACCTCTACTTTTAGTTTTCTACAAAATTTAAGAGATGAATGAAACATTAGAAATCTCTGTTGGTAGGTACACAAAATATAAAGATGTAATCTGTGGCATTAATAACATAAAGTGGAAGAAAGGGCAGAACTATGCAGAAGTAGAATTTTTGTATGCAATTGAAATTAAGTTGGCATCAATCAAATTCTATTATTATCACTTTGGGCTGTTATATATAATCCCCATGACAACCATTAAAAATTAAATTGTATAGATATTACTAATTACCAATGGAATACACCTTTCTACAAATTTTGTACAAATGTATAAAATATATTTTATAGATGTTTTACATGTCTATGGAATATACACAAAAGGAAATGAGAAAGGCATAAAAGAATATCACTACAAAAAATTGAAGTGAACACTAAAGAAGGCAATAATAGAGTAATTGAGGGACCGAAAAAAAGCTATAAAACCCAGAAACCACACAACGACAAAAGTAAGTTCTTCCTTATCTGTCATCCCTTTAAGTGAAAATGGATTAAACTCTCCAATCAAAAAGCATAAATTGGCAAAATGGATTGAGAAAATATATTCAACTATACGTTGTCTACAAAAGACTCACTTAAGATCCAAAGACACAAACAGGTTGAAAGTGAAAAGATAGAAAAAAGATATTCCATGCAAATAATAACTGAAAGAGAGCCGGGATGGCTATACTAATATCAGACAAAATAACTGTTAGGTCAAATGCCACTACGAAAGACAAAGAGGCACATTGTATATCGATCAAATATCAATTCAACAAGAAATTATAGCAATAACAAACATGTATGCGCCAAACAGCAGAGCTCTGTCCAGCCCACCCCGAGTGCTAGTGCGGATTTCCATCGCTCACTGCTTTGCTTCAGTGCCAAGCTCTGTGCGTTGTGTGCACCTGCTCAATCCCCATTGTTCCCAACAGGTGACCACAGAGAAAGCAGACACGTAGGATCTGGGAATGGTCACCAAGCCTCCGGCTGCTGATTGTCCTCAGCTCTTCCAACTACCCCCCCTAAGAGTTTGAGGTCCTTTCTTTGACATCTTTGGGCCACTCATGAAGATAAGAATGAAGGTGTTTAGAAATTATGGGCAACTCAAGTCTGCCCTGCTAAGCACTTCCAGGCGCCAAGGGCTTGTGGCTGCACAACGGGGAATCTGAAGGCCCAAATTTGGGTGCATCAATGAAGGTCATACAGTCTGACTGACTCCTGTTTTCTACGGGATGCTGAAGCCCAGAGAGGGCAGGGGACCAGAGAAAGGTCACACAGCAAGCTAATGGCAGAGCTGGCATTAGACTCAGATCTTCTGACTACTCACCACATGCTATTTCTGGAAGTTGTCCTGGGGACCATCTCGGAGACTGCCTATATGTGCAATCCCTCTATGTTATTCCCTCCCCTTCCACTTCCCTTCCATGCCTCCCTTTCTCTCCATGTCATCAGAATCCTCTTGCTTCCCATCTGCATACCCCATAAGGCATCTGATGGCCTTTTCTGGATTTAACCATCTTATTTGACCCTCACACGCGTCCATGAAAGAGGTGTCCTTCTTTTTCAATTACAGTTGGCATTCACTATTATTTTATATTAGTTTCAGGTGTACAGCATAGTGGTTAGATATTTATATAATTTATGAAGTGGTCCCCCTGATAATTCTAGTACCCGCCTGGCACCATACAGAGTTATTACAATAACATTGACTCTTTTCCTTATGCTGTACTTTGTGTCCCTGTGACTATTCTGTAATTAACCATTTGAAAAAGTACCTTTTTAAGCCCCATTTTACATAGAAGATAACTTAAGTCCTAAGATAGAAAGCAGTCAGCCAGTGAAGAATGTGGGGCTAGAACCTCTTCCAGCCTCTTACCTCCAAATGTCAAGGCTCTGTCTGCCCTATCAGATGCCCTTGAAGGTAACAAGAGGCTTATTTCAGCAAAAACTGTCCTGCTTACTGCCAGCTTCCTAGCAAAGCCATCTTCCAAACCAAGACTCCTGGCTCACTTTCTCCCACGGGTTTCCCCTTCCATCTCAGGGTGACCACAGGATATGGATGCTACTCTCCAAACGACAGATATTATCTCTGGTCCCTGCCCACCCTGCCCAATAACGTCAGAACACCCACTTCGCAGCCGAGGACACAGGGTCAGAAGGGGAAGTGGCTTGCACAGGTGCGCCCATGATCATTAGATGATCTGCCCTTAACCCCTCACTCTCTCCCTTTCCACTTTCCGGACACCACTGAGTCTGCAGGCAGGGGGTGCAGGAAAACACTGGAAATGTACAGAGCAGAGTATGTGTGAGCGTGAGGGTTTTCCCAGGTCACCTTGGCACCAGGTGTTTTGTTCTTTACAGGAATAAAGAGTGGGAAGGGGCGGGGTCGAGGAGCCCCAGGATATTTTTGCTCTAACAGCCTGTTCAAGGCTTACTTCTGAAGGGGCCTAACCCACATGGGGAAGTGGGCAGACCTGCGACACGAGGATCTGGGCAAGGTGGTGGCCGGGGCAGGGGGCGGGAGGGAGTGTTCAGAACTTAATCCCTCCCTCCAGTCAAGATGGGGATCCAGGACTGGTCAGCCGT
The DNA here is from genome assembly GCF_021234435.1 of Artibeus jamaicensis. Taxonomy (NCBI): domain Eukaryota; kingdom Metazoa; phylum Chordata; class Mammalia; order Chiroptera; family Phyllostomidae; genus Artibeus; species Artibeus jamaicensis. The sequence goes on along the minus strand of NW_026521924.1, from coordinate 13,765,503 downwards.
GGTGTACGGAGATGGATGGTGGGGAGAGCAGGGAGTGTCCCCAGGAATTGGGGGAGGCAGGACACCCGGGTTCGTCCTTGGGGAAGGGTCCACTCTGCCTTCAGGGGAACAATGAGCAGCTGCCTGGAGTCTCTCTCACCCTGGTCACTGGAACCTCTTACTTTTCCTGTCAGCAAGGAAGCTGTTTACTCCCAGAAAGTCATTCATCCCCTGATAAGATCAACCTCATTGTTAATGAGAATTCCCACTTCCCGCCCAGGAGGAGGCAGGGGTTCCAACACTCCCAATCCCACACACAGTCACTTGGAAAGAGGCTGTGGAAACCCCTCATCTTAAAAATGGGGAGATAGAGGCCTTGCCCTAAAAGTGGGGAAAAGAGGGGAAGAGCTGGGGAGTCGGTGTCAGAGTCAAACCCTGATCCAACCCTCCCAGGATTCCCAGGCCGAGCACCATTCTGTATCCCATCAAAGCACCCCGAACCCCATGACCTGGCTTTCGACTTTAAGATTCAACATGCCGTTTTAAGAAAACATGCTAACAAAACATTCTGACACAATATTTTAATGGAACACTCTAAGATGCTATTATAACATAACAGTGAAATACATTCTAAAGTAACTTCACATTCTAATTCCACATTTCAGCATAGTTCTAGCCCACATTCTAATCTAACATTCTAAGGCAACATACTATTGTAACACGTAACATTACATAATACCCTGCTCCGATATTATAAGATGTTGTAACACAACATTCTAATCTAAGCTGCTAAAACCATAGGACTTTTCTGTTACAAGTTATTTCTGTTCGAGTAACTTCTCTGCTATTCGAACACAATTGTAATGCCATACTAAAATAACTGTCTAAGCTATTCCTCTAATACCGAGGGCTCTGAGGGTCCAAGCCTCTGATCTCCACTGTAGAACTTGACACTGAGAGCCCGGTCAGGCTGACCTGTGTTCATGGCCTCATTACAGATCAGGCCACTGCCCCCACATCTGACCACACCCCACCTGCTTCTGATCTGTGAGGTCAGAGCAGCCTCCACCTCTGGTGGCTTCTGGGACCCGGATCGCATGGACCCATGGCCCAGGCTCATAGAGGACCCAAAGCACAGGGTCAGGCACAGAGTCAGGCTCCTTGACCTCTGATGGGTACCCCTTTTTTCCCTCTCCTCCAAGCCTCATGCTTCTATGGGCTGGCCTAGGATTGGTGGGGCTGTTGTGAGGGAGAAAGAGGAGGAGGCTGGTTCCGATCTCACTTTGAGCACACTGGGTCAGGGGAGGACAATTCTAATATTTGCATCAGGCTTTTCTTGCCACCTTCAACTTGGGTCACTAGAGCTGGGGTAAGAGGACCTGCCAGGAAATTATAGGAGGAGGAGACTCAGGTCCCCAAACCAGCATTAACTCCTTGAGGCCAGAGGACAAGGGTGCTGGAGGTTAAGATCCATCAGAGCAACAATTTCAACACTTGTTTTGGCCAAGATTCGATCTGTTCACCCAGAATCTTACCCTGGCTGCTCCTCTTCACCCTGCCCCAGGTTCCCCACGATTTAGTCCCTCACTTTCTCTGGGTGTCCCCTGCTCCAGCGTCCCTCCCGGAGCTGCCCTCTCTAACCAAGCTGCCTTGAACAGTAGCCCCACTTTTGCTGGGTCCTCTCCCTGTCTCAGCTTTCCTTCACAGTCCGTTCCACTGCCTGATATGTATTCTGTTCACCTGCCTTCTCCCCCAGACCTCTGGTTCTCCAACCACCCTGCGTACTGTTTAAATCCCCATCCCTCACCCAGCATCACCAGGGTGGGGGGCATGGAGCAGGGATTTTTAAAGCCCCTCAAGTGATTTCCGTGTGTGTTCAAGGCTGAGCTAAATGTCAGCCACCAGGGTTCAGCTCCCAGGATCTCTTCTGGCTTGTTTAATGATGTCTGATGGATCATAGATAATCAATAAGTACCTGTTAAATGAATAAACACAAAAATGAATTCAACCAAATATTTCCGTTAAAATTTTTTTCACATGGCAATCATTTTCAAACAGTACAAAAAGTGAATCTTCTCTTTCTCCAGGCTAAGCGAGTCTTAAAAGGCAAGGCAGAATTAACCTGGTCAAACAAACAAAAAAGAAAAGCCTTCCCTGCAGTGGGCACAGCATGGGCAAAGGCCCTGAGGTATGACCCAGCATAGTCTCTGGTTCTCTGAATTCCTTTGCCTCGCAGATTCTCTTAGCATCTGAGGATCCGTCAGCCTGTGCCACTCAAACCCGGCTGGTGCCCCACCAGAACACCACCCTTCCCGGGAGTTTGAATTCTCCAAATTCCCTTCAAGCCTCAGTTTCTTCTCTAGTCAATGGGGTGATTATCCTGCATCGGGGGTGGGGGGAGGGCGGGTGTTCTGAGCATATAACAAGGTGATGGACGTGATGTGATATATAAACGGTAAAGCACTGAGCACCATAATGACCTAGTGCCCTCTGTGTGCCCGGCAGGCACCTTGTCCTTCAGCGATGCCATCTCCCTGAGTCCACACAACGGCTGGAGGGGAACTATTTGTAGTGCCATTCTAGAAATGGGGAAACAGAGATTCAGAAGGGTAGGGTGACCTATCCAAGGTCATCTGACCCGGAACCAAACCCAAGGCATCCGTCCGTCCCCAAAACCTGCAGAAACCTCAAGGTCTCTTGACCCCGCAAGTCCCAGGTATGCAGAACTTGAGAATCCCCAGCTCCGTGAGTACCAGGTGGCCAGGACAGGGCAGCAGTCTGGTTTCGCAATTCATTTCACTCCCACCCCATTGTTTGCTAAAGGGAGGGGTGGGGCAGCCAGTGGCTGGGAGCCTGGGCGGCCCAGTCACAGGGTGGACTTGTCTGACCGCCAGCCAATCCAGGCTGCCGGAGCTGGCGTTGGAAAGGCCCTGGCCCCATCTTGCCGGGACACTCTATCTTTGTCCCTGGACACAAAAGGGGCCTTGTCTTCACCCGGCAGCGCTTATTCCACATGCTCCGGACTGCCCCAGCCCCTCTGCCTTGAGAAAGGCCCACTTTGTCACATCAAAAGACTAACTTGTTTCTTTTTCATCAAAACGTGTTGACTGACCTGGTTGATTTATCTTGGGAAAGTGGTGGGCAAGGGAGCGGAGTGAGGTGACAGAGACAAGACCAGCACAATCCAGAAGGCTGTGTAGCCCAGCCTGGCTTAGGGGTGGGCTACCAGCCCTTACCTGAGACAGAGAGATAGCTGCATACTGAATATGATCTCGGGGAGTTGGGACAGTCTTGCAGTCTCACTAGTGGTAGAGACTTCACCATTAGCTATTCATTTGTTTGGCTTGAACCTTTGAAGGCAGCTAAAAATAAAAACTTTAAATGGGAGTGTTCTGTTATTGCCTCTGAGTGTGAATTAGGGTGTTTTTTTGTTTTGTTGTGGATTTGAGACTAAGGATGAGTTAGTAGCAAGAGAGAACGAGCAGCAAAAAGGGGGCCATTAGTAGGAGGGGGCAGAGAAGAAAGGAGGAGGGTGCCACTCACAGATGAAGTGTAAATGAGCGAGGAAATATAAGGGGACTTTTTCTTTGGTAGTTTTTTCTCAAGATCCGTTTTTCTCTCTTCACACCCACCAACTCCATTCTCCAGTCTTTCCATCCATTCACTCATCCAACCAAGAAATATTGGTTGAGCACCTACTCTGGGCCAGAGACTCTAGACTCTGGGTCTCCAATGGAGAATAAGGCCCTGCCTTCAGGAAGCATCCACTCTTGGGGGCGGGGCTACGGTTGATAAACCAGTCAGCGAATGAATTAGCATGATGATTGGAAGTGTGCAGGGAGGCAATAGGCAGGGAGGTGGGCTAGAGAGGGGCTGCTGGCATGGGGGAAAGGGGGGTGCTTTGCCCTGGCTCCCGGAGGCAGAGGCATCTGCCCTGAGTGGGGGGAGGACGGAAGGAACGCTGAGACAAGTGTTTCGGTCACAAGGAACAGCACACCAGGAGGACACGAGGTAGGACCCACGTGGGATGGACAGTGAGGGGGGCAATGGGAGAGTGGAGGAGCCAGATGGAGAGGGGCGGGGCCAGGTCTGCAGGACTCACCTCGCTGGGCCCTTGGAGTCTGGTTCTGAGTGAGAGGGGAAAGTGTAGGAATGTGCAAGGGGATAACATGATCTAGTTTTTATTTTTATAAAAGCCCCCCCCCCTGCTGTGGGAAAATGATTGGATGGAGGCTGCCATCCAGGTGAGAGCTAGCAATGGCTGGGCCTATAGGGTTGGCAGTGGTGGGGGGAGAATGGACAGAATTGAGATATATTTTTTAGAGCTAAGACACAGAATATGCACGAATGAGTGAATGAATGAATAATGAACAAGTGAATGAACCCTCGAAGAGCCAGAGAATGTAGGTTTTAGTCCTTATTTTGCCACTGTGTTTTAGTGTAAGCTTACGCAAATCCCTCTCCTTCTTGGGGCCTCGGTTTCCCCATTGGTGAAGCTAGGCCCAAGGAGGTCAGGACAGTTGACACCAAGGTCTCCGGCAGCAGGGACAGCCCGCCTAAGGTTCCCAATCCTCTGACACTTTCAGAGGTGGGGACTGTGATCCAGTTACTAATCCAGTCAGGCCTGGCTGGGCCGAGGGCAGCTGTGGAAATCTGGTGCTGATGCAGTGACTCACGCTTGGTCCCTCAGCTGTTGGCAGAAACTGGGACAGCCAGGGGCCTGAGACTTGCCCGCAGGCTTGGAAGGCTGGCAGGACGCCACCACACAGCTGGGGACAGGGAGCTGGCTGCCAGCGCTGGGCTTCCTGAGCCCCTCTGGGAACTGATGTTCCAGCCACTGCAGCCACCGTGCTGGCAGGAGAACATGACCCACTGTGTGCCCACCAGGTCCCCCTTCGGCCAGGCACTTGATGAAGTTGACATTACTATCTCCATTTTATTGTTGAAGAAACCAAGGCCCACACACCGGTGGGTGGCGGAGCCAGGAGCCCTACTAGACTTGATTAATTCCTTGCACTGCTCTCTTCTGCCTCCTAAGTATAGAGAGAATAGGAGTAAAAGAGAAATAAAGAGAAGCTAAACATATTTTAATAAATATAGAAGCTCAGACTCGCAGCCTCATGTTTAAGTGGGACTGAGGACTTGCAAACAAGAGCTGCTCCTTTTCCCAGCCCGAGTGCAGGCTTCTTGCAACGTGGCTAAGCCATCGGGCCATTGTTCCCAGCTCTCTGCTCTTCATGTTTCATTTGCACTCCCAGCAAATATTTACTGAGAGCCTTCCACATGCCAGGGACTCGGTGAGGCTCCGGGGAGCAGGATACAGTGATGAGCAAAAAGTGACTTTAGAACCTGCTCTCACTGGCTTATGTAGCGGGGAGGGGGAGGCAGACGTTCATACACATTTCTGGAGACTCTACAATTATTTTCTCCTTGTGGCTTTGAGTAAGTCACTTCCTTCTCGAGCTTCAGTTTCCTCTTTATAAAATGGGATGGTTCGAGTTCCTCCCTCACACGGTCACAGAAAGGATTAGTGAGGATACTGCCTGGCCCACCATATACGCTCATTAAATATTAGTTGTTGCTGTTATCAGTCGCTACGAGTAACAACAGGCTTTCAACAGCCTGGTAGTTGAAAACTGTTCTTGTGGTCCATTGAGAAATAGATGTCGGGAGTGGATGAGACAGATAAGAGATTTCAGAGAGGGAGCAGAAGACGGGGAGGTCTTCAGACTTGTAACGACTCAGGCATGGCACCTGGGGATGGAGAGGAGGCGGGAGGAAGGCTGGCTGGGCGGGAGGAGTCCCGGACTGTAGCACACAATTGCAAGAAAGGCTCGGCTGTGCCCACGGGAGTCCTTGAGCCAAAGCCATCCCGGGGGGAGTTCTGCCTTTCTGGGATGGGCTTGCTTCAGTATCGCCCTCATGCCCAGTCACTGGCCGGCAAAGCCCACAGAAAGCAGGGGTTCAGCGTGAATAAGGTGGTGTGTCCTGGGGTGGGGGGGCAGCTGGGGCTGTCAGTCAAACTTGTTCAACACAGCAGGAGATCTGAGTGGTGCGTTTTTTTATGCTGCCACAAAAAGCAGACGTGGCCCTGGAGCCAGAGTCCCCACATCCCGCATCGACCCATCAAAATGGGCTCGTGCAGTGTGCGGTGCCCTCGGTGTGATAAGCTCACCCGCCAGGGGCGCTAGGGCGAGGGTGCTTGGCCGATGTCCAGAGACACATCCTGGACAAGTTTGAGGTTGTGCAAGACGAAGAATATGACAGGAACCAGACCAAAGGAAGGCCCAGTTGGACCAAACGCTGCTGACTTTGGGAAGGGAAAGCTGGAAATAGCCTTGTAACGGTAAGGCAAATCCAAAAATATACCACAGAGACTGCTGCAGAGAGTCCTTGCTGTTCAAGGGACATGAACACTGGTGACGGGTGCTGTCCTCACGGGGAGACGTAGGTGGGGTGCCTGATCCCACCCAACCAAAGGATCTGGGATTTGTAGGGAAACACCCCTGCTCTCTGTGGAAAGGACCGCTCGCTCACTGGGTCCGCCTTCTGATGACAAAGACCGAGAAATTGAGACCCGGTTGTGGACAAGAGCTGCACACACTCCCCTATGAATTACAAGCCACTGAACTGAGTCTTGAGCCAGGGATTAGGGACTCCCAGGGCATGGCTGAGCCCTCTGTTTACCGCCAACATTTACCGAGGCTGTGCTACAAAAAGGGGGCAGGTACCCAGGGAGGGAGACAGACAGACGGGGCTCAGGGAGGAGACAGGCTGACATCTGGAAAAGGATGCGTAGACTCAGGAAGGAGGCCGAGGTTCAGAGAGGAGCATGAGAGCTTAAAGAGGGTCAGAGTGTCAGAGTGGGGAGGGGCTCAGACGGCGGGAGCCCAGACAGAGGGACAGAGCGTGGACGTGCAAGTCCCACGGCTGGGTTCGGGCTCTGGGGACTCACTCACCCAGGCAGCTCTCGAAGGCAGCAGCCACCTCTCCCCCAGGCTATCCCTCACCTCACCCCCATTTTCTGGGGCACCTGTGCTGCCACCCAGAGTGGGAAGGACCGACACCCTTGGGCATTAGTGGTGGTTAAAAAAAGAAGCTCCAGTGGAGCCTGTGAAGAACGCGTCTCCCAGTTTAGGGTGCCAACGGGCTGACGCCTCCCCTGCACCCCACTGGGTGGGGTGGGGGAACTGGGCCTTCCAATGATACTAAGAAGCACAGGATACCATTAGTAGTAGTTTGTGACTGTCATTTCTCTTGCCACTGGCCCAGGACTGTGAGGAGGGATCTGACCCCCACCCTGCCCAGGGACCATTCGTACCCAGAGGCTCCATCCCGGGCCACGTAAAGGGTGTGATGAGCGTGGGCCTGGCCAGGGCAGCGGCCTACGTGCAGCTGCAAGCTGCAAGGGACATGCAAAGTCCCTCACCCCTCACTGAACAGGCGGGAGAGCTGGGGCTATGGAGGGCAGTGGCACTCCAGTGTCACACCGTGAGGTGCCGAGGTCTGCCGTCCCCAGGCCAGGAGTAATCCCAGCAAACCCACTGGCACTTCAGGAGCCTGGCTCCAATGAAAGAGTGAAGAATGATGGCTACCATTCATTCGTGCTGACTCCGGGCCAGCCTCACGTGAGGATTCATGCAACCCTCAGCAATTCTCTGAGGCAGATATTATTGTGAATCCCATCTTCTGCACAAGGAAGCTGAAATGAGGTGCCAGAGGCTGCAGAGCTGGGAACTGGTGGAACCAGGAAAAGAGCCCGGGCCGGCTCCAGGGCCCGGGCAGTTAACCACCAGGCACCCTGCCCCGTGTTAGACTTCTTGGGAAGCCACCATTCACTGTCACCTGTCATGGCAGGTGCTGTGCTAAGTGCTCCGTGTAAATGCATTCATTCACGTAATGACCACGTAAATTAGTCATCCAATAAATATTAACCATCTCCTATATGTCAGACACTGGGCATCCAGCCATCACAAGGAGAGTTGGATGCCTGCCTCCCTGATGTTCTAATCCTCACATGGGGTAGATATTTTTATCCCCATTTTTAGATGAGGCACAGAGAAATGGGGTCACTGCCCAAGGTTACACAGCAAAGAAGTGGTGCAGCCTGTATTTGAGCCTGGGCCTGGCTGAGGCTCATCCTCTGCTTTTAGGGAACCTTTTTAGGTGATATCCCCAGGAGGGTCTGGACCAGAGATGGCCCCCCCCGGTAGCTGTCCAGGACTCAGACCCTTTCGAAGCCCCCAAACATGCCGTCCCGCCTGGCCTTGGCCTCAGTTCCCGACTGGTACAGGGGCTAACGGCCCTGCCCTGTCCAAGCTGTTGTGAGGGTTCCCTCCTCCCTCCCTCCATCTTTCCTAACACAGATTTTGATGCTTCCTGACATTGTACAGACATCACCGTTTATGAAACCCCTCCTCCTCTTCTGGAGGTTATTTTTGCTCCATTGTGCAAAAGAGAAAACCCAGGGGCGCAGAGAGATGAAATGGCTCACCCAACGCAGCAACATGATCAGAATTTGAGACCAGACATGTATACCTTAAAGTGGCCCCCGTCAGGGTCCCTGTAGGAACCCAAAGAGCCACCCAGTTGGGTCATGTGGTTCAAGTTTAATAAAGGAGTTATTTACAAGGGGGCGGGGAGGGTTTAGGAACCCACCGAGGAGAAGGCCGTACCTCAGGGGGGCTGCGAGCGCAGCTACTATCAGCCACAAGGGTGAGAAGGGGGAGAAGCTACTGGCATCAGGAGACTGAGAGAGAGCCCCTGAGAGCAGCTGTGACCTTCGGTGGGGGACACAGCTGGTCTGAGATGAGCTTGCAGGGAAGAAGCTGGGAATAAACACCCCAACCTCTCCCTCTGCCCTCCCGCGTACTCCCCGGGGGCCAGGTCCACCTGGAGGCCAGCGGGCAAGGGAGGTCATGGACAGGATCCCTGGAGGGCAGCCTCCCAGGACAGAGAGTGGGGAGAAACGTAGGAAAAGGATGTAGGACGAAAACCACACGCTCTCCAGGCAAAGTGAGTGCTCTTTCCCTTTTACCGGCCCCCTCTCGCCCAGCGCGGCAGGCTCCGCCGCCTCTGCCAGCAAGGCCGCTAACGAGTATGCACGTCATTATGGGTAGGTCATGGTGCAGAACCAAACAAGCCCAATTCTCAAGATTTCAAACCGGGTAAGAAGTTCACGGCCTGCAGGCTCGCCACTTGTTTTTGTCGAGTTTCGTTGGAACGCAGCCACAGGCATTCGTGTCTGCATTGTCCACGGCTTCTCCCCTGTTACAACAGCAGGGCTGAGTGGCTGCGAGAAGCCCACAATGTTCATTATTGGCCAAGAAAGTTTGCCAACCCCTGGCTTAAGAAAACACAAAGGTTTGTTTTTCGTCCGTGTTACACATCCATCTCCAGCCGGCGGGGTCCCTGCTCCGCAGCGTCCTCTCCGTCAGTCACCCAACTGGTGAGCCCACCGGTCTCCAGGTCTTTGTCTAAAGCAAGCCCTGTGGCCAGCCTAACTTCAAGGGGGCAGGAAAGTACCATCCTCCCAGGCGCCCTACGCGGTGAGAACCGGAAGTAGACGACGGGCAACACCCCAACCGCCGCCTGTGAGCGCAGCCAGCGGCGGTGAGGCAAAGGAGTGAGGCTGCCATGTTTTGCAGCAAACCTCACCGGACTTCCCACTGGGCGCAGGGCGAAGGATCCAGTACAGGTGGAGAAACTGGAGAGGTCAGTCATGGCTCCCCAGCCTTGCCCCCCTTTATTACAGCGCCTATGGAGACAGGGGCAGAAAGGTCTTGAGACCAGAGGGTCCCTGGGTCCTTGTCTAAGAACTCGGCCTTGAGGGGTGTGTGTGTGTGTGTGTGTGTGTGTGTGTGTGCGCGCGCGCACGCATGTGCGCGGGGATGGGGTGGTGATAGCCTCCCAGGAGCTTCCTTCTCTCCCTATCACAGACCGGAAGCTGGACGAGAACCTAAGAGATCCTGGCTCTGCTGCTGGCTTTATGACCAGTCACCTTCCAGCTGCATGGACGGGACACCATCCCTCCGAGCCTCCATTTTCCAGGCTATGATAAACTCCTCACCGTGTGATTCTCAGGATGCGTCCTGGGACCAGCAGCATCAGCACTGCAGGGAACTGATTGGAAACGTGAATTCTCAGGCTCCGCCCCCCATCCAGTAAATGGAAACTCTGGCCTGAGGCCCAGCATTGCTGGTTTTAACAGGTCTCTCAGGTGAGTCTACTGTTCCTTCAAGTGTGAGAACCGCTGATAACAAATGAAGCTTAAACCATTGGGATGTGTAAAGCCCGGGCACACACCTGCTTCTCCTGCAGCCTTCTCCACCTCCGAAAACCACAACTTCATTCTTGCTCAAGCCAAAAGCCTGGAGTCATCCCGGGTCAGGGTTCCGCTTCCCCAACTCTGCGTTCTAAAACGTCCTGGAAGGTGCGCCGTCCTCACCACCCCCTCCCCCCTCGGGGGCCCAACCTCCATCCTGGGGCAGAAGCTTCCATCCGCAAGAGCTTCCCAGTCCGCCTTCCTGCCCTCACTCCCCATGGCAGCTCCTCACCCCAGCAGCCGAGAGGATTCTCTTAAACATGAAATCAGATTATTCCACTCCCCTGCTCAGAACCTCCGATGTTTCCCATCTCGCTCTGAAGAAAATCCTGCAGGGCCCTGCTGGGCCCGGCTCCCACTGACTCTCTACCTCCTCCCGCCAACACGCCCCCCCTCGCTCCCTCTGCTCCAGCCACACCGACCTGCCCCCTGTTCCTCCAACATGCCAGGCACGTGCCCTGCCCAGATCAGGGCTTGGGCTCCAGCTGTTTCCTCTGCCCCAACCCTTCTCAGGATATCCTGGCTCCTGCCCTCACCTCCTGTAGATAGCATTCAGATAGTCCCCTCCTCCTGCTTTGTTTTTCTCAGGAGCACTTACCACCACCTGACATACATCTTCATTGTTTCTCTGTTTATCATCTGTGTCCCCACTCGGACCTGAGGTCCCTGATGTCCCTGAGGCTGGGGACTGCCTGCTTTGTATACCGATGCCCGGAAGATTGCCTGGCACTTGGTAGAATCTCAATTAATTTTGTTGAGTGATTAAAGAAAGAATTAAAGAAAACCCAACCAGCAAGTAAGTGCTGGTTTCTCTCCCTGCCACTTCTGTCAATGACTTCGCCTGTGCAGGGCCTGGCTTCAGCCAGCACAAGGCCAGCCCCCACCCTGGGCACTCACAGGAGCTGGCACGCAGAGGGACTCTGGGATTAAGGACTGGGCCCTGGGGGGCAGCTCTGGGATCAGCAGGTCTGCATTCAGGTCTCTGCTTTCCCCCTGTTTAGCTCTGTGACCTTGGGTGAATGGCATCACCTCTCTGATCTCCGATTTCTCACCTCTAAATTGGGGAATGATGATAATAACGTGCACCTTGTACCTTGCAGGGCTGCTGCAAGGACGAGGCAAGAGCAGGTAGAGGGCGCGGCCCTAGCTCGTATTAAGCACGCAATACATAGGGATTACTGTCATGACCCTTGATATTGTTCTACTGGATTCGAATCCCAGCAGCTGCCATCTTGCTACAGGACTTCGTGCAAGTCACTGGCCCTCTCTGGGCCTCCTCTTCTCCATCTGAGCGGTGGAGAAGGGGGTGTTGAAGGAGGCAGTCTCCACGGTGCTTGCAGCAGACTCCCACGTCCGTGCACAGAGCCAGGCCCATGCTCCCCAAATGCCCTGTGCAGTCCTGGGGCCAAGGGGGCCAGCTCAGCCGCACGCTGCCTTCTCCCACTGTCCTCCAAGGCTCCACAGGGAGGGTCGAGAGGAGCCCTGATGGGGGGTGAGACACGGTTCTGGGTTGGATCTGACAGCGCAGAACCCAGGTCCAACCTGGAGTTCTTCCTCTGGGAGCCGTGTGCCTTGAAGGTGAGGCACTTAATCTCTTGTGCCTTGGTGTCCTCGTCTGTAAAGTGGAAATAATTATAACTGTTGAGAATGAAAGTTTAGACAATGAAATGTTTAAGGCAATGCTTGGCACAAAATAATCACTATTATTACTATTAGCTGTTATTGTTACTGACAGTCACAGAGAGCCTTTGGACCAGGCACCATGCTTAGCATTTTCTAACTTTGATTCAATTCTCACAAAATCCCATGACATTTTGTCTCCATTTTGGAGGTGAACGAGTTTGGCTCAGAGATGTAAGCCGCTTGCCCAAGGTCTCTCAAGTTCAGTCCTGTCCTCTTGCCACACTGTTCCCCCCGACTCTTTGTCTCACTGTTGGGGAAACTGAGGCTCAGAGAGCTTGATCCCAGGCTCCAATCCTGACGAGCCTTTTACAGGGGTCTTACAGAGGGCAGTGCTACGGGCCCTCACTCCCATTCAGAGAAGGACACCGAGGCTCGGGGCAGAAAGGCGCTCTCCCAGGGCACTCCCGTGGGGCAGAAAGAGGACCCGCGCCTGGCTGCCCAGCAGGCAGATGGTGAGGTCTGTGCAGGTAGAGGCCCCAGCTCCACCCGGGAAAGCGGGCCCCTGCTTCAGCCCTGTTCCTCCTCCCCTCTCTTTGCTTTATGACCTGTTTTATGAGCATGGCCTGGCGGCTTCTGTGTTACCATGGGAACCAGCCAGCATGAGCTCCTGGCAGCTTGATCTGGGATTGGCAATTTTGAGTCAGGAGCCAATCCTGAGGGGCAGTGGGGGTCCAAGTGTTGGGATCTATGGGGCCCTGGGGAGGCGTGGTGCCCACCTTCCCCTTTGCTCTACTTCATCTCCCAGGCACTAAGGAGCTCAGGGCCCTTGCAGTGGAGAGCTCCCAGGGCTGCTGGAGCCTGGAGAGGCTGGAGCTGACTGGGAAATAAGACGGGTCACCCAGTGGGGGCTCGGCAAGCCGACAGAGCAGGAGGGGTGGGCTCATGCACTCAGGGACCCAAAGAGACACAAGAGGGAACATGAAGGGCCTCACAGACACACAGATGCACACAGAGAAACAGACACGTGCACAGTAGCTCAGGGAAAATACACACACACACAAATCCAGAGGGATGCCTGGGTGCCTGGAGACACACATAAGACACCCAGACTCATGCAGACACAGAAAGAGACATACAGACGTACGCTCCTCACCAGCCGTGTGACCCAGGCACATTGTCCAACCTCTCTGAGACCCAGCACATCATCCGTCAGAGAGGCCTCTCAACGTCCGGCTTGTGAAGACAGAAAGGGGCAGAGGAAAGTGCCCACAAGTGCTTAGAGGCCCTCATCCGTCCACTCAGTGATGCATATTGAGGACCTCTGAGCTGCGAGAAGCGAGCCAATAAGGACCTGCTCTCAGGAAGCTCACAGTCTCGTCCAGGAGATAATATACAAATGCATAAACAAAACAAGTCTGAGTTGTGAGACCTGCCATGGAGTCTAGAAAACAAAATGACAGTGACTTGTAGAGAACCAGTAGTCAGGGAAGGCTTCTCAGAGGAGGCACTGCTAGCCTGCAATGGGCCTGATGAAGCTCGACATGGAAAGGTGTTCCAGGTAGGACAAGCAAGTGCAAAGGCCCTGAGGTTGGAGAGGGGCTCCATGTGTCCAAGGAGCACCAAGAAGACCTTCTGCTATAGCAGAAGGAGAGGGCTCAGCGAGGAGGTCAAGGCTAACTTGGGTCCAGATCAGCAGGGCCTTGCGGGCCACATTGTGGACTGTGGGTTTCACAACACAAGAGATGGGGCCCACTATACAGTTTCTCTTGGGGGACGACCTGGTCAGAATTGCACTTGAATGAGCTCACGTTGGCCACTGGTAGGGAACTGCCTGGGTGGGGCAGGACCGCAGATGGGGAGGCCGGGCTGGGCGCTGTGGCAGCATCCGGGGGCGGAGCGACTGAAGCCTGGAGTAATTTGGTGCCGATGGTGGAGGGGAGAGACGGCCCATGAACGCGCCCATGCAGCGCACTTTTGTTCCTGCGCCGGGCACCGTCCTGGGCCCTGAAGATACGGCAGCAAGTGGGACAGGCAGAAATGTCCCCATACAGGGGTGTCCGGACCTGCGGCCCGCGGGCTGATGCAGCCCAGATGGCTGTGCACACAGCCCGACACAAAACCATAAATTTACTTAAAACATTACGAAATTCTTTTGTGATTATGTGTCACAACATATTCAATGTGTAGCTAAGACAACTCTTCTCTTTCCAGTGTGGCACAGAGACACCAAAAGGTTGGAGACCCCCAAAGATGAAAGACGAAGACAAATGAGTAAAATAAATTACAGCAGAATAGTCAGTGTGTGATGAGTGGCCATGAGGGCTACAGAGAAAAACAAAGCAGGGGAGGCAGAGGGGGAGAGGTCGGGGCAGGGGGTGGGGGTCAGACAAGGTGGTTTGCAGTTTGAAGTGTCAAGGAAAGGCTTCCCCGAAAGGTCGGCATTTGAGCAAAGATCTTAAGGAGATGTAGGAGTGAAATCGAGAGAAGAGAGCTGCAGGGAGCAGAAATAGCAAGTGCAAAGGCCCTGAGGCAGGATCGTGCCCTTACATTTGAGGACAGCAAGGAGGTCCCTGTGACTGTGGTGAAGTAAGATGTGGAGGCAGGTCACATGAGGAAAATAGGGAAGGAAGAGAAAGGACGCGGCGAATGGTGATGGGAGATCAGGGGACCCGGACACCTGCAGGAGGAAGGGAAGCCAGTAGTGGGGTGGGGGCAGGGCAAGAGCTCAGGTCAGTCTTGGCCCCAGTCTCCATTTGCCCAAAGGGCCCTGGCCCAAGAGAATGGAATCTCTTATTTCTATCTTCCAAACCTTCATCAGTCAAAAAGTAGAAGAGAATGCGGGGAGGATGTCTCCAGGAATGGAAGGCCACTGAAAGTGTCCCCTTACCCATACCTGGCCCGGCCCGGTAGGGACTTCTCACGGCGGCTCTGTCAGAACACCCTCGGCCATCAGGATGTGGCGGGGAGCTCATGGGGGAAGTGGTGGCAGCCAGAGCGTCAGAGTCAGGAGGCCCGTGTGAGCCTGCCTCTCGTGCTTTCTCACAGTATGGCTTGGGCAAGTCGCCCCCAGCCCATTTGCTGGTGGCCTGACCATATCCTCCTGCCTGGGGTACGAGGATGGAGTGGCAGTGTGTACATTCAGCACCTGACCCGAAGCTCAGGAAATGCCACGGCCCTCATTCAGATTCCCGAGCAGGTATCTTAAGGTGGACTGGTCTCCTAGGGTCTATGAAGGCACAGAATGGGGTGCACAGCCAGCAGTGGCTGGTGTCAGGACTCCTAATCCTGACTAGAGATACCCCAGCCTCGATGCAGGCAGCAGGTGGTCCCCAGGGTGAGCCCCCTAAGCTGCCAGTGAGCAGAATGGATTTTCCGGGCGGCAGGTGGTTAATTAGAGAGCTGCCTCCCATCACTCGCCAGGTCCCCGGATGCCCTGGGTTGGATTTCAGGCTCCTTGGTAGTTTCTTGGCACAGCCAGGCAGTGCTGCTCTGGCTATGAGCTCCCCAGCTGCCCAGCCCTGCCCGGCAGGAGCAGGACACAGGAGGGGGGCTCAGGGCTGCGGTCCACACCCTCCTC